>NC_072497.1:7117358-7772358 GCF_027574615.1 Eptesicus fuscus | reverse complement strand
GGCCACCCACAGAAGTGCCAATCAATACTATTGACAAGGGAGAGGAAAGCGTTCTTTCTTTCAATCATGAAGTATGACTGAGCTAAGCAGTATTGACCTTGGGGTAAGGCATTTCCCAGCATTTAATGAATGGCTGAGTTGCTGATGGACTTTGAGTCAAACTGGTTATTAACTGCCTAAAAGTGCCTGACCCTGGACTGTAATTGCTGCTGCGAACACGGAGCACACAAGAAAGCCCAAGTGTGACTGACACAATGAGCTGTTGTGAGCAAGTCTCAATGCCGAACCGTCAGACGACCTCCCAGGGCAGCCGGGTGTCCGCCACCACAGACCATTCCTTAGTGGCCATCATTTCATGAAGACCCAAATGCTAGGCATGCATCCCAGAAATGAAAATGGAGGCATTTCCCAGGCTTACGGATCAGAATATCATATCCGCCAGGTATAGCCATGAACTTCAGATGGACTGATAGCATGATGACTGCCAAGGCCAGCGCTTGTCTATACATTTATTGTTAAACTCATCAACCATGTCTGAAGATGCAGCTGAAAACCCAAACTGTGGACAGCACTGAAGAATGATGATGATACTTCATCAAATGTTTGCTCTGTGTCAGACAGTATGTTCCCATTCTCTCACCTATGACCTCATTTAGGTTGCATAATCCTATATAATAAAAGCCCAGTGACTGAATGGCACAACGACCAGAACACCCAGTCGACCAGTCACTATGACACGCACTGACCACCAGGGGGCAGACACTCAATGCAGGAGCTTCCCCCTGGTGGTCAGTGTGCTCCCACAGGGGGCGCCACTCGGCTGACCAGGATAAACGGCACTCCCACAGCAGGCCGATCCCCACCAGTGCACGAAACCGTGCACCGGGCCTCTAGTTATCCTATAAGAGTGATGATATTATTAGCCTCATTTCCCAGAAGAAAGCATGAAGTCCAAATAAGTTATGGGACATTTCAAATTCATACAGTTTATAAGAGGTGGAGCCAGAATTCAAACTCAGGGTTGACAAATCCCAGGCGTTATGTTCTCGCCAATATACATGAGCCAGATTGTAAACCAGCTTCCACAACACCCATCGTTTCTGAAAGAATGCAGGGTGAATATAGGTAAATAAAAGTGGATCTACCCTAGCAGAAAAAATAGAAAGATTAAGAATGTTCGTCCCTTCTTTCCTGAATAAAAAAAATAGTGGAAAATAGGGAGAGAGCATGGGAGGGGCAGAGAGAAACACAGGGAGAGCTGGAGGAGAAACGGATGCGGAGGACTTTGAGACCATCCAGGGAAGGAAAGTGACTCACTGTGCTTACCCTAAGAAAGTGAGAGGGGGGGTGTGTTTCACTTTTTCAAATGGCCCCAGCCTGCCGTCGCTTACGTTACCGTCCGAGTGATTTAAGAGCAGCCTATGCTTCGAAGCCATTGTGGTGGCAACTTCATAATCTGCTCAGTGTCCAGCAAGACTCTCTTCAGTTTCCAAGTAAACAATTTCCAGGCAGAGCTCACAGGGAATTTATTTGAACCTGCTTTTATTTCGTGGGCGCTTTCCAAGTTTTGCATGTTAACGGCAGAGGGACAAATGTTTCTCATCAGGCCAGGAGGAGAAGAACTAGGGCATAAACATAATCCAGACTAAAAAATCCAAAGGCATCTCTGGAGAGAAAATATTTATAATTCATGCATTTGAAAAACCCCACACTCCTTTGCCTAGGGAATAATTTGTGATAATTATTAAATATCTAAAAAAAGAAACTATTAGACTCCTCTTGGAATAAACATCATATTTTGTCCACCTTTTTAAAAAATATATTTTTTTATTGATTTCAGAAAAGAAGGGAGAGGGAGAGATAGATAGAAACATCAGTGATGAGAATCAGTTATGAGCTGCCTCCTGCATTCCCCCCATTGGGGATTGAGCATGCAACCCGGGCATGTGCCCTGACCGGGAATGGAACCATGACCTCCTGGTTCATAGGTAGACGCTCAACCACTGAGCCACACTGGCTGGGCTTGCTCACCTTTTTACAGAAGTCATTATTGTAGCAACAGCTGTGTACAGGTGTACACTCTCAGCAACTTGTCCAAGGTCAGCTGGCCACCACTGCATGGAGTGGGCGCAAAGACCCCTTCAGCCATTCTGACCAGGCCACATGCCCGGGAGTGTGAGGAGTCAGCAAACCATTAGACAGCCCTTGATCAATGAAGGCCAGGACCGGTGGCTAGATGCTCCCCTCTTCTGTCCAACTGGATGGCGGGTTTTTTAGTTTGTTTGTTTTGTTTTGTTTTTTAAATATATTTCTTTATTGATTTCAGAGTGGAAGGGAGAAGGAGGGGAGAGAGAGAGAGAGAAACATCAGCGATGAGAGAGAATCATTGATTGGCCGCCTCTTGCACGTCCCCTACTGGGGATTGAGCCCACAACCCAGGCATGTGCCCTTGGCTGGACTCGAACCTGGGACCCTTCAGTCCGCAGGCTGATGCTCTATCCACTGAGCCAAGCCGGCTAGGGCTGGATGGCAGTCTTGAAAATCATTTATTCTGTTTATCTCATCAGCGTGTTCCTACTGGGATCCAGCCCCTGCTGTGCGTAGTACAGTCATTTTGAGAACAGACCAGTTCAGTTCTCCAAACTGCATCCAAGTGCTTGTCCGAGCTTTGCTTTTTAGAAGAAACTGAGCTAAGAAAAGGTTTATTCCCATATTTCATAATTGATGCAAACTGTTTGTTTAGCTTCTCCTGAAAGTGTTGGGTGATGCATGTTTAAAGCAATGTCTAAAACGTTATTTTTATTGGAAATATACCCAAATACATAAGTTAATTTTTCTCATATGATAAAAATCAGACTTGGCGATTGCTAGCCTCCCAGGAAAGGCATGAAATGTTATAGTTTCACTCATATACTTGTATAGTTCCTATATTCACTATTTTGTGGATTGTGAAATTCCTTACATGTGGGTGAAATATGTTTACTATTGCTTAAGACTTAGTTAACTTCTGGAAGATCCATAAAATGTGACATTTTAAAAAATTAGACAAATTTGCCCTAACCCGTTTTGCTCAGTGGATAGAGCATCGGCCTGCGGTCTGAAGGGTCCCAGGTTCAATTCCGGTCAAGGGCATGTACCTTGGTTGCAGGCACATCCCCAGTAAGGGGTGTGCAGGAGGCAGCTGATCAATATTTCTCTTTCATTGGTGTTTCTAGCTCTCTATCCCTCTCCCTTTCTCTCTGTGAAAAATAAATAAAATATTTTTTAAAAAATTAGCCAAATTCATCTAAATTTTTTATTTGGCAGGTGGCATCTCTTGAAATAGAGTAAATGAAAAATTCTTCAAAATGCCTTAACACACACACGTGGCACTTCCCAGCAAGACATGCACAAGATCAAACATGGAAGACCACGTGATCTCAAGATTTATTTTTTATAAGAATCCCATAGAGATGGATGACACTTCAGACTCCCTCGTCACATTCCCAGAATGAGCATGTGAAAGATGAGTCCAGGAATATGTGCCTTTAATCAGGGGCTTGAGAAGCAGACGAGCCTTGGACCACACTTTCGGAAATGTCACTTATAGAGGCTTCAGATTTCGAAGGTATCAGTTCATCCTGCAGCACAATCACTCATTACCAATGAGAAGGATGCTTTTGATTCTTCATAATTGATGCAAACTATTTGTTTAGCTTCTCTTGAAAGCGTTGGGCAACGCATATTTTAAGCCATGTCTCAAAAGACGTGCCAAGCATTTCACATTCCATGCTTTTCTACCTCCTCCCCTCCCCCCCCCTCCAATTATCTTATTTGTCATGTGGTTGCATGTGAGGGCTCTGGGCTCAAGCCATACCTTTTCAAATCCTGGTTCTGCCCTTCCCTGGGAGTATAACCTCTGTGTCTCATTCATTCATTCATTCATTCACTCCCTCCTTCATGAATTCGCTCATCATTCCAGACCCAACGATAAAGCCTTGGGACCCATCCGTAAAGAGATGAAGAACCTGTCCTCGAGGAACTGACTGGAAAATTGAGAATATTCATAGCATCCGCCTCATCAGATTGTCATGAGGATTAAATGGCTTAATCCATGGGAGGCACTTAGACCGTTGCTTGGCACTTTCTTACAGAATGTTAGCCTTTATGAATCATGTGATCCCCATGTTCGAAAGGCCTCAGAGAGTCACCACTGCCTTGAGGGTCAATTCCGAGCTGCTTAGCAAACAGACAAAGCTTCTTAGGATCTGGCTCCTGGTGGTGCCTCCTGCTTCACCTCCCTCCCCCCACCCCCACCCCGCACACCCTTTCCCGCCCAGCAGTGCAACGTTACTCATGGTTTCCATCCTGAGTTGTACCTTCCCCCCTTATGCCTGGGTGCACCCTGTCCTCTCTGTCTTGGACCATCTCCTTTGTGATGAGTTCTCTTTAGTTCCTTTTCTAGATATTTAATAATTATCACAAATTATTCCCTAGGCAAAGGAGTATGGGGTTTTTCAAATGCATGAATTATATACACTGAGGCCCGGTGCATGAATTCGTGCATGGGTGGGGGCCGGCCAGCCTGGCCAGGGGGAGGGGACGTGGGCAGTTGGCCGGCCTGCCTGCTGGTCAAACTCCTGGTTGAGGGGACAATTTGCATATTAGCCTTTTATTATATAGGATATACGCTGAGTGGCCAGATTATTATGCATTCAGAGATCATCATAATCTGGCCACTCAGTGTGTATGGCTCAAACTGGCTCCTCTGTGAATGCAGTTGTGCTCGCTCCTCTGCACACATCCATGGCCCCCGCTGGCCACGCGGACCCGTTTCCCACAGCATTCATACCTGGCTTTGCTGGAGATGGGAAACGTGGAAATAGCGAGGCCCGTTATGAAATTCCAAGCTCTGCCTCAGAGGCCAGACCACCTTGGTGGCACAGAAGTCTAAAAGGAGTAGACTGGGCCCCGTGGGTGTGGCTCAGTGGTTCAGCGTTGACCTATGAACCAGGAGGTCCATGGTTCGATTCCCGGTCAGGGCACATGCCCGGGTTGCAGGCTCGATCCCCAGTTGGGGGCGTGCAGGAGGCAGCCGATCAGTGATTCTCTCTCATCATTGATGTTTCTATTTCTCTCTCCCTCTCTTTTCCTCTCTGAAATCAATAAAATTTTATTTTTTAAAAAAGAAAGCAGAGACTGTGTTCCAGAAACAGCTTAACCTCTTTCAAAGTAGGTCTGTGGTCAAGGCTTTGTCTTGAGTCGCTGTACATTACTGGGCAGATCATTTCCGATGCCGGGTGGACAGGAGCCCTCGTGCGGAGCCTGTAAGAGAGGAACAGTGACCTGTACTTTCCTGCGAAGCTCCGAGTGTTTCCAAAACTCCGGCTCATGTCGAGCAGCCTTGGGGTGTCTCTGCTCTGAAGGCTGAGCTCATTTCAGAGAACTTCTGTTTTGCTCATTTACTTTAGGAAACAAGGATGTTAGAGAGATGTTTAGCAGGAGGGGAAAAAACCTGGAAACCTGTACAGATAACTAGTCTGCGAGTTTTCAAAAGGTGCATGTCACTCTTTAGGAAAAGTACTTATTTATGAGTCTATTTCCTTAATCTCCCTGCCACGCATCCTCCCCCGCCTCACTCCGATGTAGGGAATTAGCGTATGATTTATTCCTCCTCTTAGCGGTCCTCCCCAGTGCGTCGCTGTGATTGGCAAGCAGACCTCGCTCTGAAAACCCGGTAGAAGTATTTGAAAAGGCACCAGGGCCAAATCTCCTTACCACCGTGCCTGCCACTTCATCGGCGTGTACCACGCCTAAGCTGTGCCCAAGTCACATCTGGGTCGCTCCTCAAAAACCCTGCCTTAACCTGCCCCGACGGGCAGGTTCCCTGTTAAAAGAAAATCTGTGGGCGCAGGGGGAGGCCCTGCACAATCCGATACGGTTGGGGTGGAGTGCTCTTTGAAAGGCTCTGCTGCTCGGACAGTCACCAGCGGCCTCTCCTCCCAGCTGTGGGAGCAGTTGGTGTGCACGTAATTGCCTCTTGCGTCATCCGTCTGAAGGGCCTGGATCTTATTTTGCGAGACAAAGGAGCCCTGTGTCTTTCCACGCAGCCCCGGTGGAGATGGGATCAAATTGGAGGCGCTCTCAAGGCCTGGTGGGAAGTTGATCTGAAAATTATGATCAAATTTCCCCTCCCATCGTTTTGTAAATGGGTTAATAGGGAAGGCCATGTGGGAGCATCCTTGGCCTCTTGGCTTTCCTGGATGCTCAGTAGCATGCAGTTCGGGCCTTCTCTTATACACTGAGTGGCCGGATTATTATGATCTCTGAACGCATAATAACCTGGCCACTCAGTGTGTGTGTGTGTGTGTGTGTGTGTGTGTGACCACCCGTTGTGATCATTTCTCAATATATATGTCCTGTTGCCCATTGTGGTCATTTCATTCATATATATATATATATTAGAGGCCCAGTGCATGAATTCGTGCATGGGTGGGGTCCGGCCAGCCTGGCCAGGGGGAGGGGACATGGGCAGTTGGCCAGCCTGCCTGCTGGTCGAACTCCTGGTCGAGGGGACAATTTGCATATTAGCCTTTTATTATATAGGATAGACACTGAGTGGCCAGATTATTATGTGTTCAGAGATCAAAATAATCTGGCCACTTAGTGTATATATTAGTATCCATGACCTCACATGAATGGGCTGGAGGAATCCTGCCATTGTCCTTTTTTCGAGTAATATGGATAAAAATTCTTCAGATCGGGATTTTAAAAATTAGTTTTCTTTTGTTCTTTGGTTAATTTTTTTTTCCCAGCTCAGTGACATACTGTAAAGACAGGTGGATTTGTCTCTGAAATCCCATTCACCGAGTTTCCTCTCATGGCCACTCCCTCCAACATTCCCCCTGTCTGGGCCTGGTCTCCTTTCCTCTCAGGCATTCATTCAACAAAATACTTTGATCCATTCAAGGTGCCAGACACTAAGTTAGGATTGGCAGATTGTCCTAGAGGCCTACTCTCTCTCTTAAGAAAATGTTTGAAAAATCAAAGCATACAAAACAAAAATAAACCTGGGCACATTTCATCACTAGGATTATTGGCCTATTAGCACAGTATTATACCATGGATTATTTTATCGTTAAAAATATATTGTCTCGCCCGGCCGGTGTGGCTCAGTGGTTGAGCATCAGCCTATGAACCAGGAGGTCACGGTTTGATTCCTGGTCAAGGCACATGCCTGTGTTGCTGTCTCAATCCCCAGTGTGGGGCATGCAGGAAGCAGCCGATCTATGATTCTCTCTCATCATTGATGTTTCTCTCTCTCTCTCTCTCTCTCTCTCTCTCTCTTTCTCACTCTCTCTCTTTCTCTCTCTCTCTCTTTCTCCCTTCATCTCTGAAATCAATAAAAATATATTTAAATATATACATATATAGTGTCATATATATATGTAAGTAGATAGATAGATAGATATAGATATGATTGGGGCTATAAGAGAAGATACTGCCTCCATGAGTAAAGTTTTATTTTAAAGAAATGTTCAGCAAACAAGAGAGAATGTATAGAAATTAAAAATAAGTCTAAGAAAAAGACAGATTTGGCAATAGAAGAAGAATAGGAGAAAAAATTAAAGGATTAGTTTAGAACGATTATTCAAATTTAGATTTTTTACATATTATCATTAAAGTCTCTGTTTCCCTGTAACTTCCTCTACACAGACTCAAGGAGGCATTTGCTGCAGAACACGAGCATCCATAGATTTGCTTTCTGAAATGACACACATCCGACTCACACATTTATTCCAGGACCTGCCTCATCCGTTCCCTTTAGAAAGGCCCAGGGATCCGACGACCGCCTGCTTTGCCTGGTGTCCTGTAAAAGGCACGTGACATAAACAGTCCACTTAGGAACCTGAGCAACATTGCGTCACCCACAGCTTGAGGGATAGAAATGACACGGGTTGAAGACAGGGGCCTGTGGAGAAATCAGTGAAAGGCCACGGCCAAACTTCCGCTACAGCCAATGTGTTGGTGACTGTAGGGTTAGGAATGTGGCTTCCCACGCCAGCCAGCCTGAGGACAGCACCCCCTTTCTAGACTGTGTCCTGGAGAGAGGAGTCCCCGATCTAGAGCACCAGCCTCAGAACGGGGGGCCTCAGGGCATGGAGTCCCACTGCATGGCAAGCTGCCGCCTCGGCGGGACCCCAGTTCCTGTGGCGATGCCGTTCGCGCTCACGGATTGGCTCGTCTGGTTTGGCTTTGTTTGTTTAGACTCACCATTCGAGTGGTTTGTCCTGTCACCCGTTGTGGTCATTTCTCAAGAGGTTTCGATGGACTTTCCTGTGATGATGTCAACATAACACGCCTGCTTCTCTTCTGAGTTTACTAACAATAAAGTGGCTCATGATGATGTTATACTTTGCTGAGAGGGACCCGCACAGCCCCTGGGGAGCCTCGGGGAGAGCCCCCATGTCCAGGACACTGGTTTCTCTGGCATATTAGCACAATATTATACAATGGATTATTTCACCATCAAAAAGAGACTGTTTTGCCCAGCTGGTGTGGCTCAGTGGTTGAGCATCGACCTATGAACCAGGGAGTCACTGTTCGATTCCAGCGGTCACCCAGGGGACGAGGGACACTCACCTTCAGCGTGTCCCCCTGACAGTTCCAGGTGACACTTAGAGTTATTGTTTTGTTTGATGTAAACATGAACAGCCGTCTTGACATTCAGCCAACATCAGTAGGGCACATACTCATGTCAGATCTGTGCCAGACAGCCCTAGCCAGTTTGGCTCGGTGGCTAGAGTGTCAGCCTGCGGACTGAAGGGTCCCAGGTTCGATTCCTGGTCAGGGCACATGCCCGGGTTATGGGCTCGATCCCCAATGTGGGGCGCTCAGGAGGAAGCCGATCCATGATTCTCTCTCATCATTGATGTTTCTCTCCCTCTCTCCCTCTCCCTTCCTCTCTGAAATCAATAAAAATATTTTAAAACACACACATTATATTCACCACTGTATTCCCTGAGCTGACCCTAATGCCAGGAACTTAGTAGGTACTCAGTAAACGTTTATTAAATCGAGTTTAATTTTCTTTCAAATTCACAGCAAAGAACCATCAATCAAATATAAGTCGGCAAAGCCTTAGAACTTGTACTTGAGATAGAATAGCAATCTGTAAGCTGTTCTCTTTCCAAGCTGGAAAAGGTAGCAGCTTGCCTAACATCTCCCTTCAAGGACATTCTTTGCTACGCTGGACTCCTCTTCCCGGAACCTGCTTGAGTTCGGAACGCCTGGTCCATTCCAGGTCTGTGTGCGGAACAGTCCCCATGCCGGCCTCCTCACTCAGGATCTCCGGTACTCCCTGGGGTTTGCAGCACCGAGTTTCCTATAAGATGTCTAGCTCACTCTTCACCCAGCGTAGAACAATGAACCCCTCCACAAACAAGATGTGCCTAGCTTACACCTAATGAAGGTAGAGAGCTTCCTTGATTCAAACCTGTCATGTAGCGGTGATAGAGACAGGGGACAGAAGCTGACAGGCCCAGTAATGATCTTAGAAGAAGAGGCCTGGTGCACAGGATTTGTGCACTGGTGTGGGGCAGGGCGTGGCCTGCGGGATCAGCCCACTGTGGGAGTGCCGCTCATCCCGGTCAGCTGAGTGGCGCTCCCACTGTGGGAGCTCACTGACCACCAGGAGGCAGCTCCCGCATTGAGCATCTGCCCCCTGGAGGTCAGTGCACGTCATAGCGACTGGTCGACCGGTCATTCTGGTCATTCCGCTGTTTGGTTTGCTGGGCTTTTATTACATAGGATAGATAGCCATCCCCCCTTCAGGCTGTCATCAACATTTCAGCATTTCATAGTTGACTTCCTGCTTTCTTCTTGCCCACAGTCCCCTCTCCTCAGCAAGTTTCATACATTTTTTTTTTTCATTGTTCTCTGATCTGTGAGCATCCTACCCAGGGTTTCCCCTGCAGGTTGCTAGTTAACATCCCAGAGGGAGAGCCGGCCTCTGAGTACTGTCACACATCAATCATTTCCTCGTATTTCACGCTGCGGGGTGCGCATTGATTATTTTACTTCTTTGCAGCATCTCCTCCCTAAACGTCCCTGTGGGGAGAAAGCTCAAACTCTCTCTCAATACGGAGAGCTTGGAGAGAGAGGAGCACATTGCAAGAGGAATTACAAGTCCCCACCTGGCTGTCACACTCAGTGACCCCTTCCAAATGCCACCCCCTCTCTGAGACCACCTTTATCCACATCACCAATCCCAGACCTCTTCGAGGATTTTATTCCCAACATTCCCATCTCTCAGCAGCACTTTAGGGAGAATAATGAGGAAATCATTTGCCGATCTTGACAGCAGAGTTATGCCAGGATGCAATTGACAGGGCAGGAGCAATTGAGGGGAAAATGCTTTTTAAGAGACGTCTCCAATTTGGCTTTCATATGTTCAGGCTCTGACGCCCCAGGGGGTCATTCATGGAATGGGGAAGCAAGAGGAGGTTTCCCGGGCAGAGCTGGCTTCTGCTCCCTGTTTCTGGAGAAACCGCTGCGTTGTTATCAGTGTATGGGGTTCATGAGCCTTGATTGCACATCTAGGGTCATGTAGAGCTAGAGCTTCCCCCACTGGCATAAGCTATAGACCTCAGACAGCTGATCAGTTTTGGGAGAGCGTAGCTTTGCAGATAGTCAACTGTGTAAGATGTTAGTTAAAGCCCAGCCTGCATGGCTCAGTGGTTGAATGTCGACCTATGAACCAGGAGGTCATGGTTGGATTCCCGGTCAAGGGCACATGCCCAGGTTGCAGGTTCAATCCCCAGTGGGGGAGCGTGCAGGAGGCAGCCAATCAGTGATTCTCTCTCATCATTGATGTTTCTATCTCTCCCTTGATATATTTTTTTAAGGGAGAAAGGAAGAAAAGAAAGAAGAAAGGAAGGGAGAGAGGAAGAGAGGGAGGCAGGGAGGGAGAGAAGAAAATCAGATAGTTATGAGTTCTTTGCAGAAAAAGTCAAATAGGGTGGGAGAAGACAGAGAAAGCCTGTTTGGGAAGGTTACATTTAAACTCATCCTATCTAATAAAAGGGTAATATGCAAATTGACCGTCACTGCAACACACAAGATGGCTGCCCCCATGTGGTCAAAGATGGCCACCCCCATGTGGACACAAGATGGCCGCCACAAAATGGCCAGCAGGGGAGGGAAGTTGGGAGGGACCAGGCCTGAAAGGGAGGGCAGTTGGGGGCAACCAGGTCTGCAGGGGAGAGCAGTTGGGGGGACCAGGCCTGCAGGGGAGGGCAGTTAGGGGTGACCAGGCTGGCAAGGGTGGGCAGTTAGGGGCATCCAGGCTGGCAAGGGAGAGCATTTAGGGATGACCGGGACAGCAGGGGAGGGCAGTTGGGGGTGACCAGGCCTGCAGCGGATGACAGTTAGGGGTGACCAGGCCGGCAGGGGAGGGCAGTTAGGGGTAACCAGGCCTACAGAGGAGGGCAGTTGGGGGCGACCGGGCTGGCAGGGGGGGGCAATTAGGGGCAATCGGGCTGGCAGGGGAGTGGTTAGGGGATGATCAGACTGGCAGGCAGAAGCAGTTAGGGGCAATCAGGCAGGCAGGCAGGTGAGCGGTTGGGAGCCAGCAGTCCTGGATTGTGAGAGGGATGTCCGACTGCCAGTGGGATCAGGCCTAAACAGGCAGTTGCACATCCCTTGAGGGGTCCCAGATTGGAGAGGGTGCAGGCTGAGCTGAAGGACACACACACACACACACACACACACACACACCCATGCACGAATTTCGTGCACTGGGCCTCTAGTCTGTAAATAACATGATTCCCTCTCATCATTGATGTTTTCGCTCTCTCTCTCTCTCTCCCTCTCCCTCCCTCCCTCCCTTTCTCTCTAAAATCAATTAAAAAAAAACAAAATTTTTTTTTTTTAAAGGGAATCAGAAAGAAGCAGAGAGATGGCAACTTGCAAAAGGACTCAGCCCAACATGGGGCTTTGGAGACAGAGGAAGGGGCCACGAGTCAAGGGATGCAGGCAGCGTCTGAAACGGGATGAGGCACGGACGCGGTCCACCCCGGAGCTTCCAGACGGAACACCGCCCTGCCGACCTCCTCCTTTCGGCCCAGTGAGTCCCATTTTGAACTTCTGACCTCCGAACAGTCAGAGAATACATTCATGAGCTTTTCAGCCACGAAAATTGTGGTAATTTGTTACATCAGCAATAGGAAATTTATACAATATGGTAAGCCTATGTAATATGAGCCTCGTTCGACGATAAATCACACGTAGACACTACCTCAGCCTCTGTGACATTTGGTGAAATCAATTTGGAAAATATGTTTAGAAATTCATATGAGGTAAATAAGTTCTTAGCTTACCAGCAAGTGGTCCCTCTGGGAGCGGCCTGGCCCTGCGAATATTAATCCCACAGGCTTGGAATCCGGCCAGGGCTCCCCAGGAGTTTAGCTGAAATCAATTAGAGGCAGGAGCGCCAATGGGTTATAACACGCAGCTAAGTAACTCAGTGCTCACGTGACATCGCACACTTTGTAAGCTTCCACTTGTTAACACTGCCCGGGGTTCGGTTATCGGATATTTGCATTCTGCAGAACACCAGGAAAAGAAAGAAATTCCAAGGCTGACATATTGGCTATTAATGAATGAAAATAGATGGAGGAAGGCATGCACACGGACAGAAATCTCCTCCCAGAGCCAAAGATCTTATTTAAGAACGAGTCATTACATCGATCTGGTCCTGAAAGATTTCTGCTCCGGGGAGAAACATTCCTAGCTTTTGCAAGGATGGATTCCGAAAGCATCTCTTGCCACTGGCGTGGGATGCATTTGCTTTTCCTTGAGCTCCTCTGAGGATTTTAACCAAAATAACAAGGAAAAGAACTGATGTGACTGGTATTTAAGGCAGGTCACTTGCAAAGGAGAACTATATTAGAAGGGATGAGGGTAAACGCAAGAAGAGTTGAAAGGTTATTGTAAAAACACCTCTGACATCCAGAGGGCACAGCCAGGCGCTGATCCACTTCCCCACCGCGGAGAAGGCAGGACGATTCCTGGTCACATGACACCATGCATAGGGTGGATAATACTCATAATTCTATTGACGAAATGCTTTTAGGGATTGTGAGCCACATTTGCCTAAATTTCTATCTTAAATGCCAAAATAACTGCTAGTGTGAGACATGGCAACAACTTGGTGTGCTTTTAAAGTGGTCAGCGTCTCCAGATTTGTGGCATCTTACACATTGACGGAGATGGTCATTTGAACGCGTTGATTGCTAGTCTGGAAATCCAAGTTAAGGTGGCAACTGGGCTCAGCCCACGTGGCTCAGTGGTTGAGCGTTGACCTGTGAACCAGGAGGTCACGGTTCGATTCCTGGTCAGGGCACATGCCTAGGTTTCAGGCTCGATCCCCAGTGGGGGGCATGCAGGAGACAGCCGATCCATGATTCTCTCTCATCATCGATGTTTCTATCTGTCTCTCCCTCTCCCTTCCTCTCTGAAATCAATAAAAATATATTTAAAGACAATAAATTCAAGTGGCAGCTGGAAAGGAAAGAACAGTGGGGCAAAAAGGGAAAAGAACATTTTTCTTGAAAGTATTGCATTCAGTTCTCAGTCGCCCGAAGTCCTTGGTTTTCCCACCTCTTCCTCCGACAGGGAATACTAGCTGGCATTCATAGGCCAGTTCCCCAAACATAGACCCCGAGGCAGACTGCCCCGTGGTGGGAGGAGAGGGGAGCAGCTCCCCGCCAAGTGCCTGGCGCCACCTGGGATTGGAATGTAGCAGCTGGGCCACAGCTGGCGGGTAAGGAGCGCCCGCCCGACAGTGGCCCCGAACAGGAGTGAAAGGCATTCTGGGTGCAGATGACACTGAGGCGGCAGGAGGCCGCGCGTGAGATGACACACTGGCGTGTTGCTGGGGTGTTCATCTTACAAAGCATTCAGACCTGAGATCAGGGTGGGGCCTTGTTGAGGGTCAGGAACTGGGTCTTCTGGCTCAGCCCTGAGCATCAGACAGTGGCCCGAGGACAGGGACACGCCACGCCCAGAAAGGGCACGAACGGGAAGCAGGTGCCTCCGCCCGGGGAGACGGAAAGAGGAGAGGGAGTCACGTCCCGCTGGACCTCAGTGGGCAGTTCCGTGTCCAGCAAGAACCAGCACATTTCACTTGAGGGTTTAAAATGACATGGCCAGGTCTAACTATTTAATTTTATTTTTTTTAATATATTTTGATTGATTTCAAAGAGGAAGGGAGAGCCCTGGCCGGTTTGGCTCAGTGGATAGAGCGTCAGCCTGTGGACTGAAGGGTCCCAGGTTCGATTCCGGCAAGGGCACATGCCCGGGTTGCGGGCTCAGTCCCCAGTGGGGAGCATGCCGGAGGCAGCTGATCAATGATTCTCTCTCTCCCTCTTCCTTCCGCTCTGAAATCAATAAAGATATTTTTTTAAAAAAAAGAGAGAGAGAGAGAGAGAGAGGAAGGGAGAGCAAGAGAGAGAAACATCAGTGATGAGAGAGAATCATTGATTGGCTGCCTCCTGCACACCCCCCCCCCCCCGCCCCACTGGGGATCGAGCCTGCAATCCAGTCATGTGCCCGGACATGAGGAGGAATTGAACTGTGATCTCCGGGTTCATAGATCAATGCTCAACCGCTGAGCCACACCGGCTGGGCTTGACTTTATTTTCTAGCCACTGACTCTCTCTGAACAGGGGACTGAGATAGGTTGATTTATAGGATGAGGTGAGAAGGAGACCCGTCCTAGCGCAGCATAAATAACCCAGCATGAGCGAGATGGCACATGGAGAGGCGGCAAGCCAGCGGTTAGCATGGAGGCAGGACAAGACGTGAGGCGGCAGAAGTCTCGCTCTCAGCGGACACCAAGAAGCCGGGTCCTGGCACCGGCTCTGCCCTTGGTGTCCCCGCGGCTCGGCACTTGCTCAGCTAAGGCGACATCGTGGGGCTCACTGCTCCCCGAGGTTTCTCCAGCTCCACAGTCCCTCCGGAAGCTCAGAGCGAGCTGGGCGGGAGCGCGTGAACCTGGCTGCTGTCTAGCTGTGGAGCCCGTGGGGGACGTAATGGGAAGATGATTCTATCGTCTCATTATCCAGGGAATGCTGTCTGCCTGCCTCCCCTCATTTATTAAAGGACAGTGAGGTGTGTGAGGGGCGAGGGAGGCGTTTGCATTGAGATCAGTTGTTTTAGGCCCTCTTGTCTGTCCGTTCAGGGCAAGGTCAGGCCAGCTGATGGAAAGGTTTCACTGCCCCCGACCGGCCCCCCACTAATGCAACTAGAGAGACGCCAGCAAGCACCCAGGCATGGGTTACACATGCGCAGACATCCACATACACCCTCGCTCTAAAACTCGCTCACTCAGATATGGTCACCCACTCATGCAATTCACACTCACACACATACGCGCTCACACATACACACAATCCCAGGCTCACTCACAGGCACACACATTGACTCATTCCAACATGTGATCCTGCACCCATTTCTCCATGCATGCACCTATATGCACGCTCATGCACCTTCATGCACTCATACACACACAATCACACTTACCCATGCTCCCTCATATATTCTCACTCACATGTGCAGACACACCCTCCAGCACACACACACACACACACACTCACACACACACTCACTAACACACACACACACTCACAACACATACACACACACACTCACACACACACACACAAATACACTCACACTCACACACTACACACACACACACACTCACACACACAATCACACCCATGCTCCTTCATACATTCTCACTCACATGTGCAGACACACCCTCCAGCACACACTCATACACACACTCACATACACACTCACACACACACTCACACACACACATACACACACACACACACTCATACACTCTCACACTCATACACTCTCACTCACACACACACACACACACACACACTCTCACACACACTCACACTCACTCTCACATACAATCTCACACTCACACACTCACACACTCACACACACTCACACACTCACACACTCACACACACACACAGGCTCCTTTCCTGGAAGGTGCGTGAGGACATGGGGTTTCCCAGCAGGACAGCTCTGAGGTGCCTGTTGCAGCCTCAAACCCAGGACCCGATGGTGCTCAGGCTCCCTGCTCCCGCAGACTTAAAGCAGCAAGACTCCGCGAGCTGAATGTGGCCCGAGCCTTGAGTTTAGGAGAACGTGGCAGCCCACACGGCTGGGAGGGACAGCCAAGCCCTGACCCCCTTCCTATCCCCTCCCTCAGTCTCGTCTGCGCCAGCACCGGCCTCCCTCCCGGGACACGCTGTCCGGAAGGCGATTGAAACCAGCTTCTACCTAACTGAGGAGTAACCGCCCCACCTTTCTTTCCAAATGCGTTTGTAAATTTCTTGTAATTAAATTTCCCGCTCAGGGAAAGACCGCTCGGCTGCTCCTGAGAGGGCCTGTGCATGGCATGTGGCCAGCAACCTCCAGGCCATTGGCTCTGATAAGGCCGGAGCGCCCTGGTGTCCGCTTAGGTGAGGGCTCGTGGCGGGGGGAAGAGAGGGCACGTGACCTCCAGGTCCCCCAGAATCTGAGATCTCGGTATACAAACAGGTTAAAAAGGAGGAAAAAGGCAGCTAACAGAAAGGAGAAAGCAGCCCAGCTGGTGTGGCTCAGTGGGTGAGCATCGACCTATGAACCAGGAGGGCACAGTTTGGTTCCCAGTCAGGGCACATGCCCGGGTTGTGGGTTCGATCCCCAGTGGGGGATGTGCAAGAGGCAGCCGATCCATGATTCTCTCTCATCATAGATGTTTCTCTCTCTCTCCCATCCTTTCTGAGGTCAGTGAAGATATATTTTTTTAAAAAAAGGAGAAAGCAAATTTGCTACCATGAGGGCTAATGAAGTTGCGATAATTGCCCCCTAATTGTCACCCCGGTCCTCCTGGCCACCTGGGGGCCTGAGGCACACGACCACTAATCAGAACCAGGGACCCCGACTCCCAGGGCAAGATGCTTTCTGGGTAGATTTTTTCCTGAGTCTGAATTCTTAAAAGAACGGATCCGAAATATTTTCTAGGGGTATTGGTAAACATTGGCCAGAGCCATCAGTGTTGATTTTTATGCCATCCATTGCTGAGCACGTCCCAATACTTGGGTGTTCTCTGATCTCTTGGTCTCTGAGACGTCTAAGCACCAGGTTAGCTGTAAATCTTAAAGGAGAAAGTACCTGCGATAGCACTTTATCTGCAG
Source organism: Eptesicus fuscus (assembly GCF_027574615.1). Classification (NCBI taxonomy): domain Eukaryota; kingdom Metazoa; phylum Chordata; class Mammalia; order Chiroptera; family Vespertilionidae; genus Eptesicus; species Eptesicus fuscus. The sequence goes on along the minus strand of NC_072497.1, from coordinate 7,755,109 downwards.
TAAGTACATGTTACCATTATGAAGTGTGAGCAGTAATTCATATTTTGTGAATGACTAAAAGAGGAGGGAGGAGTCAGAGTTCTTTGGAGCCTTCAGATTATTTTATTTTATTTTATTTTATTTTATTTTATTTTTATTGATTTCAGAGCAGAAGGAAGAGGAGAGAGAGAGAAACAGCAGTGATGAGAGAGAATCACTGATCGGCTGCCTCCTGCATGCCCCACACTGGGGATCGAGCCTGCAACCCAGGCATGTGCCCTGACCGGGAGTCCAACCGTGACCTCCTGGTTCATAGGTCAACGCTCAACCACTGAGCCACGCCAGCCAGGCCAGCCTTCAGATTTTATTCCTCCCTCCCCCTTTGGGTGACAGAAGCCTTCCGGACAGGGAGACCTGGGTGCTTGGAAGGGAGAGCTGACCCCCTCAAGGGCCTTTACGTAAATCTGACTCTGTGAGCCACCCTCTACCCCAAACAGGAAGCTGGCGAGAGTATTTTGCAAGCCGGTGCCTCTCAGAGTTTTATTGGGCTGAACAGCATGTGCTGCTAGAGGTTGGAAGGGAGCGAGAGTGACCCTGGGCACCGCGTTTTGCGGCAGGAAGCCTCGCTGGTACACCCTCCGTCCGTCCCCTCCAGTCTTCCCCGACCTACCCCTCAGCCAACGGCTGGGCTCACACCGCGTCCTTCAGGGGGGGCCGGCTGGGTCCTAAACCAAGTTCAGCGGGTAATTTCCCTACAAATTGCTCGTGCTGAACCTCCGGGGGACTGACTTAAGCGCTCCACACCCCATCCCTCCCCTGGCCGGTCAGAGTCGCCGAGACGGGCAGCTGGAAGGAAGGCTGGGAGGCCCGGGCTAGGCGGTGGGTGTTTAAAAAAATACTTCATACTTGTTATTTGGAAATCTCTGATTCATGCTCATAAACGTGTGTGTGTGTGTGTGTGTGTGAGCGAGAGACGGGCAATGAATGGCTCTGATTTTACTTGCCGGGCTGCGGGGAGGGGGGAGGATGGGGGAGAGCGTAGCTCCCACCCCCCTTTGCAGCCTTTTGAGACCAGTCCAGTGGCGACTTGGTTTTGCACGGCGTCCAAAGCCCTTTCCCAGACATTATCTAGAGCTTTGTCTGAGGAGCAGACGTGAGCACCTGGACTTGATCCTTACCTTGGACTTGAAGTTGCAAAACGGGGCCACGCCAGTGTCGGCCCAGCAGAGCGGCCCCCTCTGGGCCTGAAGCAGCAGGTGAGTGGCTGGCGGGCCAGGACCCCACCCCCCACCCTTTGTGGGGATCCACGTGGACCAGTGACGCACAGAGACGGCGTCCTACCAGACTGCATTCTGGATCTGCTTCCCAGAGGAAGTGACTCATCTCCCCGCTGTGGGATGAGTGTGTTACCGACACAGCCCCGTGCGGGCCCGGGGCCTCCGCGTGGCCTCAGTACGAATCGTGGCGCCTGCGCACTCCGGCTCAGCTCAGCTCCGCTCCGCTAACCTGCTGTGTGGCTTTTGGCCACCTATCTAGCCTCCTCTGAGCCTCAGTGTCCTTCCCTGTCACATAGAGATTATAGTAGCAAACTTACAAGATGATCGTGAAAATTTAATGTCACCGATTTTTATTATTTTTTTTGCTTCTTTAACGAAGAGTTTAGCTCCTAGTGGCTCTCAGTATGTGGCAGCTACCTACTAAGCATCCATGATGTTGATATATTTATATTTCTTTAAATTCATCTTGATTGGTGAAAGAATGAGCAAGAAAAGACCAGTTGAGCAGACACATTGCTCCAACCCTACGAGCCCCCTCTGAGGGCTTCCTGAAGGAAATAAACACCTCTTTCTTCATGAGACTGTCATCATTGGGGCTCTCAGCGTATCTGGACATCGAACCAGCACTGCAATCAATGAAAATGTGTTTGGATTCAACTGTCAAATTTGCCAAAGATGGAAAAAAAACACCAAAAAACATTGTATGTCTTCAGCAATAACAGTATCTGATTCCTACAGGCACATCGGTCAGACTTTCCTTCCCAAAGGCCCCGGCTAAGCCAAGCGCATCTCTGCTTCCACGTCCAAAGCCGAGCCAGGAGCCTGTGAGGAGGAAGAGAGAATCCTTTTGTCAGTGAGTCTGCGCCGCCGCCAGTCTGAGGATTCGACGCACAGAGGGATGCAGATGAGGCCCCACTTCCAGGGCCTTGGAGGGGATCATGAAACATGCAGGACCTCCCAGAATTCTGTGCGCACGAGTTACGTGCCAAGGTCAGAGGCTCTGAGACACCCCTAAGGCGGTCTCCCCAGGAAGGCGGCGGGCCCACGGCGCAGGAGTCTTGCATATTCTAGTCTCAGATTCCTTCTCTGGTCGACCTCAGTCCCCTCCCGTTTCTGTTTCATGGAAAACCGTTATCAGTGTTTGCAAAGGTACAAAATGAAGACGAGCGGAGAATGATAAAATGTTAGAGCAAAATGTAGTCTTCTTGTTGACACAGACCGTGTTATAACGCATGCGGATGAGGATGTGTTAGTGTTTTTAAAGGGTTCGGCTTGTTTCAGAGCATAAGAAATGATTAAGTGCTTAAAGTGATAAGAATTATTGTTTGTTTTTTTTGCTCACTTGATTTTAGAAAGCACTTTTTGCTGAAAGTAAGAATGCACGGTTTCCCTTCAGGGGTCATTTCTATTCCCACATTGAATTTTCTTTAATTTGCTAGGCCATGGTGAAAATATTCCTTCCTCCTCCCAGATAGGCAAACATCAGTAGGACCACACAACAAAACTGCAACAATGGCCCGGCCGACGGAGCTCAGTGACTGAGCGTCAACCTATGAACCAGGAGGTCATGGTTGATTCTTGGTCAGGGCACATGCCCGGGTTGCAGGCTCTATCCCCAGTGGGGGGCATGCAGGAGGCAGCCGATCAGTGATTCTCTCTCATCATCCATGTTTTTCTCTCTCTCTCCCTCTCCCTTCCTCTCTGAAATCAATACAAATATATTTTTTTTAAAAAAGAAATGATCTTAACTTTATTGCCATGAAATGACCTTTGAATTCATCCAGTTGAACCCCTTTATTTAAAAATATAAAGATGTGCCCTGGCCAGGTGGCTCAGTTGGTTGGAGTGCCATCCTGTGCACCAAAAGGGTGCAGGTTTGATTCCCGGGCAGAGCATGTGCCTGGGTTGCGGGTTCCATCCCTGATTAGGGGTCATTTCATGGCAATAAAGTTAAGATTGTTTCTTCCTTAATTTTTTAAAAACATATTTGTATTGATTTCAGAGAGGAAGGGAGAAACATCGATGATGAGAGAGAATCACTGATCGGCTGCCTCCTGCATGCCCCCCACTGGGGATCGAGCCTGTAACCCAGGCATGTGCCCTTGACCAGAATCGAACCTGGGACCTTTCAGTCTGCAGGCCGACACTCTATCCACTGAGCCAAACCAGTTAGGGCCTTCCTTAATTTTTTAAAGAACTGTTTTTATTAAGATTCACTTACAAGGTCTTATAATCTCAGAGGGTCATGCTCACTTCCAAATAGTCACTGCTGGTTGGCTTTGTAACCACACACACACACACACACACACACACACACACACACAGTATCCATAGATGTGTCATAATCTAACTGTGTGTCTGGGGAAGCCCAGTGGTGGAGGCTGATATTAGAATGGAAAACTCGCCATGATTTCAGCATATATCTTATATCTTCTCCTACCACCGCCAATGAATGGGCCGTGCGTGTCCCTTCACCCAGCGATATGTAGAACAGTCTGTGGGTTTCTCCGGGTTGATTTCCTAACTTGTCATCTTTTTCTCCTCACCCTCAATTGTGAACTTGTTCTGGGAGGGAAATCATTTGTTGACAGAAGAGCTTTGCCAGAAAATTCCTGCTGAGCCCAACAGAAGCAGCCGAAGGCGGTCCCTGCACATCACCATGGTAACCTGCCAGTCACCAAGGGCTCACTGCAGTAGCAGCTCCCTGATACCCCCAAGCTAGGTGGCCATGCCCACCCGCTGACCTGGGGCGCACAAGGGTCACCTCCCACGTCTGGATCCCTTCACAGAGCAGATGCGTCCCATCTTCCCAATCCCACGGAATCCTTGCCTGGTCGAGTTTGGAAGCTCCATGGAAACCATCGATGCCTGCCAGACCTTTCTTCAAAGGACCATGAGCAGAAGGGTCCCCAGAGGCCGGCGTGGGGCCTCCCAATATTCAGGCCCAGCTCTGTCCTACCCAATCCTTGAGCGGACCTCACACACCACAGCCAGGGTGGCGGGTTCATGTCGCTGCCCTCGCTCAGTCAGGCTGTGGTTGGTTGTGCCCTGAACATCATACACTCCCCACCACACCCCCATACACTGGTGCAACCCTCCCTCTTTTTCACTGTGTTTATTCTACTCTTGTTTTAAAACATGTTTATTGATTTCAGAGAGGAAGGGAAAGGAAGAGAGAGAGAGGGAAACATCAAGGATGAGAGAGAATCATAGATCGGCTGCCTCCTGCACGCCCCACACTGGGGATCGAGCCCTCAACCCGGGCATGTGCCCTGATGGGGAATTGAACTATGACCTCCTTCATAAGTCAACACACAACCACTGAGCCACGCTGGCCGAGCTGCTTATTCTGCTCATATACAAGGCTTATGCCGCCGCCTCAACACAGGGGTTACCACTATTACCCTCTCACTGCATCTGCCACAGCTGGCATCGGTGGTGGTGCAGGTTTCGAATCTCATAACTCACCCGGGCACCATCAGATGGACCCCGGCCCCGAGGCATGCGGCACCCAATCTACACAACCCTACACGGTGGCCGCGCTGGCATTCGGTCACCTCCTTACATGCTGTCGCTCACGTAATCCCCACAACAACCCCATCATGTAGGCGCTGATATCTAAATTCTCCCAGAACCCTAAGCCTGGAGAGATCAAACTCCCCAAAGAGCCCAGTCAGCATGGCTCAGTGGTTGAGCATGGACTTATGAACCAGGAGGTCACAGTTCCATTCCCAGTCAGGGCGCATGCCCAGGTTGTGGGCTCGATCCCCCAGTAGGGGGCGGGCAGGAGGCATGCAGGAGGCAGCTGATCCATGATTCTCTCTCATCGTTGATGTTTCTCTCTCTCCCTCTCCCTTCCTCTCTGAAATCAATGAAAATATCTTTTTAAAAATTCCCCAAGGTTTCATAGCTACCAGATGACCAAATTAAGATGGGTACCTTGACCATTAGATGGGACGTTACCAAACTTTTAGAAACCCTGACCAACCTTCGTTCAAGTGAAACAGCAGAAACACAGTTAAACCAGAACAAGGTTGAGTGCCTTCTTCTCTCCCAGCCCAGCGCACCTCAAAGATTCCCGAGGGTCTGAGACAGTCCCGGAGGCCGGCTCTTTCCTGGGCGAGCTGGTCCATCCGCTGGAACCCTCCCCTGTGAGGTTACCTGCTACAGTGGCACCTGCATGGCTCTGATCCCCTCTGAGTCCGGCCTAGAACTTTCCACCGTCTCCCCACACTCCGTCCTTCTCATCGCCCCGCCGCTGGCCGCACCTGCACAACCGGCTCTACCTCTTGTTGAGTTTCACGGAAGCCAAGTCACATCCCCTCCCCTGTCGCCAGCACCAAATCACCCATCGGCCTGAGTGAGCCTGGGCTCCCCGAGCCCCACTGGACATGGGGGGGGCACAGGTCCCTCGAACCCCAGCGCTGTGGAACCTGGATGTCTGCCCCCTTGTGCCATCTGCCCTCCCTGAGGCCTACGCAGGCCTGTTGACCTTGAAGGAGAACCACAGTGTCTCAATGCCAAGCTCCTCTCTGCTAATTCATAGGACTTGAAGGTGAAGTTAGTGCCAGCTGATCCCTCTGGAGCTGGAGGTAAAGCATGAACCACGAACAAGGAGGATCTGTGTAAAACTTTCAACAATAAAGATTTTTTTAAAAGGAAAAATAAATAGTCAATGAAATTAAAAACCAAAAACAAACAACAACATGGAGTCACAGTCCCCTTGACTGGGCTGACCCGTAACCACCCACGGTCTGAATAACCCACTAGTACAGTGGTCGGCAAACTGCGGCTCGAGAGCCACACGCGGCTCTTTGGCCCCTTGAATGTGGCTCTTCCACAAAATACCATGGCCTGGGCGAGTCTATTTTGAAGAAGTGGCGTTAGAAGAAGTTTAAGTTTAAAAAATCTGGCTCTCAAAAGAAATTTCAGTCGTTGTACTGTTGATATTTGGCTCTGTGGATTAATGAGTTTGCCGACCACTGCCCTAGGAGACTTGCGGGGCGGGCGGGGGGGGGGGCATGCCCTATTGTGGGCCTTTTCCCTCTCTCATTGTGGCATTTACCTCTGTCCTATGCACCTTTATTTAGCCTTCCAAGCTAAACACTCAAGTCCAAGGGGCAAGGACTTTGTCTACCGTGTTCAGTACCCTACCCAAACCCCTTGTACTGAACCTGACGTATAGAGCACACCCATTAAATCGTTAAAGACCTGTTGAATGGCCCTAACCGGTTTGGCTCAGTGGATAGAGCATCGGCCTTCGGACTCAAGGGTCCCAGGTTCGATTCCGGTCAAGGGCATGTACCTTGGTTGCAGGCACATCCCCAGTAGGGGGTGTGCAGGAGGCAGCTGATCAATGTTTCTCTCTCATCGATGTTTCTAACTCTCTATCCCTCTCCCTTCCTCTCTAAAAAATCAATAAAATATATATATTTTTAAAAAGACCTGTTGAATGAATGAATGAATGATTGTGAAGGATTGAGTTACAGAATACTAGTTCAGGGCGCACACCTCTCGTGGCAATATTAAAGCTGTATATGTAGATGAGGTTTACTTTTTTGAAACTTGTATTGAGTTCAGAAAGATCACTTTAATTCTCCTATTAATCTTGTGAACATTGGGTTCTTCACTTGTAAGAATTATGATAAAAAGTCGGTTTGAATTCCTGACTGCCTGCCTGTCTGGATCTGGTTGGCACCTTAAATTCATCAACCCCTTAAACTGATTTGAATGATCAGTTTTTTAACTGGTTTCAAATGTTGTATTCTCTTGAACTTATTTTACCATCCATTTTTTTAAAGTGATTTAGAATATGATGTGAATATGAAGTTTATGCTTCACTTAACTCATATAATCAACGTTAAATTAATTAAAAACAAATCTGATAGCAAGACTTATGATCATCTAAGAGTTTATTTTTCCTTTACCAATATTGAATTTGACACCCACATTGAAAATAACTTTAAATTTGACAGCGAGGGCTCTTATCTTGACGCCACATCATTTCATTCGACCCAAATAATTTGTAAAAATTCCCTGAACTGCCCTGGCTGGTGTGGCTCAGTGGATAGAGCTTCGGCCTGGGGACTGAAGGGTCCCAGGTTCGATTCCGGTCAAGGGCACATGCCTTGGTTGCGGGCTCGGTCCCCAGTGCGGGGCGTGCAGGAGGCAGCCCATCCATGATTCTCTCTCATCATGGATGTTTCTCTCTCTCTCCCTCTCCCCCTTCCTCTCTGAAATCAATAAAAATATTTTAAAAAATTCCCTGAACTAAAACCCTAAGTTGTCCTTCCTCTGAGGAGGGTGGCTCTCGGGTCGCAGGCCTGCTTGGAGCAGGGCAAGCACAGGTGTTGTACGTGCCCCTTTGATGTGTGCGGGTCTCGGACAGCCAGAGCGAGACACATCGGACGGTTGGGTTTTGTCCACGTTAACTTCCCCTCGGCAAACTCGTTCTCACATTATGTTCAGAGGCAAATATTTTGAAAGCGAGGAACACAAGAGGTTGCTAAATATTAGCTTTCAAAAGCGGGGAGTCACATGCTGTTTGCTCGGGTTACCTCTCCGGCCCGGCCTGTAGAAAGAATCCTGTTGACTCTTGAACACTCTTCAAGGCGGAGGCGCTGCTGGGCAGAGAGCTATGCGAGAAAGAATGTAAACACAGTTGGCACTTGCTGGGTTCTGGGGTTGCAGAAATCCCTGCTTGGTTTAGGCAAATCCGAAAAACGGAGAAGTAGAAAATTAGAACTATAGACGATTTTAAAGTCTTCCATGAAATATGGAAAATGATATCGATAGCACAAGCAACTAAATCAAACAGATATACATATCTATGTGTAATATGCATGTACAAACATAGATACACATGTTTTAAATACATATAGACACTTATTAAAATGGACTCAAGAAGAGATAGAGCTCTAGCTGGTGTGGCTCAGTGGATAGAGCATCAGCCTGCAGACTGAAGGGTCCCAGGTTCAATTCCGGTCAAGGGCACATGTCCGGGTTGTGGGCTCGATCCCCAGTAAGGGGTGTGCAGGAGGCAGCCGATCCATGATTCTCTCTTATCATTGATGTTTTTTTCTCTCTCTCCCTCTCCATTCCTCTCCGAAATCAATTAAAATATATTTTTTTAAAAAGACAAGATAGAGAGGTTAAGCTGCATTTCTCAATCCTGGCCACTTAATCAAATTATGGGAGGGGGGAGGAGGGCTTTAAAACCAAGTCAAAATTAAAGTGAATCAGAAAGCATTCCAAGAGCTTCATCATAAAAAGCACCAGACCCAATGATAAGAATTCCTTTCACACTGTCAAGTGATCAATATTATCCAAGGTTATCTTGATGGTATTTTAATGTTCCAGAGAAAAATGAAAAAAACAACAACATTCAAAATCATGTTTATGCGACCAGAATCCTACAGCACCTGTGAGGAGTCTGCACCAACCAGCCTGTTACCCGAGAGCCACACTCCACAGAGAAAGGACCACTTAGAGTCTTACTTCAGGGGCTTTTAAAACCAAATCTTAGAAAGTCTGCATAAATATTGAAGAAAAGAAAACCCTAGGCTAATCCCACTACAAACAGATTTCTAATTAACACTATTAAAAACTGTTACAGTGAAATAAAATTTGTATCAAGGTGCAAGGACAGATCTTTAATAGGAAATCTATTGAAATAACCGTAGTAGAAGGTCAAAAAAGTCATCAATATGTCACAGAAATCAAGATACCTCTTTAATAAGAGCTGATGTCCATCCATGATTTAAAATACCAGTTGTTTCATCTAAATACACATAGTTCCTCACCGTGTTAAATAACATCACACATACTAAACCATAGCCAGCCTTATACATATTGTGAAATACCAGAAATATTTCATTAAAGACAGAAATAAGATGAGGATATCATCTGTCATTACTGACACATCATGGATTGAGACTTCCAAGAGGAAGAACCCAATCAATATATTAATCAATTCATCAAATGATATTCCTGTTTGAAAACATGAGTTATAAGCCAGTTATTATCCATTTTTCAGAAAATAAACTATGAATACTTAGAGTTGCAATGATCTGCTATTGCTATATTTCGATATGCATAGGAAAAAGTCTGGAAAAGCAGACCTAAAGGGGGAGGGAGCCTGTTGAGGAGACATTGATTTTCAATATTTTATGGCTTATAAAGTATTCATGTAGTGTTTCAGGTCCCCCTACACCCTGTCAAGAGAATTTCCAATATAGACAAATACAAGTGAGCCACATATAAACATTATGGAAATTGTTATTTATGGAAATATTTGTATGGCACAAGTAGAAACACGATTTCCCTACCAATAAAACCAAAGAAACTAATCTGAGGGGACACTTTTAATATTAATTAAAAATTCAAATAGTGAATACTACTTTGGGCGACACTCTTTGAAGAAAGTAATTCTTTCATATTTCTGAGATTATTTAAGTGGCTTTCTAAGGCGCAGACAGTGTAGGAGATTACAGTTCCCAGTCAGGGCACATGCCTGGCTTACGGGCTGTGGGGTGTGCAGGAGAAAGCCTTGATGTTTCTCTCCCCCTCTCCCTTCCTCTCTGAAATCAATAAAAATGTATTTTTTAAAATCAAATAAAAATAAATGGGCTTTCTAAGAAAAAAACCACCACTTGAAATGTTGGGGTTGTCTGGGCATTCCAGTAACATCATTTGGTGAGGTCGTGCTGCCATCTGGTGGACATACGTGAGAATGCACTTCAGCACTTCAGCATCCCCAATAAAATCTTATTTGCTTGTCATTACATCAGTATTGATTTTATTAGGGTCAATGGCAATGCATCCTCACGCATGTCCACCAGATGGCAGCACTTTCACACCGAATGATTTTTTTTTCTGACTTTGAGATCTGTAATCTTTAATAGCAAACTTTTAAAAACAGCATTTAGAAATATTTGATAGTATCTCATGGTCTGTGATTGGACTGTACTAGTACTTTTATATTCTTATTAGAACTCATATAAAATCAACAGCTTTCCATGATCAGGCAGTTACATCTTATACCTTGCACACTGCTCTGTTAGGAAATAGACTGACAATAAATGATTGTTTTGGGGATGCTGGCAATGCATTCTCACGCTTGTCCACAAGGCGGCAGCACTTTCACACCAAATGATTTTTTTTTCTGACTTTGAGATCTATAATCTTTAATAGCAAACTCTTAAAAACAGCATTTAGAAATATTTGATTGCATCTCATGGTTGTGATTGGACTGTACTATTACTTTTATATTCTTTTATATATACATATTTTATTGATTTTTTTACAGAGAGGAAAGGAGAGGGATAGAGAGTTAGAAATATAGATCATCTTCCTCCTGCACACCTCCTACTGGGGATGTGCCCGCAACCAAGGTACATGCCCTTGACCAGAATCGAACCTGGGACCTTTCAGTCCGCAGGCCGACGCTCTATCCACTGAGCCAAAGCGGTTAGGGCAGTGGTCGGCAAACTCATTAGTCAACAGAGCCAAATATCAACAGTACAATTGAAATTTCTTTTGAGAGCCAGATTTTTTAAACTTAAACTTCTAACGCCACTTCTTCAAAATAGACTTGCCCAGGCGGTGGTATTTTGTGGAAGAGCCACACTCAAGGGGCCAAAGAGCCGCATGTGGCTCGCGAGCCGCAGTTTGCTGACCACGTGTTAGGGCATACTTTTATATTCTTATTAGAACTTGTATAAAATCAACAGCTTTTCATGATCAGGCAATTACATCTTATATCTTGCTCACTATTCTGTTAGGAAATAGACTGACACACCAAATAATTGCATTGGGGATGCTGGCAATGCATTCTCACGATTGTCCACCAGGTGGCAGCACCTCCACACCAAATAATTTTATTGGGGATGCTGGCAATGAGTTCTATTGGGGATGCTGGCAATGCATTCTCACGCTTGTCCACAAGGCGGCAGCACTTTCACACCAAATGATTTATTTTCCCCCTGACTTTGAGATCTATAATCTTTAATAGCAAACTTTTAAAAAAAGCATTTAGAAATATTTGATAGTATCTCATGGTCTGTGATTGGACTGTACTAGTACTTTTATATTCCTACAAGAGGCCTGATGCACGAAATTCGTGCAAGGGGCTCGGCCCCCTCCACCCTCTGCCTCGGCCCCGCAGCCCAGGCTTCATCCGGAAGGACATCCGGTCTAATTAGCATATTACGCTTTTATTATTATATATTGAAATTATATATTATTTTATTATATATTATATATATAATATTATATTATATTTATTAGATATTATATATATTTATATATAATATATATTATATATTATATATAATATATATAATATATAATATTATATATTATTTTATTATTTATATATGATAAAATCAACAGCTTTTCATGATCAGACATTTACACCTTATATCTTGCACACTGCTCTGTTAGGAAATTGACACACCAAATAATTGCATTGGGGATGCTGGCAATGCATTCTCACGATTGTCCACCAGGTGGCAGCACCTCCACACCAAATGATTGTATTGGGGATGCTGGCAATGAGTTCTATTGGGGATGCTGTCAATGCATTCTCACGATTGTCCACCAGGCGGCAGCACCTCCACACCAAATGATTGTATTGGGGATGCTGGCAATGAGTTCTATTGGGGATGCTGGCAATGCATTCTCCTGCCTACCATCTGGTGGGCAATCCTGAGAAGGCATTCCAAGCATTCCCAATAAAACCACTCTGTGAGAATGCGTGTCATATGTAAAAGAACCCATCGGCCCAAAAAAAGGATCGCTGAAATGCCCGTCAAATTGGTCACGTGTGCTTGCTGACAGTGGCTTCTTACCTGGGGCTAGTTGTGCTGTTTTCAGTTCAGTGTCTGTGATGTCATGGGGTGTTGTTGCTGGAAACGAACGCTGATTGTTGCCCCCAAAAGAGAACCTGGTGTTGTCAAGACAAAGCGAAGACGTCCATGCCTCCGAGATGGTGTAAATGACGGATTCCCAAATGTATTCTCGTTGGCTGTATTCGAATCAACAAGGGGGCCCCTTAGATATCTGTGTGGTGGGTTCTACTTCAGAAACCCCGAAAATCTGTATTTTTGCTCCCCCTGTGACGAGGTGAGCACTGCTGGGGACATGCCTAAATCGACACGAAAATGTGGAAAGTGAAGAGAAAAGCAGGAAACGCCCCCAAAGAGCAACAGAAGGGCGGGCATCCTGGGAGACAGTTTGGAAAGAGAATATCACCGTGGCTGCCACCTTTGTCCCAAATCATACCTGTTGGTTCAACCCGAAGCTCAGGAGAATGATGGACACTTTTGGAGAGGCCGTTTGAAAGCCTGCCTTTGAAAAAATGTGTTCAGTACCGATTGCTCTCCTTTCACTAACACGGAACAGGGAGGAACAGCTACCAGTCTGATTGTGCAATTGCAATTTAACACACATTTGATGGAGATCAATGTTTTCCAGTATCACAGATTTGGTTAACCGGCGAGAAAAAGGCCGCTCGCTGTAAATCCTAGGCAGTGGGGGGAGTAATATGTTCTTATTTTGTAACATTTATATCCTCACAGAATTGGACTGTAGTCAGCTTGTGTATCAAATTCAAGGGGGTGGAAATTCACTGGTAGAATAGCTCTTGAAACTATTCTGGCAAACTCCAGTCTGGAAGGGTCCAGACCTCAGCTAAGTCCTGCCACAGCCCTGCCTGCTCAGAGCTTCTATCCATAACCTCGATCTTTTCGACTCTATGGAGTGATGCATCCAAAAACAGCCTCATTTATCTCCCGGCCAGTGCCAGACGGTGGAATAAAGAGCTTGACACCAATTCTAAGCTGTTCCCTTCTCCCTCCCCTGATCATGTATTGCAGAAGAAAAATCGCCCTCCAGAAATGGTTTGCTTACCGCACGTTCAATAAATCCTCACTGCATTTCTCCTATTCTCTGTCCCGCTGCAAACTCATCTCTGGCAAAAGGACTATTCGATTCAGCTCCAGGCTGAGCAACCAGGTTTGAGCAGTGACAAATTCCTCACCGTTTCCTGCAGATATTTTAGTTTTTCTGCTGGGCCGTGAATTTCAAGTTTACCCTTGAAATAGACACAGTGGGGCCCGGCCAGCATGGCTCAGTGGTGGAGTGTCGACCTAGGAACCAGGAGGTCACAGTTCAATTCCCAGTCAGGGCACATGCCTGGGGTTGCGGGCTCGATCCCCAGTAGGAGGCGTGCAGGAGGCAACCGATCCATGATTCTCTCTCATTGTTGATGTTTCTATCTCTCCTTCTCCCTTCCTCTCTCTAGTCAATAAAAATATATTTAAAAAAATAAAAAAAAACCCACCTTGGTCACATGAGTTTATCTAGGAGGGTCAGTCTGAGATGGGATCTTTTTTATCCTTGAAAAGAGGGCAGAGACTCCTCTAAAACCATCAATAACACTGGGTGAGTCTCAGACATGGCTGGGTCACCTTCACTTTGAAACTTACCTGGTCCCTTTAAGTCACTGTGATGGGGCCTTGCGCTTGCTCAGATCACGGGCCCGGCTTCAGGGGAGGAGGGGGGCGAGGCATGACTGTGCAGACTTCCTCTGCACGTGACTGGGAGCCCAGCGCTCCTCCCGCTCGGGCTTGTGCAGGGACAAACCAAGCCCCGGTTCATGGGGCTGGTGGTTTTGCTCGCCCTTCCTGTTTGGACAAGGATATTGCCAGGGAGCAGCCAGCTCAGCGCGCTGACTCACGGACGGTGGCAACAGCCAGCGTGCCGCAGAGGCCCAGACCCGCCTTCATAGCTTCATGCTCTCCACACTCCTGAGGAAAAGGAAAGGGGCTTTTAGGGGTGAAATAGGCGGGTTTCAGAAATGTTACAAATGAAGGGGTCCATGGAAAAAGCACAGGGCTACAGAGCTGCAAAGGGTACATTTCCATAAGACAAGGGAGCTGGGAGCAGCAAAAGGTACGTTTTCATAAGACAAGGGAGCTGGGAGTAGCAAAGGGTATATTTCCATAAGACAAGGGAGCTGGGAGTAGCAAAGGGTACATTTCCATAAGACAAGGGAGCTGGGAGTAGCAAAGGGTACATTTCCATAAGACAAGGGAGCTGAGAGCTGCAAAGGGTACACATTTACAGAATAAAGGCAAGGAAGCCCCTCACTCAAAGAGGGAGGAAGAAAAGCTCAGAGGGAATAGGAGAACAATCAGGGAGAAGAAGGAGGAAGCCTCACGTACTTCACCTGACACTTGAGCTCAGGAGTTGCTATGGCGACCAAATCAAAGGGGAATAGTGACCAATCAGAGGGGCTATCGAGGCACCAAAAAACGGCAGCCTTTATGAACCACGGAAAAAGGGACTTAGCGGGGCTCTTTCCCCTCCCCAGGGGGAGTCTGTTCTTCTTTCTCAATAAATTTCCACCTTTGGTTTCATTCTTCAACTCCAGCGGACAAAGAGCCCGGGAAATCATCCTGCCAGGGGAACACCGTGCGTTTCCAGTTCAAACTTTCCTGCATCGAAAATGCCCAGGGTGGGCGGGTGGGTATTAGGATGGTCAACCGGAGACCTTGTCTGCATGGATGCATAACCCATGGGCACAGACAATAGGGTGGTGAAGGCCTGGGGCGGGCGGGGGGGGGGGGAGGGGCGGGCTAGAAGGGATCCATGGAGGGGAGAAGGGGAGATTGGTAATACTTTCAACAATACAGATGTGAAAAATAAAAATAAATTTTAAAAAGAATTTTAAAAAAGCAACAACAAGAAAAGACCCAAACAAGATCCAAGATGTATTCTGAAAAATCCAGAGACATTCTAGTATGTGGCAAACATCACCGGTGATATCCGATAGATGATCATGGACCCTCATACACCCCACCCCCATCGGATGTGAAAATCAAGGCTCTTCACCCCGACGCACCTTTTTGAAAACCCAGACCCCGTTCTAATGGAAAGAAAAACAACAGGTGGGAGGACATTGTCCAACACCCCTGGCCGGGACGCCTTGGGACATGGGTAGGGTTATGCAAATTACTTCTGTCCAGTGGAGGGACAAGGTCCCCTCCCCCATCGGAAGAGGTGGTTTTGCATCTATTTGCACGTTCATTTCCGCGTCTTCGGACTCCATTGTGGGAGAAAGTCATTGAGAGCACGTGACCACCGGTTATCCCTGGAGCTGGGCCCAGGCGACCAGAGACTCCTCCCTGCTTCCCTGTACCTTCTGCTCCCGCGGTGGGAGTCATTTTCAAAGATGCAGCCTTCAGCCCGGCCGGCGTGGCTCAGTGGTTGAGCGTCGACCCATGAACCAGGAGGTCACGGTTCGATCCCCAGTGTGGGGCGTGCAGGAGGCAGCCGATCCATGATTCTCTCTCATCACTGATGTTTCTCTCTCTGTCTCCCTCTCCCTTCCTCTCTGAAATAAAAAACATATTAAAAAGGAAAAAGACAAACATTCCTGTGTCTCCATCAGCAGTGACAGCTACATCTTGAGAGAGGGGTGTGATCCCCAAGAAAAGTCCATTTTCTTGTCTGACTTACAGCTGCACCCAGTAGGCACTTTGATAATATCGGGCCCGTTTGCCGTACCATTTTAGTTCTCTTCAGACTTCCTGATTTGATGGCCCCGCTGGTTTATAGCGCTGTCTCGCCAATTCAGACTCCAATTTGCTTCTCCACGTTTTCATCGATCACTCGCCTTTTCGTTTCTAATTTCCACCCTTTAGGCGTCAGTCACCCGTTTCATGGTGCTGCGAATTCTGCGCCCACTTGTCATCATCAAGCCCACCTTGCTAACATGCGCATTTCTGAGCCACACAAAACATGAGCAGTCAACAGGGCCGCTCCCCTCTGAGCCTACTCCTCCTGAGTCCCACTCTCAGAGAGAGATGCTTCTTTGTTGTTGTTAATCCTCATCCAAGAGCATTTTCCCATTGATTTTTAGAGAGAGTGGAAGGGAGGGGGAGAGACAGAGAGAGAAACATCGAGGTGAGAGAGAGACATCGATTGGCTGCCTCCTGCATTCGCCCCGACCAGGCCAGGGCTGGGGATCGAGCCTGCAGCTGAGGTACATGCCCTTGACCGGGAATCGAACCTGGGACCCTTCAGTCCTCAGGCCGAGGGTTCTAGACACTTAGCTAACCCAGCTATCGCAAGACAAATGGTTTAACAAAACTGAAACTCACGTAATCTACAAAAATCCAGTTTGTACAGGTGAAGAAACAGGATGTTGGGATTTGCTTGGTTCTTAAAAGTGATTCGTTTTTATAACTTAGGAAGAAAGAGCGAGTCTATAAGAAATAAGGGTTTAGCCCCCTAGCCTGTTTGGCTCCATGGATCTAGAGCGTCAGCCTGCGGCCTGAAGGGTCCAGGGTTCGATTCCGGTCAAGGGCACAGGCCTGGGTTGTGGGCTTGATCCCCAGTGGGGGGCATGCAGGAGGCAGCCGATCCATGATTCTCTCTCATCACTGATGTTTCTATCTCTCTCTCCCTCTCCCTTCCTCTCTGAAGTTAATAAAAATATATTTTTTTAGAAAGAAAGAAAGAAAGCAGGCCACGGAATGTTTTCATCTGAGTCAGCGTGGAATCGGATCCCTATCTTACCCTTTTGGAAATCTGGGGCATGTTACCAATCACTTCTCCTGGCAAAACACACTCAGTCTGCAGTATCAGGCTGGGGTTTTCAACCGAAAGGAACCAAAAACAGGGCCACGTTTTGCAAATTCGTGGGGAATAGTGACCAATCAGAGGGGCTATCCATTTCACCAGACACCGCCGGCCGTAAGGAGACGTGTCACAAGCCATTCTGAGGGTGGGTGCGAAGGTCATTGTCAAAGTTCAAGACCACGCCCAACTATGTCTGACCTTGAGAGCATTGGCTGAGATACCGATCTGAAATACTATTCTGCATTTTACTGGGTTTTAGCCTTCCCGTTCTTTTTAAAAATCAGCCGAACAGGAAGTTCCAACTAAGCAAAGTTATTTTTGTAGAGAGCAAGCCCTGTGTAGAATGTATACTTTTCAGTCTAGTTAGGTGTTTCTCAATAAGAAAAAAAAAAATTTGAGCACTTGTGTACTGGAAATTAAGACATTCATTTAGTGTTTTTTGTTTTTTTTTAATACATTTTTATTGATTTCAGAGAGGAAGGGTTAGGGGGAGAGATAGAAACATCAATGATGAGAGAGAGTCATTGATCGCCTGCCTCCTGCACGTCCCCCCTGGGGATCGAGCCTGCAACCCGGGCATGTGCCCTTGACCGGGAATCGAACCATGACCTCCTGGTTCATAGGCCGATGCTCAACCCCTGAGCCACACCAGCTGGGCTCATTTCGTTTTAAAGTCATGTTCCTGACTAGCATTTTTTTAAATTATTATTTTGGGTCCACATTTTCTTAGGAAGTGTCAACAATAGTCATTATCTAGATGCCCCTAAAAAAAAAAAATCTGTAAAGCAGGTAATGGTATGTGAAGCCAGCTTGGGACTATGATTATTATGCACTTAATAAAGCCCCGTGCATTTCCTGACGTCTCCGCCCATTCATTAGTGATTCTGTACTTCCCTTGTAGGTCATCATTACAGCGAGTCATCGGAGGCCGGATGAATGAAACCTTATCCGAATTATACGTCCCGGGCAGTCACAACGCTAGGCTGGAGACGGCAAGTCCAAAATTAGTTAAGAGTCTTGTGATGATTGCTCCCAGGGCATCCGTATTTTAATTTTCTGATTGCCTGAGTGAATAATTTATGGAAATAGCTCTAAGCAAGGCTGGCTTCGGATTGATCTTCTCCCGTTGGCTGAGGGGGTGCTCCTGCCAGTGACGTGAGCGCGGATCACCCCTGGGGATCTCCTTCCTCGACTTGGGGCTGCACGGAGTCCCTGTGCCTGCTGGCTCTCTTGTTCCTTTCGTACCTGCTCTCCTGGCCCTGACTCTGGACTCCACCGGTTGGGCTGGTGCATGGGGAGGGGACGGGGTGGTCCCTCAGCCCGGCCTGCGCCCTCTTGCAATCCAGGACCCCTTGGGGGATGTCCAACTGCCGGTTTAGGTCCTGTGGGGATCGGGCCTAAATGGGCAGTTGGACATCCCTCTCGCAATCTGGGACTGCTCACCCCTAACTGCTCACCTGCCTGCCTGCTTGCCCCTAACCACTCACCTGCCTGCCTGCTCAGTGCGTGGCATAGCAACCGGTGGTTCCAGTCATTCCAGACATTCCTCCTTAACGGTCACTTAGGCTTTTATATATATAGATTTCAGAGAGGAAGGGAGAGGGAGAGAGAGAGAGAGAAACATCAATGACAAGAGAGAATCATGGATCGGCTGCCTCCTGCACGCCCCCCTGCTGGGGATCGAGCCCCCAACCTGGGCATGTGCCCTGACCTGGAGTCAAACCATGACCTCCTGGTTCATAGGTCGATATTCCACCACTGAACCTCGCTGGCTGGGTGAGCTTGACACATTCTTGACGGGGGGACACACGTGGCCACCTGGCTTCAGGCCACCTGCATTATCGGGCCAGCGCAGCGTTAACGATAATGGACACGAATGCCTTTATGTGGGCACGCGCTCTGCAGGTTGTGCCAGTCCCTGTCTTCCCGTACGTGGTCTCAGTCACACTTTATCGCACCAGCCTGGCCCTGCAGGCACCCTAGTTTGGGAACCTAGTTGTAGCAGCTCCTATAGTTAGTTGTGCAGATCAACATGTCGATGAATGGATATCCTTTTTTTTAAATGTATTTGTATTGATGTCAGAGAGGAAGGGAGAGGGGAGAGAGAGAGAGAGAAACATCAATGATGAGAGAGAATCATGGATCGGATGCCTCCTGCACGCCCCCTCACTGGGGATCGAGCCCACAACCCAGGCATGTGCCCTGACCGGGAATCGAACCCTGACCTCCTGGTTCATCGGTCCACGCTCAACCCCTGAGCCACGCCGGCCGGGCTGAATGGATATCATATTGCATAAGAGCTGGTCGTTATCTTAATATTCTGGTCTGAGCAATCCCTTCAGTTTCATCTCAGACTTAGGAGAACGGGGTAGAAAAAGACAACTCCGTTACACAACGTACCGAAAAGCATTCCTGAATACGGGACAGAGGTGGCCAGTCTGAGCATTCCGGTAGTTAAATCAGAGATGGAAAGGAAGTCAGTTGTGTTATGTGTAGGAGGTTGTAAACCCTGCAGCTGCTGTGTGGGGAGGCCTGGATTTGCATTCCGGAGCAGAAGGAAAACCTCTGCCTGGATCATCTCAATACAGTCCCCAGAATTTTATTTTATTTTATTTTTATTGACTTCAGAGAGGAAGGGAGAGAGAGAGGGAGAGAGAGAGACACACACACACACACACACATATCAATGATGAAAGAGAATCATTGATCGGCTGCCTCCTGCACGCCCCCTACTGGGGATCAAGCCTGCAACCTGGGCATGTGCCCTGACCTGGAATCCAACCATGACCTCCTAGTTCAAAGGTCTACGCTCAACCACTGAGCCATGCCGGCCTGGCCAGTCACAGGATTTTAAAAACAATGACCCTGACCAGCATTCCAAGGGCACATTCAACAGCCCATTTCTCCAGGCTGACCCTAAGAGGCCCCTTGCTCTGGCCAACAGCAACCGGCTAGCGTGTAATCCAACACATGTGTTCCCTGTGGGGCCGAGGCAATGGTGTGCAGTATGAAACACTCCTTTGCCCGGTTTAATCTGGGGGGAAATTTAAGCAGTTCGCTAGTGGAATGCACAAAATCAGCAAAAATGTTGGTGATGACCTTGAGCAAGGTCAAGCTTCACCTCAAAAAGTAAATTTGGGTTTGCTTTACCCACCTGATGAGTCTTTTAAGATTTACCATCCATCTCTCTAATAATTTTAACTTTGTTGTTGTTGTTAATTCTCACCCGAGGATATTGTTCCATTGACTTTTAGAGAGAGTGGAAGGGAAGGGGGAGAGAGAGAGAGAGAGAGAGAGAGAGAAACATAGATGTGAGAGACACATCGATTGGGTGCCTCCCGCATGCACCCCAGCCAGCCAGGGATAGAGCCTGCAACCAAGGTACGTGCCCTTGACTGGAATCGAACCCGGGACCCTTCAGGCCACAGGCCGATGCTCTATCCACTGAACCAAACCAGCTGGGACTAATTTTAGCTTTTTAAAAGCAACAGTCACCAGATGTCCATCCTGACCATGGAATTCTTACCCATAAAAGCTCCAATGTCCATAAAAGTATAACACTGAACAACTTACTAATTGTGAACATTTCCAGCTAATTGGCTTATATTCACTGTATGTCTAGGCACTTGAGAAAATGTACTACATAGGGTTATTATTAATGAGACAATTAAATGCTGGTGTTGGTTTCCAAAGAAAGGCTATACATTGAGTCTCCTTTCTGAGTAATTGGAAAGAAAGACTCCTTTTCTGTCGGGGCAACTCCTTTATTAAAAAAAAAAAACAACAAACCTGAATCCCTACCAGCCGCCTGCAGGAAAGCCCACAGCTAGTTAAGTGGCCGAGTTGGGTTTGGACCGAGTCACTAGCACCTGCTCCTATAAAAAGGGGCTGTGCTTCCCATAATGGCGATTATAGGGCAGGAAAAATGCAAAGACAATAACAAAAACGCTTTGCACTGACAATAAAAGACATGCCACTCCCTCAACGCCCTGAACACGGCACATATGCTTCCTTATAACACGCACCAACCATCTGCCATTTGAACACCGGACTCCCTGATAACTGGACCAGTGGTCGGCAAACTCATTAGTCAACAGAGCCAAATACCAACAGGACAACGATTGAAATTTCTTTGGAGAGCCAAATTTTTAAAATGTAAACTTCTTCTAACGCCACTTCTTCAAAATAGACTTGCCCAGGCCGTGGTATTTTGTGGAAGAGCCACACTCAAGGGGCCAAAGAGCCGCATGTGGCTCGCAAGCCGCAGTTTGCCGACCACTGACCTGGACCATTCCACTAGCTTCACACCCTGCTAGGTCTAGACTTATTTGTTTATATCTCCGTTGTTTTTCTTTCTTTTTAAAAAAAAAATACATTTTTATTGATTTCAGAGAGGAAGAGAGAGGAGAGAGAGAGAGAAACACCAATGATGAGAATCATGGATCTGCTGCCTCCTGCACGCCCCCTCCTGGAGATCAAGCCCACAATCCGGGCATGTGCCCTGACCGGGAATCGAACCGTGACCTCCTGGTTCCTAGGTCGGCGCTCAACCACTGAGCCATGCCAGCTGGGCTCAGTTGTTTTTTGCATTTAGCTTTTATTGGCCCAGAAAGGACCAGAAGCAGCAGCGGAGGAACATGTGAGGGATGCTAGGGGCCCAGGCCGCATGCCACTGTTAGCAGGTCTCAGAAGCCTTTCTCTTGGGCATCGGAGAGACTCGTCCTCACCAGATTCGCCCCGAGCTCTGGTCTGGACCGACTCACGCCCAGCTCGGCGGGATGACACACACAGGCAGCCCTTCCCGGTTCCCTGGGGCCAGAGAGGAGTCGGAGCTCTGGCTTCGAAGCACTTGCAGAGAGGGTCTTCTCTCTCTTCGAGAAGCCTCCGTGCACGCCGGCGCTCTGTTCTAGGCGCCTGCAGCCATTGCAGCACATCCTGTGTAAGCTGCCGAGGCTCCCTCAGCAGGCACAGTGACATGGCTGGCATCCCTGCACTGCGGTTTCTCACTGGGCGCCATCATCCGCGACGGCCAGGGAGCACATGAGATCCACAGGAGGCATGTCTGCCATTTCAGATCTAAAAAACTGATGGGATTATCAGATGGTGCCCGGCTGGCGTGGCTCAGTGGTTGAGCGTCGACCTATGAACCAGGAGGCCTCGGTTCGATTTCTGGTCAGGGCACATGCCCGGATTGCGGGCAAGATCCCCAGGAGGGGGCGTGCAGGAGGCAGCCGATCCATGATTCTCTCTCATCATGGATGTATCTTCTCTCTCTCCCTCCCCCTTCCTGTAGGTGTTTCTCTCTTTTCCACGTCCAGCACAGAAAAAGAACGGGTCCGGTTCCTGAGTAGAGGAGCTGAGGGTTGAGAAATAAAAGGAAGGAAGGAAGGAAGGAAGGAAGGAAGGAAGGAAGGAAGGAAGGAAGGAAGGAAGGAGAGAGAGAGAGAGAGGAAGGAAGGAAGGAAGGAAGGAAGGAAGGAAGGAAGGAAGGAAGGAAGAAGGAAGGAAGGAAGGAAGGAAGAGAGAGAGAAAGAAAGAAAGAAAAGAAAGAGAAAGAAAGAAAAAAAAAAAAAGAAAGAAAGAAAGAAAGAAAGACGCAGAAATAGAAACAAAGCTGGGAGCCAGTTGGGACGCCATCCTCTCTGATGGAGGGACAGGGACCCAGAGCCAAGGAGGCATGTTTATTTATACCCCTAAATACCAGGGGGTTTCACCAAAAGTTAGGATCAAAGGATCTTATTTGCATTCTTGAGTAGGCCCTGAGCATTCCTGGTGCTTGACTGGATTTACATATCAAAGTGACACCTGGCAAAGGTGAGTCAATGCTGATAACACTCTTGTCTTCTTGGCGAAGCGTGTTCCCAGGGCTCGGCTCTGCCTGTCGCCCTGAGTTCAGCTGACAATAATTAAAGAGATGCCCATGTGCCTTCCCAGGGGGCCCTCTACACTTCCTCTCTCAGATCAATACAAATATATATTTTTTAAAATTATTGGATCGCCACGCAGTCATGCACGTATTGTCTAAGACATAAAACAATGGTATGTCTTAGAGTGAGAAATCTCCACTTCCATCATCATATTGACAGTAGAGTTGTTTTTCAGAGGCCAAATACCTTTTAGGAATGGAAATTCAGAAGGCAAGAGCGAGAAGACCACCTATTAAAAATGCAGATTTTGGCCCTGGCCAGTGTGGATCAGTGGTTTAGCATCAAGCTATGAACCAGGAGGTCATGGTTTGAGTCCCAGTCACGGTGGTGGGCTCCATCCCCAGTAGGAGGCGTGCAGGCAGCCGATCAATGATTCTCATCATTGATGTTCTCTCTCTCTCTCTCTCTCCCCCTTCCTCTCTGAAATCAATACAAATATATATTTTTTAAATGCAGATTTTATTTTTAAAAAGTAACAATTATGACATCATTGACAGTGTCTATCATACAAGACCTGGTTCAGAACCTGTTTAAATGGAGAAATGGAACGTTAACCTCAGAGCAGTGAACATTTTATCAGCCACGTGAGTCCCACGGCTGCTCTAAGTCCCGCTTGTGGTTTTGTAGGGAAGTCACGTTAGCTAGAGCTACCGCATTATTCCACTCTTCCTTGGCTGAAACAGACTAGAAAGAGGCAGGTACCGTGTTGGGACGATTAAAAACAAAACCCTCAAGGACGCTGGGCCGAGGCGGATGAGGCGACGAGGGGGACGAGGCCTGGCGTTAAGAGTTCTGTGTCTGTAGATGTTTCACTTTCTGTAGCGTCTGATGATTGAAAAAGGCTGGGCGTCATTGTCGCCTTGCGGTCGGGCTGTGAGGACCACAGAACAGGAACTGCCCAGCGGCGGAGTTAGAAGGAAAAAGCTTTTTATCGTGGGCTCGCTTACGATTCTAATTCCCGTGTTAGTCAGCTTTAAAGGCGTGGTTGCTGTTCCTCCTTACGGCTCTTTCTCTTCTTCCCTTTATTCTTTTTTTTTTTTTAAATATATTTTTAAATAGATTTCAGAGAGGGAGGAGATACAGAAATATCTATGAGAGAGAATCATGGATCGGCTGCCTCCTGCACGCCCCACACTGGGGACGGAGCCCACACCCCTGGCATGTGCCCTGACTGGGAATCGAACCTGGGACCTCTTGGTTCATGGGATGACCCTCAATCCTTTGAGCTACACCAGCCGGGTTTATCCTTTATTTCCCAGGTCGGAAATGCGGCTTTTCCCAAAGCAGTGGGAAAACCTAGGTGTGTCCTAGGCCTCAGGTTGCTCGGAGCCTGCTGCTAACGTGATTCAGGTTATTTCGTGCTGCTGAGGCCTTAGTGTCCTCCCCTGAAGCCAGGGATGGTGTGAACTGCCTCACTCATGTCTGAAAATCAAATGTGACCATGTCATATGCCACGTGGGCACGCAGCCCCACTTCTAGGGGTTGCCTGGCTGGGTACCTCTTGCCAGGGTCGTGGGGGTAAAAACGGAGTCTTCTAGCCCCAGCCGGTTTGGCTCAGTGGATAGAGTGTCGGCCTGTGGACTGAAGGGTCCCAGGATGGTTCGATTCCGGTCAGGGGCACATGCCCAGGTTGCAGGCTCATCCCCAGTGTGGGGCGTGCAGGAGGCAGCCAATCAGCGGTTCTCTCTCATCATTGATCCCTCTCTCCCTCTCCCTTCCTCTCTGAAATCAATAAAAAAAAATTTTTATTTTTATTTTTTAAGAAAGGAGGCTGCTCTGTCACCATGGACCCTTCAGGGACCTCTGGGAGCAAGCACCAGAGAAGGCAAATCCAAAGCGACTTCAAGTGTGCAAACCGCTCCTGTCCCCTTGCCTGACTTTGAACCACAGCGCGGGGGAACTGCAGTCCCCCAGTCTCGGCCAGACCTCTTGGGCACACCTTCCTTTCCCAAGGAGCCAGCCCCGACTACAGGGCTCCCCTCATCCTTCCCTCTGCGCCCAGCGGGGCGCCCAGAACCCGGCCGCCGCGGCGCTTCTTGCATCAGCTGGAGGGAAGGCGGCGCGCCCTCCGCTCCCGGGCGCTGGAGGCGGCAAGGTGACGCGGCCGCCTCCTCCCTCCGAGGGCGGGGCTGCCTGCGGGGGCCGAGGAAGTGGGGCGGCCCCGGCGGTGCCCCCGCCCCCGCTGCGTCCGGGCGTCGGAGGCGACGGCGGCGCAGGTCCCGCGCACGTGAGGGGCGCACGGAGCCCCCAGTGCCGCCGGGACGCGGCCCCGGATCCCGGACAGGTGAGGGCGGGGCGCGGCTCACCTGGGCGCGCGCGGGCGGGCACCGGGGTCCCTGCCAGCTCCCTCCTGCGGGCGGGCTGCACCTCTCAGCCGAAGTGGGGACGTGGGGACCGGGGAGGGGACTCGGAGGAGCTACCGCCGGGGAGTTGCTGGCTCAGGGCCTGACGGTGCTGAGCGCGGGAGGCGGGAACCCGAGGCGCGGGTGCCGGGAGCGCACGCGGCGGTGGGGACCTGCCCCGCGTTGGGTAGGACACATCGGGTCTCCTGGCGGCTGCGGAGTTGCCACCTCCACCTCCACCTCCACCGTCGGGACACTCTACAGAGGTGAGCCCCTCACTTGGGTGGGATCCGATGCGGTGCCCTCGGGGGGACCCGGAGATTCCACTCTGGTCCCCTCCGCAGACCTTGGCTCAGCGCCACCAAAGCAGAAAGCCTTGCCCTTGTGGGGGTTCCAATGCGTCGTCACATTAGAAAAGAAAAAGAAAAAAAAAAGTGATGGTGGTTAAGTTGAGGAAATTGCTTCAGCAATGAGTTCCCCGGCGCGCTGGCCATTTGTTAGGCAAATAGCGCGCAGGTGGCTTTTAGAAAGGGTCTCGTTTCTCCGTTTCTCCAAAGCGGGTTCGAACCTGCGGGCCAACGCGTGCGCCCAGTGTGAGGGCTTCACCGCGGCCAGATGCCTCCCTGATTGTGCTTGGAGGTGACCTTTGCGGAGGGCACTTCCAGGGGCCAGACCGCTCAGAAGACCTGCCTCAGGGACACCCCGAGTCGCAAACAGGGCCGTGGAGTGTGATTTCCACTCGCATTCATTTCCCACCTGGGTCAGCAGCCTTTCCATTGAACAAATATTTGCTGTGCGTCTGTTGGGGGCCGGGGGAGGGGGGGGACCTCTGAGCCAGCCAGCGGGTGTGCGCAGGTGTTGACACAAAGGGGAGGGTCAGGGCACTCCTTCCGCGCAGGTGGAGGTTTGGAGAGACCAAGAATGGACTCATTGAGCGTTTGCTTCTTCGACTTTGCAAGAATCGACGGTCATGAGCATTGAAAGGCAAGGAGAAGGAACAGCTAAGAAGGTCATCGGCCTGGCCTGGCATCCAAAGTGACAGGGAGGATCCAAACCATCCTTAAATAAGGTTTTAAGCATCTACCCTTTGTCCAGGGCCCGCACTAGGCCCTTTATCCCGATGCATGAAATATGCAAGGTAGATATTATTACTCCCCCTGTACGGAAGGGAAACTGAGGCAGGGAAGAGGCTGGCACTTTGTTCCGGGTAACTGGTAGACCTGGGCATTGAATGTGGGTATTTCTGACAGGGACCCATGCGTGCTCTCTATGCCATGCTGCTGGGAGATGGCACATCTGGAAGATTGCATGGCAGTGAGGATTTAAATTTACCTTTGCCAACTGTCGACATGCTGGGAGTTGAAATAATAACTTCATGAATATAATGAGCACTTTTTTTTTATTCTACTCCTGAGGTTGAACCATGAGCAGTCCGGGGCAAGAAGAACAGCTATTTTTAATAATAAGATGTATTCTGTGTCTTCCTTCACATATTTTTAAGGCCCTAATATATCCAAGCAGGGGAAACTATGTATTCCTTGTGTATCACGCATTGAAGTCACAGCGGATTTTCATATTATTCATGTGCTTGATCTAATGCAGCCTGATTTATATCATATCTATAAATTTGCAATCTGTAGATACTATATGTAAATCAACTTGATTTTACATCATATATATTTATATATAACTTACATAAACTTATACAAGTTATAAGTTTATATAAGTTATATGAATCAGCTTGACTTTACATAATTCAGCTTGATTTCTTCCATAGTTTCCAGGTGAATAGAGAATGGTGTTGTCCCCTAGAAAGGACATTATGTTTATGTAAAAATCTAGAATCAGATATTGATAACGATAGCTAATATTTATATGAAAAGATGTAGCCATTTTTCCTGAAATCTATCTCTGGAAAGCTAGACTGCTAAACTTATTTGCAAAGAAATCCTAAAATCCCTAATTTAGTCTGTGAGTCCCGGATCTGTAACAACTGACAATTTCTTTACGTGTGTGTACACCCCAAAAGTGATTTTCCAATTAGAATGACTGTATTGTGTGGGATGAATATGAAAATAGTGCTTAGCATTTTAATTAATATCTCCTGACACGGAAGGACACTTGCTTTCTTAAACCCTTCCTTATAATCATTGCTGATTGCACACAAAAATTGAGGGATTTTATTTTTATTTATTTATTTTTTAAAATATATTTTATTGATTTTTTACAGAGAGGAAGGGAGAGGGATAGAAAGCTAGAAACATTGATGAGAGAGTAACATCGACCAGCTGCCTCCTGCACACCCCCTACCGGGGATGTGCCCGCAACCAAGGTACATGCCTTTGACCGGAATCGAACCTGGGACCTTTCAGTCCACAGGCCGAAGCTCTATCCACTGAGCCAAACCGGTTTTGGCGAGGGATTTTATATTTAAACTAGAGGCCCAATGCACAAAATTTTTACAAGGGCCTTGGCCAATGGTTCTGCTGTTTGGTCTAATTAGCATATTAGCTCTTTATTATATAGGATTAGCAGCAGGAGTTGAAGAAAGTGGTTTTTGTCAAAGCAAATTTTTATGCCTGTGTTGGGAGGATCAAACAGGCTGTTCTGCCTGGATCTTGCTTTTGACCGTGACCTTGATAACACACCTTGAATCTCATTTAGAAGCATTCGAAATCCTGCCTGGAAGGTGTTTGGGTCCTAAAGGTGTGATTGGGTCCTAGTTGGTTTGGCTCGGTGGATACAGTGTCAGCCTTCGGAATGAAGGGTCCTGGGTTCCATTCCGGTCGGGGGCACATGCCTGGGTTGTGGGCTCGATCCCCAGTGTGGGGCGCGTGCAGGAGGCAGCCGATCCATGATTCTCTGTCATTATTGATATTTCTCTCTCTCTCTCCCTCTCCCTTCCTCTCTGAAATCAATTAAAAATCTATATAGTAGGAAAAAAAAAAAAGGTGTGGTTGGCTTGGTTAAGATGCTGTCATTGGAGGGCAGGGTGAGTGACGAACTGGAGAAAACCTGACATGCCACAGAGGAGGAGTGTGAACTGGGGTGGGCCCAGATTTTGTGAGCCCTAAATGGTAGACACCTGAAACGAATCCGAAATAACCTTGAATGGAAACTGTAATGGAAGAAAAAACATGTGTTTAAGGTGAACACATTTGCCATCCTCTCTTGAGAAAAACACTACAAAGTTAGTGATGACCGGGAATCCGTCTTTAGAAAGAGAAAGAGAGATGACAGTTCGCTGGAGGGCTCCGGCTCTGAGGTCTTTGTGGGCCATTTACCAGAAATGCTTACCCAGAAGGGCTTCCTGATTGCAGCCGAGCTTCCCCTGCCCCCAGGGCACTCGGCAGGAGGGGGTGGGGATGGGCGCAGCCTGTGCCTGGGAGAAGCCTGAAGCCACAGCTCCATCCCCTTGCAAGAGTGACAGGTACCTGGAGGCAGAGGACTCAGGGCCCATTGCTCATGGAGGGGACTGCTAGCTGGGGCGGAGGGACCAGGGGCCCTGGGCTCATGGGGGCCTGGGGCACTTCCTGTCCAGCCAACAGTTCTGAGGGGGGGCCCCCAGGCTGGTCTCCAGGTGGCTGGTTCTCTAGGGGGGCCTGGGGCTCCCCGTCACCATTTGTTGAGGGTTCTCTGTGTCCTGGGCACTGAGTCAGACGAGTCCCCATTGCCAGGGGGATCCTGGTCTCACGGAGCTGCTTTATTTTATTTTATTTTATTTTATTTTATTTTATTATTTATTTTTATTTGTATTGATTTCAGAGAGGGAAGGAGAGGGAGAGAGAAAAACATCCATGATGAGAGAGAATCATGGATTGGCTGCCTCCTGCACGCCCCCTCCTGGGGATGGAGCCCACAACATGGGTATGTGCCCTGAATGGGAATGGAACCGTGACCTCCAGGTTCATAGCTCGAGGCTCAACCACTGAGCCACGCCGGCCGGGCTCATAGAGCTGGTTTCCCTGAGCACCGTCCAGTGTTCGGAGAGCCCCCGGGTGTTCGGAGGGTCCCCGGGTGTGTGAAGGGCCCTGGGCGTTCGGGCCACCCCCACACCCCCCACGGATGCAGTAAGGCCCTCAGTGTTTCTCAATGTGCCTTCCAAACCCCAGCACCCACACACCTGAGGTTACCCGGTTGGAAATGTATGTCCCCGGCCCCACCCCAGCCCCAGGTCGGAAGCTCCCCGTGTGGGCAACCTGCGTTCTCCCAGAGGCCTTCCTTCCAGATGCTTCTGGAGCTAATGACTGGGAACCGCAGCCCCTCCCCCTGTGGAGAGGGAAGGGAGGGAAGAGATGAATACGGGGCTAATCTGTCCTGATGGTGATGGAGTTATCATTTACATTCCTGTCGCTGACATATTGGGCTTGGCCAATATGTGCTAAGGATTATTAGCTCTTTTCCTCGTTAACACAATCCTACCAGGCAGGGCTCTGATCACCTCCAATTCAGTGTGGAGAAACTGAGGCACAGAGACCGTCAGGGGCGTGCCCCAGGTGCCAGGGCTGTAAGGATGCGGATGCAGGCCGGCTGGGCCCTCCCCGGGTGTGGGTATTTCGGGCCAGGTCTGGAAGGCAGGCCTGAGGCTGATGGGAATGGCGGTCCTGAGCTGGCATAGTCGCTTGCTCACCTCTTGGGGTTCTCACGCTTTTCTTTAGGGGCGCACTGCCAGGACATCGGAGGGGAAGGGCGTTAGGTCATTTCCTCCTACTGCAAATTTTTAAAGTTTCACAAGCGAGCGGACACGATTGCGTATAGCGGGTTGCACAACAGTGAGTTGCTCTCCCTGCGTGACCGTGGGCTCCCCGGGGTTCCCCAGTGGGTGGCAGTGGACGATGGCCTTGTTTCAGATGCTGGGTTTCCCCCTAAAGGCCAACCCCCTGCCCAGGCCACAGGGGACTTGAAGGTGAAGGTGTGTGTGTTTTTATTTTTATTTATTTATTTTTAAAATATATTTTATTGACCCTTTACAGAGAGGAAGGGAGAGGGATAGAGAGTGAGAAACATCGAAGAGAGAGAAACATCGATCAGCTGCCTCCTGCACACTCCCCTACTGGGGATGTGCCCGCAACCAAGGCACGTGCCCTTGACCGAAATCGAACCCGGGACCCTTCAGTCCGCAGGTTGACACTCTATCCACTGAGCCAAACAGGCCAGGGCAGGTGTGTGTGTTTTTAAAGTATTTTAAAACATTTCTTATTTTTACTGATTTCAGAGAGAAAGGGAGAGGGAGAGAGAGAAAAAAACATCAGTGATGAGAGAGAATCATTGATCGGCTGCCTCCTGCACGCCCCTCACTGGGGATCGAGCCCGCAACCCGGGCATGTGGCCCTTGACCAGAATTGAACCTGGGATCCTTCAGTCCACAGGCCGGTGCTCTATCCACTGAGCAACACCAGCTAGGGCAGTGATGGTGTGTTTTGAAAGAACCTAGAAGAACTGTGTCTTGCATTTTCAGTAATTTTTTTTTTTTTTTCTGAAAGAAATAATTATCACCCCCAAGTCTGTACATTTATCACAGAGTAGCCCCATCATGTCAGGCAGCCTGAGTAAGAGGATTCAGCTGTGGCTACGAGCATATAGGTGAGTGTGTAGAGAGATGGCTTGCCTTTGGGGGTGAAACTCAGGTGACCGTGTCTTCTACTTCAGTTGACAAATGTGTAGGCAAACATTAATTTGAGCTTATGGCCGGAGGCAGAGTTTAATGCTGAGAGTACCAGCTGTCTCGTCCATGCAGGCATTCATTCATGGGTCATTGGTTGCTGGCCTCGCTGTGCCAAGTGTTAACTATTAGACACCGGAGCAAATACAGTGGTAACCAGATGGACTTGATCCCTTGACAGGGCATCACTTGCTGGGCAATGATTTGGGTGACTGGGTCAGATGCTCTGATTCTGGCAGTGCGTCGGCGGGAGAGGAGATAAGAAGTTACCATAGCCCAGCCGTGGTGGCTCAGTGATTGAGCATCGAACTGTGAACCAGGAGGTCACGGTTGGATTCCCGGTCGGGGCACATGCCTGGGTTGCAGGCTCCATCCCCAGTAGGGGACGTGCAGGAGGCAGCCGATCACTGATTCTCTGTCATCATTGATGTTTCTGTCTCTCTCTCTTTTTCCCCTCCTCTCTGAAATCAATAATATATATATATATATATACTAGAGGCCCAGTGCATGAAATTCATGCACTCTGGGGCGAGGCGGGGGGTCCCCCTCACAGCCCAGATTGAGAGAGAGCACAGGCCAGGCCAAGGGACCCCACTGGTACACAATCGGGGTCAGGGAGGGACATGGGAGATTGGCCAGCCAGGGAGGGACCACAAGAGGGCTCCAGGGCGTGTCTGGCCCATCTCACTCAGTCCTGATAGGCCCGACCCCAGCAGCAAGCTAACCTACCGGTCCGAGCATCTGCCTCCTGGTGGTCAGTGCACGTCATAGCGAGCGGTTGAGTGGCCTTAGCATATCATTAGCATATTACGCTTTGATTGGTTGAACAGCCGACCAGATGACCGGACACTTAGCATATTAGGCTTTTATTATATAGGATATATATTTTTTAAAGGAGTTTTAGTTTAGGAGCAAGTTACAGTGCTCGGCTGAAGGCAGCAGGAAGCAGAGGGGTGGGAGGGTTTGGGAGATGCCAGGTGACCAGGTGGAGGTGGGTGAGGAGAGAGAGGGACCGCTGGGGATAAGGTGTGCCTTGGGCCCCTGGGTTGGTGCCAGTAACAACGCAGGCCTAGAGGAGGCTGTTTTTAGAGAAGAAGAACGCGTCTTGTGGACACTGTAGGTTTGAAACGGCTGGATGACCCCACGGGAGAGGTGGTGGGTGGACAGCTGGCTGGGCTAAGGCTCTGCAGCCCAGGAAAGGGGTTGGCCATACAGAGATCCGAGGGAACTGGTCTTGGGGTGGTCCTTGGATAATGGACTATCAACCGGTTGAATAATACAGCTGGCATGGCAACGGAATGAAGCAATGGATTGAATAATATCCACGATTGAATGTTGCGGACTCTCAAGGAGAGGGGGTAGGTGAGAAGCAGGCCACCAGGGACGTGTGGACGATGCTCCCGGCCAGGCGGCGGAGGGACAAGGGAAAGGGGGACGAGGGGAAGGGGGAAGTGGGTGGAGAGGAATCGCCACTCCCTCTGGCCTGTGGTGCCTTTGAGAGCCCAGCTGGGGTGTGGGAGGCCGCCCTCAACCTGCAGAAGCCAACACCACAGGCCTGGGCAGGGCCCTGGCCAGGGGCTTGTTGAAAGCTGGTTTTCAGAATTGTTGACATTTTTGATTGATTGATTGATTTGAGAGAGAGAGAGAGAGGAGAGGGGGAGAGAGAGACTTCTTGTCCCACTTAAGGATGCGTTCATTGGTTGCTTCTTTTTTTAAAATTCCTTTTTTTATTGTTTAAAGTATTATATATGTCTCCTTTTTTCCCCATCGACCCCTCCCCGGCCACTCCCACCCCCCAGGACAAGCCCCCAGCACCCCAGTGTCCGTGTCCATTGGTTATGCTCATATGCATGCATACATGTCCTTTGGTTGATTTCTCATTGGCTGCTTCTTGTATGTATGTGGCCCAACTGGGGATTGAACTCACAACCTTGGTGCGTGGGGACGATGCTCTAACCAATTGAGCTACCTTTTCAGAATCTGAGCCCATATCATTGTCACAAGGTCAAATGCTTGCTATCCATCATCTTCATTTTTTTGTCTTTTATTAGAAACACTCACTTGTCATTTATGTTCATCGTAAATTAATCCTATTCTTTTATATACACTGAGTGGCCAGATTATTATGATCTCAAAGATTATTATAATCTGGCCACTCAGTGTGTGTGTGTGTGTGTGTGTGTGTGTGTGTGTGTGTGTGTATTAGAGGCCCGGTGTATGAATTCGTGCATGGGTGGGGTCCGGCCAGCCTGGCCAAGGGGAGGGGACATGGGCGGTTGGCCGGCCTGCCTGCTGGTCGAACTCCTGGTCGAGGGGACAATTTGCATATTAGCCTTTTATTATATAGGAGGATATACATTGGCCAGATTATTATGCGTTCAGAGATCATCATCATCTGGCCACTCAGTGTATAATTGATGGGTGGTTGTTTTGGAGGAACTTGGAAAGTTTAGGATAGCCTGTTTCCACTCTGTCTATTGAAAGGCAGCTAATAAACAGGAGTATTCATGAGAATACTCATCTGAAAACTGATCAGGAAAATTAAAAAGAAAGGATTCAACCTATTTGTGTGGCCGTGACCATGTTCGGGTCCAACCGGCAACCAAGGTGACAGTGCATAAAACAGAAAAGCAAACAAAAAACCCCAAACCAAACCAGAAACAAAGAAAAATAATTCTTGTGTAATTCTTCTTCTTCTTTTGGTGGTGGTTGGGGAACTATTTTTAGCATTATGAAAGATGTGGGGTTGAGCCTATGCACTTAGGTAATAGATGGGGAAAGAACATCATTACTTGAATGACAACAGCCAACAATGTTGTTATACTAGAGGCCCGGTGCACGAAATTTGTGCATGGGCAGGGTCCCTAGGCCTGGCTGGCGATCAGAGCCGATCGAGGCCTTCCGGCTGCTGGCCGGCCGGGGCCTTCCTTTGTTCCTCCCCGCCCCCTCGGTCAGTGCACGTCATAGCAAGCGATAGAACTCTCGGTCTCCCAGTCAAACTCCTGCAGGGACACTTTGCATATTAGCCTTTTATATACACTGAGTGGCCAGATTATTATGATCTCTGAACGCATAATAATCTGGCCACTCAGTGTATATCCTATATAATAAAAGGCTAATATGTAAGTTGTCCCCTCGACCAGGAGTTCCACCAGCAGGCAGGTTGGCTAACCGCCCATGTCCCCTCCCCCTGGCCAGGCTGGCCGGACCCCACCCATGCACGAATTCATGCACCGGGCCTCTAATACACACACACACACACACAGTGGCCAGATTATTATGCGTGCAGAGATCATAATAATTTGGCCACTCAGTGTATATAGAAGTGTTGTGCCCAATGTAAAATATTTTATATCTACCAAATTCACCCTAGCCAGTTTGGCTCAGTGGATCGAGCCTTGGACCCCAGACTGAAGGGTCCTGGGTTTGATTCCGGTCAAGGGCACGTACCTCGGTTGCAGGCTCGATCCCGGGCTCCTGTGGGAGGCAACCAGTTGATGTGTCTCTCTCACATCGATCTTTCTTTCTCTCTCTCTCTCTCCCTCCCTTTCACTCTCTAAAAATCAATGGAAAAATATCCTCAGGTGAAGATTAAAAAAAAAAAAAATTAGCTTTGTAGTCTGGAAATGACTTTTGGGGTCAGCTCTTCAACCTCCTGCTGTCCCCCCTGGAACCAGTTGGAGCCCAGAGGTGCCGAAGGCCCGCTTACCCTCCCACGTGGTCAGTTGGTGACACAGTCTGTGCAGTAAAACGCATCTGCAAGTCCTGGCCTACAGGGACATGTTTTTCTGGAATCTTCTTGGCTGTTGCTGGGACATAGAAGTCTCTCGATCGCTGGAGCCGTTACCTCCCCCCACCCTCCCCTCCGGGTTCCTCCTTCCCTTCCCTGCTGTGCTGTGTGCACTTTCTCCGACATAGTTGAGTGTGTGGAACTTTGCAGGAGGCCTCCGTGGAAATTGCCTTCAGCGGGTAGGCCTGTCCAAACAGGTAGGCTTCCGCTGGCATTTCCTTTATTCTCTTAAATCTCCTGAGCTGGCGGGGAGACTTGCAGGGTGAGCCAAGAATAAGAGCCGGGCCCTGTGCTAATATTGAACCAGGAGACGGGGCAGAACCGAGTCAGTCCATGATGAATTCTTTTTTTTTTTTTTTTGATAATTCAACCACACATCTTCATTGTTTGCTTTTCCCAGCTTCCCATTGAAACCTTTGCTCAATGTTATAAGCGAAATGTCCCTTCCTTTTTCTGAATCTTCGGGCACAAAGCTACTTTCAAAAAAATTTAAATTCTTTATCATTTAAAGTATTACATGAGTCTCCTTTTTCCTCCATTCCCCCCCCCCCCCCCCCGCCGCTCCCACCCCCCAATGATGAATTGTTTTTAAATATCGTGAACTATTTATGTGACATTAAAAAAAAAAAGTGTGAACACATAGGTGTGGCCCGGATTGGTGTTCAGTTATTTATTAACTGTTTCCTCCCCAGCCTCCAGCCTGGGTCAGTGTCTAGCTTTATCACCCTGAGCTCAGAATCCCAGATCACTAAGTCATTCCTGGTTCTCTCAGGAACCTGCTAGGTCAGCTCATCCCCATTGCATGGAAAGGAACACTGAGGCTCAGAGGAAGCGGAGTCGCTGGTACGGGGGTCACCCCGCTGAATTTTACCTTTCCCCCCTTACTGTTTCATTCCAAGCCGCGGAACATCTCATCTTAACCATCCTACTCTGTCCAGGTTCCCAGTGAAGGTGTTGAGACCTAAGACTAGACGGTCCCCGAGATCCGTTCCAACCGAAATTCCAGGAAAGTCCTCGAATCCTGGGGTTCCAGCCGCTCCTCTGTGCGTCCCAGGGTTGAAACCCTTCCTTTTGGCCTTAATGAGCTAGAAGGTGTGCTTGCCTATCTTAACAGAACCTAATGATTCTTCCTATTTAAAAACTTTATTGGGCAGTGTTTTAGCTCATTGGGGAGATTTGTTCGGATGGTATTGATCTCTCCCGAGTCTCTCCCTAGCTGGTCTGCATGGCATGAGAGACGGTAGAAAACTGGGGAAGGTTCATTTGGGCATTATCTCCGGAAGCCCAGAGTCCATACTCACAATGAGAGTGCCACGCTTCCCACTGAGCCTCCCGATCCTTGGCAGTAAGGGCTCTGCAGGCAGCTGCCCGAATGGAGCTGAGCTGGCCATCAGAAACCTAGTTTCATCCAAGAATATCTTGGATGGGATTTTT
The DNA here is from genome assembly GCF_027574615.1 of Eptesicus fuscus. Lineage (NCBI taxonomy): Eukaryota > Metazoa > Chordata > Mammalia > Chiroptera > Vespertilionidae > Eptesicus > Eptesicus fuscus. The sequence continues at coordinate 7,719,050 of NC_072497.1, read as the reverse complement.
CCTTCCTGCTGGAGGAAAACATACTCTTAACAGAAAATACCACTGCACACATTACCTTGATTTTTATGGCTATGTATTACAGAAACACATGGTGTCAGTATAAAAGGGAACAGAAATAAAACATTTAGGAAAAAAATCCAATATTCTCTGCCTTGAAAAAACGACCATGAAAAGTATTTCCAGCCCGGCCGGCGTGGCTCAGTGGTTGAGCATCTTCGACCTATGAACCAGGAGGTCACGGTTCGATTCCCAGTCAGGGCACAGGCTCGATTCCCGGTGTGGGACTTGCAGGAGGCAGCCAATCAATGACTCTGTCTCATCGTTGATGTTTCTCTTTCTCTCCCTCTCTCTCTCTCCCTCCCTCCCTCTGAAATCAATAAAAATATATTTTAAAAAAGACTTTCCATGTTCCTTATATTCTAGTCCATACTGACACATAACTTCATAGACTTTAAGCATAGTGTAGGTGCCATTTTATAGTTTGTGTGTTTTTTATTTACAATCCTATCTAATGAAGAGGGAATATGCTAATTGACTGCCCTGCTCTCAAAGATGGTGGCACCCACAGCCAATAAGGAAGGAATATGCTAATTGACTGCCCTGCCCTCAAAGATGGTGGCGCCCAGTCCCCTCAGCCCCACTGGGGCGGCAGGCGGGTCCGGCTGCTCCGTGTACCTGCCTCTGGAGTCCCCCAGTCCCCTCAGCCCCCCAGCCACCCAGGGCCGCCCAAGGCTCAGGTAACCAGGGCCGGCTGAGGCTTGCGCTGCCGGCAGTGGCAGCAGCAGAGGTGTGATGGGGTGTCACCTTCCCCTGATTGCTGGGTCGCCTCCCGCCCCTGAGGATCTCCCCGACTGTGAGAGGGGGCAGGCCAGGCTGAGGGACCTCCCCCTCCAGTGCATGAATTTTCATGCACCAGGCCTCTAGTTATATCATAAATCATTTTCCAGGTCACTATCCAGCATCAGAGACTTAAATTTTAATGGCGGCAATAATGGGGATTAGTGGTTCAGATTTCCTTTTATGATGTGTGCGTATCTATATTTCCCTTTATGATGTGTGCGTCTATCTCTACACATATATCACTGAATAGTGAGCATTCTGTCTTAAATCTCCTAGCCTCGGCGTGCATTTGTAGTTTGCATGAACCCAGTTGTCACCTGTGCAAACTGCAAGACATTCTGTTCCTCACCTGGAATAATTTCATATTTCACCCCGTCAGCTTGTACTGGGAGTTAGCACCGGAGCCATTGGGCTGTGTATTTTTGTATGGATTTTCTCTAAAATACTCTAAATCTGAAAACACATGAAGGCAGACCACTGGGCTCTCGGGAGAGCTAACACCATGCAATAACCTTCACAAGAAATGTGTCAAAGTGAATTGGTACCTGCCTATGGAGACGAGAGCTGTGCGTGTCCCCTCTTATTAGCTCGGTGAGGGTCTCTGTATTAAGTGACATGAGCTGTGCAAGGAGAAATCGCTCAGGGAACCGTCACAGAATTAAGAGAAAAGTGGCCTGGAATAATACATTTTGGCTTTTAGGCTTATTTATAGAATTCAGCATGAAGGGGCTAAGACAGCAAAATGGACAGCACAGCCCCACAATTTCAGCACAAAAACGATCTGTTCTGGGGAACAAACGCCACCCCCCTTGTATCATTCAGTGTGAATCGGTGTCAATTACGTATAGAGTGAGAAGCAGTGGGAAATGTCCCCGCGGTCAAGTTCTAGCAAGGATCTGATCCAAATGAGAAGCCGTCCATTGATATTTATATAAGGGCATCAAAAGCATGGCTTTGGGAAATGATTTGAAAATAGTGGCCCTTGGGGGACTTTGGTTTGATTGACAGACATGGGTGCACACATACCTCTGTGAGTCCCTGCTTTCACTTTTTTGGGGGGTGTATACCCAGAAGTGGAATTGCTGAAACATAGGGTAATTCTATGTTTAATTTTTTGGAGGAACCATTATACTGTTTTCCATAGTGACTGCACCATTTTACATTTCCACTCCACCAACACTGCACAAGGATTCCAAAGCACCAACACTTTAAAAAAAAAAAAAAAAAAAAAAAAAAATATATATATATATATATATATATATATATATATATATATATATATTTTTTTTTTTTTTTTTCATGGATTTCAGAGGGGAAAGGAAAGGGAGAGAGAAATAGAAACATCAATGATGAGAGAGAATCTATGATCGGCTGCCTCCTGCACGCCCCCCCACTGCGGATCGAGCCCACAACCTGGGCATGTGCCCTGACCGGGAATTGAACCATGACCTCCTGGTTCATAGGTTGACGCTCAACCACTGAGCCACGCTGGTTGGGCAACACTTTTTTTTTTTTTTCCCATAGGGACCATTCTAACGAGTGTCTGGTGGTTTGTCATTGTGGTTTTGATTTGCATTTTCCTAATGATTAATGACATTGAGAATAATTTCTTTTTTTTTTTAAAGTTTTTGCAAGTGCAAGGCACACCTTTTAAAAAAAATATGTATATTTTATTGATTTTTTACAGAGAGGAAGGGAGAGGGATAGAGAGTTGGACACATCGATGAGAGAGAAACATCAGATCAGCTGCCTCCTGCACACCCCCTACTAGGAATGTGCCCGCAACCAAGGCACATGCCCTTGACCGGAATCGAACCTGGGACCCTTCAGTCCGCAGGCTGACGCTCTACCCACTGAGCCAAACCGGTTAGGGCAAGGCACAACTTTTCGAGTTGTCACTGGAGAGTCAAAATACCTAGATTCCAGCCGTGTATCTATCCTAATTAGCCATTTGACCTTTAGTTCCATTTAATGAATGTTAATTAGGCCTCTACTAAAAGCTGATCACTGCACTGGGTGCCACAGAGAAGAGAAATGTAAACCACAATTTTTCCATTCATGTCTCTTGTTTAGTTTCTTGTCCCTGAAAGTAAAAACAAACAAACAAAACTTAAATCTTTTCTAATTCCAGAGTTTTGAACCTATAATCTAAGGCTAGCGTCTCTTCTAACTAGGTAGAATTGCCCGCCATTGAAATAAGACATGAAAACTATAATACCCAGGAGAAAGGCAATTGTGAGATTTTTTTTTTGAGGGATCTGACATTAAAATCCGAATCTTACATATTTACAGCTTCTACTTAGTTTGAGTTTATGAGTTTGATGTTGAAAATTTAACCTATCTCAGTCAAATGATACTATTTATTGTATGTCCCCTGGCATACGACACTCTCCTCTTCATAGCAAAGCTGCTTAACAGGATGTCTCTCTGTCATATCTTATTTTCCTGCTTCCCCTGTGCCCTGCATTCTGGCTTCTGGTGTCGCCAAGGTCTCTATCCCCCTCTCAGCAGTCAGAACCAAGGGATGTGTCTCAGCCTCCCTCAGCCAACTTCTCTGGAGGATTTGAAATGATGGAGCCCTCTTTGAAACTTCCTCCTCTTTCACCGTTTTTGGTCTTACTCGCTTTTCCTCCCCGATTTCCATTTGGAAACCTTACACACTCTCCTTTGCCCTCCCCTCCCCTCCCAACACAGATCATCAGTAGGTTACATAATTCACTTTCTCAGTCGGTCTCCTCACCTCCATTCTGCTTGCTTCTTCCCTGGTCTAGGACCTCATCATGTTAGGTTAATGTACCTACTGTGTGCTCCATTAGGGTCTCATTCATAACACCTCATAGCTCACACTGTGCTGTACTGGGATTGCTTTGCTATCTCTCATCCTACTGGACTCCCGAGTTCCTCAGGAGAATGGCTGTTGTGTATTTTATTCCTTCATTACTATTTATGAGGTTGTTTGTTGTTTAACTCATAAAAAACATGAGCGGTACGAAAGTTCCTCAACTTTCTGTGTCACAGGTATAATTTATTTGCCATATTCGTACAGTCATAACCATTAACATTCCAGGATGGAAAATGAACGTGTTTTTTTTTGTTGTTGTTGTTTTCAGCAGCTTAGAGAAAAAAAGAAAATCTGGTGTTTTAGCTCATGGGAGGGTTGAAATCAGCATCTGCTTGGAACGTGGTTCTTTATGGTCGGAAGGACACTGTTTATTTTCCCCTTCAGTAGCTCCAGTTTCAAAGTGTAGAATCAGGGTTGCACGTGTGTGCAAAGAGACTGGGGCAGCGCGGAGGGTGGGAGGGTGGGGGGGTGGGGGTGGTGAGGGGGGGGAGGGGAGAGGGGGTGATGTGATAGAGAGCTTTGGATGCCTCTGTGGCAGATCGCTGACAACAGATGCTTTCTTCATAGCATTTAGTTGTTCATGTAGTTCCTTTCTAATTGCTTCTGGATATTATCGGTACTTCCTTCATAGGATATCTAATTCCATTACTTTTTTTTCTTTCTTTTTATCTTTCTTTTTTTTTATATTTCTTTATTTATGTATTTATTTATTTATTTATTTATTATTGATTAAGGTATTACATGTGTCCATATCCCCTCATTGCCCCCCTACCCCACTCCCATACATGCCCTCATCCCCCAGTGTCTTGCGTCCATTGGTTATGCTTATATGCATGCATACATTATTAACCTTTGTACTTTTCCGTGCTGTTTCCCACTCCAGTGCACCAATAATTCCAATGTCATCCAAAAGGTGTCTTTTCTTTGTTTTTTGCTTTTTTGTTTAATAGGTTTTTATTGATTTCAGAGGGGAAGGGAGAGGGAGGAGAGAGAGAAACATCCATGATGAAAGAGAATCATGGATTGCCTGCCTCCTGCACGCCCCCCAGTCGGGATCCAGCCCGCCACCCGGGCATGTGCCCTTGACCAGGATCCAACCTTGGCAGTGGAAAGCCCACCCTGGGAGTTCATTCAGAAGAGGAACTTGCCCAGTTGGTGACAGATCAGGCTCAACTCAGCCTTATCTCCTGTAGGTTTTGCACCTGCAGCAGTGGGTGGAATAACTATGGTGAGCCGGGGGCACCAAAAAGGAAAAGTCATTTCGTTTCTGGAAACATTGCCATTTGAAGAATATTTATGGCTATTTCTGCATATTAACCTTTCCTGGTGCTGTGGTCCCCTCAGCGCTTCCATTCCCCGGGTGCTATTTATGATGTCACAGCTAAATCACGGCTTCCGACCACCAGATACGTGGGTTCCTTTTCATGGTGTGATTGTGAATCTGGCTCTAATTGTGAGTGACTCAGCTCTCAAAGGAGATGCAAATCTTATTTTTTTTTTTCCTACCTTTGCCTCCTCACCTGGGCGAGTGCACAGGATGTCCTCTGTGTCTGCTGTTGAAAATGCAAATTAAATGAAAGTGCTGGAAGGAAGCACCATCGTGCAGTTTGTAAATGTTAAGAGAAAACTTGAGACAAATGAGATCATTTGTTGAAATCAATGCTTAATGGGATTCCCAAGAGAACCACCCTTCAGAGGAGGTGACAGCAGTGTTTACCGAAAACCCTGTTTAAATCACACTTGCAACTTTTTAAAAAAAAAAAACACACACAAGCATCTTGCCTATTTCGGCTTGTCTGGTGTGTATTATATTCATTCCCTGATACTTCTTTCTGAAAGGAGAGACGCGGTTCTGAAAATAGTCATTGCCTGCAGGGGAAACACACCATCTCTTCTTAGTATTGCAGGTTAGCATTATATTTCCAGCAGAATAAAGGGTTGAATGGGCCAAACGCTTTTGAAATGTTCCCCATTCTTTTTTTCATAATACAGCCAGTCAGCAGGCACACCCAATGTGAGTGAGTGTACATTATTTCCTTATAAATTATGCACCTGTACTGTGGTACCGATATTACATATATTATTAAACAGACGCAAAAAAAAAAAAAAGGGAATTAAAAGGACGCATTAGGTCAGTCGGAATGGAAGTTCCAGTATTTTTCTATGCAGACCCCATGGTGTGCTGGCCCTCTCCCAGCCTACTCATGGGTTTGTAGTATCTCAATAAAAACGAATCGGAAAAAGGGCAAGCTAGAGTGTTTAAATGTCCCATTTAGTGTGCATTTAATATATTTACTGCTCCATAAAGCATATATGCAAAAGGTTTGTATTATGTTCCGTTGGTTGCAAAATGAATTGTGCATATAACTCCTTTATGGAAAAAGAAACCTAGATTATTACTTCTCCTTTGTGGTGCAAAATGGACTCCGACTTCAATCTTTGTGACCATAAGCCTGTTTCAGAAGCCGGCAGGATGCAATATGCCCTTGGATTTGGGGCAGAATCTTCACTTACAGACACGTATTTAAGGCAGAGTTCGGCACATCAGCCCACAATAGTAAGCAACTGAATTATCCATACTTAACTTGCCTTTTTATTTTACTTTTATTTACCACCAACACCAAAAAAAAACTCTCCCCCCAGAAGGTAAGGAAAATAATTAAGGGGCCAAGTTCTCAAATAGGAAAAGGTGGACAGGAGGGCATGTTAAACTAGGCCTTTAGGGAGAGATGAACTCTCAGTTTGGCCAGAGTTCCAACGAGTCCCAAAAAAGCAAGGCCTGATCCTCACTCTCTTTGAGATAAAAGCAATTGCTTAGGAAGTGTGCCTGCTATTTTTAGAGCAGCCATTTTTTTCTGGCTGTTTCATGGGATCCCTTGATGTTCAGATGCCTGATATGCTGATCTATACTTTATTTTTATTTTTTAAATATATTTTTATTGATGTCAGAGAGGAAGGGAGAGCGAGATAGAAACATCCATGATGAGAGAGAATCATGGGTTGGCTGCCTCCTGCACGCCCCCCACTAGGCATCGAGCCCAGAACTCCAGCATGTGCCCTTGGTCGGAATTGAACCCAGGACCCTTCAGTCCGCAGGCGGACACTCTATCCAGTGAGCCATACCAGCTAGGGCTATAATTAAAAAAAAAAAAATTGTTATTGTTGGAAGTATTACAGATGTTCCCCTTTTTCTCCCATTGACCTCTTCTAACCCACCTTCACCCTCACCCCCTTTTTGTAGGGTTAAATAGCTCATTATTATTATTTTTAAAAATATATTTTATTGATTTTTTTACAAGGAGGAAGGGAGAATGATAGAGAGTTAGAAACATCGATGAGAGAGAAACATCGATTCAGCTGCCGCTTGCACACCCCCTACTGGGTATGTACCTGCAACCAAGGTACATGCCCTTGGCTGGAATCGAACCCGGGACCCTTCAGTCCCCAGGCCGATGCTCTATCCACTGAGCCAAACCAGTTAGGGCTAAATAGTCTATTATTAATTTTTGAGTGCTATGAACTTCCCTTTCAGCACTGCTTTTGCTGTGTCCCAGAGATTTGGGTTGTTGTGAGTTCATTTTCATTTGTTTCCAGGAAGTTTTGATTTTTCTTGATCTCGTTGGTAACCCATTCATTATTTAATAACATACTATTTAGCCTCCATGTGTTCGAATGTTTTGGGGTGTTTTTACTCTAGTTGATTTCTAATTTCATCCCATGTGGTCTCTGATGATGCTTGGTATGATTTCAATCTTCTTGAACTTGTAGAGACTTGTTTTGTGTCCTGACATGTGGTCTATCTTTGTGAATGACCCATGTGGACTTGAGAAGAATGTATACTCTGCTGCATTGGGGTGACATGTTCTATAAATGTCTATTAAATCCACCTGATCCAGTGTGTTCTTTTTTTTTTTTTTTTTTTTTTTTTTTTTAAATTTCTTTATTGATTAAGGTGTCACATATTTGTCCTCATCCCCCCATTCCCATCCCACCCCTCTTCCCACGCATGCCCCAATCCCCTGTTGAACTTAACCGTTGGATAGGCTTATATGCATGCATACAGGTCCTTTGGTTGAACTCTCCCCCTCCCCCCCACCCTCCCCCGACCCTCCCCTATCCTCCCTCTGAGGCCCGATAGTCCGATCGATGCCTCCTTGCTTCTGGTTCTGTTCTTGTTCCTCAGTCTATGTTGTTCATCATTTCCCCTAGATGAGCGAGATCATATGTCACTAGATATATACTAATAAGAACTGAATGTGAGACGAGCAATAATAGTTATGCTGACAGGCAAATGAGTCAATCTGTAGCGAGCTTCCCCCTGGACCAACAGTTCTTTTGAGACCCAATTTCAATGTCCAGTAGTTCCTTATGTGTACATGTCAGCACTGACCCCTCAGCTCTGGATGGTGGACAAATGGTGGTAATGGAGGTCCGACTCCCTCTGGTTTGGTCTCGGCCGAACCCAGGGGCACGGCGTCACCCAGACTAAGGGGTACGTGGCCTCACCCCTACCCAAGGGGCACGTGGTCTCACCCGGGCCTGGGACCCAGCCTCACCCGGATGGATCCAGGGGCGCACAGCCTCACCCGGACCCAGGATCTGGCTTCACCCGTACCCAGGGACGCTTGGCCTCTCCCAGACCCAGGGGCATGTGGCCTCACCCGGGCCTAGGTGCATGAGGCCTCATCCGGATCCAGGGACACATGGTCGCACCCGGACCCAGGGACGCTTGGCCTCTCCCAGACCCAGGGCCACTTGGGCTCACCCGGGCCTAGGTGTACGAGGCCTCACCCGGATCCAGGGACACATGGTCTCACCCGGACCCAGGGACGCTTGGCCTCTCCCAGACCCAGGGCCACTTGGGCTCACCCGGGCCTAGGTGCACGAGGCCTCATCCGGATCCAGGGACACATGGTCGCACCCGGACCCAGGGACGCTTGGCCTCTCCCAGACCCAGGGCCACTTGGGCTCACCCGGGCCTAGGTGCACGCGGCCTCACCCGGATCCAGGGACACATGGTCGCACCCGGACCCAGGGACGCTTGGCCTCTCCCAGACCCAGGGCCACTTGGGCTCACCCGGGCCTAGGTGTACGAGGCCTCACCCGGATCCAGGGACACATGGTCTTACCCGGACCCAGGGACGCTTGGCCTCTCCCAGACCCAGGGCCACTTGGGCTCACCCGGGCCTAGGTGCACGAGGCCTCATCCGGATCCAGGGACACATGGTCGCACCCGGACCCAGGGACGCTTGGCCTCTCCCAGACCCAGGGCCACTTGGGCTCACCCGGGCCTAGGTGCACGAGGCCTCACCCGGATCCAGGGACACATGGTCGCACCCGGACCCAGGGACGCTTGGCCTCTCCCAGACCCAGGGCCACTTGGGCTCACCCGGGCCTAGGTGCACGAGGCCTCATCCGGATCCAGGGACACATGGTCTCACCCGGACCCAGGGACGCTTGGCCTCTCCCAGACCCAGGGCCACTTGGGCTCACCCGGGCCTAGGTGCACGAGGCCTCACCCGGATCCAGGGACACATGGTCTCACCCGGATCCAGGGACGCTTGGCCTCTCCCAGACCCAGGGGCACGTGGCCTCACCCGGGCCTAGGTGCACGAGGCCTCACCCGGATCCAGGGACACATGGTCTCACCCGGACCCAGGGACGCTTGGCCTCTCCCAGACCCAGGGGCACGTGGCCTCACCCGGGCCTAGGTGCACGAGGCCTCATCCGGCTCCAGGGACACATGGTCGCACCCGGACCCAGGGATGCTTGGCCTCTCCCAGACCCAGGGCCACTTGGGCTCACCCGGGTCTAGGTGCACGCGGCCTCACCCGGATCCAGGGACACATGGTCTCACCCGGACCCAGGGACGCTTGGCCTCTCAGACCCCGGGGCACGTGTCCTCACCCATGCCTAGGTGCACGAGGTCTCACCCGGATCCAGGGACACACGGTCTCACCCGGACCCAGGGACGCCTGGCCTCCCCCAGACCTAGGGGCACGTGGCCTCACCCGGGCCTAGGCGCACGAGGCCTCAACCGGATCCAGGGACACACGGTCTCACCCGGACCCAGGGACGCCTGGCCTCCCCCAGACCCAGGGGCACGCGGCCCCACCCGGGCCTAGGTACACGAGGCCCCACCCGGATCCAGGGACACATGGTCTCGCCCGAACCTAGGGGTGCGTGGCCTCTCTCAGACCCAGGGGCACGTGGCCTCACCTGGACCTAGGTGCACGAAGCCACCCGGACCCAGGGGCGCGTTACCTCTCTCAGACCCCTGGTCGCGTGGTCTCACCCGGATCCAGGGGCCCACGGCCTCACCCGGACCCAGGGTTCAGATTCGCCCGGACCCAGGGGCACATGGCCTCACCCGAACCCGGAATCCAGCTTCACCTGGACCCAGGGGCGCGTGGCCTCACCCAAACCCAGGGGCGTGAGGCCTCACCTAGACCCAGAGGCGTGTGACCACATCTGAGCCCAGAGGCTCGCAGGCTCGCCTGGACTCGGGTCTCAGCGGGGTTTCGTCTTCTTGATCCCAATTCCTGTTGGTCAATTCCCTCTCAGCAATTCCTTCGGTCATTTTCTCAGAGCTCCAGGGCGGCTGCCGCAGAACTCGTTGGGCGGCGGGCTCGGCAAGGCTCCGGTGTGCTCGGTGGGCTGGTCCGGTGTCGCTGCGTCGGCCCTTGGGTCTGCAACGGTGGCCAGTCGCTGAGCGTGCGCACCTGGCCACTTCGGGGCATTGAGATTCTTGAAGGACTCGGAGGTCAGCAAGCACGGAGTCTCCCACCCCATGTCTCCCAGGGGCTCGTCTGTCCGTGCTCGGCAGCGAGTGGAGCCGTCCCCTCAGCCGGAGACCGCCGGGGGAACTGCGCCGAGCACGTTCCTGGCCACCATTGTGTCGCCTGAGCCATAGTTCTTAAAGTGTGGACTTTGGGTCACCGGCATCAGCATCATCCTGCGTACTCCTCTCTTTTATTCTAGTTGTAGAGCATCTGCTCAGCCAGCCCCCCGGTCTTTCTGGCTGGTGTCTGCTCTGCTCTCCCATCGTAGTCTCAATATTGTTGTGGTAGGCAACGATCAGGCTGCCGCCCTATGTCTCCATCTTGGTCCTCCTTTGTACAGTTAAGTCTTGATTGTTGTTGGTGTCACTGGGAGGAATTGTCCTCCAGGCCAATTGGCCGTGAGGACCCTCTTTGTCCATATAGGAAGAGTTGCTGTGCAGGAGACATGTTTGTGGGCCGGGTCTTGATGCAGCAATGCCTTGGCGCTCACTGAGTCTGCCTCTAGAATGCCTCCCTTATGCAAGTGATTGAAATCTGGTGTCATCTCCCACCAACCACTAGATGCCCTCGTTTCTGGGTCTCCAATGCAGTGTGGGTCAGCCACTACCTGAGGCACTCAGCAGGAAAAAGCTTCTGCTCAGCTTGGCTGGGGCGGAGCTACAGGGTGGAGCCTACAACCTTGGCTTCCTGTCAGCCCCGCCCTATGAGGCTCCTGTGTCTGTGTCCCTCTGTATTCCTTGCAAACACCACTGAGAGAAACGCGCCCTGGAGTTTCGCCCACTGCCAAACAGTCCAGTCCCTCCCCTAATGAATCTGGACTCCCAGATTCTCGCCTGGAACTGGGTTTCAGTGCAGTTGGAACTGGGTCTCAGCGCAGTCTGGCGTCCCTGTCTCCTTCCCAGCAGGGCCACCCAGTGGCGCAGGCAAAAGTCCGTCCTCTGCGCACCTTCCAGTGCGCACGTCTGGAGCCGCCGCTTCTCTGTGCCTCTGCCACCACAGCCCAAATTCATTCCCCCAGCGTGCGCCTGGCTTCCCAGGGTTTCGCCCGGAACTGGGGTTCAGTGCAGTCGGAACTGGGGTTCAGCACGGTCCTGAGCTTATGTCTCCTTCCTGCTAGGGCAGTTTAGTGGCGCAGGCAACAGTCCGTCCTTTGCGCCCCTTCCCGTGCGCGCCTCTGGAGCTCTGCCTTCCGCCGCTCCTCTGTGCCTGCGCCCCACAGCCCAGATTCATTCCCCCAGCCTGCGCCTGGCTTCCCAGGGTTTTGCCCGGAACTGGCGCTCAGTGCAGTCGGAGCCGGCGCTTAGCGCACTCCGGAGCCTTTATCTCCTTCCTGCCAGTGAACGCCGGCCAGGCCGTCAGCCGCCCCTTCCTCTCCGGCTCCATCCTCCCCGCAGGCGCGCGTGCTCGTGTCTCCACCAGTTTCTCCATACCTCAGGCTTTTACGGCTCCCCCGATTGTCCCCGTGGCCTTCTCCTTCCCCCCAGCTGTGGGCATTTCAGTCCGCCAGCTCTCCTGTGGTTCTGGACGATGTCCGTTCTGACCTCTAGTTGTGCCTTTGAAATTGTTGTGCCCGGCTGCAGGTTAGGTGTTTCACCTATGCCGCCATCTTGGTTTCTCCTCCAGTGTGTTCTTTAGAGTCTCTGTTTCCTTGTTCAGTTTTTTTTTTCCGGAAGATCTATCCAGTGAAGTCAGAGGGGTGTTAAAGTCCCTTACTATGACTGTATTGTTGTCAGTTTCGCCGTTAAAGTCCTCCAGAAGTGTTTTTATATATTTAGGTGTGCCTCTGTTGGGCGCATATATGTTTACTAGGGTTATATCCTCTTGTTGGATCGATGCCTTTAGTATTATGTAGTGCCTTTATTGTCTCTTGTGATGGCCTTCATTTTGAAGTCTATTTTGTCAGGTATGAGTATTGCTATCCTGGCTTTTTTGTTTGTTTGTTTCCATTTGCATGGAATATTTTTTTCCATCTCTTCACTCTCATCCTGTGTGTGTCTTTTGTTCTGAGGTGGGTCTCTTGTAGACCCAAACATAATTGGGTCATGTTTCTGTATCCATTCATCTACCCAGTGCCTTTTGATTGGAGCATTGAATCCGTTTACATTTAAGGTTATTATTGACTAGAGGCCCGGTGCATGAAATTCATGCACAGGAAGAGTCCCTAGGCCTGGCCAGTGATCAGGGCCAATCTGTGGGGTGACTGATGGGCCACCAGGGGGCCCCCGCTGGCAGCTGGCACCCGCCTTGGCTGGCCTGGTGCCGCCTGCTAGCTTGCCCTACCCCCCGCTGGCACCAGTTGCCTCCCTATGCGGGTCAACTGGTAGGGTGATCAGGGGGCTCCTGCTGGCACCCACCCTGGCTGGCCTGGCGCTGCCCACTCGCAGGCTCCACCACTGACCAGCGGGAGACCCCTATTGGCACCCACCCTGGCCAGCCTGGGGCTTGCGGGATGGGGGCAGCTCCTGCGTTGAGCGTCTGCCCCCTGGTGGTCAGTGAGCGTCATAGCGACCAGTCAGTCCGCAGGTCGTTCCACCATTCGGTCGATTTGCATATTAGGCTTTTATTCAATAGGATATAGGATAGGTACTGAGTTATTTAGGCTGACCTGTCATTTCTCTCTGTGTCTGTTGTTCAACCTAGAATGTTGGAGGCTGTGCGTTATCTCGTTGAACTTCAAGTCTGCATGTCTAGCCACAAGGCACTAACTCTGCTGCGGCTTCCTCGCGTCTGATGATGTGATTGCCAAAACACTTGTCTCTGCAAGGACCGTGTGTTGCTGTCCCTCTGCTTTTATCGGGGATCACATACCCACAGCTCCAAGTGCAGAAGGCGGCATTGAGTCTTCCATAACGATAGCGAAAGCACTAGAGCGGCAGATAAAGGAACAGAGAACAGTGTGGCTTCTATAAGGGGGCACGTGGACTTGAGGGCATGTTGTGATTGCGTTCCTAAAGCCACAGACCCCGTCTTTTAGTTCATGCTTCTGTATTATTAAATATTTAAAAACGCATCCCCCACCTGTCTGCCCTTGTATGTGTATGCGTGTATTTACCTGGAGATTGCATATACGTAGCTCAGAACGCATATAATACATGCGTTCTAATTTGCATTTAAAAAGATGTTGAAAGGGAAGGATGACTTGTAAAAGTAGGCTGTGGAGGTGGTTGCATAACTCAGAAAATTTACAAGTTGTGATTCCCTTGCACAATTAAAATGGGTAAATTTTAGGGCATGTAAATTATGCCTTAATAAAGATGATTAAAGGAAGGATGAGGTGGAGCTGAAATGAACAGTATATAAACATTTAAAAAACAATTATGATTTTTAAGAACCTTTTGCTCTCACCCAATTTATTAATAATCAAATACTCATTTTTACTAAGGCAATGTGATTAAGCATGTCATCCCTAACATTCTAAATCCCTTAATTGTTTGTGAAATAAAGCCCATTCTGTGAGTATAATTACCACTCTAATACGTTTGCCCATTCTTCATTGTTAGGATTATCTTCAGTCCAGAGTTTCTTTGCAAGGATTTCTTTCAGTTAAGCTAGATAACATCTTTAAATCTCTTTAGCCAGACATGCAGGCACACACATGTGTGTGCTCATGTACACACACACACACACACACACACACACACACACACATGCACTCCCTCCAGGTCCCTCCCTGTGCAGCACACCTGGACGATTCTGAGAGCACGTGACCAAGATCCACCTGTCTCTACTGGGAATCTTCCATGTTGCCCTCAGAGTAGCTAAAAACGGCTTGTGATTGGCTGATGGGTTGGGGAGGGGACCGCCTTGTCTGCCCTTTGCTGGCTTCCTCTTTCTTCCTGAGCAGCTTAGACGATGGCACGTGCATATTCTGCCATTTGTTTGTATTTTTGTTGTAATGTTTATCCATCTCCTCCTTCAGCATGTCTGCTCCCTGATTTCAGGGACTTTGTTTCGTGGAGCCAGCCTTGAGAAAATTACTATTATTTTTAAAAGATGCATCTATGGCATCATTTTCTATATAGATGTGATGGATCGTTTTCCTTTTAGGACTTAAAGAGAAGTCTAGTTGACCAGTTTTCAGTACTGAATCAGGGATCGATTGGAACACTGTTGTTACCATTATTTAAGCAACTAGAGGCCCGATGCATGAAATTCATGCAAGGGACTCAGCCCCGCACAGCTGCGGCTGCCTCGGCCCCTCACAGCCCAGCTTCGTCCAGAAGGTCATCCGGACGGTCGTTCTGCTGTTCAGTCTAATTAGCATATTAGCTCTTTATTATATAGGATTAGTATGAAAACGTTTTTGTTTTTCTTTTTAATCCTCACATAAGGATATTTTTTCCATTGATCTTTAAAGAGAGAGTGGGAGGGACAGAAGAGGGGGAGAGAGAGAGAGAGAGAGAGAGAGAGAGAGAGAGAGAGAGAGAAAAAACATTGATGTGAGAGAGACACATCGACTGGTTGCCTTCTGCTTGTGCCCTGACTGGGATGGGAATTGAACCTACAACCAAGGTATGTGCCTTAACTGGGAATTGAACCCTTGACCCTTCGGTCTGCGGGCCAATGCTCTAACCACTGAGCAAACTGGCCAGGGCTAAACATTTTTATTAATATCTCCAGCTACATTGCCATGTTTTCCTCTCTTAGGATCAAATGCTATTTATAAAGTCCCCGTTGGAAGGTCTCCTGTTGAAGCAATTAGTCTTGCTTGGGCTTGGTTTCAAAATCTGCCACACTTCAAGCTCTCTTCAGATGCAATTGTAAGCATAATTACTGTCTGAGGCAGATAATAATACAGATTTATCCCTACAGCACTGGTTGTCTTGAGTCATGTCTTTTCAGTGATGGCATTACGATGATTTGGGCTTGATTTCAAATTCTGCTAATTTTCAAGTTCTGATGAAATTCAATCGTAAGCATAATTAATATCTTAGATAATAACATAGATTTAGCCGAAACCGGTTTGGCTCAGTGGATAGAGCATTGGTCTGCAGACTGAAGGGTCCCAGGTTCGATTCCGGTCAAGGGCATGTACCTTGGTTGCAGGCACATCCCCAGTGGGGGTTGTGCAGGAGGCAGCTGATCGATGTCTCTCTCTCATTGATGTTTCTAACTCTCCCTCTCTCTTCCTCTCTGTAAGAAAATCAATAAAATATATTTAAAAACAAACAAAAATAAATAAATTTATTCCTACAGCTTTGAGTAGCTTGAGTCATATCTTTTCAAGGCCTGCCTTATATAGACTTACTGAACACTGATGTCTCAGTATGAACTTTCACTGTTTTTTTTTTTTTTAAATATTTGTATTGATTTCATAGAAGAAGGGAGAGGGAGAGAGAGATGGAAACATCAATGATGAGAGAGAATCATGGACCGCCTGCCTCCTGCACGCCCCACACTGGGGAGCCAGCCCACAACCCTAGCATGTGCCTGGACTGGGAATTGAACCGTGACCTCCTGGTTCATAGGTTGATGCTCAATCACTGAGCCACACCGGCCGGGCCAGTCAAATAGTTATTAATTGAGTACTGTCACCCAAGAAGTTTGTGCCTTTAGCAACTGAGAGTGTGGCATCTGCCTAACTCTAACCATGATCATCCCCTCAACATGACCAACCTGCGTCCATCTTCTCTTCCAGTCCAACCTGTGGCCTCCATGTCTTCCTTTCCCCCTCCCTTTTGGACCGATTTCAGTCAGATTTTCTACCCCCGAAATCCCCCAGAACAGATCCTACCTCATCTCTGTTGCACGTCGGTGGGCTCAGGACTGATGGCAACTAACCTGCAAACTTGTCATGTTCTTGACCACTTCCTTCGCAGAACGCCCTTCCTCTGCCTCTGGTTTTGGTGTTCGAAGGTGACACCACGCTTTTCCCACCCGCTCTCTAGCTGTTGTAGTTATTTTTAATTTTTTAGTCTCCTTTGCAAGTTGTTCCTGCTTGAGCAGACTGTGCAGGGCTGGAGTTCCTTCAAGTTCCTTCATTCCCGTCTTTTCAGTTTTATGCTCTTCTCGGCATTTCCACGCCTCCATCTCTGCCAAGTCTGTCTCTAGACCCGACCTCCCTCTTAGCTCCACTATCATGTGCCCAGCTGCCAGCTCGTCTTCTCCACTTGAACTTCGCAAACACAAGCCAGCACCGAGCTCAGAATAGCCCTTCAAAC
The DNA here is from genome assembly GCF_027574615.1 of Eptesicus fuscus. NCBI lineage: Eukaryota > Metazoa > Chordata > Mammalia > Chiroptera > Vespertilionidae > Eptesicus > Eptesicus fuscus. Next base: position 7,702,425 of record NC_072497.1, on the reverse strand, counting down.
GGGACATCTGAGCGAATGGCCCTAGTGCTCTTCAGTGGGGCTGGGCCCAATCCGGGCGCCTCCCTCTCTCTCATTCTCCTCACTGAGTTCTGTCAACTCAACGTCATGGCTGTTCCTCAGGACCTGTCCTCTTTTCTTTACTGCTAGAACAAGGAGGAAGCTGAAGAACATAGATCTAATCAATACAGGCAATCAGTTTCAACTAATTGACATGCACATAACCCAACGGCTGCAGAATTAACTGTGAGCTGTGCCATAAAAAAGCCTCCAACCCTAACCGGTTTGGCTCAGTGGGTAGAGCGTCGGCCTGCGGACCGAAGGGTCCCAGGTTCGATTCCGGTCAAGGGCATGTACCTTGGTTGCAGGCTCCTCCCCGGCCTGGGCCCTGGTCAGGGTTTGTACAGGAGGCAGCTAATCCATGTGTTTCTTCCACATCGATATTTCTCTTTGTCTTTCCCTCTAGCTTCCACTCTCTCTAAAAATATCCTCAGGTGAGGATTTAAAAAAAAAATTAAAAGTATACACTGAGTGGCCAGATTATGATGATCTCTGAACCCATACTAATCTGGCCACTCAGTGTATATCCTATATAATAAAAGGCTAATGTGCAAATTGTCCCCTCGACCAGGAGTTCGACCAGCAGGCAGGCCGGCCAACCGCCCATGTCCCCTCCCCCTGGCCAGGCTGGACGGACCCCACCCATGCACGAATTCATGCACCAGGCCTCTAAATATATATATATTTACTGAGTGGTCAGATTATTATGATCTCTGAACACATAATAATATAGCCACTCAGTGTATATACCATATAATACAGCTCCCTCTTTTCTGAGTTTTTATCCAAAGGAAATGAGCTCAGTATCTCAAAGTGATATTTGCACTCCCTTGTCCATTGCAGCTTTATTCACAGTAGCCAAGATGCAGAAACAACCTAAACGTCCATCGAGGGATGACTGGATAAAGAAAATGTGTTACATATTCTGGGTGGGAAAAGTAGGTTTACACTTGTTTGTATGGAAACGAATATAAAAATTAATAAATAGTAATACGAGAATAAACTCTGTTTTGCATACAACTGTAAGCCTACTTTTGCCCTCCCATGTATATACAGCGGAATATTATATACCCATGAAAAAGAAGGGAACGCTTCCATTTGCAACAGCATGTATGAACCCGGAGGGCATTATGCTGCGTGAAATAAGCCATCTTCCTATGAAGCATTTACGTGTGTGTGTGTGTGTGTGTGTGTGTGTGTGTGTGTGTGTGTTTCAACCTAATCATTTCATTCATTGCTTTAACTTTTCTATAACTTCTTCAATTTAAAAAAAAAGTCTTCAAAAATTCAGTTCTTTAAGCTTTTCCTGATCTCTGTGGATGTGACCAATCAGATGCTTCCATCTCGATCACTTACCGGAAAGGGTACAATTTTTGAGTCACCTTTCCCACTTTCCTGGGCCCTGACGCCACAGAGATGTTTCATGTTCCTTCTCCTCATGTTCTGTTTTCTAGGAGTCACTGAGCTTCGCAGGGGCGTTGGACTCTTCGAGGAACCACTTCGGGGGTCTTCATGCAGCCATGGATCTGGATAAACCCTCCGTCTGGGGCTCCTTCAAACAGCGGACCAGGCCTCTGTTGCTCAACCTGAGCAAAAAGAAGGTCAAGAAGCACCCGGACAAAGCCCTAGGCTTACGGGAGCGGCATCACCTGGATCGCCGCCTCAGCCTCTCGGTCCCTGACCTCCTGGAGGCCCAGGCCTTGGCCCCGGAGGGCGGGCCTTACTCCGGGGCCCAGTCATCCTACACCTCCGTGCCCAGCAGCCTGTCCACGGCAGGGATCGCGTCCAGGAGCTGCAGCAGCTCCTTGAAACAGTCGGAAGAAGAGCTGGACTGGAGCCAGGAAGAGGCAGGCCACCTGCACGCGGTGGATACGGACCCCGAGGAGACCTTCGCCTCGCCGGCCGCCGACCGGAGGGCTTCCAGCAACGGCCTCTTTGATCTGCTGCAGAAGGCGCCCCTGGGAGAGGATGCTCCGGAGGAGCCAGAGGTGAGGCCAGGGCCGGCACCATCCGTCCCGTTGCTTTCTTTCTTCTCATTTATTTATATTTATTTAATTTTTTAAAATATTTTTATTGGTTTCTGAGAGGAAGGGAGAGAGAGAGAGAGAGAGAAGCATCCATGATGAGAGAGAATCATGGCTCAGCTGCCTCCTGCACGCCCCCCACTGGGGATCGAGCCTGAGATCCAGGCATGTGCCCTGAGTCAAACCGTGACCTCCTGGTTCACAAGTCGATGCTCAACCACGGAGCCATGCCAGCCAGGCTATTTTTATTTTTAATTTAATTTATTTATCTATTTTTATATTTGCTAATTTATAAATTTATTTCTTGGTGAAAGTATTACATATGTCCCCCTTTTCCCCCCATTGACCCCTCCTGGCCTGCCCCCGGTCCCTCCATCCCCCACTCTCACCCCAGGCCTTCACCGCACTATTATCTGCTGCTTTTCCCTCTTTTTTCATCGCACCGAGTGCCCTTGGAGAACCGGATTAGGAGTTACTTCCGTGGTTAGCTTGGATGGAGACAATGTCATTTACAAGAATGTAAATGAGCGGTGTATTGATTGCACCAAGTGTTCCCATCAGTTTTCGGGTTGACCTCTGTGTATTTTGAAACTATGACGAAAACCCTTTCTCGGACACTCGAAGGCTTTAAAAGCCCTATTGGATGAGTTTTCCTTTTTTCCATCTCCTGGCAAAGAAAGGAAGAACATAACTTTCCCTCTGAATGTGCTAAGTGTGTGTCTGTCTGTCCCTCTCTCTCTTCACACCATTGCCTAGTCCTAACATAGATAAAACATGCGTATTACTGCTCCCAAGAAATGTATGGATGTATGTTTCCCTTTGACTTCCGAGGAGTTTGACTTCTCTTCTATTTCATACACATGTACACACGTGTGTGTGTGTGTGGTGTGACCTGTGGGCAACTTCACATGCATTCTCTAAAACAAACAAACAAAAAGAACTAAAGGAAACAAATTCTTATCAATATAGTGATTTTACAAATCTTCAGTATTTCAATAAGCTAAAACAGCCAAATGGAATTATGAGGCAAATCTTATATTTCTCAGAAGAGTTTAATTTAAGTATAATCACCAGATTATTAAGTCATGATTCGATGATCTCTTTAATCAGATTTTGAAAAAAATTCCTCCATTAATGGCACGGAAGTAGGTTGCAGGGTTGAGGAAAGGGGTTACATTTTCTGTATTCCAGGTCAGTGTGATAACTGCATAGAAAACTGGTCACTCCACTGGGATTTTTATTTTATTTTTGGAGCCAAAGCCTATTAACTATGTCATATATTTCCCTTTATGTTATTTTATTATTATTTTTTTATCCTCACTGGAGAATATTTTTTCCATTGACTTTTAGAGAGAGTGGGAGGGAATATGGGGGAGAGAGAGAGAGGAACATGGATGTGAGAGAGGCACATTGATTGGTTGCCTCCTGCACACACTCCCACCAGGGCCTGGGAACAAACCTGCAACCCAGGTACATGCCCTTGACTGGAACCCGTGACCTTTCCTTGCACAGTCGGATGCTCTAACCATCGAGCACACCAGCCAGGGCCATATATTTCACTTTAATTGGGGAATGGCATCGTGGCTCTTCAGAGGATGTGGTTCAATTCATTTGGAAACATTACTATATTAAGACACCACTACCCATTAAATGACTTAACTCTTTTTTTCATTGCCATTAACACTTATGAAATCCTTTCTGTAATAATTTTATGATTTTTACTGTGCCTATAAATTGGAAATAGGTGTTTTCACTAATCAAAATATAAATTAAGTGAGTTATTAAACTAGGTCAGTAGGAAGGAGGTAACAGGTGGAATAATGGACCTACGTGAATCTTCGCTTCTTGTTACTTACGAACTAACAAGAGGCCCAGTGCACGAAATTCATGCACGGATAGGGTCCCTAGTGGTTGCCTGCCGCTGCTGGCTGTGGGGGGAGGGGTCGTGGACGGTTGGCCGGCCGGCCCCGCCCCCTGGCTGAACTCCTGGTTGAGGGGGAAATTTGCATATTAGGCTTTTATTATATAGGATGAGAAAAAGATGGGTGGGCTTCTTGGCTTGGATATACTAACCATCTCCAATCAGAAGCCAGAGCTGGCGATCAAAACAAAGTTGGTTATCAAAAGAAGACATTTTATTTTTCTGTGTCCACTGTGCCCTTTTAAAAGCAGGGAAAGCCCGGCCAGTGTAGCTCAGTGGTTGAGCATCGACCCACCCACCAAGAGGTTGCAGGTTCGATTCCTGGTCAGGGCACATGCTCAGGTTACAGGTTGATCCCCAGTTGGGGGGGTGGTGGAGGGCGTGCAGGAGGCAGCCAATCGATGATGTTTCTCATCATTGATGATTCTATCTCTGGCTCTCTCTCTCCCTACCTCCTCTTTCTCTAAAATGAGTAAAAACATTAAAAAGTAAATAAAAGCAGGGATAATGATAGTGTTTGAATGCGCATTTCATCATGATCAATAACTAATAATCATGAACGGAAGGATCATTGCTTCTCCATCCTCCCCATGGAATCTCCCCATGGGCACGCCCTCCCCTAACGTTCTGTTTGGCAGCCGGAGTTTTAAACTACCAGCTCCGGCGCTCGATTCTGTGGATGAGTTGAGCGGTTGAGAAGAGAACCCTAGTGGGATATTTCTAGAAGCTGCTTGGCAACCGCAGAGCTTCAGTTTAGTGACCACAGAGACGCAAAATGACAAACCACAGAGAAGAGACAGCCTGCAGCTCGCGGAATGAGACGAGTGCGTCAGCCGCTCCCCACATCAGTCACGTGTTCTGTGGCTATTTTTGTTCTAGCTCAGAAATCGTTACCCAGCTTTACGGTGTTCCTGCCACAGGCGTGTCAGCCGGATCCCACGGCCCCCCCTCGGAGGACCCGGCCTCCTTTTTCTGCTCCCCTCCCTCCTTCCCAGCTGTTGAGCCACCTACTATGTGCTGATCCTGGGAACACGGCCGTCAGCAAAGCAGACAAAAATCCACTTCTTCATGAAGATCCTATGTTGAATGGTGGCAGGCTACAAATATTTGCAGAGCAATCGATTTAATGGAGAAAAATAACAAAGGCAAGGAGATTGGGAGTGCTGGGGCAGAGGTGTTGAGTTTTTAACAGAATAGCTAGGAAAGACCACTTCTGAGATAGAACATTCAAGAAAGGAATTACTCAGCCCTTGGGGGTCAGTGGTTGAGCGTCGACCTATGAACCAGGAGGTCTCGGTTCTATTCCCAGTCAGAGCACATGCCCCGGTTGTGGCTCCATCCCCAGTAGGGGGTGTGCAGGAGGCAGCCAGTCGGTGATTCTCTCTCATCATTGGTGTTTCCATCTCTCTCCCTTCCTCTCTTCCTCTCTGAAGTCAATAAAAAATATATTTGAAAAAAAAACCACACAGTAAAATTGGCTTATTTTTTTCCCCCATGTGTGTATACTGCTGTGATTTCAGAGAGGAAGGGAGAGAGAGGGAGATATAGAAACATCAGTGATGAGAGAGAATCATTGATCGGCTGCCTCCTGCACGCCCTCTACTGGGGATGGAGCCCGTAATCCGGGCATGTGCCCTGAACAAGAATTGAACCCTGACCTCTGGTTCATAGGTCAACACTCAACCACTGAGCCACACCGGCCGGGCACTGTACTTTTTTTTTTTTTTTTTAAGTAAAAATGTGAAAAACCCAGAGTGCGTGATTATGCTTATTGAGAACATAAAACCCCACCAGTGATAGTGGGCTACCAGGGATTCCTGATGAGAAAAATATCAATTGTCTTTTTTTTTTTTTTTAAACAAAAACTCACTGATGTAGTGACGAGGCTTGCAAGGAAGATGGAAATCATGCAACCTCAACCTTTACTCCGTGGGTGGAACCTGAGGCTCTGTGCCGAGGGGAGGGAATATTCCCAGTGATGGGTCCCCCAGAGGCTGTAGCTCAGCCCTCCGGTTCTGCTTTATGGTGCCCCCTTCCCTTCCTTGGCGTGTATGTGGGGTGTGTGACAGTTACGGCGGCCGAGGGAACCATAACTTTAAGTTCTGTGACTTTTCCGTGCGTAGAACCAGCCGTCGCGCTGGATTAATGTCATCCTTCGCCTTTAATTTCCACGTTGTTGTACGTGGAAGACTTACTGCGTATTTGAGTAAAAGCTCTGAGCTCATTTCTGATGCCACAGAAGCGATGGTGGCTGTGTGGACTGATGGTGCCGCTTACTGAACATTGTCATCAAGTCCAGGGAGGCTGACTGGGGAGAGTGGAGATGGTGGGCCAGTCTGAGGGGTGGTGCTATTTGAGAGTAGAAGAGACCCGGCCCCCACAATCCTCGGCTGATAACCATGTACTTTATTTTATTTTTAGAAGAATCGTCTATTGGTTTTTTTAACAATATATTTTTTTATTGATTTCAGAGAGGAAAGAGAGGGAGAGAGAGAAACATCAATGATGAGAGAATCATTGATTGGCTGCCTCCTGCCCACCCTCTACTGGGGATGGAGCCCACAACCCGGGCATGTGCCCTTGACTGGAATCGAACCTGGGACCCTTCAGTCTGCAGGCCAACACCCTATCCACTGAGCCAAACCAGGAAGGGCAGTTTATTGATTTTGAGAGAGAGAGGAAGGGAGAGGGAGCGATCGATAGAAACATCAATGATGAGAGAGAATCATTGATTGGCTGCCTCCTACACTCCCTCTGCTGGGGATCAAGCCTGCAATCCAGGCACGTGCCCTGAGCGGGAATCGAACCGGCAACCTTCTGGTCCATGGGATGAAGCCCAACCAACTGGGCCACACTGGCCAGGACGAAGCATGCACTTCAGACAGGAATTCTGATCTCAGCGCCGGTGGTTTCGTGAAATTGCCTCCCAGAGGGATTGGTTAAGGGAAGCAGTGACTCATTTCATGAAACTGGAGACACTTCCGGGGATGTCCCGGCTTCAGGGGGTCCGACAGAGAGGGTATCGCTGGCTCTGCACGTGGGGGCGTGCTGGGCCTTGTTTGGTTTTGAAAATCGGGCGGAAGAGGAATTTGTAAGTTTCCGGGAAGTAAGAGTGTGTGGTGTGAGAGGCCTGCGAACTCTCTGACATCGAATAAGGTTCAGATTGTCGTCATGCATGACCTTCAGACAGTCCTGTCCAGCTCACGTGGGTGTCTTTTTACATGTAACGCAGACAGAAGATACCAAGGCCTCGGGTCGGGGTGTTCAGCAAAGCGGACCCTCTGCCTCCTTTCTTCTCCGCTGGCAGATCGAGCCCCACGTTGAGAGTGAGGGCTCTTTCCCTGCCAGGATGCTCTAGTGACTCCAGTGTGGATCCCTTAGCCGGCCGGTGTGGCTCAGTGGTTGAGCATCGCCGACCTATGAACCAGGAGGTCACGGTTCGATTCCCAGTCAGGGCACATGCCCGGGTTGTGGGTTTGACCCCCAGTAGGGGGCGTGCAGGAGGCAGCCGATCCATGATTCTCTCTCATCATCTGTGTTTCTATCTCTCCCTCTCCCTTCCTCTCTGAAATCAATAAAAATGTATTTTTTTAAAAAAAGAATATGCATTTCCTACTTTCTGGTTGTACAGGCGCTAGACCCAAGAGGGTCTGGTCTGGGGAAGGTCTTTCCCATCCCATTTTGAAATGTTTTCTACCTAATTAGCAAGCTTGGTTCTCGGGTTCCTGAGCTGCCCGCTCCCGCTGATGGCTGGGGGCCAGACAGGCCCACCTGGGAGGGACCCGGGAGCATGGCCCTGTTGCTCCTGCTCCGCAAATGACGAACTAGGGGTGGGGAGTGGCCAGTGGGAAAGCGGAATGGGCCTTATCTGTGCTCTGATCAATGACTAAGATGGCAGAGGCCGCAGCCAGAGGGACTTCACTGAGTCACTCTGGACTTGCCACGCAGGGAGGAGCCCACGCACCACCTGAAACTGGGTATGCAAATGACAGGTTCCCGAAGGGAAAGACCTGGCATAGGATTTCCTTGTGGGTTGATATTCTTTTTAAAAAAAAATATATTTTATTGGTTTTTTACAGAGAGGAAGGGAGAGGGAGAGAGAGTTAGAAACATCGATGAGAGAGAAACATCTATCAGCTGCCTTCTGCACACCCCCTAGTGGGGATGTGCCCGCAACCAAGGTACATGCCCTTGACCGGAATCGAACCCGGAACCCTTCAGTCCACAGACTGATGCTCTGTCCACTGAACCAAACCAGTTAGGGTGGGTTGATATTCTTTTGCTTTCCTTTTTTTTTTTTTTTTTTAAGCAGGGTTATCTTTTCTTTTTATTTTCAGAAGCTCTGTGGAAGTGGTGATCTGAATGCGTCTATGACGTCCCACCAGTTTGAAGAACAATCTGTGAGTGACAGTCCTTTAAAACCAATAAACACGGCACGTCCCCGTTATAAATGTTTCCTGTTCCATGTCCGGGTCTGCATTGCTTTGCCTCATTTCTTTTTAAAGAATGCTCCACCGTATCCACTTACAAAGACAGGCCTCACAGACGATAGCTGGGAGAGATTAATTCAGTGTTTATTGATTTGGGAGCCTGGGATAGATTCTTCTAAAAATACAGAGAAGCTATGAAATCGAGTGATAACAGAACAGGAGACAAAGCCATTTTCAAAGTGCTTTGAAACACGGATGGGAACACTTCCCAAAGAAGACCGTCAAGGGCGACTTAGCCACAGGATCGATGAAGTTGAAGGTCAAGTAGGTGAACAATCAATTATCGCATCTGCCCTTTCTCTTTGGAGTGGCAGACATTGGGACTAGTGTAGATCTCAAGTCCCAAACTTGAATGGCATCCATTGAATAAGTATGTTCAAAACTAGACTTGACTTGGACTTGATGGCCTGTAAGGGTTGATGCATTCACTCCCACAGAGGGGAGTGGACAGTGCCGTGGGGAGGTGAGACTGTGAGGGTAAGCGGAAGAGACGCCATCGTGGGGGTCAGGGGATGAAAGAACAGCATGGAAAAGACGGGAGGGTACCGGACAGAGGCAGTGTGTCCCATGTGGACACAGACAAGGGCCATGTGTCCAATGGACGGGCGGGCTCAGTGGGTTATCAGCTGAGTGGTTATGTACTGAAATGATTTCCTTTTTTAAAATATATTTTTATTGATTTCAGAGAGAGAGGGGGAGAGAGAGAGAGAGAAACATCAATGATGAGAGAGAACCATGGATCGGCTGCCTCCTGCACGCCCCACCCTGGAGATCGAGTCCACAACCCGGGCATGTGCCTTGACTGGGAATCGAACCGTGACCTCTGGGTTCATAGGTCGACGCTCAACCACTGAGCCTCACCAGCCGGACTAGTTTTAATATATTTTTTTATTATTGATAGTATTACAGATATCTCCCATTTTCCCTACCTTTCCCCCTCTCCTCCCAGCCCCTTCCCACCCACCCACCTACCCCAGGTCTTCACTCCTCTGTTGCCCGTGTCCATGGGCTATGCATATAAGTATATAAGTTCTTCGATTTATCTCTTCTCGTCTTTCCAACCCCACATCAAAGTACGTCAGTCCGTTCCATGCCTCCATGCTCTGGGTCTGACTTTGTTGGTCAATTCATGTTGTTCATTAGATTCCACCTGAAATGTTTTTCTTACCCGTGGAGTTGATGGGGGTTGGTGAGAAGTAGGGAGAAGAGGTAAGACATTTCACACGAGTCTGGGAGCGGGGACACATGTTCCTGGGAACTGGTTTCATAAACTCACTTCTTTTTTTTTTTAAACATATTTTCATTGATTTCAGAGAGGAAGGGAGAGGAAGAGAGATAGAAACAGCAATGATGAGAGGGAATCACTGATTGGCTGCCTCCTGCACGCCCCCTACTGGGGATTGAGCCTGAAACCCAGGCAGGTGGCCTTGACTGGAAACGAACCCAGGACCCTTCAGTCTGCAGGCCGGTGCTCTATCCACTGAGCCACACCAGCTAGGGCATAGCCTCACTTCTGTGTGCGTTTTCCTGTCTCGGGCTCCACCGTGAGTGACTGAATAAAGCACCCGGCCCTCAGTGAGTAATGGGAAGGGTGACACAGATGTCACTGATCTCATTCTTCTCAGACAGTTAATACTGTGAGGGTGTTATCATGACTGCCTCTGAATTCTGACAGAATTCAGAGAACATGTTAACCAAGCAAGTGCTAGCAAGTCCTCAAAGTGAGTGAGAGGGAGCTCACTCTTTTTTTTTTTAAAGAAGTGATTTTATTTTATTATCATTATCATCTTTATTGATTTCAGAGAGGGAGGGAGAGGGAGAGAGAGAGAAATATCAACGATGAGAGAGCGTCATCGATCGGCTGCCTCCTGCACGCCCCACACTGGGGATTGACACTGCAACCCGGGCATGTGCCCTGACCGGGAATCGAACCGTGACCTCCTGGTTTATAGGTTGACGCTCAACCGCTGAGCTATGCTGAGGGCCCCCTGGGAGCTCAGTCTTAAAGACTGGCCCCACCCCCCGCTTACAGTTAGAAGTGCTTCGGAAATTCTCTCCCCAGACCACTGACCTTACTTCTCCACCCGTGCAGGCCCTCGGGGAAGCCAGCGACGGCCTGAGCAACCTGCCCAGCCCCTTCGCCTACCTCCTCACCATCCACCTGAAGGAGGGCCGGAACCTGGTCATCCGGGACCGCTGCGGTAAGGCCGGCTCCGCCTTGCTCTTTGTAGCCTTTCTCTCTGCCCTTGTGTCAATGTGGGTAGCCAGCCTTTCTTTTTTTTTTTTTTAACTTTTTAAAATTGATTTCAGAGAGGAAGGGAGAGGAGAGAGAGACAGAAACCTCAATGACGAGAGAGAATCATGGATCGGCTGCCTCCTGCACGCCCCCTACTGGGGATCGAGCCCGAAACCCCAGACATGTGCCCTGACTGGGAATCGAACCATGACCTCCTGGTGCATAGGTTGACGCTCAACCACTGAGCCACGCCCGTAGCCGGCCGGGTGGCCGACCCTTTCTCTCTCAGCACGGTTTGCAACACACAGGACCTCAACTCTAAGCCTCCCCAGGAACCAAGGCGTTTGCAGCAAATGATGTAAACATACTGAACCTTATTATCCTTTCTTAGTCGCCAATTAGGAATAATGATAATGATAGTCATCACCATATTCCGTTGTTGGAACTGAACTTGGCTCACCATGACGGCTTGATGCCCAGCCTATAGCAGCCGCACAAGGAAGTGTTCCCTCGGTCCTGCTTCAATTATCCGTGAGAAAGATGTGAATAATCCTTATTATAAAGTTACCCAACATGCACGTAGATGGCAATGCCCTCTGAGCCCCGCCCCCCTCCTTCCTGCCCCCAAATCCTTGACCTCACAGGAATATTGACCTACCCTATTGGCCACTGGGACTGTGTCTTAGAGCTGGTAGTGCTCATGCCAGCAGCCCTGTTCTCCAGGCCTCCTGTTCTGGGGAAGGTGCTCAGCTCCCCTTAAATCCTGGAGCATTCATCCCTGGAAAACAAGAGGCCTTGCCTTGGAGCCCTGTGTTCCCTTATTGTTAAGGCAGGTAGAGAGCAGCTTCCTGCTGTGGACCAGTGGAAGACTGGGTTGCTGGTGCCCTCTGGTGGCCACACTGCAGTATTGCAGAAGGGAAAGCAAAGTTCTTTGGAAGGAGTTCAGTGTAACTTGACCAGGGCCAGCAACATCACCTGGCTGTAGGCGGGAAGGCTGAGGGTCGGTGTGAGTTTTAGGCGATGAAGATTCGGAACCCATGCTTCCAGCAACCTGTTCTCCCTCTCCATTCCTGGCACAGGTAGAGAGTTGAGCATTAGTTTCTAGAACATTCCAGGAAGACTACATGGACAGGAAAAAAATCGTTTTCCTATTTGGTTTAGACCAGGGGTGGGAACATCCGGCCTGCGGGCCTTGGCCCGCGAAATCATTTGGTTGGGGAATGATGGACGGCAGGTAAGGGTCATAGACGCTGGACACAGACCACCCAGATGTGAATACCAGCTCAGATACCAGGTAGCAGTGACTGTGAGGACTCACCTGGTGTGTGTGTGTGCTCGTGGGGACTTGTGAGGATGTGTGTGGGGTGTGGGGTCACATGGTAATCTATATATATAAAAGCCTAAGTGACCATTATGACTGAATGACCCGTCGCTATGATGCGCACTGACCACCAGGGGGCAGACACTCAACCCAGGAGCTGCCTCCTGGTGGTCAGTGCACTCCTGCAGCCAACCTCCTGCAGCCCCTCCCCCTGGCCGGCCAACCTCCCATGGCCCTGATCACCGGCCAGGCCAAGGACCCCACCTGTGCACGAATTTGTGCACCGGGCCTCTAGTATACAATAAGTTTGTTTATACATTTTTTGTTGCTAAAACCTTTTTGAGTCTTACATCCTATTCTAAAGAGTTTCTCTCTTTGTTTTTGTACCTAGAAAGGCGTTGTGTGTCTCAAGAGAGAGGCACATTAGCCTAGTATTTATTCTCTTTTCTGCGTGGTTTGACAGTTTTCATTTATCGCTTTGATCTGCCCGAGTTTATTTTGATTTCTGGCCCAGTGTGGGGACTTAGTTTTACTTTTTTTACCAAATGGCTATTTAATTAACTAGGACTAAACTTTCCTTTCCCCGGTGATTCGATTGCCACTTTTTAATCGCACATTAAAATGCAGTACATATTATTAGGGCCCGCTTGGATTTCTCTTTGATTCCCGCAGATGTGTTGTTTTGTTCAGGGGCCAGCACCACACCACCGTTTAGTTGTATCGCAAGGTCACTCTCAATCCTTTTTATTTTGCAAATACCTGGGGTTGGCTTCACCTGGGAGTACCTTCTCTGAACACCAGGTGGCGTGAGACCACTGGGTGCTGGCCAGCGTCTCTGAAAGATGGTCATTCCAGAGCAAACCTGAAACTTGCAAAGATGCAGGCACTCCCCCCGAAGCACGGGTGGTTGGATCTCCTCCACGCGTTGAGGTTGGTAGCCTGCTCAGTGCCCAGCCAGCGAGAGGAGCTGGTATTTGAAACCTGTTTCTCTTTATTCCCTTCCCACGTCGATGCCAATCACCGTCCATCGGCCTTGTCTGTCCTCACAGCCTTCAATGCGTCCCCACAACCGAGGTCTTTCCTCGGGAGGTGTTTGTGGTTGGGCTTTGCTTTGGGACGGAGCATCCCGGCGGGTTGATGAGAAGGTCTAGAACTTTCTTGCTTCCTAGACCAGCAGTCGCCAACCGGTGGTCCGCGGACAACTGGTGGTCCGTGAGGTCGGAAAGGTTGGCGACCGCTGTTCTAGACCCAGTGACCTCTACCTTCAGAGGGATTTATGCCAAGGCCAAAGAAGAACGCTGGAGCAAAATGGGGCCATTTCCTATGTCCACTGCACGAAACAAATCGCCGTACACCCAACCCAAGATTATGGACTTTTTAAAAAATATTTTTATTGATGTCAGAGAGGAAGGGAGAGGGAGAGAGAGAGAGAAACATCAGTGATGAGAAAGAATCATGGATCGGCTGCCTCCTGCATGCCCCCACACTGGGGATCAAGCCTGCAACCCGGGCATGTGCCCTGACCGGGAACCGAACCTGTGACCTCCTGGTTCATAGGTCGATGCTCAACCACTGAGCCATGCGGGCTGGGCTGTTGACTTTGATTTAATGGAGCACTTCTGCCATTGGGGTGAGTGAGTCCCCTCTGTAACAGGTGGTTTGATGGGTGTTCATTGCTACACCGATGTAAGGGCACGCTGTGTTCCAATGGTCCTTTCTGCTCACGTTGTCTCGTTGGGTGCAATGTCGTCAGGGTGGGTTCTGCTTCAGGGTGTGTGGGTGTTTGGTTCAAGTTTAGACCTTGGCAGAAGAGCTTTGTTCATAGCGAAGAAGTAGGCTTTGCCTATCAACACCGCTTTAGCGTTCAAGGTAGTGGACTTTTAGTTCAAATTAGAAATGCTACTTTTTAAAAAACTACATTATGTAGTAAGTTTTCAGATATATGGATAGATAGAAACATAAATGCCCATTAAACTGATATGTATACATAGATGTGTGGGCACAGAGGGTGAACTACACAGAGAGGGGATCCATGAATTTCCACGTGTCCACGATCTACAAGTGGCTTCGTTTTGGCTTCAGCCACCACATTGGGCAGTGAGTTCTTTCTGCCGCTGGACCTTAAACGCTCACGGCATGCCCCATCTGAGGGCGGGTGCTACATCTATTGACTGTATGACTTGCTCTTGTCTTCCTTCCCCCCTCAACCCTCACTTGCTCATACTGCTGCCTCTCCCCTCCTTTTTGCTACGCTGGCATGCCTTCCGACTTTCCGTAGGTCCTTCTGTTTTTGATGTTACGGGGATGCAGGATGTCTCTACGCAGAACTCCAAACCCCTGTATTCTTCTGGGCACCTCATCGAGAGTAGGGGTGCGGGCATCTTCTCTGCTTTTATTTATTTTTTATTTTTTTAAAATGTATTTTATTGATTTTTTTACAGAGAGGAAGGGAGAGGGAGAGAGAGTTAGAAACATCGATGAGAGAGAAACATCAATCAGCTGCCTCCTGCACACTCCCTACTGGGGATGTGCCCGCAACCAAGGTACGTGCCCTTGACCGGAATCGAACCTGGGACCCTTCATTCCGCAGGGATGACGCTCTGTCCACTGAGCCAAACCCGCTAGGGCTCTGCTTTTATTTTTATTGATTGATTTGAGAGAGAGAGAGAGAGAGAGAGAGATTGATTTGTTGTTCCATCTATTTATGCATTCATTGGTGTGTGCCCTGACCGGAGATCAAACCAGCAACCGTGGCTAAGTGAACGGTGCTCTAGCCAACTGGGCTACCCGGCCAGGCCAGCCATACATCTTCTCTTCTCTTAATGTCCACCTCACCCAAAGCCAGTTTGGTCAGTAATCTGTTCACCAAATGGCCTATTTACTAAGTTTACCGAATGCATCCGCATATTGATGGTGTTTTTCTCTCTGCTGTTTGTGAAGTTCTCGCTCTTTTTATTTAGAAAGCTATTGGATCAGAGCTTTTGAAAAACAGCTTTGAAGGTCTCTGGGTCCTATTGGTAAATTGGTTGTGAAGACAGAACAAAAACAGGGTTTCAAATGCTATTTCATTTTGTCTCAGGCCAAAAAAAAAACAAAAGCACAAAAAGAGATAGAAGAAAGTGGACATGGCAGAGCCTAGGCCAGGGGTCGGCAAACTCATGAGTCCACAGAGCCAAATATCAACAGTACAACGATTGAAATTTCTTTGGAGAGCCACATTTTTTAAACTTAACCTTTTGCACTCGGATGTCGAGTGTGACGGGACACGGTTAGCATTAGAATAAAGGAATTGAGAAAAAAGCAAGCGAGTGCAAAGGGTTAAACTATATAGGTAGGTACATTGTTATTAACTTAATTAGGGTACTCCTAAGCTGGCCTAGGTGGCAGAGTCCAGAAAGAGAATGACTAAGGAGAGGAAAAGAGAAGATATTAGAGGGAAGACAGGTGTGGGGGCAGGGGGTTCTGAGAGCAGGGGAAGGAGGTGAAGTCGAGTGTGGGTGCTGAAGGATGTTTGGGGAGGGCCTGGTGCAGAGGCAGAGTCTGAAGGCCCTGGAGGACCCTACTCCCCACTCCTCCCTTATGCCCCGTGATTTATTTCATACAGGCTTTGTAAGCAATTAAGCAATTTTTGGTAAAGCTTTATACAAGGTTAAAATAAACAAGTTGTATTAAAATGGGCAATTTCAGATCACTGATCCCATTGTAAGTAGGTCGAGAATTTTCCAGTCTGGCCGGCATGGCTCAGTGGTTGAGCATCAACCTATGAACCAGGAGGTCATGATTTGATTCCTGGTCAGGGCACATGTCCGGGTTGCAGGCTTGATCCCCGGTGTGGGGCATGCCGAAGGCAGCCGACCCATGATTCTCTCTCATCATGGATGCTTCTGTCTCTCTCCCTCTCTCTTCCTCTCTGAAATGAATAGAGTGGCCAGATTATTATGATCTCTGAACGCATAATAATCTGGCTACTCTGTGTGTGTGTGTGTGTGTGTGTGTGTGTGTGTGTGTGTGTGTGTGTATTAGAGGCCCAGTGCATGAATTCGTGCATGGGTAGGGTCCGGCCAGCCTGGCCAGGGGAGGGGACATGGGCAGTTGGCCGGCCTGCCTGCTGGTTGAATTCCTGGTCGAGGGGACAATTTGCATATTAGCCTTTTATTATATGGGATATACACTGAGTGGCCAGATTATTATGTGTTCAGAGATCATAATAATCAAGCCACTCAGTGTGTGTGTGTGTGTGTGTATGTGTGTATATATTTAAAATAAAAGAATTTTCCAGAGCTTCTTTCAGAAATTGGATTTTGGTCAATTTCTCGGAAATTATTACATTACCCCTTCGTGTCCCGTTAGTGGATGCCACCGGCTTGGAATCCCGCTAGGATCGAACCTACTTCTCCTTCCCTTCAGGAACAGAGATTTTGCTCTACAAGGAAAAACAGAGTTTCTTCTTTCCCATGTGACCAGGAAAAATGCCCTCTCCATTTCCAGGATGCCCACTGTGATTTCTGAAGGGGGGCGGTTAAGAATGCAGCAAGCACTTGGCCGCGGTGCGGGCTGGAACTTACTGCTTTAGCCACTAGAGGGCAGCAGCTGCTGCTCAAAAAATCTCCTCCAGGGGAGAATGAGGCCCTCAAGTAATATGGTTCCTGATGACTCTCCTGAGGATCGATTTGAGTTGCTGTGTGTCCTTCTCACTGAGCTGCCTGTTATTTTCATCCAGTTGAACCGGCAGAGTGCTCTGGCATCCTCAGTGCGTCACCACAGGCTTGGAGTAGGGTGGTAGCCAGGAGTTATGAATACTTAGTGATATGCAGGCTTTTTTTTTTTTTTTTAAAGATTTTTATTGATGTCAGAGAGGAAGGGAGGGGGGGAGAGAGAGATGGAAACATCCATGATGAGTGAGAATCATGGATCGGCTGCCTCCTGCATGCCCCCCACTGGGGACCGAGCCTGCAACCCGGGCATGTGTCCTTGACCGGAATCGAACCTGGGACCTTTCAGTTCGCAGGCTGACGCTCTATCCACTGAGCCAAACCGGCTAGGGCTGATTTTCAGTTTTTTGTACTCGTTCCATAGAAACTTATCTGGCCACTGGGTAAAGCTAGCAACGAGACTACTGGTCCGCAATGTGTTAAGTTGCCAAAGGTGATAGAGTCGCTAAAAGGGAGGTCTGGGGTTTAGATCCCCCGTTCCCGTCTTAATTCGAAGTTTATTCATTCACGTGTCACCTATCTGTGGTACATCTACCATGCCTATTGGGCAATTCTGGGCATAAGATTCACCTTGCAGAGCTTTGAATCAGAGAGGTTTAATATTATGTTCATAGGTGGCCCCAGTCCAACATTTTCGACGTTAAAATAACGTTATGAGAGCCCTAGCCGGTTTGGCTCAGTTGATACAGCGTTGACCTGCACCTGAAGGGTCCCAGGTTTGATTCTGGTCAAGGGCACGTACCTCAGTTGCAGGCTCCTCCCCGGCCCTGGCCCTGGTCGGGGCTCATGCAGGAGGCAACCCATCGATGTGTTCCTCTCACATCGATGTTTCTCTCTGTCTTTCCCTCTCTCTTCCACTCTCCCTAGAAATCAATGGAAAAATATCCTCGGATGAGGATTTAAAAAACAATAATTAATAGTAATTACTAAATAATAGTAATTTTATGAAAATGGAAAGAGTAGAAATTGAAACAGTGTTTGTTGTTGTGGTTGTCTGTCTTTAACGCAGCTCTTGGCAGAGTTGAATGTCTTAAGTCCAGTGGTCGGCAAACTCATTAGTCCACAGAGCCAAATATCAACAGTACAACGATTGAAATTTCTTTGGAGAGCCGAAAACCGACTTCTGCGCATGGGCCACGAAGTTTCAATCGCACTGTACATGCGCGCCCGCACGTGGGATTTTGTGGAAGAGCCACACTCAAGGGGACAAAGAGCCGCATGTGGCTCGCGAGCCGCGGTTTGCCGACCACTGTCTTAGTCTATGATGTGGCGCTCTGAGTGAGAAAATAAAATGGTCAGGAGCCTTTCCCAGTGGCTTCGGCGGCATACCCCTCTCGCTCCGCGGGGCAGCATCTGTCGAGGGGAACATTCCGTGTGAAAGTCTGGGTTCTCACGTCGGGGGTCTGGGGCCCCCTTCTTCCACGTGCCCCGTGCCCCGTGCTGTGTTATCTCAACTCCCAGGTTTCCCTGCTTCCGCCGAGTTCTTCTGCCTTCTGAGTTATAAGCTGCCGCCAGATTTATATTTCTCCAGCTTGGCCCCGATCCCTTTCCCCTCCTGCTCATCAGCA
Source organism: Eptesicus fuscus (assembly GCF_027574615.1). Lineage (NCBI taxonomy): Eukaryota > Metazoa > Chordata > Mammalia > Chiroptera > Vespertilionidae > Eptesicus > Eptesicus fuscus. The sequence goes on along the minus strand of NC_072497.1, from coordinate 7,684,096 downwards.
AACCTGAATTCCCTTCCCTCCTCACCCTCAAATCATTCCAGATGGACCGAAGGCTTACGTGTAAAAAAAAGAAAGAAAGAAAAAAGAAAAACTACAAAATCAGTGGGAGAAACATGGCTGAGCTCATTTAAAATCTCGTAGAGGAAATTGCTTCTAAGCGGAATGTCCAACTACAGCGCCGTAAATTTGGCCAGAATTTGACCAAATAAAACCGAAAATTACTTATTGCAAGAAGTAAGGTAAACTTAAACAAATTATGACGTGATCTATATAGCCGATGGCTGATTTCCATAATGAAGAACCCACTCAGATTCATAAGCACATCATGAACCGTACACCCATAGAGAAAGGGGGAGGGGGTCTGAACAAGAATTGTCTGGACCAAGAACTAGAAATGTAGGTCACTACAACATGATTTACTCAAATGTGAGAAATAGAGAAAAAAGGCAATACCATTATTTAATTGTTGTTGGTTTTACTTTTATTTTTCAAATATATTTTTATTGATTTAAGGGAGAGGGAGAGAGAGATAGGAACATCAGTGATGAGAGAGAATCACAGATCGGCTGCCTCCTGCACGCCCCCTGTTGGAGATCGAGCCCGCAACCCGGGCATGTGCCCTGACGGGGAATCGAACTGTGACCTCCTGGTTCCTAGGTCATCGCTCAGCCACTGAGCCACCTCGGTCGGGCTGTTTCATCCCTTTCAGAGTGGTGTGCATGTGTTACATTTATTAAAATAGTAAAAAGAAAGAGGAAGGAAAGAACAAAACCACCGACCTCTATCTCTCACAGAACAAAAACTCCACTCCTTCTTTTGTTATTTCAGGCCGCTCTGGCCTCTGACTCCCATCCGCCTTTTCAACTTCATTTCTTGTCTTATTTTCTCCCTTCATTTCTGGATCAATGGAAATGCTTGCCTGGCGCTGTACGGATCTCACCACTTTGTTCTCCGTCCCCTTCTGCCCTTTCCTGCCGGTCCCTCCTGCTCAGATGGCCTCTGCCCTTCTCCGCTTGTTCAGATCCCCCCCCGCAGTTCAGCTCCCATCTCTCTCTCAGCCTCCACTGGCACCCGGCTCGACTCATCTCCCCCGACCCTGAGCCGGCATAGCTTCCAAGTTCAATTCCATTGTGACACATTCCTCTCGGGCTCTATTTACAGTCCGCCTGCTGCCCACCTGGTGCAGAAGAGCAGGGCCCGGGGTTGATTTTCCTCTGCGCCCCCTCCCGGTGCGGGGCACCCAGGCACCCTGTCACCTGTACACGTGGGTGGCACGTGAGTGATGTCAGCAGGCCTGACAGGTGCAGAGTCGGGGAGACTTGATCCGTATAGTGTCACTGAGTCTGAGCAAGAAGGACGACTGTCCCACGCGTTGTCAGGAGTAAATGGGTCCGGCGTTGTTGGGGGACCGGTGAATGGCTAATACTAGAACCATAGTGTCTATTGGGGATGGAGCAGGAACCTCTGGCCACTGATGTTGAAGGCCTTGGTGGTCTATTTATTTATTTATTATCCTCACCCGAGGATATTTTTCCATTGATTTTTTTAAAACTATATTTTTATTGATTTCAGAGAGGAAGAAAGAGGGAGGGAGAGATAGAAACATCAATGATGCAAGAAACTCACTGATCGGCTCCCTCCTGCACGCTCCCTACTAGGGGTCGAGCCCACAACCCAGGCACGTGCCCTTGACCGGAATCGAACCTGGGACCCTTCAGACTGTAGGCCGACGCTCTATCCACTGAGCCAAACCGGCTAGGGCCATTGATTTTTTTTTTTAAGAGAGCGGGAAAGACAGAGAGAAACATCGATGTGAGAGAAACACATCGATGGGTTGCCTCCTGCACGCGCCCCAACCAGGGCCCGGGCCGGGAAGGAGCCTGCAACCCAGGTACAAGCCCTTTACCAGAATCGAACCCGGGACCCTTGGTCCGCAGGCTGACGCTCTAACCACTGAGCAAAACCGGCTGGGGCAGCATTGGTATTGGGAATGGGAGGGTGTGTCACTCCATGGGGTCCACATGGCAGAATCCGTGGCAGCCCCAGCCTGGAGGCACCGTCACCGGCCTCTTAACATCTTTCCCCTCCCCAAACCCGACCCTTCCTCTTTCTGCCCGAGAGCCTCATTGTGGACGGAGCAGCTCCCCGTGAAAGAAGGTTAAAGTCCCCCCATTCAGGTGTCATCGCGTCGTTTGTATAATCTGGGAGCCGCATTTCGGAGCGGCCGACCCCTTTTCAGAGCCGGCCTAGTTGAGATGTTTCATCCCTGACAGCCAGGCACTTAGTCTCCGAGAGAAAAAAAAAAAAAAATCACCCCGCTGCCCCCCCTTTCTCCGATTTCCCCCGAACAATTAACGCCACGCTGGACGGACCCGACACCCCCTTTCCTTGTCGGGCTCCGTAAGCCCCGGTCCCCTCTTCGATGAATCCCAGACATTAATATTTTCTTTCACGCGACGGCCGCCATTCACCCGTGAAACAGTTTGGACATTATGTGGCTGTCAGGGTGCCTGGGGATTACCCAGTGTGCTTTGCCGGGGAGAAAGGGGTACCAGGGGGCCCGGGTTTGAGATGTTTATTTGGAGAGTGCGCTGACAAGCGTGAAGCCCTGATCCCACAGTGGCCATTTCATTTAATTAAAGGCCTCTTTTTATTATAGTTTTCCCCTCCACTTTATATATATATTTATATAGATAGATACCAGAATGATGGTTCCAGCCTGGCTTGCAGGGGGTGGGGCGTGGGGGGTGCACATCGCTCACTCGCTGGTGAGGATTCAGTGGCTGTGAATGCGCTCATTTTTACAATCCCGCCCAGAACTGCACTTAACTTGGCGTGTGTACGTGTGTGTGTGTGTGTGTGTGTGTGTGTGTGTGTCCGGGTTTAAACTAAAGGCGGCTGACTGGGCTTCTGCGGGCCCCGTGTTGCCAAACTCACAGTGTGACACTTGACCGCGTCTGCGTGGATCTGTGTCGTCTCATTTCTTTGTGTTAAAGTTGGTAGCCCGGCGAGATCAGAAGACGAACGTCACAGTGATCGATCCCCGTGCAGTGAGGCTTGCGATACGATGTGCACATAGCATCTTGCTTTCCAGGGACGTGGCTTTGGGTGAAAATAGTTGGGAAAGGCATTGCCTTTATTTTCCACTACTTTTTAGTTGGGCAGCGAAATAGAAACGTGAAGAAAAAAAAAAAAAAGGAGTTAAAAAAGTAACCGATTCCAGTAATTGATGATGGGTATAACGGTTTGGCCCATGTTAATGACAGAGTAACTTCTTTTAATTTTTGATCGAATATGCTTAGGCTATTGGGCTTGCTGATAATATCAGGAATTCACTTCAGTACCCATGGAGGGAATACTGTGGTAAATCAGGGGTCTTTGTGTACTTACTCATATTCTGTGTCTCACAATTTTGTTTAAATAGATTTTTTGTTGATTTCAGAAAGGAAGGGAGAGGGGGGAGAGAGAGAAACTTCAATGATGAGAAAGGATCATTGATCGGCTGCCTCCTGCACACCCCTCACTGGGGATCGAGCCTGCAACCCAGGCATGTGCCCTTGACTGGAATCGAACCCAGGACCCTTCAGTCCTCAGGCCGATGCTCTATCCACTGAGCCAAACTGGTTAGGGCTGTGTTTCACGATGAATTATGATATTCTAACCCCAAATTCGAATTTTTTTCCCTTCCTTTGTAGCCATCCCAGCTGGCTTTTCGTTCATGCCCTCTTTAGTCATAACTCACCAGGTGTTAATGCACGTGTGTTCCTGTCTCTGTTACGTGTCCCAGGCATGATGGCATACTTGCATGCATGTAACCCACATGCACAACACATAACCCGTGCATCATGTTTGCAGGCCTTCCGCTCCTCCCCCGCCCCCCTTCTCCATTGATCTCAGAAGTGTGGAGGAGGGTCCGTCATCAGCCTTCTTTTCTGCTTTGGACACCGTGGCTGGAAGGACCTTATTCATTTCTCTTGGCGTCCGTTTCAAAGCTCCCCGGGAGGGGCCGGCAGGTCAGGGGTGCCGCCCGGGCCAGCGGAGGGCCTGGCTGGTGTGGCGTTCAGCTGGCCGGGGCCGAACAATGCTCCCTGCTTCCCTGCAGGTGCGGGAGGCAGCAAAGAATGGCAACTTTGTCCATTTAATCTCTCCCTCCCCGTGCCCCCCCCCCCCCTCCCCCCGTTCCAGGCTCGATCCCCTTGCCCCATCTTTTGAGCCAGGGGGTCCCAGAGATTGATTTATTTATTCTGATTACGTTCTGACATACAGGGTTCTGTCGAGTCCACCATCTGGCCAAATGTTTGGGGAAAAAAACCACCACAAACAAAAACACACCAAAAAATGGTTTCTTTTCCCTTTTCACGGCCTCCCTGCCATTCTTAAAGAGGGGTGGGCTTCTCCCCAGGACTCCGACGTCGCCAGTGGATTTTATTGCGGGAATTTTGGGGGGCAGTATAGGGATGACATGCCCACAATGAAACAACACAGACAGAGCTCAAGGAGCCCATTTATATTCCACCACGGATGGCAGAGACGAATCCGTCATTTACCCCAAATTGTTCCGTGTGTCCCTGCTCCCCACCTCCGGGGCCGGCAGGGTCTGCCCAGGGACAGATTCGTTCTGGGTGCGTGCGATGAAACGCTTTGAGCCCGGAGAGTGTGGAAAGAAACTTGACTTAATGGAGAGATCCCAGGCGTTCACATACATTTGAGAAAAAAAAATAAAAACCTGTCTCACTCGCCTCTCTTCCTCTCTTAAAGGCACCAGCGATCCCTACGTGAAATTTAAGCTGAACGGGAAGACGCTGTACAAAAGTAAAGTCATATACAAGAACTTGAACCCGGTCTGGGATGAGATAGTCGTCTTGCCAATACAGAGCCTTGATCAGAAGCTCCGTGTGAAGGTAAATGGGTCACAGATGGCTTTCCGATCTGCTCTCCCAGGCAGATCTCTGCCCTCTTCCAAGTGAACCTCCCCACATTAATTCTTTTATTGTTCGTAAGCGCTGGCTTAAAAATCCTAGCATGGGAAGGGTTGTCTAGAGGCCTTGCCGACCCATGAGATACAGACTGTACAGAAAAATCCGCGTAGAAACCACATCTCCATTGATTGTACTGAAACTTACCGGATGTGGAAGAATTATGACCGGCAGTTCAGGAGCGACGCGTACTTAAAGCCTCCCTCATTAGGAATAACTTTATACTTAATAGAGCTTTAAGCTACTGGTTGTAAGCATTAATTGCTCTAACATCTGGGTGAAAACTGCATGAGTTGAGTGCAGGAGGAGATTGCTATAGAATATTTAGCAAATTTCTGTTTAATTGGCAGACCTGCTCACCATGGAAAATACTAAATTTTAATGAGAGCCCGTTTAAGACGACGGAGAGTAGTCCATTGTGCATAACGTCTGAATGCATATGAACACTGCCTTCGAAGTATATTCTGCTGCTGTTTTGGGCAGAATGGGCAAGTTAGAATAATTTTCTCCTCCCCATCGGCTTGGCTAAATTCCTCTTGAACTGTACTATGCAAATTGTTTTTTTAGAGCTAGAAGACTGAATGTAAAGTTCTCAGCCTATTACATGTATGAATAATTTGACAGACGTGGTTTAGCTCATTCACGTGTGTTCCTGGCCCCCTTTTAAGGTATATGATCGAGATTTAACGACGTCTGATTTCATGGGCTCTGCATTTATCATCCTCAGCGAACTTGAGCTTAACAGGTATTGTACTTTTTTCCTTCTAATAGTTATTAATGAATTTCAGAGGGAACTCAAGATCATGTTAACTGGCATTTGTTTAGATCAAATGACAAAAAAAGTCTGCATATATGAAAGAGGGCCGAACGTGTCCTAGATGAATGATTTTTGCTTTTCAGCTCCCAAATGTACTTGTCAGATATTAAGCCCTCCATCATAGATGCTACAGTGTGCATTGAATTTTTCACTCTCACTTGTTAACATTCAGGTTTCTGTTCACCTACCTGACTTAAAATTAAAACTAGTGTTTACATTTTATTGGGGGGAGAAGGGGAGAAGCAGTGAACCAGCTGTTGAATGAGGCAATGCCACACAATTTCTCTACCTTGAAGGTGATTGTTTTATTTTCTGAATTTGGTGCTTTTTAATCTTGTGTCTAACCCTTATTCAGAGAGAGGAGGCTTTGACCATGGGTTTCTGATGCATTATAAGATGACATAGGACTGCCAGGAAGTGCTAACATTATTTGTTGGTTTTATTGATTTTTTGTTTTGTTTTTTTGCTTGTAGAACAACTGAACATATTTTAAAATTGGAAGATCCAAACAGTTTAGAAGATGACATGGGCGTGATTGTGTTAAATCTGAACCTCGTAGTAAAGCAGGGTGACTTCAAGAGACATGTGAGTATCCCCATTTTGTTCTTTTTGAAATCCTCCATTGCCTTCGCCCTTGGGTTACTGGGCTACCAGATGGATTGATCCGTCTTGTAATTGTTTTAAGGGGGAAACAAATAATTTAACAGAGACTTAAAGAACTTACTTGTGGTTCCTCTCTTTTGGATCTCGGAAAGAAAATCAGTTAAGAATTCTCCCGCCCTAACCAGTTTGGCTCAGTGGATAGAGCGTTGGCCTGTAGACTGAAGGGTCCCGGGTTCGATTCCAGTCAAGGGCATGTACCTTGGTTGCGGGCACTTCCCCAGTAGGGGCTGTGCAGGAGGCAGCTGATCGATGTTTCTCTCTCATCGATGTTTCTAACTCTCTATCCCTCTTCCTTCCTCTGTAAAAAAATCAATAAAATATATTTAAAAAAAAAAAAGAATTCTCCCTATTTGGGCTAGGGATATAGATAATGCTGCTATGACTGAAATGTGTATGTTGCTCATGGTTTGCTTTTAGCAGATCATCTGAAACACATTTTTACTAAGTGTTTTTACTTAGCATCTTCTTAGGTACTAGATAACTTGGGTATTGTTCAGTTACGAAAAGCAGTTTCTAGGATTTAATTATTGCGTTGTCCATTATTAAGGCGACCAAGTATATATTAGAAGCATTTCCGTTTCTTTCTCTTTTAGCCACCGAGTTTTTTTATGGAGAGTTCTTTTGGGAAGATAGAGATTTTCATGTTCTGCCGTCCGTTATATAGAAATTTCTAGTTAATGCACAACCGGGTGCAGATTCCTGTAACATCAACAAAGCTTTGGGTTTTATGGTTGGGGTTCTGTTGTTTTGAGCACCTATGGGAATGCAAATAGTAATCTTATTTTCTATTCAGAGCATATAGCGAGACTCCAAGAATTAAAATAGGAACAAAAAGCATCTTTGGTTGTCACTTGTTCGGAAGGTATTTTTGAAGCCAGCCGAAATGCCTACTCGAAAAGGGATGAAGCTGTGTGAACACTGAGCGTGTTTCAAATGGGGCATGTGTATAAATTAGGCCTCCATTAATGCTTCTCGAATTGAGTCACTGGGGTCGGCGACAAGCATATTCTTCATTTTGACATCATCTGCGCTTGTCGTTGTAACTTATTTTCATGCTGAAAATCATGACTGATTTACTGGTGACCTGAGAGAAACGGCTTCAGGAAGCAGGAAAACAGCCCCGGGACTTTTCAGATGCCAGAGGGTCAGCTAAATAGTTGCTATTTTTAATTCAAAAATCGTCCGCGGCTTCTCTGGATGATAACGGAGAAAAAACATCCGTCGCTTTTTAAAAAAGTGTCAGCGTTCAGACTTGAGGCCTCTTTAAAGCTGCCATGTGGATGTTGAAATGTCTCTAAGTTGCTGTTGAAAATGAAGCTATTCTTCTAGCTGACATAATGAAGAAGGAACTTTCTGTGGCTTCCCTGAGTCTTGACAGTGTTGGCACTGGAGTGAGTGGCACTGGGACCAGTCCCTTGAGCTGGATGCCAGGTTAAGATAACATGGAATGTAAGCCAGTATCATTTGCCACATGGGTGAGCAATTGCTAGCTGACATGTTCTAATAACTTCTTGCATGTGTAAGTGGGGTTTGTAAAGTTGGATAATTTCCCCATGAAAACACTTGCATGTTTAAGCGGCATAATAGCTGCATATTTATTCCCCTTGTACATTTTTCTGTGATATATTAGATTATGCTTAGCAGTGATACTGACCCTTACAATATATTTAAATATTACCAAAGTTTGGAGTTTGAAAGTAATGCTACCTTAGTTAAAAAATTTATGTCAAATGGCAGAGAAATTAATATTCAATACAGCTTGAGTTTTTTTTGTACAAAGCATCTCAAGGAATATCTTTTCAGAGTCCTAAAAGTAGCCACACTTGGCTCTCCTATTTTTAAAAAAATATTTTTTTTATTGATTTCAGAGAGGAAGGAGAGGGAGAGAGAGAGAGAAACATCAATGATGAGAGAGAATCACTGATCGGCTGCCTCCTGCACACCCCACACTGGGGATCAAGCCCGCAACCCAGGCACGTGTCCTGACCGGGAATCGAACCACGGCCTCCTGGTTCCTAGGTCAACGCTCAACCACTGAGCCACACTGCCCAGGCCCCACCTGCTGTTTTTGAGAAATTTTCAGGCTGGATATGTGCGCTCTCACGTACTTTTCTCATTTTCTTTGTTCTTTGCCTGTCTGGCAGAGGTCTAGTGTGCAACATACTTACTTTATATATGTTTTATGTGGGTATTATAATGCAGGGAAAATACCATGCCTGCTCTCATTCGTTCCAATTGGTCGTTTTGTTTTTCTGTTTCTGTACTTGATCAAAATGTACCCCTGCAAGGAATATTTTATCCCGGGCCATGGGTAGTTATTCAACTCACAGTGCCTTTTGGATATAAAAGGAAATGTCTGAGGATTTTTTTATTTTTATTGAGTTTAAGTTAATATTTAAGTCTTCTTATATTGGGTTTTTAAATGGGAATAATAACACGAAACTGGAAAGACAGTGGTTTATTGATAGGGAATATTTTGTTTATAAATTTCCATTTTACTTTCACGTGTGAGGGAGAGATTTCAGTTTGAATTCTCAGTGTTGAACACACGTATTTCTTACCGTCATCATTGAGGCAACCTCTGTTGCTCTCGAACCAAGCTGAAAAAACCTTAACGTGTGCAGCATGTCTGTGAATTGACCCTGAGGCGTGCGTTGCTGTGTATGTGGGCCGTGTGCAGTGAGAAGGTAAGGCAGTGAATGGCCGGAAAGCTGACCGACCTGGAATCCCTTTTTCTTGGCAAAAATAGGATTGGAGTTAGAATTTCAGCCTCTGGCACCCGACTCCCTGGGTTTGAATCCCGGCTCCCACATTTTCTAGTTTTGAGAAGTTAAGTGAGCAGGTCAAATTCACAGACTCAACCAACGCCTCTCAGCGACAATTTCCTCATGAGTGAAATGGGGATAAAAAAAAAAGGTTATTGTACAGAATGGCGAAGATTGAGACGATCAGATACAGAGCTTGGCATGGGGTAGGCACTCTATATGGGAGCTTTCATATTGTAGTAAGCAGACAGTAATATTCATTCTGCACTTATATCCATATCCATTTTATATGACTCATGATTATTATGGAGATCAACAGAATCATACGTCAAAAGGCCCTAAATAGCCTTGTGTACCTTTAAGATGGTAATTAATTTTGGTGTGTGTTTTGGGTTGAAATACTTGTCAATGTGTTACTGGGATAATACTAGAAAGAACTGATTTTAGCACCCAGGTTGTAGTATCTACAACTCTGTGTCACGTGCTGAATGCTGAACTCAGAGTTTCACCAGCAGAAGTGTTTTTAAATAAAGAATATTTTCAAGTCACTTCTGTATCCCACGTCTCTAGAATTTAAGTGGATTTCCCCCAAAGACTTGTTTATTGTCTGGTTTCTGATTTACTGGGAAGATGTATTGGTGGTGTGGACAGGTCATTTGCCTAAAGGTATTTTTTCCTTAAGCAATCATAATCAATGTGGGCTGCTCCATTAGATTCATAATTGAGTTGTAATCTCCCAAATTTACCCGAGTTTGAACATCCAGTTAGGTGGCTAACCAGCCACAGTACTGGGCCGTGATGGAGGGAATGAGAGGATTTTGCTTGGAGAGAATTTTAATTGTCTACACAATTCAGCAGCCTTAGTTTTTAGCATGACCAACGAGGACTCCAAAGAGAGAGCCGTGGAGAAATTCTTACTGTTCAGAAATTTTTTCTTCCCTCCCTCAGAGCTGTGTTGGCCTATTTTTCTTCCTTGTGTAGGAATGACTTAGATTTTTTTTTTCCTGTTTTTGGAAAATTGAGACTTAATTTGTGCAGGTCAATGGAATTATATTTTATCTAAAACTCTGGAAACCTAAACATGAACTCACACTGTCCATGGATTTCTTTACATATTTTCGTACTATCACCTGAGTATTTCAAATAGGGGAACTCTGCCTTTTAGAGGGGATCCTGTACTGTTTTAAGGCATTTCAAAACATAAGCGTAAATGGACTCCTACGGATTGAGCAGTGTTTCTGTGACCCTTGTTGAAAGCACTGTGAGGAGATGGTGTAAGAACCACCGATTCGTGATTCTTCTCCGTTTCTAACGGTTTCCTTGCTCACACGTGTTTTCTCTGTAACCTCAGAGAAGGCTGGGATGTCCGTCATTCACATGTCAGCTTTACCATCTGACTAATAGAATGATATCTTTGTGTGGCTAATTAATGATTCTGTGTCTCTCTTTCGTTTTGCCATTCTTCACCATTCCATGGACATGATCCTCAGCGTTGGTCGAATCGGAAGCGGTTAAGCGCAGGCAAGGTAAATACCACTGTTGGTTTGTTTTTTAATGCATTATTTACATCATTGGGTTAGATGTTCGTCTTCATTACAAATACAAACGCACATGTGATTCATGCCAACGACCCCTCACACGGACCGGGTTCGATTCCTCTCACTGCTGTTCGCAGGAGGGACACAATCTCCCTTTTGAAACTTCACTTCGTAAGGGCACAGCCAGATGTTGGAACTCACTGCCCCTTGCTTTGGTGGTGACATTTTATATGTCCCGGCCACGTTGGAACGTTCCACTTCATTAAGTTCAGATTATTTGGGGTGTCCTGCAGCGAGATGGAGTCTTTTAGGAAGTTGCTGACCGTTAGGTAGAGATTAGCTTTGGTGTTATAGGGACAAAGGAAATATAAATTAAAAGGATTTTGCGTGTTTTATAACTTCTGAAAAACACACAAAACACCACTTACTGTTTTTTTGGTGCGATTTTTTAGGTATTTCTTAATACCAGTACTGGTGATGTTTTTACACGGTTAGTTTATACTTAAGCAATGATATCCACGGCTGTCCAATTTGTAGAAAAGCATGGGTACCCGGGTAGAAACGCATTATGAGTTATCAGGTTATTAAATTAGCACCTTGCAACTTAAGGGACTGAATGCCTACGTGAGTGTAAAACGAAACCAACAAAACATTTTTAAAAATTATAACTTCGTTCAGCAGCTGGGCTGCTTTGTTAAAGAGAAATACCCAACATAGGGATGGCGGTGGTTTATGTGTGCGTGGCGGGCGGGGGGAGGCTGTGTATATTACTTAACATGCATTTATTTACACAAACATCTGCACAAATCATATGCCAGCTCTGATTTCTGACCTCACTGTGTCTCAGCTGCTTCCTTCTCTGTAAAATAAGGAGAATGAGACAAAGACTTTGTGAATCTATAAGAGAGAGAGAGCGCGAAAGAGAAAGAAAGAGAGAGATTGAGAGATTTGTAACCTGACTAGTCATTTAGGAAGACAGGCAAACTTTAGAAACGTTGCCTTTTAAAATTCAAAAGAGCCCTAGCAGGTGTGGGTCGGTGGGTAGAGCATCGGCCTGCAGACGGAAGGGTCCCGGGTTCGATTCCGGTCAAGGGCACATGCCTGGCTTGTGCGCTCACTCCCCAGTAGGGGGCGTGCCGGAGGCAGCCGATCCATGATTCTCTCTCATCCTTGATGTCTCTCTCTCTCTCTCCCTTCCTCTCTGAAATCAATACAAATATATTTTTGAAAAATCAGTAAAATAAAATAAAATTCAAAGGCATCCCAAGTTCCGACGCTTTCTGAAGCACATATGCTTTGCCTGTCGAACCCTTTAAAAAAGAACTATGCTAAGGTGTTTGGGTCCCCTGCCAGTTCACTTGGTGTCCAAGACCCTGGCTCTCTTTTCCAAACGAAGAGCCAATAAATAACGTGAAACCGGCTCAGAAATCCCCCCCCCACACTCTGCCTTATCCCTTTATAGTCACTAGAGGGTAGAAGAACTTCATTTGTGGCCGCCGAAGGGAGCCCGGCTCTCGCGCTCCCACATTAAGAGTTTCTGTAACCATCGGAGGCAGTAAAGTTTCCCGGCATGCCTCGGGCGAAGCCTGACAAAGCAGTATTTTCTCCGTTTATTGATTCTGCTGCTGCACTAAAACACTGGGCCTGGACATCAATAACCATCTTTAGTTAGGGAGCCGCGGCCTGTGCAAGGGCACCCGCAGTTGGTGGGAGAACATAAAAGCTGGGAAGAGAAATTGTGAGCTTGGGGAATATTGTAGCTGGGGAGGACCGGAGGAGAGGTTATGGAAGAATGTCCCCAGGAATGAAGGAGGAGAGAAAAAATGTTGACGGCCCGGATAAAGATATCAAAAATATGGGAGGAGCAGAGGGGCCGGGAGAGCAGTATTTATTTCTCTGCTCCAGAGTTGTATCTTCCCACTGAGCTGTTGTCTGTGTTTTTTTTTGTGTGGGTTTTTTTTTTTTCCTCCCTTCCATGGTAGTTTCTAGAATTTGGACTTCAGTGCACGGGGCTCAGGGACATCGTAAATGTCCAAAGCGTGTGTTTCATAAAACCTCAGAGGCTCAGAGCTCATTGCAAGCTGCTTATGATCTTTAGTTGAGAGATGCAATTGATACAGAATCAACTGGTCGGTTTGATTCTTTGCGACTTGGCGTGTGCAGTTTGGAGAGGCAGATGCAACGGGGTTCTAATTTGGCTCCTGAAAATGAGTCACTGGGAAAAATCTAGAGGTGCTGTGATTATTCCTCTGTAAGAGTTGTTGAAATACCCTGATTAGCCCTGGCCGGTTTGGCTCAGTGGATAGGGCATTGGCCTGCAGACTGAAGGGTCCCAGGTTCCGTTCCACTCAAGGGCACGTGCCTCAGTTGCAGGCTTGATCCCCAGCCGGTGCACGAGGCGACCAATCGATGTTTCTCTCTCTTTTGTCTCTCCCCTCCCTTCCACTCTTTCTAAAAATCAATGGAAAAAATATCCTCAGGTGAGGATTGAAAAGAACAAAAAGGTACCCTGATTAACCTTTCTTTGTATTTTTAAACTACAGGGGTTGGCAAAAGTAGGGTTAAAGTTGTGAGTGTACGAAACACAGAATTTATCCTTGTATTATTACTTATTCATTATTGTATTATTTATTTGTATTACAACTGTAAAGCTATTCTTGCCCACCCCTGTATAAGCTTATTTTTGAAGATTTCCATAATCTATTTAAAAATTAGGTAGTAGGAGTGTGACATAAAGAAGATTATTACTTAGCTATGAGTATCTAAAAAAGGTACTAATTCTAAGTAATGGGTTACCTAGAAAATGTCATTGACTTTTTCACTTCCAACATATTCTTAGAATAACTTTTTTTTAACGTAATTGCTTCTTAAATCCATACATTTATAAGTTTGCATCCTCCAATGGAAACCCAGAGTAGCAGTCTTTTTTATATATACCTATATATATATTTTATTGATTTTTTACAGAGAGGGATAGAGAGTTAGAAACATTGATGAGAGAGAAACATCAATCAGCTGCCTCCTGCACACTCCCCACTGGATATGTGCCCGCAACCGAGATACATGCCCTTGACCGGAATCGAACTTGGGACCCTTGAGTCTGCAGGCCAACGCTCTATCCACTGAGCCAAATCGGTTAGGGCAGGAGTAGCAGTCTTTTTGGAATCTTTTCTAAAGCGTTTCCTGCCTACACTGACCTTGACTTTAATATACTAAATATAGAGATTGTCTTCAAATATGGGGTAAGGGGACCCTCACAGCCTTCGTTTATCTTGTGATGAGCATGTTAAGACGATCAGCGAGGATTTGATGCAAGAGGGCCTGAACCTGGTGCCCAGCTCCTTTTGAATATTTTCTACATATAATCTTCGCTGTGAATCGATCTGTTCCTAAACCTTACTTCTCTCTTTGAAACGTGTGCAACAGTTATAGAGATAAAAAATTAACAGCCGTCACTTCTTTTATAGCAAGGAGTCTAATGGGAAAAATGCAATAATGGAATTGATGAATTACTGAGTGAATTCAGAAATCTGCGCACGCGCACACACACACACATATCTTCCTGCTATTATTGGAGCCATTTGAGTCTGTACAGGTACGATGGCTGAACACGGCACCCCTTTAGTTACGTATTCCCTTTACTTTCGGTTAATTCGCACCGAGATAAGTATATATTCTTCCCTAGCCGCTCCTTTAACCCACTGTTTTATGCAGTCATATGTCAGCAGTCCCAAGGTAAGAGCTATGTCCCGTCCTGGTGTAATGTTTTTTTTTTCCTCTGTGAAATTAGTTCACTAGCGGTGCCAACATTTGGCCTGTCTGACTTCCCATCCTTTTATCTCCGTTCCTCTGTTATTTCAGAGGCTGATCTCCACAAGGTAGGGTTTCAAGGTCCTCTGTCAGCTGGCCTCCAGCTGGCTGTGTGCAGTGAGAGGAATCGGCAGGATCCGAGAGGATGGGGGAGGGCGGAGGGCGGGTGTGTCTGCGTTTTGCATCTCCCATTAGCCAGACCAGCTGGTTTTCAGCTTCTACTGGGTGACCCTGAACCTAGTATTTATTCTTTTTTTTTTTTTTTGTCTTTGTGGCCCAAGGGGCTTAGAATGTCAGCGTGCGGGCTAAACCCAGCCCTGTGTCTGTTTTCCCAAATAACAGTTGTATTGGACCACAGCTGAAGGAATCCATGTATAAACCATCTCAGGCGCCCGGCCGGTGTGGCTCAGTGGTTGAACGTCGACCTATGAACCAGGAGATCGAGGTTCGATTCTGGTCAAGGACACATGCCCGGGCAGTGGGCTCGATCCCCAGTAGGGGGCATGCAGGAGGCAGGCGATCAATGATTCCCTCAAATCATCGATGTTTCTATCTCTCCCTCCTCTTTGAAATCAATAAAAAAAACATACACACTGAGTGGCCAGATTATGATGATCTCTGAACACATAATAATCTGGCCACTCAGTGTATATCCTATATAATATCCTATATAATAAAAGGCTATTATGCAAATTGTCCCCTCGACCAGGAGTTTGACCAGCAGGCAGGCCGACCAACCGCCCATGTCCCCTTCCCCTGGCCAGGCTGGCCGGACCCCATCAATGCACAAATTCATGCACCGGACCTCTAATAAATACACACACACACACACACACACACACACACACACACTCTGAGTGGCCAGATTATTATGCGTTCAGAGATCATAATAATCTGGCCACTCAGTGTATATTAAACAGTCTCGGGCTGACAGTGGCAGTGTGGAGTCTTTGGGACAGAGACCTAGTGGCCGACAAGCCTAAATGCTGACTGTCCAGACCTTCACAGGAAAGGGCCACCCTCCCCTGCCCAGCCTAGGAGTCTTAGACGCGTCCTACTGTTGCTCCCCTGAGATGCTCTGATTTCTGTTTGGCTTCTCAGCATCTCGTTCAGCTGTGAAAACAGATGCTCTGCATTGGGAGCCCTCCATTTTCAATGCCAGAGATGGTTTTCTTTTCCTCTTGGATCCCAGTACAAATGGGAGGGGCTAAGCCCTAGCTTTTGGCTTTTTTCTTTTTTTAAAAATTGATTTCAGAGAGGAAGGGAATGGGAGAGAGAAATAGAAACATCAGTGATGAGAGACAATCATCGATTGGCTGCCTCCTACACTCCCCACACTGGGGGATCGAGCCTGCAACCCGGGCATGTGCCCTGACTGTAAATCCAACTGTGACCTCCTGGTTCATAGGTCGACACACAACCACTGAGCCACACCAGCCAGGCTCAGCTTTTATTTTTTCCCCCCACATTCTTTTAGTGGGATTATTTTGTGAGAATCTTCAATTACACGCTGAGGGTTCTGCATGAATTTAGGTCATGCCCTCCAGCCTTCTTCCCCCCTTTCCACTTCCGGCAGCCCCTCAAAAGGAGGAGTTGGTAGAACTACTGGGTTTAGGTTGCTCTTTTTTTTTTTTTTTTTAAATATGTTTATGGATTTCAGAGAGGAAAGGGGAGACAGATGAGATCAATGATGAGAATCACCAATTGGCTGCCTCCTGCACACCCCACACTGGGGATGGAGCCCGCAATCCGGGCATGTGCCCTGACCTGGAATCGAACCGTGACCTCCTGGTTCCTAGGTCGATGTTCAACCACTGAGCCACACCGGCCGGGCGGCTTAGCTTGGTCTTGAACCCCAAGAGCTGTCCTGTTCATGGACCAGAACCTCCTTTGTTGCTCATTTTTCCACTTTAGCTTTTTCAGGTCTACCGACCTCAGACTCATCACACAGTAGCTGCCTGGTGACAGGGTGCTGGGAGGGATCCTGTGAATGTTTGTAGGTGTGCTCTCTTGCGATGGGGTGATGGCGCCTCCTGTTGGTTCTGACCCCTCTTGTAGGCTCCTGTTCCCGCGCTGCGTGACTGTGGGTGCGCCGACTCTGTGGGTGCGCCAACTCTGTGGCTAAACAATTGAGACCCAGGAAATCCCGGCAGTTTATCGTGGCTCTGCTTTGCCTTTGACTCAGTCATACGGGTCGACAGGGTCAGTTTGGCCTCTGAGCACTTGGCAGAGACAAGCGCTCGCCACAGGGTTGAGCCCTTTGCAGGCAGTGTGCTTAGCAGGTTATTGCTTTGCTAAGGGCTTGGCCCCCCACTCCAGACTTGCTAAGTTCGAGACTCCAGGGCTTGAGAGCCAGCAATCTCTTAGCAGCCCTCCCAGGTGCGTCCGAAGCATGCACCAGGTGGAGAGCCACTGGCGTGGTCTCAGGTGCAAAGTGGGGTGCTGGGCGGAGTAGGGGAGGAAGCCAGAGGGGTAAGGAGGGCGGGCCTTGGAGGCCAGTGGTTACGCTGCTACATCGTAGGTAGCGCTGGGGTGGGGGTAGGGGTAGGGCAGAGAGGTGCCCAGGTGGGGAACAGAAGGAAGCACTGGGGCGTAGGTGCCAGCCTGACTTTGCAGAAGCCCAAGAGTGAGCAATTCCTTAAATGTTGTAACCCCAGGGCTTCACTCAGGTCCCCGCCCTGGATAGAACAGCACTGAAATATATATTTTTAAATGTTTATTTATTGATTTTTTTAGAGAGAGGGAGGGATACAGAGAGAGAGAGGGAGAGAGAGAAAGAGAGAGAGAGGGAAACATGGATTTGTTGTTCTACTTATGTATACACTAGAGGCCCAGTGCATGAATTCGTGCACCAGTGGGGTCCCTCAACCTGGCTGCGGGATTGGTCCGAAACCAGCTCTCCAACATCCCCCAAGGGTCCCACATTGAGAGAGCGCACAGGCCAGGCCGAGGGACCCCACTGGTGCATGATCAGGGCCGGGGAGGGACGTGGGAGGTTGGCCAGCCAGGGAGGGACTGCAGGAAGGCTCCAGGGTGTGTCCAGCCGGTCTCACTCAGTCCCAATCCGCTGAACTCCAGTAGCAAGCTAACTTACCAGTCGGAGCGTCTGCCCCCTGGTGGTCAGTGCACGTCATAGCGAGTGGTTGAGCAGCCTTAACATATCATTAGCATATTACACTTTGATTGGTTGAACGGTCGACCAGTCAACCAGACACTTAGCATATTAGGTTTTTATTATATAGGATTCATTGAGCGCTTCTTCTATGTGCCCTGACCTGAGATCAGACCCATGACCTTGCTACATCGGGACGGGGCTCTAACCAGCTGAGCTACCCGGCCAGGGCCAGCACTGAAACACTTTAAGTGAAGAAGAGACGTAGAAATCCGGAACATGGAAGTAACGGCCGGTAGGATGACAATTGTGAATGGAGAAATACTAGTCGGGTAAATGTGATTGATGGCCTTCTGAACTCGCTAGAGATCAGGCCAAAACTAGAAAATCTTAAGTTATCACATAGCCTTCATTTTCTTCTTCTTTATGTTTTAAATGCATTGAGAAACATTTTCCTGGTTCCGAGCCCTGAGAGTCATTGAGTATTTGTAGACATTATCCATTTTTTAAAAACTTCTCTTAATTGAAATTTTAAAATATATTTTTATTGATTTCAGAGAGGACGAGAGAGATGAAAACATCAATGACGAGAGAATCATTGATTGCCTACCTCCTGCACACCCCACACTGGGGATCGAGCCCACAACCTGGGCATGTGCCCCGACTGGGAATCGAACCGTGACCTCCTGGTTCCTAGATCGGCTCTCAACCTCTGAGCCACACTGGCCAGGCTAATTTTTATGATAGAAACATCACTGAAGAGAGAGAATCATTGATCCGCTGCCTCCTGCACGCCCCCTACTGGGGATCAAGTCTGCAACCCCGGGCATGTGCCCTTGACCAGTATTGAACCCGGGACCCTTTAGTCTGCAGGTCAACGCTCTATCCACTGAGCCACACCGGCCGGGCTCATTTTTATTTTTAAGTGTGACAATTGAGCGATGATATTCCCTCATACTTAACAAAAAAAATAGTCAACTGAATATAAAACTTTTAGAGCTAATATTTTTGTACATACAGATTACTCATACCCTTGGGACTGTGTTAGCGTTTTCATCTACAGATATAAATCTCATCTCCTGTCCACGTCCATGTGGGGAATTTAAAAGGCTTTCTTTATATTCTTACGCAGATTTGTGTGTAGCTCTAGGGGGATTTATGCCTTCAGGATCCGCTTCAGATGATATAAGGGGCTGCGGGTAGGAGGTGTTCTGCTTGGATGTATGGATCGGCTCACGTCACGCTGTAAAAGCTGTTGACAATGAGCAGTAGTTTTACATGCTGAAAACGCTCGACAGAAATATTTCAGGGAAACCTCTTATACACCCAAGGTTCTTGGCGTTTCTAAATAGCGCCGACATAGCCGCAACCTTGCTTTCCTGTCGTTTTACTCACGAAGTTCATCTTTCCTCGCGTTTGTTTTCATTGACTGCTTAGTACGTTCTTACAATGATGTAGACCAAATAATGCGCGTCAACCTAAGATGCATGGGCGAGAGTGGAACACGTTTTTATGTTTCCAGGACTGAGATGATATAAAACGTGCCCACAAAGTACTGGGCACCAACTAGCAAAATCTTGTGAAACTTTTCTCACTGCCCCTCTGTAGTTTTTATCTTTTTTTTTTTTTTTTAGATTTTTTTTTTTAATATATTTTATTGATTTTTTACAGAGAGGAAGGGAGAGGGATAGAGAGTTAGAAACATCGATGACAGAGAAACATCGATCAGCTGCCTCCTGCACACCCCCCACCGGGGACGTGCCCGCAACCAAGGTACATGCCCTTGACCGGAATTGAACCCGGGACCCCTGAGTCCACAGGCCGACACTCTATCCACTGAGCCAAACCGGTCTTGGCTGTAGTTTTTATCTTTAAAAAAAAAAATGTTTTTGGTATTTTATTACACCCAAAGGATTACTTTGATATTGGTCAAGCTGTAATCCACTCCGGTACATCGTTTTAATCTGGGGTAAGTGTGGCACGGTCCTTTTGCTAGCAATCCATTCCAGGTAAGAACCATTTATTCATTTTTTTTTTTAAAAATTCGTATTTTTATTGATTTCAGAGAGGAAGGGAGAGGGAGAGAGAGACACACACATCAGTGATGAGCAAGAATCATTGATGGGCTGGTTCCTGCACGCCCCCTACTGAGGATCGAGCCCGCAACCTGGGCATGTGCCCTTGAACCGGAATCGAACCCGGGACCCTTCAGTCCGCAGCCCGACGCTCTATCCACTGAGCCAAACCGGCTAGGGCCAAGCTGTCTGGTTTCTTAATGAAAGTCAGTATATGTCGAAGTTAAACATCACACCTTGTTTTCACTAGTAATAACGTGTGTGTTTCCGAGAGAAGTCACTGGAAGAATGCTGTGGGTTTGGGGGGGCAGCCGGCAGGGGTGGGGGGGGGCTGAGGGAGAGAGAGCCTATGAATGAATCAACATAGAAATAGTAAAAGGTTCCGATCCTTTGGGAGGAAGGAGAAACATAACAAAACCCCGACGTCCCATATTTTACCCGTTATGTCTGCTGAGAAATTAGGGTCAGGACCCCGAAACTTTGCTCTATCTCGGGGTGTTTGTTTCAGCGCAGGTGGGGCGGGCCTCTCCTTTGATGGGTCATTTCCTTTTCTCCCTGCACATTCCAGGCTGCATTAAGATGACAAATTTCACTCACAGGCTCCGGCACCGCCGCCGTGAAAACCTGAGCCATTGAGCTAACAGAGTGAGTGCAGAGGGAGGAAGATGGAGCCCGATTTATTGTGGGGGGACGAGAGAGAGCTTTGGAAGACCACAACAGCATCTGCGAGCCGGGCTCTGCCTCGCAGCTCTCCAGGGTGGAAGAGAAATGTTCAATTAATTAAGAAACTTTTTTAAAAGCCCGTGCACATATCCCAGAATGCGTTGTGAGCAGACGAAACTTTACTTAACACACGAGAGGCCCGATGCACGAAATCCGTGCAAGGGGCTCGGCCCTCACAGCCCTGGCTTCGTCTGGAAGGACGGCCGGTCTAATTAGCATATTACGCTTCTATTATTATAGATAACCTTCGAGTGGGCAGGAGTATTGAGGGTGAAATACGCAGAATAAAGGTGTGTGTTTTTAAATCCTCACCCGATGATGTTTTTCCATTGATTTTTAGAGAGAGTGGAAGAGAGAGGGAAAGACAGAGAGAAACATCGATGTGCGAGAAACACATCGATTGGTTGCCTCCTGTAGGAGCCTCGTGGACCAGGGCCTGGGCTGGGGAGGTGCCTGCAACCAAGGTACATGCCCTTGACCAGACTCGAACCCGGGACCCTTCGGTCTGCAGGCTGACGCTCTATCCACTGAGCCAGACTCAGTGGTCGGCAAACTCATTAGTCAACAGAGCCAAATATCAACAGTACAACGATTGAAATTTCTTTGGAGAGCCCAATTTTTTAAACTTAAACTATATAGGTAGGTACATTGTTACTAACTTCATTAGGGTACTCCTAAGCTGGCCTTTGCTAAAAACTCAAGGGACCAAAGAGCCGCATGTGGCTCGCGAGCCGCAGTTTGCCAACCAGGGGGCTAGGGCAAGGTTTTATGTTCCTCTCTTATCTCTGAGCTAGCCATGCATACGGCTCTTTCCCTAGCCTGCCTTTAGTAAGAGGGGAAGAAAAAAAAAAAAAATCTTGGCCAGCACAGAGCGAGTCCGTCACATCCAACATGACTGCGTTACAGACCAAAATGTTCAAAGTCCGACCGAGATAGATAAAGGCTTTGATGGAAAGTGGATACTTCCCAGGGACGCGGCGAGCAATAATCCAGATGTTACGCCGTAATGCAGCGGGTGTCCGCGGCCGCGCCCTCCCAGGCTGTCCCGCCATATGGAACCTCTCTCGGGGGCCCCTGGGTGACCGGCTTTGGATCCCCTTTTCACAGAGCTCATCGAGCTAAGTGGGCCTGCTCTACGGACAAGTTAGATAGAAGCCCTTCCAAGATAAACATCCCATTCGAAATGAGGACATGCCAAAGCCCCAGAATGATGCTAAGGACATATTTCACGGAAACACGGCCATTTTTCTTAGGCGGTTGCCAGACTGCAGGCTGCCCTTTGATCTCCCGTGGACACGACTCCCTTCTTCAGAAAAAAGGATTTTGAAATAGTTTCAGTGTTTAGGGAGGAATACATCAGTCGGGGCTTTGAAGCATGGCCACGGGACAGGTCATGCATTAGCGTGTTGTTTGGCAAGTCCAAGTTTGAGAAGAAAAACACACACAAAACAGGAAATGGCAGCGGGACAGATGAATCAAAATCTCATTTTCTTTGTAAAGGGAGAAGCTTTCGGCCCGCGTGCTTCCTAAGCTCTACCGTGTATTCAGTGTAGCTACATCTGTACGGACACCTATAGACATATAAACACACATACTTAGATGTTTACATACGTGTCTGTCTGTCTACACATGGTGCTGGTGTTTGTTGTTCTTAACAAGTAGGAAATTGCGGCCCTAGCCTGTGTGGCTCAGTGGATAGAGCATCGGCCTGTGGACTGAAGGGTCCTGGGTTTGATTCCAGGTCAAGGGCACAGGCCCGGATTGCAGGCTCGATCTCCAGTAGGGGGCGTGCAGGAGGCAGCCAATCAATGATTCTCTCTCATCATTGATGTTTCTATCTCACTCTATCCATTCCTCTCTGAAATCAATAAAAACATTTTTTTAAAAGTAGAAAATTGCTTAGCTTTTAACTATTTTATCAACTTTCATTCTGGAGTACATTCAGTCCACACCCCAGAGGCAAATAGAAGTTACAAAAGAAGGTTTACACTGAGTGGCCAGATTATTATGATCTCTGAATGCATAATAATCTGGCCACTCAGTGTATGTGTGTGTGTGTGTGTGTGTATTAATTAGAGGCCCGGTGCATGAATTCGTGCATGAGTGGGGTCTGGCCAGCCTGGCCAGGGGGAGGGGACATGGGCAGTTGGCCAGCCTGCCTGCTGGTCGAACTCCTGGTCGAGGGGACAATTTGCCTATTAGCCTTTTATTATATAGGATATACACTGAGTGGCCAGATTATTATGCGTTCAGAGATCATGTTCTCCAGTGGAAAGGGATTTTTCTTCTCCTTAAAATTAATTCTTTTCTTGTCTGCCCTTCCTTCTCTGTCTCAGCACCTCCAAAATCTGTGTGTGTGTGTGTGTGTGTGTGTGTGTGTGTGTGTGCATGCATGTGTGTGCATTTTATGAGAACAGCGATATGGGTGTGAAGTTTGGGAGAATAGATTCCCTTAGTGCTTAAGGTGGTTATAAAATGATCAACCGGATGCTTGTTGCATCATTTCTTCGGAGTGGCAGAGTGCCGTGTGCCGGATGAGGTAAGCTGGTCTGTAATTAATACGGCCCGGACGTACCATTTGTTGTGATAAATTGTGACGAACTGGTGTCCCAGCAAATTGGTGTCTAAACGTCCTGGAAGATATATTGAGCCGATGACAGGATGAATATATAGCGTTAGAAATTCATTGCTTTCCTATGATACTTGGCGCCATTTACATTCCTCAGTCCATTTATTTCTCCTTCAGAGAAAGCTGGGTATGCCGGCGCCACTTCATTTATTGAACCGAGAGCATAAATGAACTCCGCCAACTAAATGCAGTGTGTGGGTCCCATTGGCATCCGCACCCAAACCAGCTAACCATAAAAAAGATGTTGTTGAGACCGTCAGTGAAACGTAAAGATGCCCTGGGTACTTAACGATATTAAGGGAATGATGGCTACTCTTTTTGAGCGTCATGCCTATAGAAAAACAAACATGGGCCCTAGCCGGTGTGGCTCAGTGGATAGAGCGTCAGCCTGTGGACTGAAGGGTCCCAGGATCGAGTCCAGTCAAAGGCACATGCCCGGGTTGTGGGCTCGATCCCCAGTGGGGGGCGTGCAGGAGGCAGCCCATCTATGATTCTCTCTCATCATTGATGTTTCTGTGTCTCTCTTCCTCTCCCTTCCTCTCTGAAATCAATGAAAATATATTTAAAAAAAAAAAAACAAACAAACAAAAAACACATATGCGGAATTTGCTTTCCAGTATTTCAGCCAGAAGCAAGTAGTGAAGGGATGGATGAAATAAGACTGGCAAATGGTTGACTCTGGTGAATAAATCCGTGGAGATGTCATATACTGTTCTACCTTGGTATGTGTTTGGAAACTCACAGAATGGGAATTAAAATGTGCTTGTCCTCTGGATAATTTAGTAGTAGGGGATGTTTGCCTTTTTCTGTATTTGGTTTAAGGTGTGTATGAGTGGGCATGAGTAACATCCTTTAGAAAAGGAACAAAATAAGCTAATAGTTACTGAACTGAACTGTCCTGGGTTCCAGGCACTGTGCTAAGTTCTTTATACATTATTTCCTCTCTCTTCCCCTCACCCCCCCGCCCCACATCTGTAAAGCTCAGCTGGCTGGCCAATCCCAGCTGGAGTTATGAATCTCGCAAGGGATGAGCTTTTTAGTAATTGCCCAGAGAATAAAGGGGAGTGGGGACAGATTCAAGTGTGAAGGATAAATTCACAACCACTATTTCTGCTAGGCTGGTGTGGCTCAGTGGTTGAGTGACAACCTATGAACCAGGAGGTCATGGTTCTATTCCCTGTCATGGCACATGCCCGGGTTGCGGGCTCGATCTCCAGTAGGGAGCGTTCAGGAGGCAGCTGATCAATGATTCTCTCTCATCATTGATGTTTCTCTCTCTCCCTCTCCCTTGTTCTCTGACATATATATATATATTTAAAAACACACACACACACCACTATTTCTGAATGCCCATAGATATTTCATTTCCCTACAAAGCAATGCCTTGTTCTGATACCTCTGTTTCCCAGAATGCCTTTCTTCCCTTCCTATCATTACAATAGCCGAAGGCCCAGTTGAAGGATGCCTCCCCAAGAGCTGGGTGGGAGGACAGGCCAGTGCCGAGTGCCAGTGTCGCTCGCAGGCATCTCTCCCTCTATCGCTGCGAGCCCAGTGCCGGAGAAAGAAACCCCACAGCTGTGACCGGAGGTTTGCACAATCAGTGAAGGGTAGCAACCCTTGCTCCATCCAGGCAGGGCGTGCCCCGTGGCATCGCACACTGAAAGCGGGAATGCCTGTGATCGCCAGCGTCGCACGCACTCGGGAGTCACCGGCGAGCTGACCTCTCATCTCTCCTTTTTGCTCTAGTCCTCGCTGATGCGCCACCTGCGGCTCTCAGAGGCCTTGAAGAAGAACCAGCTCTGGAACGGGATCGTAAGCATCGCGCTGCTGGAGGGAAAGAACGTGTCGGTGGGAAATGTGGCAGAGATATTCGTCCTGTTAAAGCTGGGCGAGCAGAGGTACAAAAGCAAGGTGAGTTGTCAGCTCTTTAAGGAGAACAGCATCTTAAAATAAACTTTTTGTTTCTTTGGAAAAAAATGTTTCCCCACTGTACATGTCTACAAGAATAGAAGTCATTTCTTTTTAGCCCTCTTAGCTATGTTCGGGTTATTCCAGAAAGCAAAATAATGGTATAGATGCAGTCAGTTAGTAGGAGTATTTGATTGCTGAGTTAAGTTTCGTTCCATCCAGTCACTAGAGCTGGAGAAAACTCATTAAATAATAGTTTTGAATGCAAGATTTATTTTGTTTTAAAAATAAGCAAAAACTGTGTTTCGTAGAAGGCGGATAAAGGATAATTAAACGCCTTCAAACTGTAACAAAAATAAGAGAGTAGATAGTAATATATATTATACTTGGGTTACAGTATTTGCGATAACAAAGTATTTTCAAAATTATATACAATTTTCTTTCTCTTTCTTGTTAGTATTTACACCAAAAATAGACTTTGAGTGCTGCTGGGGTTTTTTTTGTTTTGTTTTGTTTTGTTTTGTTGCTATGATTAAAAAACAAAACAAAAAACACACACCAAACTAACGTATTAAAAGTGACTTGTTATGAGCAAAAATACTGGCATTTTTAGCTGCCTTTCCAAACCAGTCATCTGATTCTGTTGATCCGAATTCCATTTAATTTTTAATCTTACTAATTTGGTGTGGTTTCTCTTTCACAAACCGTGGTCTCCAAACCATGGTAATGAATTAGTTTTACATAGCTGTCAGACAGGAATCTGTTCTATGTTTTATGGATGGAGGGAACCGGGTACTTGAAAGTTAAGCCCCTTGCCAAAAGCCACATAATAAAAAAAACATCAGGGGGAGGTTTTCAAAAACAGGATATTTGCAGATCGGCCTTCCGCGCGTGGAAGGCATAACAGACGCACCCAAGTTGGCAGATGTTGTAGGGAGCCAAGAGTTTGTCCCCGCTGAACCGATTTCAGCGCAGAATCAAACACGAAGCGTCATTTCCACCAGGACACGGACTAGAGAATCGAAGCTCATGTTGACGAATCAGTTTATAAAAAAAATGTGAAAAATCGAGGGCGAGTTACGGCAGAAACATGCAGGTGATATTCGCCAGGTAGTCTGAGGCTGTACCTCCCAGAGACTGTATCCAGGGTAACCACATCTCTGGCTGAGATTTCTTCAGTCAGCCAGGGCCGGGCGAAGGATTTATAGGAACATTATTCATCACGGGGCACACTTAGCTCTTTGGAACTAAGGTGAAGTGGAGAATTAGTCCAGTATCTGCTCTGGGATCCCCTCCTGGGGGATATTGTGTTTAATTTGTGGTCTAATACTTGGTTTGTTTTTCCATCGTGGTTGCTAAATTCTGTGACCTGGCATAGTCAGTCCAATGTGACCAACAGCTTAAATGATGTTACGTGATGCTGGCTATAGGCCAGGAGGGGCTGGTCCCTGTCTACCCATGTGGTCATGGCTGGCACGAAGATTTAATAGTGGATATTGTGCCCTTAGTTGAGGCTGGTACTCAGGGACCAGCATTCCTGCTCACTTTTTAGCCACAAATTGAATCTCTATGTAAATGAAACAAGAAAGACAAAGCCTGCCAGTGATTCAAACGCTTAGGACGTTTCAAGTCCCTCTACGAAAACACAGAAACGCTGTGGAGCGTTCAGACCAGCCTTGTTCATTTTCAAATGTGGCGGCAGTGGGGTTTGCTAGACTTCCTCTCTCCCTTGAGGGACTGGACTCAGCAAACTGAGATTTAAAAAAAAAAAACAGGCAGCAGTGTCCTGAACTCATGGGTTTCTTGTGAAATGCAACTGACAGATATTAATCAGGACCCCAGACTGTTCATTTATATACTTCTTAAGCCAGTGCTGAATGGATGTGCCACTAAAATGATTTCATGAACCAATGAATATAGTTTCTGTAAGAGTGGACAGTGTAAAACATCCATTGAGATAGGTCATATATATGTATATATCTCTATATATAAAAGCCTAAGCGACCATCCGACTGGTAGCTATGATGCGCATTGACCACCAGGGGGCAGACACTCAGTGCAGGAGCTGCTGAGCCATAGTGACTTGGTAGCTGTGGTTCTCTGGTGACACACCGGGAACCAGAGAGGAGGGAGCCCGATTCCAGGGTGCATCACCCAAGAACCGTCCTCTCTCAATCCGGGACCCCTCACGGGGATGTCAGAGAGCCGGTTTTGGCCCAATTCCTGCAGGCCAGGCCGAGGGACCCCACCGGTGCACGAATCCATGCACTGGGCCTCTAGTATATACATAAAAGTTAAGGTTTCTTGTGGGGTAACTGTGCTTTCTAACTTGGTGGGATCCACTATTGAATCTGGGGGTTAGCTAAAAGAGTGGTGATGTTTTTGCCAATTCCCCAAAACCTCCAAGTAGTCCCTTTCCTTCCCCAAAGGGGAAAAGTTTAACTTCGAAAGGGACAGACAGACACATCACCCCGAGCTCCTGCCCCTGCTGTTTAGAACAATGAATTGAAATGTGTAGCTGCTGTCGCGATGCATGGCAGTCTGAAGACAATAAACGTTGTAACCGCATGTTTTCTAGACACTGTGTAAGAGTGCACATCCGCAGTGGCGGGAGGAGTTTGACTTTCACTACTTCTCTGACAGGATGGGCATCTTGGACATTGAGGTCTGGGGAAAGGACGGCAAAAAGCACGAGGAGCGACTGGGCACGTGAGTCCGCTCTGCTTTCTCAGTGGTGGGAGCGTGCGCGGCGCTTTCCGCACGAGGCTGGTCTTTGTCTGTTGGGCTTCGAGTCAGACCTCACCTGCCCACCCCAGGGAGCCAGAAGGAAGCTGGAACCTCCCCTGGGAGCAGTTTTTATTTGTTTATTGGTCGATGGCATTTAGTATTTATTAAAAAAATTTTTTTTGTATTGATTTCAGAGAGGAAGGGAGAGAGAGAGATTAGAAATGTCAATCTGGCTCCATTTCTTTCCCATCCTTTGTCCTATCTCTCTATATAAAAGCCTAATATGCAAATTGTCCCCGTGGGAGTTTGACCGGGAGACCGATCACTCACTATGACATGCCTTGACCACCAGGGGATGGCACAGAATGAAGGGAGGCCCCGGCCGGCAGCCAGAAGGCCCTGATCAGCCCTGATCACCAGCCAGACCTAAGGACCCTATCTGTGCACAAATTTTGTGCACTGGGCCTCTAGTTGTCATATATATTACACCTATATATGTTCTGAATTGAACAAGGCAGTGTTCATTTTATGCAGTCCTATGCCTTTTATTTATTTAAAATACATTTTTATTGATTTCAGAGAAGAAGAGAGAGGGAGAGAGAGATAGAAACATCGGTGATGAGAGAGAATCATGGATCGGCTGCCTCCTGCACGCCCCCTACTGGGGATCGAGCCCTCAACTGGGGCATGTGCCCTGACCGGGAAATCAAACCAACCGTGACCTCCTGGTTCATAGGTCGACGCTCAAACACTGAGCCAGGCCGGCTGGGCAATGCCATTTAGTATTGATCAAAACAGAAGAAAGCAGGTCCTGCCACACTCTCAGGGGGTGTGGTCAGATTACTAGCCCAGTCCCTTCTCCCCCTCCTTCACCTACTCAGGGTAACTGACCCCTCAGACACTTCTCCTTACCCCTGACACTGGGCACTGCTGTAACATACCCATGCCCCACCAACACCCATGTACGTTCAGGGGATCAGAAACGCTGTGCTAGCCCAGGAGCAAGGACACGTTACGTCAGTGTGCCGACACAGAGCACTCTGTGTCCCAATGTTGTCCCAACATGTCCTCCGAGTGGTGGGAACATGTCCCTGCCGTGATGCATGGCCGACCTGTTGTGTCAGTACAAAGAGTCATACCCTCTCGCCCCATGCCATTGTGCTGTCACGGCTGTCCCACGTCACAGGAAATGCTTTTCCCCGTGTGTGAGGTGTCTTCACAGACAGACACTGGTTTCCGATGGCCCTTTCACTCCATGTGTTGTCATTCGGGTGTTTATTTATGATTTTAGCTGCTTCTTGTTTAAGTGCCTGTCCTAGTGGTCATTCTGTCCTTTCTTTTTATGGATTTTAAAGGATTTTTTTTTTTTTTTGGTATCTCTTTCCTCTTTCCTCTCCCGCAGTAAAAGAGATCACAGAAGTGTCTCTTGGGAGCTGGTTACACAGCATTAGCTGCAGCGAACTTCCAGGTGGGGTGAGACGTACCCTGAGATACAGCGTGATCCTCAGAGTTAACGGGGAGATGATGCTAGCGGATGCCTACCTCAGACATGCTCCTTACAGTTTTTTATTTTACACTAGAGGCCTGTTGCACGAAGATTTGTGCAAGAATAGGCCTTCTGTCCCCTGGCTTCAAGTCCTCGCTCCTGGCCGGAGCACCGCTCCTGTAGCTCCCTCTGCACCACCCCCTCATAGCAGGCGTCCCACCCCGCCTGGCCGCTCAGCGCCTGCATATGCAAATTAACCCACCATATTTGTCGTGTTAATTTGCATACTCACTCCTGATTGGCTGTGGGCATAGCGGAGGTACAGTCAATTTACATGTTTGTCTATTATTAGGTAAGATTTTTCACATATTTTTTCCATTTTATTTTCTTTGTTGTAATTCCAACGCTTAGTTATCTGATCTCCCAAATGTTGGGAAATACCTTTTTGCATCAGGAGTCCCTTTGACAGTGAGAGTCAGTTATAACTGTCTCCTGAGTCCTCTCTGCTTAGTGTGTTTTTTTTTTTATAAAAATCCTTACCTGCCCTAGCTGGTTTGGCTCAATGGATAGTGTCAGCCTGTGGACTGGAGGGTCCCAGGTTCGATTCCAGTCAAGGGCACATGTCCGGGTTGTGGGCTCAATCCTCAGTGGGGGGCAGGCAGGAGGCAGCCAATCAATGATTCTCTCTCATCACCGATGTTTCTATTTCTCTCCTCGTCTCCCTTCTTCTCTGAAATCAATAAAAATATATATTTTACAAAAATCCTCACCTGAGGATATGTTTTCCCATTGATTTTTATAGAGAGTGAAAGGGAGGGGGAGGAGGAGGAGAGAGAAAAAAACATCAAAGTGAAAAAAACATATCTATTGGTTGCCTCTTGCACGCACCCCAACCGTGGGACAGGGATGGAACCTGCAACCCAGTATATGTCCTTGACCTTGATGACCTATGCCCTTGACCGGAAATTGAACTGTGACCTCCTGGTTTATAGGTCGACGCTCAACCACTGAGTAACACCAGCCGGGCTAACCTGCTCCAACTTTTAAACAAAATGGCTAGAATATAGATTGTACACTCTCCCATTTTAAACCGGTACCAGTTGTTCAAAATAATTCTTTTCTTAACGTGTATTTTACACTTCAAGGCGATTGTAGAGATGAACTCATTATGGAATCTTCTAGACTTACTTTCGCTTGGGCAACTTGAGAATGAGGATGCCGGAGCCGGGGCTGCCTCTGAGTCCCGCGGGTGACTTGGAAGAGGCTCTGGCATTCCACCAGTTTGTCAGTGGAGAATCAGGGATGGACTCTTTCCCTGGACAAACGGCACCCGTGTCCTCAACCGGCTTTTTACAGCCACGCTTGACACACTCCCGGTTTTCCTCCTGTTCACCCCCACTTCCTTAGCCTCTGAGATTTACAGCTTCGAAAACTACAGCACTCTTTCCTGCCCTTTGCATTTAAGTTAAAAGCTGACCAGCCTGAAATATAAAACACAGAATTATGGTAATGAGCGAGAGGTTAAAAGCTATCATGGCAAGGGACACTGGAGCAGGTTGGGCTGACGGATCCGGTAAAATTATGTGTGGAATTAAGACAATAAAATGCGGTGGGATTAATGGAGAAAGGCGTGCACAGGGGGTCAGAAACAGTGCCGTCTCAGCACATTAACTGGCTGTGGGCTGGAGCGCATAGCTTTAATATATGCCTGCTGTGGAGGAAACATAAGTAATTTAGCCTTGTTTTCTGTAGATGAATAAAACCACAGGCTTTTCAATATGGGAGGGAGGGGCCTATATTCCTTTCTATATACACTGAGTGGCCAGATGATGATGATCTCTGAACGCATACTAATCTGGCCACTCAGTGTGTATCCTATATAATAAAAGGCCAATATGCAAATTGTCCCCGTCACCAGGAGTTCTACCAGCTGGCAGGCCGGCCAACCACCCATGTCCCCTCCCCCTGGCCAGGCTCGCCGGACCCCACCCATGCACGAATTCATGCACTGGGCCTCTTAATATATATAGTTCAGAGATCATAATAATCTGGCCACTCAAATATATGTATATATATATATATATATATATATATATATATATATTTTTATTTTAATTGATTTCAAAGAGGAAGAGAGAGGGAGAGAGAGAGAAACATCACTGATGAGAGAATCACTGATCGGCTGCCTCCGGCACGCCCCCTACTGCCCCTAATGGGGATCGAGCCCGCAATGCAGGCATGTGCCCTGACTTGGAATTGAACCACGACCTCCTGATTCATGGGTCTTCACTCAACCACTGAGCCACACTGGCCAGGCCTGGAGATGATATTGACTAACTATTCTAAGATCTGCTAAGATCTCACTTTGGCCCAAGAGTCAGTGTGCAGCACATTCTGAATGATTGTCCAAACAGGTCACTCCCTCCCTCCCTCCCTCTTTTCCTCCCTCCTTCCCTCTCTTCTTGCCTCCCTCCTGCCTCCGCCCCCACCCCCACCCCCGCAACCCTTCTAAGCATAAACAAAGCAGGTGTGGTCCAGGCAAACGCAGAGTTTTCCGTGTTAAAGCAAATAAGCGCTTAGCACTCAGCCCCCCTTTGTGGCGTTTGCTTCCGCCTTTCAGCGTGCTTGAGGTTTTCACCAGCCCAGAACATCGGTTGTGAAGAGGCGGAAAACATGCAATTTCTAGCAGATGGGACAGCCTTCCCGAGCCGCGCTGCTGAAGTGGGATCCATCAGCAGCGCTTCAGGCTCCGTTTGTCCAGAAAGAAACCCACCGGGGAAGCCCTGTGGAACGCGCCTGTTAGGAAAGCACCTTAACACGTGGGTGTGAATAAAAACACGCCCGCCCGTTGGCATTCATCCGGAAGAAAATGGTTTTTTCATTAACCCCCCTCCCACTCACATGTCTCTTATCTTTTCTAAATTGTTTTTGGATCCTTTATTCTCTTTGCTGGAGAAAGACACGGAGCAGAAAAGCCACATAGAGCCATAATACTTAAAACTTGCAAAGTCCTTTCTCCCTAATTCTGGTTTTTTAAAATACATATTTTTATTGATTTCAGAGAGGAAAGGAGAGGGGGAGAGAGAGAGAAACATCAATGATGAGAGAGAATCATTGATTTGGCTGCCTCCTGCACGCCCCACACTGGGGATCCAGCCTGCAACCCGGGCATGTGCCCTGACTGGGAATCGAACCAACCATGACCTCCTGGCTCACAGGTTGATGCTCAACCACTGAGCCACACAGGCCGGGCTCTCCCTAATTCCTGACCTCATTGTCTTTCTGCAGACCTTATTGGGCAAGGATCTGACGCCTCTTTTTCATTTGCCATTCTATTCTTTACCTTTCCTCCTTCATTGTATTTTGTTTATTTATTTTTTAAAAATATATTTTTATTGATTTCAGAGAGGAAGGGAGAGGGAGAGAGAGAGATAGATAGAAACATCAATGATGAGAGAGAATCATGGATCGGCTGGCTGCCTCCTGCACGCCCCACACTGGGGATTGAGCCTGCAACCCGGACATGTGCCCTGACCGGGAATCGAACAGTGACCTCCTGGTTCATGGGTCGATGCTCAACCACTGAGCCACACTGGCCGGGCTCCTCTCCTTCATTTTAGAGCGTGTTGGGCTAGGAGTGAGTATTCTAAGCCAGAGGAGCCCTCTCGACCTTCCCTGCCCGAGAAACCCATGCCCCACAGAATGCGGTTCGGGTAATGAGGAAACGTAGGTTCTTTGGAGGCTCCGAGGTGGCCCTGAGTGAGTCGCTCACTCTCCTCTCTCCGCTTTCCGCTTTTGCAGATGTAAAGTGGACATCGCCTCGCTCCCACTCAAGCAAGCCAACTGCTTGGAGCTGCCCCTGGACAGCTGCCCGGGGGCCCTCCTGGTGCTCATCACGCTGACGCCCTGCGCGGGGGTCTCCGTGTCCGATCTGTGCGTGTGCCCCTTGGCGGACCCCGGCGAAAGGAAGCAGATCACCCAGCGCTATGTGAGTGCTTTGCCTCGGGACTCCGGCCCCACCCCCACTTTTCAAAAAAATGTTCTTACTGATTTCTGAGAAGATGGGAGAGAGGAATAGAAGCACCCATGATGAGAGAGAATCATGGATCGGCTGCCTCCTGCACGCCCCCTACTGGGGATCGAGCCCGCAACCCGGGCATGTGCCCTTGACCGGGAATCGAACCGTGACCTCCTGGCTCATAGGTCGATGCTCAACCACTGAGCCACACCAGCCTGGCAACCCACTCCCACTTTTAAGTCGCACCGAAGTCTATGAATTGAGAAACTGCGTAGAACGAGATCTTTGTCCAACGATGAATGGTACGTCTCATAAAACAAGACATCAGACCCAGAGGTTAATGTGTTGGTGAGAAGGTGCAAGCAGATTGGAATTTACCCTCATGCTATTCTACAGGCCAACAAACGGATTTGGAATTTGTAGCTTTTAGGAAGTCTTTGGAGGAAATGGAAGCTCTCAAGTAGACAAACTACTGTTTAGCAGGTCTGTGTAGGTGACTGGGAATTTTAATACACGTTCACAAAATAGCTTTTTTTATTTTTAAGCGACTATTCATGGTTACAGTGTTACAGATACTTTTCCAGAACCTTCTAGATGCAAGTGAGAAAGTGCTGCTTCAGAGGCATGGAGGACTGTCCTGCTGTCGTCCCACCTGGGATAATATTGGCATCTGAGAATTTTGTCTAAGTGGTTGCGATGTGCTTAAAAGTCCACTCAGCACTTTTAAGTCAAATGGCTGTGTCCTCTTCACTTAATGTTTTCTCCTCTGCCTTTTTAGGTGTCTTTATTTGCATTCCATTTTTATCTCATCTTCTTTGTGAATCAATATGTTTGTTGTTGCCACCCACGAAAGACACGCTTTCGGAAAGTGGCATAAAATTGAAGCGAAGACGAATCTTTATTTAATGGGGATATTATTCTCGGCGTGAACTTGAGTGCCTCCAGTCCCTTCCCTGGGCAGGTGTATTGATTAATTGAAAAATTCTCCATCTCCGGGAGTACAAAACCCGTGGCCACCCATCTTACTGTTAACGCACATTCTCCATACGCCAAAGACGTTTCGACACAATCCACTGCTCATATTTTTTTCAGATGGCTTTAGGTAAACAAGGGAAGGATTGGTGATGAAAAATAAAACTTTCCTCCACATTTTCCCATGGATAACTTGGAAATTTTACCAACTTCATGAGGTGTGTCACGTATTTATAAGGTGGCACTAGACAAGATCATAATGACTGCTCTAGGTTTATTTTTAAAGTTTATTTTTTTTTTTAAGTTTTTTTTTGTTTATATATTTATTTATTGATTTCAGAGAGGGAAGGAGAGGGAGAGAGAGTTAGAAACATCATTGATGAGAGAGAAACATCGATCAGCTGCCTCCTGCACACCTCCTGCTGGGGATGTGCCCGCAACCAAGGTACATGCCCTTGACTGGAATCGAACCCGGGACCCTTCAGTCCGCAGGCTGACGCTCTATCCACTGAGCCAAACCAGTTAGGGCTGAAGCTTTTATTATTCTATCCTGAAATGCTTCAATGACAAGGATTTTTTTATCCTGCCATAAGCCCCCGGGGTCAACTTATCACAGGTTTTTAGTTATGTAATGATGGCACAAATACTATATCCCAAGGTTTGAAAGTGGCATCGTGTTCAGTGAGTGTGTACTGAAAGCACTCGAGGGAGTTTATCTGCTTATATCTCTTTGATACTCAAGTTTTGAAGGACGAAATGTACATAGACATCTGAATATTGGCTGTATACCTGCTTAAGAATTAGAAGGTATATTGGATAGATATTTACTTAATGCCGTATATCATTAGATATACCGGGTGGGCCAAAATAGGTTAACGGTCGTTTATATTGAAACTACTACAATAATTAATGAATTATAATACAAGAATAAACTGTGGCCCTAGCCGGTTTGGCTCAGTGGATAGAGCGTCAGCCTGTGGACTCAAGGGTCCCAGGTTCGATTCCGGTCAAGGGCATGTACCTTGGTTGCGGGCACATACCCAGTAGGGAGTGTGCAGGAGGCAGCTGATCGATGTTTCTCTCTCATCGATGTTTCTAACTCTCTATCCCTCTCCCTTCCTCTCTGTAAAAAAATCAATAAAATATATTTTAAAAAAAAGAATAAACTGTGTTTTGCATTCTCACAACTATAATCCTCCTTTTGCCCCACTCTGTGTCGAAGTCTCGGCAAATGAAAAATTAGCATAAATGTGAATGCAAACCTGATGCTGGATGTTCTTAGAATGAGCACCCATGGAATGAATGAGCTAAAATGAGGACCAGAAAATCCACTCTGCAACTCCACCCCTCCCCTCTTTCCCGAGAGAATGAGCATCCACGGAGGGTCCAAGTGTCATCCTCTGGCATCCATAAAGTTCGCACAAACGAGGCCAGAATGATGGTGCCTTCCTGGGTGATTTAGAAGTTTCATTACAGCGAGAGATGGAGACGAGGAGGATGAATGCCGCTCCGCACTCATCTTCCCGGCGGGATGCCTGCGCCGTCACCACGGGGCCGCGTTAAAAGCCGATTGTATGTGTTTGTAATGTGTTCATTTCGGAGCTGGAGTTAATTAACTCTCAGCCGCTGGTAATCTGGTTGCTGTCGATGCCTAAGTGTCCCGTTGACGGATATGGTGCACCGGGCAAGGTTTCCAGGCGTTTGCATGAGAAAGGCCGCGGTCCACCGAGAGAGCTTGTCCCATAGGGCTCTGGGGCGTGAGGGGTCGTCGGAGCGGTTTTCATCTGTGACCCACGTGTGTGTGTGTTTGTTTTCCTCAGTGCTTGCAGAACTCCCTGAAAGACATGAAGGACATCGGCATTTTACAAGTGAAGGTTTTAAAGGCCGTGGACCTCTTAGCTGCTGATTTCTCCGGTAGGAGCCATTTTCATTTATTTATTTTTAATATATATTTTATTGATTTTTTTACAGAGAGGAAGGGAGAGGGATAGAGAGCTAGAAACACCGATCAGCTGCCTCCTGCACATCCCCCACTGGGGATGTGCCTGCAACCCAGGTACATGCCCTTGACCGGAATCGAACCTGGGATCCCTCAGTCCGCAGGCCGACACTCTATCCACTGAGCCAAACCAGTTAGGGCTGTGTTTTTATTTTTATTTATCGCCCTCTTTGACGTCATCTTATGGCAAAGCAAAATCCTATATAATAAAGAGCTAATATGCTAATTAAACCGAACACAGAACGACCGTCAGGACGACCTTCCGGACGAAGCTGGGGCTGCGAGGGCTGAGCCCCTGGCATGAATTTCGTGCATCGGGCCTCTAGTGTTTTAATAAGTAGAAGCATGTACACAGCAATCATGCTTTTCCAAATAAAGCAACTCATCTCATGGCACACATAAACTATTTACTGAAATTCAAAAAATATATTACACCCTTTGCTGATCTGACAAAAAAAAGGTACAATTTTGATTGATTTTCAGGGGAAAATGATAGTAATTGATTTCCTTTTTGCTCCAAAGTGACTTTTTTTTAAAAAAGCAGGTGCCTATACTTATATATGAGGATTTCTGGTACCAAGAATTAACCAATCAGATGCAACCTTATTAGGCGACATGACCATTAAGATGCAACTCCGTTAATAACCTATATGTTTATGGTTCAATACAGGGAACTCACACCAGGTGGCTATTGTTGTGTTGGCTGTTGTCATTTTTAAAAATTTGACAATCTAAGGGGAAAGGGGTCAGTGCCCCTGATTAAATAGTATTGCATGTTTAAAAAATTCTTGTGGCACATCATTTGAAAATTGCTGAAACAGAGGAGCAGAAAAAAATAAGATGCTGATAAGCCATTTTTTTGACGGAAGGAACAATTTCTTCCCCAAATTATTATTTTTCAAATAATTGTGCTGTGGTTCTGTAATGTACTTGTGCATTTGGCTCTCAGGATATTTGTGGATTCTTAGTGTCATCCCTTTGCTAAATTAATCTTTTGGTGAGACTTTCCTCTGGTACCTCCAGAAACAGAATCTTCTTATTGCCTTTACTCTGTGCCTAAAGTGTGTTTTCTTTTAACTTTTTAAAATAAAGATTTTTATTGATTTCAGAGAGGAAGGGAGAAGGAGAGAGAGAGAGAAACACCAGTGATGAGAGAGAATCATTGATCAGCTGACTCTTCCACGCCCCACACTGGCATGTGCCCTGACCGGGAATCGAACCGTGACCTCCTAGTTCATAGGTTGACGCTCAACCCCCGAGCCACGCCAGCCAGGCTATCCCGTTAATCATTTTAAGGCTCTGATCTGTCCCTGTCTCATTAAGAAAAACCTACTCGTTTCTGCTAGACAAATCAGTCCCCTCGCAAACCTTGCTTAAAATTCACCTCCACTGTGAATTCCTTGTAGACTTCAATCAACCAAATTAGATTCCCATGAACTTGAGTTTCCTCGTCTGCACCAACGTTCCTTACCTCCTGGAGGGTTAAATGAGAACCGGCATAAAGCATGGTTTTGTGCCCAGAGTGGGAGAAGCAAGCCTCCTCCAGCCGACACCCGTCCCCAGCAGCCAGCAGTGTCCCCGCTGTCCTCTGTCACTGGCCCATGCGTGCATATGTTGGGTGTGCCTGCATCGGGCCGCTTCTGTGAGATACAGGGCTCACGACGGGACAGAGGTGCACAGATGTGGGATGTAAGAGACACAGGCAAAGTATACAGCCAGAGGTCAAAGGTGGGAGCACTCGGTCCACGGGCCGGGAACATGAGGGCAGTTTTCATGGAAAAGGTGACATTTGCTTAAAAAAAAAAAAAAAAGCAGAGCTTTTATGAGGGTTCCATAAAGGTAACGACCTGGTGGTCTGTGTACATCAGGGCCTGGTCCGGCGCCAGGCGTCGAGTGCATGCTTAATAAATATTGGCCAGATGAATGATATGACCTCTAAAATCCATTTATTACGTGTCATCCCACTTCTGTAACTCATATAAAGGTAAAATTATTTAAATGAGAAACCTCCGCCTGCCGTTCGAGGAATGTAAATGAATTGTGAAGTGGTGTCGGACGGAGCAAAAGGCGATTGAGTGCGAGGTGCTAAAACACCGTGAAACTGCATGGCCGGGGGTGAGGGTGGGGGGAAGGGGAGACCCTGTCAAGGTGACATGTCATGGCTGAGGCAGAGGTCACCTGGGAAGACAGGTGGAGCACAGAGGAAAAGCATGGACCCCGAGCGTGTATGTGTCTGCTCGGTACCTGCCGGGGTGTTTCTCAGCATCCAGAAGGGTTCAGGAATCTGGAGAAGGGCTGTGTGTAAACTAATAAAGAGACTAGAAATATAAATTTGGAATACATGGGGGAGCCAGAGGAGACTTAGCTATAATAACCAAGATAGCTATAATAACCTAATCTCCGGACTCAGGGCTCTGTATTAACACAAATTGCCTTAAAGCAAAGCAGATATATACATATCAAAAGGTAAGGTTTGGTATACCTTAAGCCCGTGGTCAGCAAACTGCGTCTCGAGAGCCACATGCGGCTCTTTGGCCCCTTGAATGTGGCTCTTCCACAAAATACCACGGCCTGGGCGAGTCTATTTTGAAGAAGTGGCGTTAGAAGAAGTTTAAGTTTAAAAGATTGGGCTCTCCAAAGAAATTTCAATCGTTGTGCTGTTGATATTTGGCTCTGCTGACTAATGAGTTTGCCGACCACTGCCTTAGGCATTGGCAGGTTGGGGGAAATGCCTTGCTGTTCAGCTGTTTGCCCAGCAGGAGGTAATGTAGATTTTCAGACTTGGGGAAATGCTTTCAGTGGTTCCAGCAGGCAACCATATGATTCAGCCCTGCTGAAGCCGTCAGTTCCATCAACCTTTTTTAAAAAAATATATTTTATTGATTTTTTACAGAGAGGAAGGGAGAGGGATAGAGAGTTAGAAACAGCGATGAGAGAGAAACATCGATCAGCTGCCTCCTGCGCACCCCCTACTGGGGATGTGCCCGCAACCAAGGTACATGCCCTTGACCGGAATCGAACCTGGGACCCTTCAGTCCGCAGGCTGACGCTCTATCCACTGAGCAAAACCGGTTAGGGCTCCATCAACCTTTTGATGAATGAAACTTCTTGCATTTATGACATGTTGGAATTAGCCTCCAGCAGCTACCATTGGGGACCATTTGGGCCATTCACTTATTTATTTTTATTTACTTATTTATTTTAATTTTTTTTTTATTGATTTCAGAGAGGAAGGGAGAGGGAGACAGACAGATAGAAACATCAGTGATGAGAAAGAATCATGGATCGGCTGCCTTCTCCCCCTCCCTCCACTGGGAATCGAGCCAGTAACCCAGGCATGTGCCCTTGACTGGAATTGAACCCAGGACCCTTCAGTCCGCAGGCCAATGTTCTATCCACTGAGCCAAATCAGCTAGGGCTTTATTTTTTTAATATATCTTTATTGATTTTAGAGAGGAAGGGAGAGGAAAAGAGAGAGAGAAACATCAATGATGAGAGAGAGTCATGGATCGGCTGCCTCCTGTACGTCCCCTACTGGGGATCGAGCTCACAACCCGGGCATGTGCCCTGACTGGGAATCGAACCATGACCTCCTGGTTCATAGGTCGACCACTGAGTGACCACGGCCATGCTGGGCATTTCATTTATTATGGGAAATAATTTTTTACCCCAAGTAAAAAATATTTATTTAAATTTTTTTGAAAGGTCCCCTATGTTTGGAACCTTTTCAGGGGGAAAAATCAATCCATCAAGTGTTGATGCATGGCTCTATAAGTGCTTAAACGTCTTTGTTTCTCCGCCTTCCTCTCTGCCTGTCTCTTCTGCGATATTAATACGTGCGGCATTTTAATGAGCTTTGACGGGCTTGCCTTCAGAGAGTTGGTGCCGCCTGTTCCGTGGGGCCGGGTCGCTGGAAGGAAGTTGCCAGTTTCTGGAAGGAAGTGTGCTCCTCGTTAGCTGGGACAGCTGAGTGTGCGGCTCCGGAGACGGGCAGGGAGACGGGCCTGGCCCGAGCCCACCTGTGGCCCTGGAGCCGCCCCAGGGCTTTCATTAGAAGTGCCAGGCGGTGACCCGGGGCCCGTGCTGATGGACTGTCACGTCTCTCGTCTCTCGGAGGAGCAGCGCTGACACCTCCTCACAGTCTGCCACACGGTTAAGTGGCTGCTCGGCCTGGGCGGAGGCATGCCGCCTCGTCTACCTGAGCATCAGGCTCAGGGCACATGCTCTCTCCCTTCCAAGTTCACGGCTGTTAAAGAGACAGTGTGTGCTTTCACACTGGTAGGCTCCTTACTCAGCCCCTACCGTGTGTCCTGCAAAGTATTCCCAGAGTAGAGCAGTCTATATATATATATTTTTTTTATTGATTTCAGAGAGGGAGGGAGAGAGAGATAGAAACATCAATGATGAGAGAGAATCATGGGCTGGCTGCCTCCTGCACGCCCCACATTAGGATCGAGCCCACAACCCTGGGCGTGTGCCCTGACTGGGAATCGAACTGTGACCTCCTGGTTCATAGGTCAACACTCAACCACTGAGCCACCCCGGCCGTGCAAGCTTTCCTTTTCTTAAGGCAAAAACTTGGAACTGACTTTTTGGAATTACACTTTTGCCCGTTTGCAAGCAACACACATATAGCATATGTGCTCACAATGTATGGAACATATAGGATCCTCCATGTGTGTGGCCACTCACTGCAAAGCTGTTTTAACTCCTAAATAGCCGTGTTTGTACTTTTCCCCGCTTCCCTCACACCATGGGAGGCCTGTAAGCTATCGTAGGCTTCACTTACGGAAGAACAGTGACCTATATTAACTCGAAGGGAATCTAAGAAGGGAACAGAGATGAGCTTCTGTTTTAAAAGAAAACACGAGCCCTAGCTGGTTTGGCTCAGGGGATAGAGCATCGGCCTACGGACTGAAGGGTCCTGGATTCGATTCCCGGTCAAGGGCACATGCCCGGGTTGCAAGCTCGATCCCCAGTGTGTAGGGCGTACAGGAGGCAGCCGATCCATGATTCTCTCTCATCATTGATGTTTCTCTCTCACTCTCTTTCTCCTTCTCCCTTCTTCTCCGAAATCAATAAAAATGTGAAAACAACAACACGAAAGTAGATTCGCTCACATGACAATTTAACACCCGCTCCTATGACACCTGTGTGGCCCCGGGCACGCAAGGCTGCCTCTGGGTTGCGTGTCAGTCCCAACCTGTTAACGATGCCACGGTTTCAGCATTTGCAGGACCCTGGGCTCCCACGTGGCTTGCGGGGGAGACGGGCTCGCTCTCCTCTCTCAGCCAGCACAGTTGCACCGTGAGGGAAGCCCGTGGCCTCGGTTCACTGGCCTCTGTCACGTCTGAGGGTCTGAGGTCCCTGTGTCTCTGACCGACGTCTTTGTTTTCCTTCCAGGGAAGAGCGACCCTTTCTGCTTGTTGGAGTTGGGCAACGACCGGCTGCAGACACACACCATCTACAAAACCCTCAACCCCGAGTGGAACAAAGTGTTTACGTTGTAAGTCCTTTAGCCTCTGGACTGTCCAGGGGCATCTGAGAAAAACAAATGAGTGATTTCAGAGAGGAAGGGAGAGGGGGAGAGAGAGAGAAACATCCATGGCGAGAGAATCATGCATCGGCTGCCTCCTGCGCGATCAGGGAGC
Organism: Eptesicus fuscus; assembly: GCF_027574615.1. NCBI lineage: Eukaryota > Metazoa > Chordata > Mammalia > Chiroptera > Vespertilionidae > Eptesicus > Eptesicus fuscus. Next base: position 7,642,227 of record NC_072497.1, on the reverse strand, counting down.
GAGCCCACAACCCGGGCACATGCCCTTGACCGGAATTGAACCCGGGACCCTTCAGTCCACAGGCCGACGCTCTATCCACTGAGCAAACCAGCTGGGAAGCTACTTTGAAATCACCATCCTTTTACCCTCCTCCTTCTGTCTCCCATTCTCTCCTCATCCTGTTTCTTTAACGGTCCCACCCTGGCGTGCACGGAGACATGGAGAATGTCACCTAGTAAAGTTGACTTTTCCTCCTATGGATGACTGAATCTTCTCTGACGGAAGGCTTGGGAATATAGCCAGTTTGATTTAATTTTTGGAGTTTAATTAAATGGTAGATTTATACTCTAAGGACCTGCAGACTTAATTAGTGAAACCGTGTTTTCAGATCGTCACGGAACCGACTCCACACGGGTGTGTGTGTGTGTGTGTGTGTGTGTGTGTGTGTGTGTGTATGACCCGCGGTGTGTTTCTTGTTGCAGCCCTGTTAAAGATGTCCATGATGCTTTGGAAGTGACAGTGTTTGATGAAGATGGTGACAAACCCCCGGATTTTCTTGGAAAAGTCTCCATTCCCTTGCTGTCTGTAAGTTACCTTTGTTCATGCACAGTTTGTGGGTCATTGTGCAGCTGACAACTTTCTGTGGTCTAGAGCTGCTTCGTCTCCTCAACCTGGGTCCAGAGAATGCTTTATAACTCTAGGTGGAGACAACTGTTTTATTCCAGTAGTTTCAGATATAAATTAACATAATTTCCTTTTTTTAAAAAAATATATTTTATTGATTTTTTTACAGAGAGGAAAGGAGAGGGATAGAGAGTTAGAAACATCGATGAGAGAGAAATATCGATCAGCTGCCTCCTGCACACTCCCTACTGGGGATGTGCCCGCAACCAAGGTACATACCCTTGACTGGAATCGAACCTGGGACCCTGGAGTCCACAGACCGATGCTCTATCCACTGAGCCAAACCGGTTAGGGCGTCTCTGTGTCAGTCAAATATGATTGAACAACCAAACCGTTTTCACCAGCCTTTTTTTTCTTTTTTCTTAAATACGGTTTTATTGGTTTCAGAGAGGAAGGGAGTGGGGGAGAGAGAGAGAGAAACATCAATAAGGAGAGAGAATCATTGATCGGCTGCCTCCTACATGCCCCCTGCTGGGCACCGAGCCCACATCCCGGTTATGTGCCCTGACCAGGAATCGAAACCATGACCTGGTTCATAGATCTATGCTCAACCACTGAGCCACGCGGGTCGGGCAAGGTGTGGCTGTTTCTATTCAGATTGATTTCCGAATTCCTTGACCAATAAATTGGGAAAGTGATCAGCTCCTTAGAGGATCTATGGGGGCTCTTCCCGCAGCAAACGCTCTCCAACTTGAACTGATTCTCTACCTAACCTGTAGATCTAAATGTGATTAAAAATATGCCAAAAGGCTAAATATCTCTAACAGGAAACATTTTATTCCTTAAATCTTCCGATCGATAGCATAGTAAATATGCATTGGAAAATAGTATACACATTGGAGAGTTTGAAAACATTTCCAAGCTAGACATCATCTCCTAATAATTATCTGATTCAGTAGATTTATTTAACATTTCTATTCCTCAACTAAGCGATCCTAATTCTGTCCAGAAAATCCGGCTGGATTTTTCTCATCTATCTAGGTCATTCTTTTTCATTTAAACACTAAAGGCCCAATGCACGAAATTCGTGCATTGGGCTCAGCCCTGGCCAGCCCTCACAGCCTGGGCCGGCCCTCGCAGCCCCAGCTTCATCTGGAAGGTCATCCGGAAGGACGTCCAGAAGGTCGTTCGGCTGTTCGGTCTAATTAGCATATTAGCTCTTTATTATATAGGATATGTTTACCCTCTCAGAATTATCTAATGGGCCAACCTAGGAGGGCGTTGAAAATCAGGTTTCTGTAAAGTAAGTAGAGCATCTCTTTATTGTTATTTCCTAATGTCTGCGGCGTGATGAGGTCCTACATTTCGAAACAAATTCTAATTCTAGGTGCAATCCACGCCAACGTGTGAATCTGTAATGCGACGCACGCCTCACGCAGCCTTCGGCTTTCTCTGTGAAGCCACGTGCTCAGTCGCTCGCTGCACCAGCAACAGCTTCACGTAATTAGTTTTATGGGACAAATTTCCCGTAATTGCTCCTACCCAATAAATGTCCATGCAAGTCTCCATTTGCATTTCCAATCGAGTGTTTGCCCACTTTGCACCTGTGATGAGATTTGCACATTCTAATGGACACATTTACACCATCGTTTTGTTTTGTGGGTAATGCTGAAATCTTGGCCATTAAAATAAATAATGTTGATCTTTTACTTTGTGCTAATATTTGTATATGGAAAACCAAATTTAAAAAACATTAAAAGTAGTCCCAATGCAGGGCTAACATGGTGATTTTTGAACACAAATGTTCAGTTCTCCTCCTTGCCTAATTTTGGTTCAATATGCCCATTGAAATACGTAAAGGAAGATATACAATAAGGCAAATTTCCCGATTGGCCCTGGAAACTGGGAGCGTAGCTTTGACATGCTGGAGTTAACACGAAACATATGTCATATACATGATGTGTGTAGTTTATAGGGCGGATGATAGTTGGTTAGGATAGACAGCTAAGCGAGGAAGACAGAAAATCAATAGGATTTCTTTAATGTCCTATAACAAGAAGATGGCAAGTATTAATCTGAACATAGCATGCCTGATGGTAAATGTTGAATGGGGTAAGCTTTTCTATTAGATGGACAAACCCCTTACAGTGATTCACAGAGGAAGTCTAACTACTAAATGTTTGGAACACCTCGAAATGGTTGGTAATACAGAAATGGATGAAGAAAAGCAATGACATAGTGTAAACACAAGTCAGACATACAGAGGAGGAGGTTGTATGGGTTCAAAGAGCCAGTGTCAGTATCAATAGGGTTATAACAAACTTGAACGTCTATGTGAATGATTTCCCATAGAAATGAGTGTGTGTGTGTGTGTGTGTGTGTGTGTGTGTGTGTGTGTGTGTGTGTGGTATTAGAGATACAGGAAATATTACAAAATTAGAATCACAAAATGATCACACATATGATCTATTCAGCTTTAAAAATATCAGAAGGAAAAAACAAGGCTGTGATATTTCTTAAAAGCCCAAATGTTTGAAAGTCAAAGCTGCACAGAGTGTGTTAATAATGAAAGGCCCCCCCACACCATCCCACAGCTACTGAATTTCTGGGGATGAGATGCTGCAGTCTCCTTTAAAATATATATTATAATTATATATTTTAAAGGAGACTGGGGATGAGATGCTGCAGTCTCCTTTAATATATATATATATATATATATATATATATATATACATATATATATATGTAAATATATATATATTATTTCAGAGAGGAAGGGAGAGAGAGAGAAACATCAATGATGAGAGAGAATCATGGATCATCTGCCTCCTGCAGGCCCCCTACTGGGGATCAAGCCCTCAACCCAGGCATGTGTCCTGATCTGGAATCGAACCATGACCTCCTGGTTCATAGCTTGATGCTCTACCACTGAGCCATGCCGGCCGGGCTGCAGTCTCCTTTTTCTAGCAAGTTCTCAGATGCATTTTAGGCGTACCACAGGGATTGTTCTCCAACTTGAGAGAATAAGCAGTGAGCTTAATTAATGCATGTGTGTGCATACACACACGTAAATATATGAAATACTTCGTTCACATTCCCATTTAACATGTTCATGTATTGATCATGTTGTGGGCCTCAGATGCCTCAATAGATTAAAAAAAGATAGAGACTTCTCTGTGATCACAGCACTAGGAAAATAGAAATTAGTAACAAAAGTGAGAAGTATCAAAACACTTGGTCGGGAGGGAAAATCCCAAGTAGTTAATATAGATACCAAAACTACAGCTCTAGAAAGGAACAATGCAATAATATACTTATAAACTGTGGAGAATTACTTTTGGAAAGGAAAGAGGACTTAGTAATTCCACGAGGATTCCTAAAGGTTATCTAGGTCTCTTCACTTTGTGATAACACACCAAATGTTCCAAGAAATATGTATGTTTAGGTATCCATGTTATAGTTCAGTGAAATAATGAATGAAAGTACGGTCCTTCTAATTTCAGATTTCATTCAAAGCAATTTAAAAAATAACCTGATTGCATTAAATCCCACTTGGAAATTAATGTTTTCTCCTCGAAAAAATAAAAAGATAACAATGAAAAAAAAAATGTGGAGAAGGGCCAAAAGTATTATTCAGAGGAAATTCTTAACTTGAATGTTTTCATAATTAAACAACAAAGGTTAAAAATCATTTAAGCATCTCAACAAAAGGAAATAAAACTAAGGACAGTAGAAAGGAATTAATGAACATTAAAAAATGAGCAACATGGAAAATATGTACATGGTGTATTTGATAAATCCAAGTACTTCTGTAAAATGTAATTCAACAGGCAAGCCATTTACAAGGCTATGAAAAAAAAAACACATTAAGAATTATGAAAGAACAAGAAATATAGGGATCACTATGAATAACACACCTAAATTTTACTGAGGAGTCTGAGCAAAAACTTAAAAAAATGAATAGTCTCACCAACATAGAAAAGGTGTGTTTTTTTAAAATATATTTTATTGATTTTTTTTTTTTTTTTTACAGAGAGGAAGGGAGAGGGATAGAGAGTTAGAAACATCCATGAGAGAGAAACATCGATCAGCTGCCTCCTGCACACCTCCTACTGGGGATGTGCCCGCAACCAAGGTACATGCCCTTGACCGGAATCGAACCTGGGACCCTTCAGTCCGCAGGCCGACCCTCTATCCACTGAGCCAAACCAGTTAGGGCAAAGGTGTGTTTTTTAATCAATAAAGAAAAGACATGTCTACCAAGCAGAAACATTAATTTGAAGAGGTAGAAATCAGAACAGTTAAGCTAATAATCATATGAATGGCTTGTGCTTTATTCACACGTGATTATGATTATTGAAAGAATAGACGATGAAGCCAGGCCACTTGGATTGGCATCCGGTCTTTTTCCTTAACGGGCTGTGTGATTTTTGAGGTTGCTAAACCTCTCTGTTTCTGTTTCCTCCTTGATGGCATGAAGATAATTATCATAATACCTACAATGGACGTCTGGGGTGAGGATTTAAATAGTTTGGCCAATGTAAAGTGACTGCAGTATAGCATACCGTAAGCACTTACAGGGTAAGCTATCACCTTAGTTTGAGTACATTAAATTATTAAATTCATTTGAGCAGTCAGATTAACACCTATAGTAACGATTTTTCACTAGGAGTGATCACTAAATGTAGGAAAAGACTCTCACCCAACAGGTGTGGCTCAGTGGTTGAGCATGGACCTATGAACCAGGAGGTCACGGTTCATTCCCAGTCAGGGCACATGCCCAGGTTGCGGGCTCGATCCCCAGTGCGGGGCGTGCAGGAGGCAGCCAATCCATGATTCTCTCTCATCATTGATGTTTCCATCTCTCTCTCTCCCTCTCCCTCTCCCTTCCATTCTGAAATCAATACAAATATATTTAAATTAAAAAAAGAAAGAAAAAGGACTCTCAAACACTGTTAGAGAGAGCATGCCTTGGAACAAGCCTTGTAGAAGGCACCTTGATAAAATGGATTATAATTTAACATACACATATCTCTGAGCATTTGTATTCTGGGTTTCTGTTGTAGAGCAGCATCTGAGACTCGAAGAGATAGAATTACCCCTGGCCACACAGATGCTAAATGCCAGACGTGGGAATTGAATATAAGTCTGCCTGGTCTCCCAGTCCTACCACGGCGAACTGTTAATAAACGTAGGAGAGAAAATGTTCGGTCTCATTAGTTATAAAAAAGAGTACATATTAAAACAACCTGAGGCCCTTTTATTCCTATGAAATTGCTGTATATTAAATAAAAATGCCCAGCGTTGCGAGGAAATGGATGGTCTGATTCACAGAGGCTAGGAGTATAAATTGATACAGCGTTGTAGGAGGGAAAAGCCATCAAATAGATATATCTTATGAGTCAGCAGTTCCACCTCTAGAAAAGGTGCATAATGCCTCTGTTCTTCAGTTTCCTAGTCTGTAAAATGTGAATTTAGAAAGTGTATATATCTCAGAGGTGGGTGTGAAATAATCAGGAAAAACAGTGACATGTTCACAGAAATGGCTTGAGAATGACACCTCGTTTTTAGTCTTAGGTTAATGTATATGTTTCCACGCTCTTATCTTTTGAATTTAAAAAATATATGGGAACCATTCCCCAGTGAAATAATAGGTTATTACTTCAGTGTTTAATTATAATAGTAAATGTTTCAACATATAGATCTATTCCTAAACCAAGGCTATCCCACATACAAAGTAGCATATTTCCTCTTTCCCTGATACTTGATCTTTCCCCCAAAGGTTTTTCCTTCTAGCACACAGCCAGAAAAAGTGGAATCAACAGGAAAATTCATAAAGTGTGGGTTATTTATATTTTGAATATTATATAGCAATGTAAAGAAATGAGGCAGATCCATATTCTACTATAAACTTTTCAATCCGAATCATATGGATAGGTACAAAAATGAAGTTGCAAAGTACATATAGTTTATGAATGTGAAGTCTCAATAAAAACTTAGGAGGGATCTATGCCAAATTTCTATCTAGTTGCCATCCAGGGGGAAGAATGGTGGTATTTTTGGAAGTTCAGAGAGACTTTAATTTTTTTTCTGTTATTTTTCAAACTTAAGAAAAAAATGTTTCAACTTGTAATTTATGTATTTTAAGGTAATAATAATACATTCAAGTGCCAAACAGGAATAGCCTTCATCATATCTGAAGCCTCTTGATTACTATGAAATTGCTGTGTATTAAATAAAAATGCCTAGCGTTACAAGGAAACGGACAGTCTGATTACTTTAATGTCCCTCGGTGGATTCTGTGTTTTGCTGACACAATTCTAGGACATTGAGAAAGAGGAAATGATCATTTACCAAATTAAAAAAACATGCACACACACCAAAAAAAAACACAAAAAAAACTTCTCTTACTATAAAATATTTCTTTTTATACTGCTACCCCTTATTCTTCTGTTTGACCTTCCCTGACCCTTAAGAAATCATGGAAATTTTAAGATAACGGGGTACAATGCCTGTGGCCCGAAGCAAAGCTAACTTGGACGCAAGTCAGCTTGGCAAAAGGTCAGGCTGCTTTTGTATTTATCTCTTTCAACTTTAACACCCACAATTTATTAAGTGAGACCGTGGACATAAGAGGAAGCTCCGGATCCTGTTTGGAGCCCGTTTCGGAAGGAAACCAGGTCTTTATGGGGCACCCCCTTCCTCTGAGCCACTGGCCAGGAAAGCCATCTTTCTGTTTAAGACCTATTCAATCTGGAGAGGTGGGGTGACTTAGGGAAGGAAGGTGACCTCTCCCTTGTAAAGTGGAATGGCTCTATTTCCCGCCGTGACTTACTCGACTCATTTCCACCACTGTTTATAAGAACCCTTGTGCCAAGCACTTGGAGTGACAGCAATAGTCATTTAAAATATGGCTTGGCCCGGCCCGGCCGGCGTGGCTCAGTTCATCCACCTATGAACCAGGAGGTCACACTTCCATTCCTGGTCAGGGCACATGCCTGGGTTGCGGGCTCCATCCCCAGTAGGGGGCGTGCAGGAGGCAGCCAATTCATGATTCTCTCTCATTTCCCCTCATGTTGACAACTTTTATGCCCGTGATACACTGGTCAAAACTAAACAACAACAGGAAAAAGAACAACAACAACAAAAGCTAAAACACCACAAAACCTGACATTGTACATTGCTGTTAACTAACCTGTGGCCTTTATTGGAATGCCACCAGCTTTTCCAATGATGTCCTTTTTCTGTCCCAGGATCCAACCCAGGATACCTACCACACTTGGCATTTAGTGATCTTATCTCCGAAGTCTTCTGATTTGTGACCGTTTCCAAGCGTTTCCTTTTTCCCATGACCTTGGCCGGCTGGAGGAATACTGGCCAGGGATTTTTGTAGAATATTTATCTTGTTTTAATAAATTGACATGTATAACCTCTGAGATTTTTGAAAGCCCACGTAGACGCCGTAATAATCCAGGCCACTAATTTTCCATTTAGATCATCAGTAATTGTTACTTTAGCTTTCTGTTGGCTGTAAGAGCACTCTACAGTGAACAGTTGATTTAAGATGATTTCAATATTTGCCTAGTAGGTGTTTATCTTCTTGTGCATCTCTGTGAGTCTGTTTAGTTTAAACCCCAGGAAACATTTGTATTTTTTCTGTTGCTTATGGCAGATTCGAGATGGACAAACGAATTGCTACGTGTTGAAGAATAAAGATTTAGAGCAAGCGTTTAAAGGAGTCATTTACTTGGAGATGGAGCTAATCTATAATGCGGTAAGTCTCACTGTGCCATACCTCCCGGTTTCCCTGTACCTAATGTGACAGGTGGCCAGCCTAGAGAGACTCCAGTCCGTGTGAAATGTTTTAGAATATTTGCACAGAGGGAGAGTGAAGAGGAGAGGTTAAGAGAGAGAGAAAGAGAACAGTGTTTTAAAGCTCAACCATTGCCCGGTCAGTGTGACTCAGTGGTTGATCGTCCACCTATGAACCAAGAGGTCATAAGCACATACCTGGGTTGGGGGCTCCATCCCCAACAGGAGGCAACCGATCAGTGATTCTCTCTCATCATTGATGTTTCTCTCTCTCCCCCTCTCCCTTCCTCTTTGAAATCCACAAAAATATATTTAAAACAAACAACAACAAAAAACCCTTCAACCATCAAATCCACGCTGGACACTCCAGATTTCAGCTGGTATTAATCCCGTTTTTCCATATCACTGAGAGGAAATGAGATTTTTCTGTGCAAAATAGGTTTTATAATCCAGAAGCTATCCTTTCGCATGCCAGGTATTACTGGTGAAAACATAGCTCCCAACTTTACGTGAAGGCACGTTTTCCTTTTTAGAGACTTTGGTCTGAGAACTTTATGAAGCCGATCTCCGCAGTGGTTTAAATACCTCCATTGGTTTGCAGATATCCTGTGGTCTTCCAGATCTGGTCTGACCCACCCAAGTGAAGTTCATGCAATGAGATCCCCCTAGCACCCCTCCCCCCCAACACACACACACACACACACACACACACACACACGCGCACACACACACACACGCAGCGCAGGGTTGACCATTCTCTGCTCCCTGCCAGGCCTTGGGGTAAAACAGATTGGTTCCCGGGTCCTTCCCCATCATGAAGAAGAGAAGGAGAGGAACGAAATCTACAGGAACGCCTCCCTTTTTTTTTTAACAATGGTGTCTTTCTAGGTCAAGGCCAGTATCAGGACCTTCACGCCCAGGGAAAAGCGCTTTGTGGAAGACAGCCGCAAGTTGTCCAAAAAGGTGGGTCTCTGTGGTGAACTGGCTTGTTGGTTCGCTCAGCATGTGGAGTCCTGGCTGTCAATATTTGCTCGTATCTCTCCTTGCCCTCTCCCTCCTCTTTCTCCTCCTGTTGTTCTTCTTCCTCTTCTTCTTTTTCTCCTCCTCCTTCTCTTCCTCCTCCTCCTCTCTCTCCTACTCCTCCTTTTCTTTCCTTCTCTCCCTCTTTCTCTCTCTCTCTATCTTTACCTCTACCTCTACCTCTGTCTCTCTCTCCACCTCTACCTCTATCTCTGCCTCTACCTCTTTCTCTACCCCTACCTCTACCATCATTCTTAGTCCCCACCTCACTACTCCTTTCTCCTTTTCCCCCCTTCTCTCCCAAAACAAGGACTTCAGTCAGCTCAATAAGAAGGGAAAGACTCAGCCGACATCTGTTGGATGAGATAGAAGGTGTCAGCCCTCCATTAACCTCCTGAGTCGTCCTATGAACAGAATCCCTAGCCTCAAGCCCCTGTGAGCGTTCCCCAGATCTCCGTACCCTGCCCTCCTTCCTTTAATCACAGCCATGTCTGTCTCTGTCCTTCAGCGTCTCAGGGAGGGATTCTGGCCTTTCCATTCATGAAGAAATTAGCCCAGTGCATCTTTAGAGCCGTCTAGCCTGGGACTCCCACAGCTTCTATCACATTCGTATTGTCTGAATTCGGGGGGTGCTGCCACTTCACCCCCTTCTGAATGGCCTGTCTCTCTCTTTCTGTTGCCCTGAATTCTTCTGTCCTCATTTCAACCCAAGGTGAGGATCGGAGCCCCGTAGGGGAAGCCGCACATTCTTTGTCGAGCGCGACTTTTCCATTTCTCTCCGGGCCCCTCCCCGTCCTGTTCAGACAGCACTCGGGATTTCACTCTGTCCCTATTGTCCCTCTCTGGTTGTGTAACAAAGAACAGAGTGTCCCCTTTTCAAAGTATTTATTACTTCCACCCCTTCCTGTGGGTGAGCAGCTGTGGGTGACAGAAAGCAGTTCCATAGAAAGGGCGTCTTATCGTCCCTTCTGTTTCCCATGAACTTCTGGGCCCCCTCGGAAAGGGCCTCAACCATCCGCTGAGGGGGACATCCCAGTGTTTGGCTTCGGTCTGCAATAACATGGGCTGTCATGTTGGCTTAGTGTAATCGGAGTCGACCTCTTATTTTTTTATTTTTATTATTAGCACTATTGCCTTTTTGGCTCTGTTTACTTGAAAGTTAAAACCCGAGGTGAGGTAGGTGGGGCAGCTGCTTTTGCAAACAAACTGAAATGAATCCGCCTACCACTGGGAGAAAAGACATTTCCTTTGCCAAACACCGACCCCCCGCATGGTGGGGTGGCTCCAGCACCCGGGGTGGGGGTAGGGGCTGGGATCCTGGGGTCCTGGGGTGTGTGAGGGTCCTCCCTCTCACCACTAGGTGTCCCCTCATTCTCACAAAGTCGAAACTTGTGCTTCTGAGGCAGATACGTCAAAGCACTTAACTATGTGACAAGCACTCCAAGTGCGTTAATTCTCTCCACCATCAAGGTTGGTACATTGCTAAGAGAGAGGTTAAAAAACTGACCCAAGGTCACAGGCTAGTAGCTGGGAGATGGGAGAACTGCATTCCTTTGCCAGAACTAGCCTTTCCTATAGACTTTTTTAAAAATTGATTTCAGAGAGGTAGGAAGAGAGAGAGAGAGAGAGAAACATCAATGATGAGAGAGAATCATTAATCGGCTGCCTCCTGCACGTCCCCTACTGGGGGGGATCGAGCCTGCAACCCAGGCAGGTGCCCTTGGCCAGAATCGAACCTGGGGCCCTTAAGTCCGCAGGCCGATGCTCTATCCACTGAGCCAAACCGGCTAGGGCTCCTCTAGCCTTTTTCTTTTGGACTCGATTAGTTAAAATACCTGAACATTTCTACTATAAATTGTCCATTTCCTTCTAAACTAAACAGGTAGCCACTTGTTCCCACTCTCTGTCTTTCTGTGTGTCTGTCTCTGTATTTCTCTCTCTCTCTCTCTCTCTCTCTCTCTCACACACACACACACACACACACACACACACACACACCCCAGATGCCTGGCTTCATTCGTTTTTCCCCAGCTCAGTTGTGTGATGAACACGATTCAAACAGCTCCTCCTCTATCAAAGGTGCCATCGAATGCACTGCATTCTCTTTTCCTCCATGGATGATGGGACTTTAAGGAGAATTTTGGAAGAAGCACGAGGACTTTTCCTCCCGGTTTCTTAATTGGCAGCAACACAGCATACAATGGAGATGGCCAGGCTGCCCGATCTAAACCGAGTTTGTGGAGCATTCAAATTGACTTCCCTGTTTCCCGTGTCTCCTGACCAGATCTTATCCAGAGACGTGGACCGGGTGAGGAGGATCACCGTGGCGATATGGAATTCCCTCCAGTTCCTGAAGAGCTGCTTCCAGTGGGAGTCCACGTGGAGGAGCGCCGTGGCGTTTGTGGTGAGCGTCCTTTCTCAGGCTCGCGCTGTTGGTTTCCGAGGCCTGAATTCCCACGCGAAACACGGGCCTCCTGTTACTGACACGAAGCCGAATGCAACACAGTCAACCCCGCTGACGTTCACACCTGTAAGGAAACGTAAAAACGGAAATGGGCCCTGGCCGGTGTTGCTCAGTGGTTAGAGCATCGGCCTGCAGACTGAAAGGTCCCGGGTTCGATTCCGGTCAAGGGCACGTACCTCGGTTGCAGGCTCCTTCCCGGCCTGGGCCCTGGTCGGGGCTCATGCAGGAGGCAACCAATCGATGTGTTTCTCTCACATCGATGTTTCTCCCTGTCTTTCCCTCTCTCTTCCACTCTCCCTAAAAATCGATGGAAAAATATCCTCGGATGAGGATTCACAAACAAAACAAAAACAAAAACGTAAATGGTATCCATTCATCTTTCTGAAAGATATTGCGGCACAGTCAGTATGTAGAAGATGTCTTTTTAAGACAGGACATATGTCAGTTACCCTTGGAAACCTCTTAAGTTACCCAAATCTTGCTCATGTGCTCACCGCTGGTAAGTTTAGGAGGGCCCATGTTCTCTGTAGTTTTAAATGTGTTCTTGGACGTATACCCATGTTTGTGAAGTTCCTGCATTGTGTGTCTTCCTCTCCTTCTGTCCCAGTGAATGCCAATGTTTTCTGAAACATGGCCATTGAAAAATCACGGCTAAATTAAGACAAGATTGCTCTAATTTTTAAGTAAATCATGCGTCAGCACTGATACAAAAAACATTTACTCAGGCCTAGCCGGTTTGGCTCAGCAGAAAGAGCGTCGGCCTGGAGACTGAAGGGTCCCGGGTTTGATTCTGGTCAAGGGCATGTACCTGGGTTGCAGGCTTGATCCCCAGCCCAAGTTGGGGTGTGTGGGAAGGCCATTCGATGTGTCTCTTTCACATCGATGTTTCTCTCTCTCTCTCTCTCTCTCTCTCTCTCTCTCTCTCTCTCTCTCTCTCCCCCTCCCTCTCTCCCTCCCCCTCCCCCTCTCCCTCTCCCTCTCCCTTCCACTCTCTCTAAAAACCAAAGAAAAAAAAATATCCCCAGGTGAGGATTAAAAAATAAAATAAAAAACCACATTTATTCACATCATATCACCTGGGACATAGCTGATTGCTACATGTGACCCAGTTGACTGAACCCCACCAAGGAGAACCACGAATGAGTGTGAAATGCACTTCTCCCTGATAACGTTGGCCCGCCCTTACCAGCGCAATGAAATCACCGAGATCTTAACAGCACCCCAGGCAGCCACTGAGAGGCCAAGGCACCTGGAAGGACTTCAGAGATGGCCCCACGCCCTCAGTTCACATCCCCGGACATTCTCCCTCGTTTGGGAAGGAACTTGGCCTTGACCAGATGGGTAGGGTCAGACATGGGAGGAGAGACCCAGTCTCTCAACTGCTAATCTTGTACCTTTTGTACTTTCTGTTCTATGCCATCAATTTCTGTTCTATGCACAAGTCACAACCGGGCCTGATAGGACATGGGATATGACCTGATCATGGTCCTTCTTTCTCCTGTTTTCTTTTTCTTTCTTAAAAAAAAATATATTTTTATTGATTTCAGAGAGGAAGGGAGAGGGAGAGAGAGAGAGAAACATCAATGATGAGAGAGAATCATGGATCAGCTGCCTCCCTACTGGGGATCAAGCCTGCAATCCTGGGCATGCATCCTGACAGAGAATTGAACCTTGACCTCCTGGTTCATAGATTGATGCTCAATCACTGAGCCATGCTGGCCGGGCTACAGTCTTATTTTCTATGTTAACGCTCTCTCCTACCCCAAAGGCATATCATCATTAAAAAAAATTAGCCCAAGCCCTGGCCGGTTTGGCTCTGGATAGAGCGTTGGCCTGCGGACCGAAGGGTCCCAGGTTCGATTCCGTTCAAGGGCACATGCCTGGGTCGCGGGCTCGATCCCCACTAGGGGACGTGCAGGAGGCAGCCAATTCATGATTCTCTCTCATCATTGATGTTTCTCTCTATCTCCCTCCCTCTCCCTTCCTCTCTAAAGTCAATAAAAAAATATGTTTTTTAAATTAGCCCAAGATGTCATTGGGTTCAAGGTCACTCCAACCTTTATGATTCCCACCGAGGGAGCAAGTGTATCAGCTCTTTAAGAGGCTCTGTCCTTGTCAGTGGACAGCAGTTTGCTCTGTCTAGTTAATTGCAGTTTCTTGAGGGTCTGTGATGTAGAGGGTCTGTGATGGCTACAGCCTTGACCTTCCATGAACTTTTACTTGGGTCTGAAGTTGGTAAAATGATTGGCCTTAAACGCATTAATAAGGCTTTTATTAGTCGCTCTTGGACTTGGCATTGACTTCTCCACTCTTCCTTTCTCAAGTTCTCCTCGGCGGGGGGTACCTCACGCGTTGAGCTTCTCTTCAGCCTCTCTACCTCCACTTCCTCCCCGAATTCGCTTCAAAACGTTCCATGGAATGTTCTGGGCAAAAACGAAAAGTCAACACAAGTGGTGGCTTCTTCCACTGGGCACCCCCAGCCAGCCTGCGCGAGGAGGAGGAGAGCGTTTCCTCTTTCTCGAGCTTCGTTTCTGGCTCTGGGATTTTTAGAAAAACAGCTCCATTGCCCGGGGTCATGGAGGAGAGTGACAGCCGTGATTAATGGGCTGCCGGGCTGATCTGAGGAAAGATGATACCACAGGAGGAGGACCAGGTTGTCTCGTGTGGGGACTTCTGATTGGGAACGGGGCTTGGACAGGGGGTGCACGGCCTGTTCCCTCTGCCGGGCCATTCCCTGGGCAGACGCAGGCTGCCACGTCACCCTCAAATCTCGGGGGGCCCGCGGGACAGGAGATAAAGGGGTGCTCTTTCTGCTGGGCTCCAGACTGTGATTTTGCAAGGGTCCCTGGGTTCGTGAGACTGGGGGGAGGGCCACTGTATGTGGGATAGTTTCCATTGGACATTATTGAAAAAGCAGAGAGTCAAGTAGGAATGATGCAGGCATAACCTCTCTCTCTGGGTTGTGCTGAAGGTACTGGCGTGGAAAGTGCAGAGAGGAAGGGAGAGGAGAGAGAGAGAGAGAGAGTCTAAACACATCAATGATGAGAGAGAATCATTGGCCGGCTGCCTCCTGCACGCCCCCTACTGGGGATCGAGGCCACAAGCCAGGCATGTGCCCTGACCAGGAATGGAACCGTGACCTCCTGGTTCATAGGTTGATGCTCAGCCACTGAGCCACGTGGTCCGGGCTGGAGGCCTTTCTACATCAGAAATGGGGCTGCGGTATGGAAGGGTTCCCTGCGCAGGTGTGAAGAGGACCATTTGGGTGACGCAGGGACTGGGAGTCACACTAGCCCCACACGCCGAGGACACAGGTGTAGGAATGTTGTTCTCCCTCCTGTTTTGTCAGATCACATGAAAAGAGCCTGTTAATATCATGTTCGTGTCTCTGTTTTCAGATGCTACAAAGCAAGAATGTTATAGGATCATGTTTAGTATATTCTGGCTGTTAATTTTAAAGACATTATGAAAGCAGCCCATCCGTCTTCTGGATTCCTTTGGATGTGTGTATGAATATATCATCTCTTGATGAAAGCAGGAATGAAAGTACAGCAGCCTGTTAAGACCTAGTCCACGTGGTGGCCGGTCAGAAGTGGATGGGCCGACATGAAATAATTTTTATCTTGTTGGATAATCCAAGCATAAACCTCCCCTACCATGATGTATCCTATCCACAGATACATTGGGGTTGTATTCCCAATAGCGAGCGAAGAAAGTTCTCTTTAATTCACTGATCCCAACACGTGTGACTGTTGCTGTGTGCTATTGAATTCGTTGTTATTGTAAGACATAAAATGTGGGCTTTCTTAGAGTGGCCAGAGCATTCCAAATCACGCTCCTACTGCTCAAATGTTTTTGTTAGAGCGATTATGGGAAATCTTGCTCATTAGGTTTTTTAAGTCTTTCTCTTTCCTCTACGTTTTCTAGGCATTTTTATGTCCTTGTCTGAGCTTTATTGGTTTGGTATAATATGTATAGATGAATTGAATTTGTTCTTAAATGTAATGATACATGGTAACATGGGCATTATGGAACCAATTATATCAATGGGTGTTTTGGGTTTGGTTTGGTTTTCTATTGGGTACTTATATTTCTCATACCCCAATATTATATGTTAAAAGACCCAAAGAGATACTATGGCATAAATGCATTAATTTTTTTATAGGAAAATACAGCCTTTATTTGACAGATGGCATCCTCAGAAGGTTATTTAAAATAGCAAAGGTCCGCCCTAACCGGTTTGGCTCAGTGGATAGAGTGTCGGCCTGTGGACTGAAGGGTCCCAGGTTCGATTCCGGTCAAAGGGCATGTACCTTGGTTGTGGGCACATCCCCAGTAGGGGGTGTGCAAGAGGCGGCTGATTGATGTTTCTCTCCCATCGATGTTTCTGACTCTCTATCCCTCTCCCTTCCTCTCTGTAAAAAAATCAATAAAAATAAAAAATAAAAAACAGCAAAGGTCCCCTAGCTGCAAAAAAAGGCCCGCGTTTGTGTAGTTTGCTTTCCTGCCAGTCCCGCAGGCCCACACCTATCGCAGCAAGGGAGGCAAGTCTGTGGGGCATTGATAGATTCCTTGTTTTATTAAATTTTTTTCTTGGACGTTTGATGTTAAGAAGTAATCTAAATCTACCATATATCAATGGGCATCTTCATAAAGCTGTGCCTCTCACATCTGTGACTTTGCCCTGAATTTTTTGACTGCAGAAAAATGAAGAACGTATTCTTCAGAGTTGACAGGGCCTGCAATACGATGCTTAATTTAAAGCATCAATCACGCCCTCCCCCCCCACTCCCCCCAATAAGGTTAAAAATACAATTCTCCACTTTCTCAGTGATATCCCATATTTAGCATATACAGAAATCTTCGTGGGTAGAGATCCCAGAATTTTGAGAAATGATTCCATACTAAACTTAGCCCTAGCTGGTTTGGCTTGGTGGATAGAGCCTTGGCCCATCCCGGGTTCAATTCCGGTCAGGGCACATGCCCGGGTTGTGGGCTCGATCTCCAGTAGGGGGCGTGCAGGAGGCAGTCGATCAGTGATTCTCTCTCATCATGGATGTTTCTATCTCTCTCTCCCTTCCTCTCTGAAATCAATAAAAAAAAATAAAAATAACTTAAAAGCAAAGGCAGCAATAACAGAACTGACCTTTCCAACACATACACACGCACACACACACACACACACACACACGCACACACACACACACATGCATGCACACGCAGAGGGCATTTGGGAAACAAAAACATTTCTCTGTGGAACATCTTGTGAGTACAGTTTAGGAACAGTTTTAATATGAAATCTTAAGGATTGCTTGTCTACAATCCCTCCCGTGGCCCAAAGAGCATGAATGACAACTACATTGAAAATTTGTGCTGGTCTTTTTTTTTTTTTTTTTAAGCCTTAGATATTTGTGTGTTAGCTATGTCTAAAAAATGTACTTTTTCTTTAAGTCCTATCACCAGTTCATTCACAGCTAGATGTACCTGCCTTTGATTAAATTTCAGCGGCTGTTTCTCCGTCCACCGGAAGTCACAATCACATGTGCAAAGCAGACCTCACTGTCTGTTTGGGAGGTGTTTGTGCAGTTGTAGCTCAAAGACTAACAGTATTTCCCTGAAGCTGAAAAAAGTTACAATAATCACTTTTCCTGGAGAAGTTTTTTTTTGTGTGTGTGTTTTTTCCAGAGAGGAAAGGAGAGGGAGAGAGAGATAGAAACATCAATGTTGAGAGAGAATCATCGATTAGCTGCCTCCTGCACGCCCCCACTGAGGATTGAGCCCACAACCCGGGCATGTGCCCTGACCGGGAATCAAACCATGACTTCCTGGTTCATAGGTCAACACTCGACCACTGAGCCGTGCTGGCTGGGAAGATACATATATATTTAAATACATTTTTATTGATTTCAGAGAGGAAGGGAGAGAGAGGAAGATAGAAACATCAATGATTAGAGAATCATTGATCAGCTGCCTCCTGCACGCCCCCTACTGGGGATCAAGCCCACAACCCCAGCACGTGCCCTTGACCAGAATCGAACCCGGGACCCTTCAATCCACAGGCCAACGCTCTATCTACTGAACCAAACCAGCTAGGGCAAAATATTTTTAAATGCATACCTACATATGCTTATGTGCAAAAATATATAAATACATAAAATGCTTAAGATATTTGACAGCTTTTTGATTTATTTAACATTTCAGATGATTTCCCAAACTTTCCTTTCCACAAAGGACCACATTATATACTTTTCAAAATATGTTAAAGGTTTTTCTCAGCATTTTTTATACGAACAATCCATTATTGCAAATGGTGGTTATAATTTTTACAACATAATTGCACCTTCCATTGACAACTTCTCAGGCATTAACTAATTATGCCATTTAATAAAATTACAGTAATTGCATTAAAAGACTATCTGTTGAAAATGCAAAAGGAGAGTCTTACCTATTTTAGCATATTTTCATGTTTATATTTTCAGCTCTATAATTGAATTTTACTTCCAGACAGAATCATGGCTCTGCCGAGGAAAATCAGTTGGCATTTTGGGAGCGTCTCAATTTTGACTAGCAAGCGTTAGATCTTTATTTTATTTTATTTTTTAAAAAAATATATTTTATTGATTGTTTACAGAGAGGAAGGGCGAGGGATAGAGAGTTAGAAACGTCGATGCTAGAGAAACATCGATCAGCTGCGTCCTGCACACCTCCTACTGGGGATGTGACCGCAACCAAGGTACATGCCCCTGACCGGAATCGAACCTGGGACCCTTCAGTCCACAGGCTGACGCTCTATCCACTGAGCCAAACGGGTCAGGGCTCTTTATTTTTTTTTTTAATCCCGGATTTTTTAATCCTAGGCACATGCTGATCTTCACATGGCCTGTTAGATAAGAGGTGAATGGTTAATGCCCTGTTGCGTACCGTAGGCCGAGCCCTATATGGGAACCCTCCGTCATTATAGTGCCAATCCTGTGTTTTCCGTTGGGATGCATGCACACTGTTGCTTTCTGTTCATGGTCTGCCAGTGAATTCATTCAGTCTGGTTCTACTGTGCAGAGAATCCCTACTATTGATCTGAACTTGATCCTGACGTTGAGGTCTTAAATGAAGAGGAGACTCCTGGGAAGTCATTCATTCCTTGACCCAGCCAATGCTTGACCACCTTCCTCCGGCTTTGCCCTCTCCCCTCCCTCCCTTTCCACAACCATTGTCCAGCGTCTATACACTGTGAGACACTGAGGTACACAGATGACATTTTCATATATGTATGCACTCATCAATCTTACCCCCTCTATTCCTCTCTCCCCAGCACCCGTTCCCACCTCCTTTGCCCCCCCACCACTTGCTTTCCTCCAGCTTCCCCCCACTTTGTAGTCAAATTGAGTGCCGAAGAAATGCAAGAAGGGGGTGGGCAGAGATTGGACTCCTTGGTTTTTTTATTTCTGTTGATTTCAGAGAGGAAGGGAGAAGGAGAGCGAGATAGAAACATCAATGATGAGAGAGTAGCATCCATCAGCTGCCTCCTGCACGCCCCTCACTGGGGATCGAGCCTGCAACATGGGCATGTGCCCTGACCGGGAATTGAACCATGACCTCCTGGGTCATATAGGTCGTTGCTCAACCACGGGGGCTGGGCACTGCTTTCTTTTTATTCCAGCTCCTCTGACCATAACAGCCTATGGACCCCATCAGTGGGCAAAATCCATGACAACTAACAACTTCCTCCTCATCGGTTTGGGCGTGCGTTTTCCTAGCTTTTTCTTGCTCCTGCCCCCCCCAGGGGTTGGTGCTCATGAGCGAAGTGGCCAAAAGGGGGCCAGCGGAAGGAGACCTGGGGGAGGAGGAAAGGACCTGGCACATCTCTAACCCTGACCCACAGGCCCTGGATCGGGGGAGATTTAATGTTGTTTTTACAGAGCGGAGCACTTTCCCTTCCCTTTCCGTCTGCTTGTATATGTGATACTGGGATGAGCAAGCATGTTGTATGATACAAAAATTAAAAAGAATATTAGAAATGAAAAAGATGGAGGCATGGAAGGAGGGAGACAGAAGAAGAAGGGAGGGGGAAGGGGGGGGAAGAGAGAGAGAGAGAAGAGAGAGAGAGAGAGCAGCTGATATGAGAAAGCAGTTATAACCAGTTTCCTGTGTCAGTTTTGACCTGTTGAAGAACGGATGCTCAGCACTTTGATTTCTGGCGAATTTGATATGGCCCTTTATTTTTATTTTTTCTAGTCTGAGCTTTGTCATTTGTTTCTGAGCTGTCATTTCATTAGCCTGTCTGGCTGATCTTGGGGCTCCCCCTCAGGTGGCGTGTGCCCTCCTTCTCTGGCTGGGCCTGGGGAGCTGATGGCCCTCGTATCGATGTGCGATGCAGGCGTGCTTGCCGGGGATCCTGTAATCAGACCCACCCCAGGTGACAGTTAACCAGAGAGGCTGGTGATCCTTCTGGCTGCCCTCCCGATCCGCTGTTTATGGAGAGAAACCTTCTTTGTGGTCTGGCTAGGGTTGTACTTGGCCATTTGACTTATGATTTAGGAAGGCGTGTGTTTGCTCTCGAACCTCCTATCCTGGGGCTGTGTCATCGGCTTCTTAAATAATAGAGCTAATCTGGGGGGACATGTTTCATTGGCCTGGTAGTCTAGCTTTCACTTTTAGGAAAAAAGAGGCACAAAGACAAATCGACATTCAATTTAAGACGTCACCCGTCTATTAAGCCATGTTTCTCTACAGCAGGGGTGGGGAACATCTGGCCCGTGGGCCGTATAAGGCCCGAGAAATCATTTGGTCTGGCCCTGCCGAGGCATTAGGGGTGAGTCAATAAAACGTGTGACCAAACAGAGCAGGCTAATTTTTAAGTTGATAATTTTGTAGGCCCGCAAATGATGTAATAAATACCCAGATGGCCCTTGGCAGAAAAGAGGTCCCCCCACCCGTGATCTATACAGTGTCTACTGACTTGTTCATCTCCCTGGAATTTTCCTCAAACCCCAGTCCACATTTTTCTGGCCCTTTAAAATGCCTTTTCTATTTCTGCCCAAGCCTTTTCCAATTTTTGTTTCAACTCATTGCCAGAGATGCTTCATTTTGCCAAGGAAAAATGAAAAGGACAAGGAGAGAAATACACTTCTTTGCTCACTCAGTTGGTGTTAAAGCCAAACCCCGTGGCTCCTGTTTACAGCCTGGAAATGCACGGAGCCGGGGAATGGGAAATCGGTGGGTCCTTCATGTTCATCCATCGGGGGAGAAACTGAAGGCGTTGTAATGTGATTTCCCACGGCCTCCTGGCTTGTGCGAGCCCAGGGCTCCCAGCCCCTCCACCGTGTCTGCAGTGTGTGACTTGTGGCCATAAACTCTGGAATCATGGGTTTGTGGGTATGCGTTGCATCTACACAGTATCCATGCACTTTGTTATTAAAAGTTAAAACAATACTTTTTTTTTCCCTTCAGTCTTACATTTGGAAAACATGTATATATTTTTAAAATATATTTTTATTGATTTCCTAGAGGGAGAGAGAGAGAAACATCAGTGATGAGAAAGAATCATTGATCGGCCGCCTCTTGCACGCCCCCCACCAGGGATCAAGCCTGCAACCCGGGCATGGGCCCTGACCGGGAATCGAACCAGGGACCCTTGAGTCTGTAAGCTGACGCTCTATCCACTGAGCCCAAACCAGCAAGGGCTGGAGAATATTTTATAAGTCTGCCGAGTGACTGCTCTCCAGGGTTTGTATACCCTGGAGGAATAACAATTGGTGGTGTTAAGTCAGGGGCCTGGCCCCATCTCTCACAGCGGAGGAAGCCACGTGGTGGGCCAAGGCCTCATGGTGATACTGATGATGATGGTGAAGACGGTGGCATGACCATACCGCCGCCGCTGCTGCTGATAGTCTGTGTTTTGTGGCACTTGTAGTGAAATGATACCTTACATTTGTTTATTTAAAGAGCAACACCAGCCCTAACTGGTGTGGCTCAGTGGATAGAGCGTCGGCCTGTGGACTGAAAGGTCCCGGGTTCGATTCTGGTCAAAGGGCATGTACCTTGGTTGCGGGCACATCCCCAGTAGGGGGTGTGCAGGAGGCGGCTGATGGATGTTTCTCTCTCATCGATGTTTCTGACTCTCTGTCCCTCTCTCTTCCTCTCTGTAAAAAATCAATAAAATATATTTTTTAAAAAATAAAGAGCAACAGTATACTCAGTATGAATTTACTGATAGCAGCCTTTTTTTTTTTTATAAGCCAGGTACGTGCAATGATCAACGTTTTCCTAAGCTATTCCAGAGCCAAAGCTGTGTTCCTTGAAACCATTGATTGACAGCCTCACATTTTTCCTAAGGAAATTTCTATATAGCCTAATTCCCACCTCAGCATTCAACTTTGCATTTTATTGGTGATCTTTAAACTTTTACTAGTGCACATTTTTTCTAAAGAAAAAGAAATGATTTCTTGGAAATTTAGTGCACACACACACACACACACACACACACACACCCCGAGGAGGAAGAAGGGAAGAGAGGGAAAGAGAAAAGAAAGAAAGAAAAAAGAATATAGCAAATAGCCTGCCCATTGCTCAAGTTCACTTTAAAGATAGTCCTGCAGGTGGCGATAGAAACTCACAAATGAAGAAAATCCCAACGGTGAATACCTGTGGACTGCTGCTTGGGGATTTGAAGTTCAGCAATTTATTTTTAATTTGATACAGTCATCTACATGCAGAAATCATTAGTGAAAAATGAAATTCTCATGTTGTGTAGTGTCCTCTGTTTTTATAATAATTTTCTCAGAGGTTCTGTGCTGTGTTCCTCTCCAGCTGAGTGGGTACAGCTTTCCTAGGGCAAATTACCATTTTTTAAAAAAATATATTTGATTTCAGAGAAGAAGGGAGAGGGGTAGAGAGAGAGAAACATCAATGATGGGAGAGAATCATGGATCGGCTGCCTCCTGCACGCCCCACACTGGGGATCGAGCCTGCAACCCGGGCATATGCCCTGATCAGGAATCGAACTGTGGCCTCCTGGTTTATAGGTTGACACTCAACCACTGAGCCACACCAGCCAGGCACAAATGACCATTTTAAGCCTGTTTTTTTTCCACCTTTTATTTTTACTCAGCCTATAGCCAAAATTTGGTGCCTGTGCCATTGGTGAGGTTTATGAAATTGTTTGCTGTTCAGTATTAAGTTGCTTAGGCATAGTGCTGTGTGTGTGTGTGTGTGTGTGTGTGTGTGTGTGTGTGTGTACAGACACATCTTCGCATCCAAGTATCAAATCCAGTTGTTTCCACAGGACATTTCTTCCCCACAGCTAATTGTCGAAGGTTAGTTTTAATCTGAGCAGGATCACCCATTTCTTGAAAGCTATTTTATCCAGAGTTAAACGTGCAGCATACACAATTTCTTTTAAAACACTAGACCAGGCATAGTGGCTATGATAACATTTTACTCAATTATTTTTGTTATTTTATTTTGGACATTAGACGTGGTCAAAGCAAAGCTGAAGCGTTCCGTAGATGTTTCTTTCCTGCTAGTTAAGGTTCAAAAGTTCTTAAATTGCTTTTTCTGAATATATCTATTTTCACTTGCAGTTTTTTCTTAAGTTTAGGTCTGAAAATGCTAAGGCTAAAGTGATTTGCTTAAACATAAAGCTAATTTTCAGCTCTCTTCTGGTAGTCTCATTTAAAAAAAAACCTTTGCAGTGCACTTTTGTGAGGGATTCTAAGAAAATATAATTATTTTGGTTTAAATGCTTTAGGCTTTAGATATTGAGTGTCATCAACAGACAACTATGATGGCCTGGAGCAAATTATTTCAGTCTTGTCTCTTCTGAGCATTTCACTAAGTCTTATGGGGGAGTTAAAAACCAATAAGGTCTTATATACCATATTGTTAGATACAGGATTTCTTATTTTTTTAAAATATATTTTTATTGATTTCAAAGAGGAAGGGTGAGAGAAAGAGAGAGAGAGAGGAAGAGAGAGAGGAAGAGAGCGAGAGAGAGAGAAACATCAATGGTTGAATAATTGCATGGTTGCCTCCTGCACACCCCACACTGGGGATCGATCCCTCAACCCGTGCATGTGCCCTAACCAGGAATTGAACCATCACTTTCTGGTTCATAGGTTGACATTCAACCACTGAGCCACACTGGCCGGACCTGAATTTCTTATAATTAAAGAAGGAGGAAAAGAAAAAAAAGAAAAGAAAAGAAACCTCCTAGCCTTCTCATATTCTGTTTCAATTGCTATTCCAATTACTCATGAGGGAGGAGAGTCAAAAGCAAGTCAGACCCTCAGAAAACCTATTTCGCTGCCTTCATAGAAAGAATATTCAGTTCTTGCTCTGTTAGCAGCTGACCAAAATCTAATCCATTAAAAAAATACATATATCGCGGTAAGCAGTTCTTGAAAACGTTTATAATAAATGCCAAAGGCCGAACCTCCACTGTGAGATTAGCCGTTGGGACAGGATGTGTTTGTCAGGAAGTGGGTTATTGCCTGAGCAGAGTCCTGCCGTGTAACCGGCAGGATAAATGAAGGTCTGAAAGCATGCAGTGCGAGGAGTTTATTTGATTCCCCCCTCGGCTTTCCTTTGCATATTCCAGCCTTGTTTATCACACAGGGTAATAGATCATTTCCCTCAATGACTCATTTTATGGACAGAAAGCATCCAGTGTTTTGAAAATGTCCCCCACCCCATGCCCCTTGCTCATCGAATGACCTACACATAGTAACGGAACTAAGTCACTTTTTCAGAGTGGACGTTGTAGCTTGAAAAAATAATAAGAGCCCTAGCTGGTTTGGCTCAGTGGATAGAGCATCAGCCTGCAGACTGAAGGGTCCCGGGTTTGATTCTGTTCAAGGGCACATGCCCAGGTTTCAGGCTCAATCACCAGTAGGGGGCGTGCTGGAGGCAGCCGATCAATGATTCTCTCTCATCTTTGATGTTTCTATCTCTCCCTTCCTCTCTGAAATCAATATGTGTGTGTGTGTGTGTGTGTGTGTGTGTGTGTATGTATGTATATATATATGTGTGTGTGTGTGTGTATATATATATATATATATATACACACACACACACACACACACACACAGTTGTGAAAGACTATGGCTCAGAAGTTTCACCCTCATCTTAAAAATACAAGAAACACTGCTGAGGATTATGACGATTTTCCTGCTTTTTCTTTTATTTTTTTGGAATATATTTTTATTGATTTTAGAGAGGAAGGGAGGAGGAGAGAGAAACATCAATGATGAGAATCATTGATCGGCTGCCTCCTGCACACCCCCTACTGGGGATCGAGCCCACAACCCGGGCATGTGCCCTTGTCCAGAATCAAACCCTGGACCCTTCAGTCCCCAGGCCGACGCTCTACCCACTGAGCCACACCAGCCAGGGCTTCCTGCTTTTTCTCGGTTGCAGTCCAGCCCCAGAGCTAGTGGACAGAGGTGCCCATGAACGATGCCTCCTCCTCAGATGACACCTATGGTAACACACCAGTGAGGAAGCGATCAAAGGCACCTGCTGGAACGCCTGAGGGAAGCGTTATGTGTCTGAGGTCTGATCTATTGTCTGGGAGGTCGGAGAGTGTTAATGCACTCGGCAAAGATTACCCTCCCTCTCTAATTGCTCCCACGCTTCCTTAAAGGATTTAAACAGCCAGGAAGGTGACGGCTCCTTGTCAATGTTGGTCTTCTGCCTGCCGTGGGAGTTTTATCTGTCTTGCCGCTGAGACCACTAGATCAAGTCACCCCGCCGGGATCAGAGGCGTCCACGCCGAACGGAGGGGGAGGCGGGCGGAGGCGGTATTGACGGCTCCATGACAACTGTGCATGCTTTGCATTCCGCTCCGGTGTTGACGTTGTGGGGACGAGGGCGGATCTGTGTTCGGAAGGGGGGCCGCACAGAGTCCAAGGGTTCACGTTGACTTTCCATCGGGTTTGTTTTCATAGTCTTTTCTCAACGTGTCATAGCCCTCACGCCCAACGTGGCCTTTCGCATTTCGGTTATTCTGGTTAAAGACTTTGGGAAGAGTGAACTTAAAACATTTCCTCGGTGCTGCCTCCCCGACCAGTGTGTACACACACACACACACACTCACCCACCCACATACACTCAGCAACACACACAAAGTCACTCCATTCTGAAATGTTGATCCTGAATTAGGCATGTACAAGACTGACCCATGTGTAGGACCTACTAACTTTGTCCAGATCATCCTTGTACATTTCAAATGTTGTGCAAACACATTTTTTAAAAAGCTTTCTTCTCGCCCGGCCAGTGTGGCTCAGTGGTTGAGCGTCAACCTAGGAACCAGGAGGTCACGGTTCGATTCCCAGTCAGAGCACATGCCCAGATTGTGGGCCCGATCCCCAGTGTGGGGCGTGCAGGAGGCAGCTGATCCATGATTCTCTCTCATCATGGATGTTTCTCTCTCTCTTCCTCTCCCTTCCTCTCTGAAATAAATAAAAATATATTTAAAATAAAATAAAATTAAAAAAAAAGCTCTTCTCTGTGTTAGAGAATGATCCTGAGTGTGCAAAGATGACACAGTAATTTTTTTGTTACTTCATTTTATTAATTTTTTTCCCCATTGATTTTTAGAGACAGAAACAGAGAAACATTGATGAGAGAGAGAGAGAGAGAGAGACACATTGATGTGAGAGAGAGAGAGAGAGACATCGATTGGTTGCTTCCCACACTCTCCCCGACCAGGGCCAGGGATCAAGCCCACAACCCAGGTACGTGCCCTTGACCGGAATCGAACCTGGGACCCTTCAGTTTGCAGACCGACGCTCTATCCACTGAGCCACACCAGCCGGGGCGATGACAGTAATATTATCAGACTCTGTATGTCTTAGGTTGCTTTTATTATAACTGAGTATTTTCCAAACGAGACTGAAAAGCTTCAAGGAAGATTGTACCATGGCAGTTAGGGGGTACTGGGGATCTGTATGTGTGAGAGAGGATATTGAATCCCTTTAAGTCACAGTCTGTGCTGCTGTAGAAATGAGGAGGCCACGCCTGCATTTCGCCCTGAGAATTTTCTACCCACCATGCACAGTTGCATCATTGAGAGTTCTGAATTCCTTGCCAGTCCGGCGTGGCTCAGTGGTTGAGTGTCAACCTGTGAACCTGGAGGTCACAGTTCGATTCCCGGTCAGAGCACATGCCTGGGTTGCAGGCTCGATCCCCAGTGTGGGGTGGGCGGGAGGCGTCCGATCAATGATTCTCTTTCATCATTGATGTTTCTGTCTGTCTCTCTCTCTCTCTCTCTCCCTCCCTCTCTCTCTCCTCCCTTCCTCTCTAAAATCAATAAAAAAAATATATTTTTTTTAAAAAAGAGGTATGAATTCCTCTAATTCTCATCGCTAATATATGTGGCCTAGACTGGTTGCTCCAAAGGTTTCCTTAAACCAGCCCTCGCCAACCTTTCGGACCTCATGGACCACCAGTTGGCGACCGCTGGCCTAGAGCCTGCAATATCATATTTATGTAGCTTCTTTGGGAGGATTTCCTGTAACTCAAGATGGTAGTCAGGCCCTAACCGGTTTGGCTCAGTGGATAGAGCCTCAGCCTGCAGACTGAAAGGTCCCAGGTTCGATTCCGGTCAAGGGCATGTACCTTGGTTGAGGGCACATATCCAGTAGGGAGTATGAAGGAGGCAGCTGATCGATGTTTCTCTCTCATTGATGTTTCTAACTCTCTATCCCTCTCCCTTCCTCTCTGTAAAAAATCAATAAAATATATTAAAAAAAAAAAGATGGTAGTCAGAATGATGGGTGTAGAAGGATTTTTAAAAAGAGAAATCCTTGCTCGGCCGGTGTGGTTCAGTGGTTGAGCATCGATCTATGAATCAGGAGGTCAGGGTTCGGGCTCGATCCCCTGTATGGGGCGTGCAGGAGGCAGCCAATAGATGATTCTCTCTCATCATTGATATTTCTATCTCTCTCTCTCCCCCTCCTTTCTGAAATCAATAAAAATATATTTTTAAAAAAACACAGAATTTTCCTTTGCCCCATGGGATTTTCACACTTTTCAGCTGACGCCACTGTATTTTACTCAGACTGTATAGAGTTGTCAGTGTATTCATTATACGCATCTCCTGCAGCCCTGAGCAGATGACAATTGCTAGAGCGGGCGGGAAGGGGGGCGGGGGGCTGGCGGGGAGGGGGGACCCATTCAAACGCACAGCTTCTGAAGCAAATTTCTCTCGTGTCTTCTGTTCCGGCCCCTGCGTGGACTGTCCCCTCGCACTGCTTCCGATGGCATGTTCCCTCACGCTGTCGGGCGCCGAGACGGGATGTCTCCTCTGTATATAAAAATTAAAAATTCAAACAAAAATCTGGCCCACATGAAGAACAGGCCCTCTGGGCATATGGCTCATTATGCATATTCGTTTAATTACTAAAACACTTGGGATGGCCTCCCTGCCCTCGCTCTCAACTCGCAAAGTCAGATCTCTCCTCTTGCACAGAAGATGGAGCAGAGAACTGTGTTCTGAAGGAGGGGTTGGAAAAAAAAAAAAGAGAGCTTTTGAAGACATTTTTGGAATTCACCAAAAGGAGACAGGATTCTCAGGATGAGATGGATAGCAGCAGGGATTTCTCTCTCTTTTCCTCTCTCTTTTTGTCTCCTTCTCCCTCCCCCCCCCCTTTCTACCACTGCCCCCCAAACGCTAGTCTTACTGTGGTTAGTTTATATGAAAGTGGGCAGGGCAGGAATGCAAGACCTAGAGCAGGGGTCCTCAAACTTTTTAAACAGGGGGCCAGTTCCCTGTCCCTCAGACCGTTGGAGGGCCGGACTATCATTTTAAAAAAAAATCTGAACACATTCCTATGCACACTGCACATATCTTATTTTGAAGTAAAAAAAAACACAAAAAAAAAAACACGGCAAAAACGCCCGCATGTGGCCCGCGGGCCGGAGTTTGAGGACGCCTGGCCTAGAGTATAGTTTTTCATGTACATTTTCTTCTGAGCCACCCAGGTCTCAGGACGAAGCTACGTTTTATCGGCTAGAAAGGGACTCGCCATGAAAGTGGGACTTTAATTGATTTTTCAGGGCTAACAGGTGGTGATCGCTTAGACGTGCCCCAGCCTCGTTGCCACTCCTGATTCGGGGCGGCACGCAGAATAGCTTTATTAAAATAAACCGTTTCCTGGCTTTGCGGTTACCTGAACATCTGCCTCCTGGTTTTTCAAGGGCCTTTGCCAAGATTTCCCCTCCCTGCTTGCATGGATCGGATCCTAGGAAAAAAAATAAGTGGAGGAAGACTCTCTTCTCTACGTGTCATCAAACTCTTCGTTTTGGGGGTTTACAGTTAGAAACGTTGTTGTTTTGGGGAGTTCCTTTTGGCGGTGGTTGTTTTCACATGTGTTTCGGTTGCACATTTATTTTCATGGTGCAACAGGTATTTTTGAACAAAACAGGCCAAAACTCGAATGGGTAGTTGCTGGGTTTGCATTTGAACTTTTAAAAATATATATATATTTGATTGATGCTTTTACAGAGAGGAAGGGAGAGGGATAGAGAGTTAGAAACATCGATCAGCTGCCTCCTGCACATTCCCACTGGGGATGTGCCCGCAACCAAGGTCCATGCCCTTGACCGGAATTGAACCTGGGACCCTTGAGTCCGCAGGCCGGCGCTCTATCCACTGAGCCACACCGGTGAGGGCTGCATTTGAACTTTTATTCTAGTAATCCATTGATGGTTTACGTGAGGGTGTGTGTGTGTGTGTGTGTGTGTGTGTGTGTGTGTGTGTGTGTGTGTGCGCGCACGCATATATGCTTATAGACCGTGTTTTGGTTTCTCCCTGGTTTATAGCGTTGTCTCAGCATTGTAGGAAAGCTTTTTTGGACGAGTCCCAAGGACAGTAAATTCAGGACCCCTAAAAGCGTTTCTTAAGGAAAGGACCATCCAAACCTTGGCATCCTTCTTGTTTTCAGTGGCAGTGTTCTCTCCGATGATGCAAATGGGTCGCCTCTCCGAGTCACGGGAGACCATCCAAGACATTCTGGATCTGATTGCTGAGAGAACTGTACTTTGTTTTCAATAGCACCGCTCACTCATCACTTCGGGAGGGAGGGCTCCCGGATTAAAGCACCTTCCTTGGTTTCCAGCACTCAGTGGAGTCTGTACCGAGCTATTGTGGGCGTCATGTGAACTCATTGCAGCCCCGTGCCTTTTCGTGCCAGAAATAAAGCTGTAAGCGGCGTAACTTAATATAGTGGACTGCTTTATTCTATTACTGCACCGATGCTAATTAGATACACTTTCTTTATCACCCAGCGTGTGTGTGTGTGTGTGTGTGTGTGTGTGTGTGTGTATGAGGCCTGGTGCATGAATTCGTGTATGGGTGGGGTCTGGCCAGGAGGAGGGGACATGGGCGGTTGGTGGGCCTGCCTGCTGGTCGAACTCCTGGTCAAGGGGACAATTTTGCATATTAGCCTTTTATTATATAGGATATACACTGAGTGGCCAGATTATTATGATATCTGAACGCATAATAATCTGGCCACTCAGTGTATGTATGTATGTATGTATGTATGTATGTGTGTGTATATATACACACATATTTATTTTATTGATTTCAGAGAGGAAGGGAGAGAGAGATAGAAACATCAGTGATGAGAGAGAATCATTGATCAGCTGCCTCCTGCACACCCCACACTGGGGATCGAGCCCACAACCTGGGCATGTGCCCTTGGCCGGAATCGAACCTGGGACCCTTCAGTCCGCAGGCCAATGTTCTATCCACTGAGCCAAAATGGCTAGGGCACCCAGAACATTGTTTGCAGTATTCATTCTCATCCAGTCTTTCTATGAACACGAAGGAGTAAAGTCTAATATGTTAAGTTGAAGCTTTTATTCGCAATTGCAGCCCAAAGTCAGAGGACACTTTTATTTGTATGTATTTTTTTTTAATTTTTATTGATTTCAGAGAGGAAGGGAGAGGGAGAGAGAGAAACATCAATGATGAGAGAGAATCATTGGTCAGCTGTCTCCTGCACACCTCCTACTGGGGATCCAGCCTGCAACCTGGGTATGTGCCCTTGACTAGAATGGAGCCTGGGACCCTTCAGTCTGCAGGCTGACGTTCTGTCCACTGAGCCAAAGCAGCTAGGGCCAGAGAACACTTTTCTAGAACGCTCTGTCCACTTAGCGGACAATTAGAGCCCCATTGGACTTCTACCACGGAGGGTGCCCTCGGTGCCAACAATTCTGCTTCGGACATGAGTGAGGCGCTTCCTGGTACATTTCATGGAATTTTTTTTTTTTTTTGTCTTGACCTCTTCAAGATCCCCAGCTTTATGGGGAATAAACGTGTGAGGATTCTTTTCTCCCTTCCTTTAATCTGAGTAGAGAATTTGCTGATGGCTTTGGAAGCTGTATTTACCCATATCGGACTTTCAACTGCTCAATTACTAGCTTCTGCAAAAGAATAAACAAACAAACAAAAAAACAGATAATGAGAAATTTATTGTCTGATTCTCAACCAGAAATTATGACCATTTTAGGAGGGAAAGAGCCAATAGTGGCAACGTATTAGATGCCTTCTCTCTTCATTTCGTTTAGAGCTGTTCTACTTTGTCACCTAGCAGCTCCGCCTTGATGAGTGGTGTGGGTTATTACTGGGCCATAGATGAGCAGTTGACTTTTTCCATTTACATAAAGTCATCAAGAAATGTAGAGGGTGGCCAGTTAGCATGATGCAAACCATGGGGATTTTAAAAATATGTTTGCATTGATTTGGGTTCTTATTAGAGAGAGAGGAAGGCAGAGGGAGAGAGAGAGAGAGAAAAAAAAAAAAAAACATTGATGAGAGAGAATCATTGATTGGCTGCTTCCTGCACGCCCCCTACTGGGGATCGAGCCCACCACTGGTGCATGTGCCCTTACTGGGAATCGAACCGATGACCTCTTGGTACATGGGAAGATACCCAACCAACTGAACCACACTGTCCGGGCAAACCATGGGATTTTAATAAACGTTTCATATTCAAAAGAAAATGAAGATTATGTACTTAGGAAGAAGCTTGTGTATGAATACAGATTAGAAGCATTTTTTTCTTTAGTCCTATAGTACATACAAAAGGGGAAAGTAAAATCAGCAGAAACTCCTTCCTTCGAAGGATGCGGCCTGGAAGTCTCTAATTTGTTCTAAGTTGATAAGTTGCATGAGTGACTTTTTCCCAGCACTTATGAACTCATAGCTGATAACCACGACTCACCGTATTTCATCTTTTGGGACCACCTGTGAGTTTGAAAAGAAAGTGGGGCGTTCAGTCTTGAAATAATGTGCCAGAGATTTCACTCCTGCCTCATGAAATAATGGCCATGTGCTCTTTTCTTCTTTGGCCTACTACTCCGTGTGTTACTTGGAGGCAGGGCCATGTCTTCATTGCATTCTTGTTTCCGGTGGCCATTGTGGCATAGACACTTCAGTTCACACCCAAGCTCTTGCTTGTCCTTTCTGTGGGAGGGATCCCAAATCCGGAGGCTGAGAGAAATCGGGCAGGTGAAGTGCATGGCTTGTCTGATGTAGGTATTCCTGGCCCAATTTCAAAATTGGAAGATTTTAAGATTTTTAAATTTTATTTTATATATATATATTTTTTGTTGTTGTTGTTAATCCTCACCCAAAGATATTTTTCCATTGGTTTTTAGAGAGTGGAAGGGAGGAGGAGGAGGAGAGAAAGAGAGAGAGAGAAACATCAATGTGAGAGAGACATACAGATTGGTTGCCTTCTGCACCTGCCCCAACCAGGGCCGGGGATCGAGCCTGCAACCAAGGTTCATGCCCTTGACCGGAATCGAACCTGGGACCCTTCCGTCCGCAGGCCGATGCTCTATCCACTGAGCCAAACCTGCTAGGGTGACGATTTTAAGATTCTTAAAGAGACTTTGAAAATCTGAAGTGTTTTTACCTGAAATACTTGGATTTTAAAATATTGGGAGCCAATGACAAAAGTAATCCCCTCTCCAGTTACAATAAACCTTATGGTTGGCAAAATTTGGTGTGTGGCCTGCCTCTTGGAGACGGTGGTTTTTGCATACGACTGTCCCTCCGTTCTGGTACAAGACCTCTAGGAGCAAAAACGCTGAGTAGGTCTAGAGGGGAATGGGGTTTCCAGGTATGGGGCCGCTGTATCGGTCTGTTCCAGGGTGTACCTGGCCAATTCGTTTCTTCCCCATTCTACCAGTTCTAAAACCGTGTTAAACATTGCACGTGCATGTGTGTGTGTGTGTCTGTGTGTGTGTGCACGCACGTGCGTGTGTGTGTGTGTCTGTGGGTGTGCGTGTGCGTGTGTGTGTGTGGGTGTGCATGTGTGTGTGTGTGCGAACCTGTTTGTAACTGTTTCTAAAAGCTACTGTAGTGAGAGCCTGGATTTAATTTCCCGAGGTCATGGAGTGGGCATGGCAGATCGTTCCCGCTCCGTGTTCTCGGGCAGTGATCTGGTCTTGTCTTCCCCTCAGGTGTTCTTGGTCACCGTGTGGAACTTTGAGCTGTACATGATCCCCCTCGCGTTGCTGCTGCTCTTCGCCTACAATTTCATCGAACCCACGAAAGGGAAGGGGGGCGGCACCCACGACTGCCAGGTAAGCCAGGATCCCAGTAACGCTGACGTGTGCTAGAAACAAAGGTGTGAGCAAGGATGAGCCGGCGCCACCGCTGAAGCATGGCCCGGGTCCATTCGGTTTGAGCCTGAAGGATCCACCCTGCACATACGTCCATGTTCTAATAGAGATCTGTTTTCTTTAAAAAAACCAAAACAAACAAACAAACATATATATATATATTTTTTTTATTTTTATTTTTTTATTTCCGAGAGGATGGGAGAGGGAAAGAGAGAAACATCCATGATGAGAGAGAACCATTGATCGGCTGCCTCCTGCACACCCCACCCTGAGGATCGAGCCCACAACTCGGGCATGTGCCCTGACTGGGAATCGAATCGTGACCTCCTGGTTCATAGTTTGATGCTCAACCACTGGGCCACCCCAGCCGGGCTAGAAATATATGTTTTTACTGATTTGAGAGAGAGAGGGAGAGGGAGAGAGAGAGAAACATCAATGACAGAGAAACATAGATCAGCTGCCTCCTGCATACCCCATACCTGGGGATCCAGCCTGCAACCCCGGGCACGTGCCCTGGACTTAGATCGAACCGGCAGCCTCTTGGTGCATGAGACGACGCTCAACCCATTGAGCCACACTGGCCAGGGCTGTGGTAGAGATCTTCCATCAGATGTCACCTGGCGTCTTCTTTCTATAGCATCTTGTGTTTCCGAGTCGGGCTGTTTCCTCAGAGTCAGGAGGGCCCTGTGGTGCTCGGTCATCTGTCCCATGCCAGCAGCACGTGTCCGTGTGCGCGTCTGGTCCTCCGTAAGGTTAAGGTGAAGAGCGTTGTCAGCCACGAGAGCCAAGTCCCTCCTGGGGACGCAGAGCCGCTGGAGGCTGCCCCGGGCCCTCCACCCAGGCTCCACCTCCGGCCTGAAGACTCAGGGGGCTCTCGGAGGCTTGCCGACTCCCAGGGAACCCCGAGCCTGGCTGGGCATGCGTCCCTCTATTCCTGTGCCCACGTTTCTGCCGTGATTCTCAAACTTTCCAGCAAAGCTTCCCTCAGAGACCCTGGCCTCCGCTCCCTTCCTTCTTCCCCAGCTCTCCTCCCCTCGCCCTCTCCTTGCACACCAGGGGATCTCTCCTGCCCCCGTGAGCAGGAACGTGTATGTGTTGGCTTCCTTTATGGCATAATCCTGGCATTCCAGGTTCAAAAACCCAGCAGTTTTTACACAAAATTCCAAGGTCTTGAGACTTGGTAACAGATCAGCTTCACACTGGGTTTTTGTAGACTCAGAAGGGGACCGTGTTCACATAGTTTCCCTTAGCATGTTCTCATGATTTCAGAAAATCATCTCTGGCCCGGCTGGTGTGGCTCAGTGGTTGAGCGTGGACTCCTGAACCAGGAGGTCACAGTTCGATTCCCAGATATAGGGCACGTGTCCGGGTTGCAGGCTCCATCCCTAGTAGGGGGCGTGCAGGAGGCAGCCGATCTGTGATTCTCTCTCATCATGGATGTTTCTCTCTCTCCCCTCCCTTCCTCTCTGAAATCAATTAATAAATGAATAAATATTGCAGTGGCGTGATTGAAATTATACCTGTTCTAGAGACCAGGTTTTCAAACGAATCTGAACCAACCTGTTCGCATCACAGCCGGTGCTGTGATCCCCGAAACTAAAACCGGGTGCCCTTTAGTCCCGATCAAGGCCTTGTATTCCTTCCCTCACCTGCTCCCCCACCCAAACCGGAAGCCCAAGGAGAACAGTAAAACCCTAAAGAAACCTGTAACTTCCTCTTGAGGTGGATGCTATTCAGGCTGATGCGTTTCTACTGTCTAACATTCCCGTAATGGCCCCCGAGGAGCAGAGAAACCACTGACCAGTGAACCCAGCGCAAACAGAGAATGGTCCTCTCGGCCTTAACGTAGCGGTGGGTTCATCTGTCAGCGGGAGAACAGAACTGTTTACTGAAAGTTCAGCTCAGCTGAGCCGCTTGCAAGCTGGGGGCCTTCAAGGTATCTTTTTTCCTTAATCCTCACCCGAGGATATTTTTCCATTGATTTTTAGAGAGAGGGAGAGACAGAGAGAAATATCGATGTGAGAGAGACACATCGATGGGTTGCCTCCTGCACACCCTCCCTGACCAGGGCCCAGGCCGGGGAGGAGCCAGCAACTGAGGTACATGCCCTTGACCGGGATTGAACCTGGAACCCTTTGTTCCACAGGCTGATGCTCTATCCACTGAGCCAAACCGGCTAGGACTATAGACATTTTTCTTGTTCTTTTTTTTTTATTATTGATTTCAGAGAGCAAGGGAGAGGGAGAGAGAGATAGAAACATCAATGATGAGAGAGAATCATGAATCAGCTGCCTCCTGCGCACCCCCTACTGGGGATCGAGCCAGCAACCCAGGAATGTGCCCTTGACTGGAATCGAACCTGGGACCTTTCAGTTCACAGGCTGATGCTCTATCCACTGAGCCACACCGGCTCGGGCTGTAGATGTTTTTCTTTCATGTGAATGAGTTTAGTTTGCCTTTGGTCATATCCGCTGATATTTTATTAACAAACTGTGGGCTTCCTTTCAGGAGAGCACGGAAGTCAATGACGAGGAGGACGAAGATGACAAGGTGAGTGACCCAGGGAACCACAGGACAGGGAGGGGACATTCTTTTTTGTTGTTGTTGTTGATCCTTATCCGAGGATATTTTCCCATTGATTTTTAGAGAGAGTGGAAGTGAGAGGGAGAGACAGAGAGAATCATTGATGTGAGAGAGACCCAGCGGTTGGTTGCCTCCTGCACGCACCCCTACCAGGGCCAGAGAACCTGTAACCGAGGTACGTGCCCTTGACCGGAATCAAACCCGGGACCCTTTAGTCTGAGGGCCGACACTCTATCCACTGAGCCAAACCAGCCAGGGAGGGACTTCCATGTTTTCAGCAGATAGCTTCCTTCCATGTTGTGTCGAATGCTTTTATTTTTTGTGCTTATAGAGTAGCCAGCATGTTAATATTCTTATCATTTACAAAGGATATCCCTTTCTAAGACATATCTATTTATTTGTTTCTTTTCATTCATTTATAAAAATGAGGATGAAAAGGGGCAAAATGTAAGAAATAATTGAAATAGTAGAAAAAGCCTAGCTGTAGGCTCAGCCAGTGTGGGTCAGTGGTTGAGCACCGACCTATGAACCAGGAGGTCACGGTTTGATTCCCGGTCAGGGCACCTGCCCAGGTTGTGGGCTCGATCCCCAGGACGGAGTGTGCAGGAGGCAGCTGATCCATGATTCTTTCTCATCATTGATGTTTCTATCTCTCTGTTCCTCTTTGAAATCAATAAAAATATATTTAAAAAATAAAAATAGCACAGCGGTAGGGGGGCTGTCCTTGGCTGCAGGCGAAGGTGCGCTTCTCCTTGGCGTCTGGAAGGTAGACGGAGGGGAGCCCGGGAAGTCACCCGTAAATCAAGTGACATTGCTCCTCCTTCAGGCTCCGGCCTGCGCGCTGCGGGGTGGCCACCCACGTCAGAGCCTGTCACTTCCCCAGCTGTTGCTGGCAGCGCGCGCAGCTCTCCGTCTGTGTACATCTGTCCTCTCCCTTCTCCTGGGAGAATCTCTCAAAGCCGCTGCTTCTGTTGTCATTACGCTTTCAGACAAACCTTCTGGAATAAAATGAAAAGAAGTGAAATGCCAAATGCGACGCTGCTAGCTTAATGGACTTCCAGTCCCCCAGAACCTGTGGGTATGGGGGGGGGCGTGCATGGCATAGCGTTTCGGATGCTTGAGGGGGAGGGGGAAGAGGAGGAGGAGATCTTTACAGTTAGGATCCAATATAAAATGCGCAGGAAATAGAAATGAATTTAAAAACACCGGCTCCATGGCACAAAGGGCCTTAAAATGAATCAAGAGAGGCAGATGGTTTTGCCCATTTGTAGCGAATTGAGGGGATTCCAGAGTAACCCTTATTTGTGGTGTTAAAATGATCATTCATAGCATAATAACGAAATCAAGTAGTAAAATATTTTTTTAAAGTAAGTTGCCCTTTTTCAGAAAAAAAAAGGTCACACAGATGCAACTTTCTTCTTGATGAATTGATGTTGCGTGGCTTCCGTGTGACATAGCTCCTTGAACATTAGAAGTAGAGATAGCCAAGCCAAAGTGCATGCTGGGAAGGCTCACCAAAGGAAACAAGTCCTTTTTATTTTTTATTTTTATTAACATGTTTTCATTGATTTTTGGAGAGAGAGGAAGGGAGAGGGATAGAGAGAGAGAAACATCCACGAGAGAGAAACATTATCGATCAGCTGCCTCCTGCATGCCCCCCACTGGGCATTGAGCCCACAGCCTGGACATGTGCCCTGACCTGGAATCAAACTGTGACCTCTTGGTTCCTGGGTTGATGCTCAACCACTGAGCCACACCAGCCAGGCGGAAACACAGTTTTAAATTAAAATTTCCGTTTTAATGAAATAATTTTAAACCTGTACTAGGAACTAGCCTACATTTTATTAACCAGGGCTTGAAAGTGAAGATTTCTTTCTGGTTGGCCAACCCTTTTTATTTTATTGATTTATTTTTTAAATATATATTTTATTGATTTTATTTTTACAGAGAGGAAGGGAGAGGGTTAGAGAGTTAGAAACATCGATGAGAGAGAAACATCCATCAGCTGCCTCCTGCACACTCCCTTACTGGGGATGTGCCCGCAACCAAGATACATGCCCTTGACCAGAATCGAACCTGGGACCCTGGAGTCCTCAGGCCGACGCTCTATCCACTGAGCCACACCGGTTAGGGCTGGCCAACCCTTTTTTAATGACCCACCCAGGGACGGGACAATGAACTGCCCAGCAGCGATCACTGGGAGCACGGGTCTTCGGCCCACCTCGCAAAGGAGAGCCTCTAACGAGAAGGCAATGAGTGAGACATCGGTGGTCAGTTCACTAGAGGTAGCACCTTCAGCCCGTGCACGGGTTGTCACGGTCGAACCTGACACTCAGGTGTCTCCAGGTCTGTCTCGGCCTGGAGGCAGAGCCATCGCGGCTGCGCTCCTAGCCTTCCCAGGCGAGGATGACTGCGTCGGAGCCACAGCATCTACAGGGATGGGCCGTGGAGCTGTTGTGTCAGCCTGTCCCACTCCGAGGGTCTTGTGAGCCGTCTCTCCCCATTGTCTCCTGGGCAATTTTGTTCTTGAGATCCTTTGAGTGTAGTATCTCCATAGGGACTTTACTTATTCATTTTTTAAATCTTTATTGTTGACAGTATTACATATGTCCCCTCCTCCCTCCCCCCCCTCATTGATATCATCTACCTCCACCTCCCACCCCAGGCCCTCTCCACCCCACTGTCTGTGTCCATGGGTTATGCACATGTGCATACAAGTTCTTTGGGTGATCTCTTCCCACCCACCCATCCTCCCCTGCCTTCCCTCTGAGATCCC
Organism: Eptesicus fuscus; assembly: GCF_027574615.1. Lineage (NCBI taxonomy): Eukaryota > Metazoa > Chordata > Mammalia > Chiroptera > Vespertilionidae > Eptesicus > Eptesicus fuscus. The sequence goes on along the minus strand of NC_072497.1, from coordinate 7,603,333 downwards.
ACAGGCTGTTCCATGCGTCTATGTCTCTGGATCTATTTTGCTCATCAGTTTATTTTGTTCATTAGATTCCACATCATAAGGCCTTTAATAGCCTCAGCACAGCCATGGTTGTTGTTTTTGCTTCCTCAACTTCATATTCCTGTGGAATCTTCTAGAGCAGCGGTCGGCAAACTCATTAGTCCACAGAGCCAAAGATCAACAGGACAACGATTGAAATTTCTTTTGAGAGCCCAATTTTTTAAACTTAAACTTCTTCTAATGCCACTTCTTCAAAAGAGACGCGCCCAGGCCGTGGTATTTTTGTGGAAGAGCCATACTCAAGGGGCCAAAGAGCCGCATGTGGCTCGCGAGCCGCGGTTTGCCGACCACTGGTCTAGAGGAATACGTCTAAGATGAAAATGTGACTGTTTATGCCTCTTCTGCCTAACACAGCCAGTCTGAGATGGGCGAACTTTCCAATCCCCTTCCATATCTTCTCACACTCACTTCTTTTTCTTAAAATATGTTTTTATTGAGAGATAGAGACATCCATGATGAGAGAGAATCATGGATCGGCTGCCTCCTGCACGTCCCCTACTGGGGATCGAGCCCACAACCTGGGCATGTGTCCTTGACCGGGAATCAAACCGTGACCTCCTGGTTCATAGGTCGATGCTCAACCACTGAGCCACGCCGGCCGGGCTCTCTCTCACTTCTTTAAGAGATTTGTAACTAGGGGGATTTTCAACATTAAGACCTCCGGAGCACACACCATTCACACCCATATTACAGTCCATTATTTCTTCTCCATGTGTGTCAGCCTCCACCACTGACATGTGCACACACAGGCTGTATCACAGGGCTCGCTCACGCGGCCCTCCTGGCTTCTGTTGCGTGTTACACATGACAGACCACGCTTCTGGGAAGTGTAACACACCCAGCGAGACAGGAACTGTTTACAAATTGTAAACACTCGGTCGTTTCCTCCCAAACCAGAAGAAGAAAGGGAACTTCTTTCTCTCCAAACGATCCATCTTGGAGGTGACACCCCTTAATTGCCAGCACCCCTTCCCACCAAATACCATCGCAGACAACTGGGGAGATGAAAGGGCGCCGGCCCCCGTGGCGCGGCTCTCTGGGGAGATGGACGCTTTCCCAAGTTCCCGCCTGTCTCCCGTGCACAGACCAGGCCGCGGTCTGGGCTCTGTCATCCTTTTATTGTCTGCAACGGGGATTGTTGTAAAATGACATCACCGTAGCCGCCTGCTCCCTTCTCATTGTCAAAAGGCCATGGGAGTGACTTGTATTAGAAACCCCATTAGACTCCACAATTTTGCCTTCGTTTCTTTTCTTTTTTTTTTTTCTTTCCTTTGTTAATCCTCACCCAAGGATATTTTTCCATTGATTTTTAGGGAGAGCGGAAGAGATAGGGAAAGACGGAGAGAAACGTGGATTGAGAGAATCACATCGATGGGTTGCCTCCTGCATGAGCCCCGACCAGGGCCCGAGCCAGGGAGGAGCCTGCAACCGAGGTATGCGCCCTTGATCAGAATCGAACCCGGGACCCTTGGTCCGAAGGCCCCGACGCTCTATCCACTGAGCCACACCGGCTAGGGCTTGCCTTCCTTGCTTCTCTGGGCTTTCAGTGGTAACATAGGACTCTCAGGGAGCTAGTTCTTCGGCTTTTTAGGAAACGGAACGTACCAACTAAACTTTGAAGAGAGGGACATTTTTTCTTTGTTATACCCGACGGGCCGTGGGAGAAATCGCTTCTTACAAGTAGTTTGCTGGGCACCCAGAACAGATAGTGACTAAGTCCAGCCAACAGCAATCAGCCGGCATGTGCTATGTGCGGGAGATTCTGTATGAGGAATTCTATTTGGTGGACCTTACTTGTAAGGATGGATTACAATGAAAATTGTATTAATTACCTGCACCATGAGAGGCCTGTAATTGAGGCATGAACCAAGAAACTGTTGTGTAAAATGCTGTATTCCAGTTACTTACAGAGACAATTTCAGCATGTACTATTACTATCAGGAGGGAGAAATCATCAGGGCGTGTAATAATAGTTTTAAAAAACCCTGCTTATTGCTATCATAAAGGAACGACACCCAGGGGCCTGTGTTGTGGGGTGGTTGGTGTTTAGCTTGGCTGTCACAAGAGAACTTGAATGATCTGGTGGGTTTTTGTTTTTTTTTAGGATGATCAATGAGATCACAATTGCCTTACAGTGTTTAGAGGGAGAAAATTACCCTTTCATATTAATTATGGGTGAAAAACGGGTATAGATGTTTTCTTTTAAACAAATAAGGAATGCCTGATGCACTTTTGTTGATCAACTATGGAATGTTTTATATTGAAAGAGTGCAAATAAATACTGAACTATATAATAAAAGCCGAATGGCTGGTCGCTATGATGCGCACTGACCACCAGGGGGCAGGCGCTCAAGGCAGGAGCTGCCCCCAGCTCACAGGCCCCAGGCCAGCCAAGGTGGGTGCCAGCAGGGGGCCCCCCAATTGCCTCATAGGTCGCCCTGCAGAGGGAGGCAACTGGCGGCGGGGGGGTGGGGCTGGGCTGGCGAGCGGGCGGGGCCAGGCCAGCCAAGACGGATGCCAGGGGGCTACACCCCCAACCCCAATCGCTCTGCCAATCGCCCCCACAGATCAGCCCTGATTGCCGGCCAGGCCTAGGGACTCTAGTACAATATATTTTCACAAGTTAGGCTGTGGTCATTAAATGTAAGTACTTTTTAAACCATCAATTTCCATTTTTAAAATGACTTTCATCCTCCACACTGACTAGTCCACTGCTCACTACCCAGGCAGAGCCTTCTTAGAGAAAGAAGCAGGTGGCATATGAACTTCGAAGGACTTTTCCTTACAATCTGATAGTGAGAGTAGTCTTACTTACGATTCCTTTGCTACTTAAGAATATCCAAACCACGACAAGTTAGTTTGATTGGTGGTGATTTTTTTTACACTATTCACTCAGCAGTGGTATGTTAAGATGATAAGGTATGTTATTATTATGAAAATAAAAAAGTCGCCCTGGCTGGTTTGGCTGAGTGGATAGAGCATCGGCCTGAAGGGTCCCAGGTTCGATTCTGGTCAAGGGCACATGCCTGGGTTGCGGGCTCGATCCCCAGTAAGGGGGCATGCAGGAGGCAGCCAATCCATGATTCTCTCTCATCATTGATGTTTCTGTCTCTCCCTCTCCATTCCTCTCTGAAATCAATAAAAATATATTTAAAAAAAAAAAGAAAAGAAAAAAGTCAAAGAATATCTTTGAAAGATGAACAATAATTGAATATCTTCCTACACATTTCAGAGCCTATGGGAACGATATACAGGGCGTATTGTAGAGGACCTGCTCAGGGATAATTTTCAGGGGAATAAAATAAATGGCCATTCTGATGTAACTGCTTTTAATTTGATTTAATATGAATTTTAGTGATGAAGTCATTTAATTGCTAGCATCTCTACCGTACCATCTTAGCTTTGAGACTTTAATATTAAAATGGATTCCAGCCAATTCTTAATGATCGGTTTATGCATGTTCCGATGAGAAGGGATTGGCTTCCTTACTTCCTGCAGTCTTTTCCCTGACACGCCGACTAGCTCACATTTTTCGTTTCAACATGAAACCTCCGTTCTTAAGAGTGTTTGGCCTCATTGCCTTGAGAAGTAATCCAGGAATGTTAATAATCTGACCTTTCGAGGCAGTATTCATCCTACTCACTACCAGGCTCACTAACCCTAGCACTTGTGGATTTGCTTAGAAATTTCTACTGTAAGGATTACACTTGTTATGTCACTCCCAAATATTGTGAAATATGATATACCAGACTATAAATTAGATGGATTATCTATTCTTCTGTTAGCTAATGTGCACTGTCTATCAGAATACAGTCAGAGGCTCTGATTTTATAGAATACTAGAGGCCCGGTGCATGAAATTCATGCACTCTGGGGGTGGAGGGGTTCCCTCAGCCCGGATTGCAAGAGGGTACAGGCCAGACTGAGGGACCCCACTGGTGCACGATCGGGGCCAGGGAGGGACAGAGGAGGTTGGCCAGCTGGGGAGGGACCACAGAAGGGCTCAGGGCATGTCTGGCCCGTCTCGCTCAGTCCCGATTGGCCAGACCCCAGCAGCAAGCTCACCTACTGGTTGGAACGTCTGCCCCCTGGTGGTCAGTGCACGTCATAGCGAGCAGTTGAGTGACCTTAGCATATCATTAGCATATTACACTTTGATTGGTTGAATGGCCGACCGGACGACTGGACACTTGGCATATTAGGCTTTTATTATATAGGATAACGAATCTAGATATTTAATTTCCCATTGCTTAAAATTTTTACATCATGCTAATGTGGACTGCATTGCACATTGTATCTCCATTACCCACAGGTCATTGTTTTTCTGAGGATAGTAGTTAGTCCTCTTGTCTTTCCTAATGAAACCCCTGTTTCAGTGTGATTTGCACTAAGTCCCAATTATCCAATGAGTTTAGAAGCTAATTGATAATTTACAGGAAAGGTGGGGGGGGGGGGGGCACACCATTATTTTCCTCAAGGGAAAAGTAATAACGTAAGTAATAAATGACACAAGAGTAATAATGTAAAACAACATCATTTGCTCTAAGAATTAGTTAAGTATAATTGGATTTTAAAAATAATATTTGTAGAGTGTTTACAATTTCCAGACTGTTTTTATATATTTCAGCTCAGCATTCAAAATAAACCATTAAATTAGCTACTTCCCCCGTCTACAAATGAACAAACCCGAATTAAGAGAAACGAACTTGAGCCTGGCCAGCGTGGTTGAGCATCGACCTATGAACCAGGAGGTCACAGTTCTATTCCCGGTCAGGGCACATGCCCAGGTTTCGGGCTCCATCCCCAGTGGGGGAGCATGCAGGAGGCAGCTGATCCGTGATTCTCTCTCATCATGGATGTTTCTCTCTCTCTCCCTCTCCCTTCCTCTCTGAAATCAAAAGTATTTTTAGAATTTCTTATTGCACTGTTTGGTCACACACATATTTTTTCTTCCACCCGCCTCACTTCCCCACCTCAGATATAACGAAAGGGCCCCCTGCTCAGTCCGCAGCCCCAGCTCATGGCGTGTTTGGCCGCAGCAGTTCCAGTGGCAGGAAGCCCGCAGCCCTGCCCTGTGGTCGCAGGCCTGGCATCTGTCAATGGGCTGAGAGAAACTTCTAATGAAATGGTGAAGCCAGAGCACACGCTGGGAGATACCTGTCAGCGTGGAAGCGCTGTGTGCAGTGAGCAGACAGAGAGAGCCGTTTAAAACCACTTAGAAATTATATTGACTCCAAACCCAAACAGTCTGTGTTCTGTTCACTCCCCAAAGCAAACGGACTACTGGGGAGGGATGGCTCTCCGCAAAGAGCAACGATTTTCTTTCCTCATGGAAACGGCATGCACCAGGGAGTTGACTCTGGGTGCGTGCGTGTGTGTGTGTGTGTGTGTGTGTATGTGTGTGTGCGTGTGTGTCTGTGTGTGTGTGTGTGTGTGTGTGCGTCTGTGTGTGTGTGCGTCTGTGTGTGTGTCTGTGTGCGTCTCTGTGTGTGTGTGTGTCTGTGCGTCTGTGTGTGTGTCTGTGCGTCTGTGTGTGTGTATGTGTCTGTGTGTGTGTGCGTCTGTGTGTGTGTGTGTGTCTGTGTGTGTGTGTGTGTGTGTGTGTCCATGCACGCACAACGCATCTCATGGGCAGAAGCCCTGAAGACAATTCCCAGTGCAGTAAGCCAGGCTTACCCAGACCCGTTTGTAATCTTGTGTATCAGAAATATTGCTTCTTGTTCTTTGTTATGACAGATGTTGAGAGGGGTTTTTTGTTTTGTTTTGTTTTTTGTGTTTTTTTTTTTTTTTCATGCTGGATGCCACTCAGTCTATTTCTGATGTTGATCATGTTTGCACGTTTTCAAAGGGCAGGCTTTTACTATTCAGTGGGAGGAAACAGACCAAACACACTCCCCTCTGCAGTCTCAAGTTCTGTTTTTGCCTCTCTGCTCTGGATGGCTGAAACTACTGGGAAGATCTTGAGGTAGAAATGTGGCACGGATGGCTTTTGGGAACCTGGGTACATCCGGTGACAAATACGACTCAGTGTCTCAGCGTGTCACAAAGATTTGTCCTGCTGTGGTTAACTTTCAGGACTATGTCTCTGGTTTTGCTTAGGTAATTAAAGAGAAAGGTGAGCCCGGCCGGTGTGGCTCAGTGGTTGAGCGTCAACCCGTGAACCAGGAGGTCACAGTTCGATTCCCAGTCAGGGCACATGCCCGGGTTGCGGGCTCGATCCCCTGTAGGGGGCGTGCAGGAGGCAGCTGATCCATGATCCTCTCGCATCCTTGATGTTTCTATCTATCTCTCCCTCTTCCTTCCTCCCTGAAATCAATAAAAACGTATTTCAAAAAAGAGAGAAAGAAAGGAGTTTTCCTAAATCAGAACAGGTAGGAAAGATTTCAAGTCACATACTGATGATATAATTAATTCTTAGTTGTAAGTTCATTGTGATGGTGTTAATTCTCTCCCACAATCCTCTAGTCATTGGAGGCATGGGAAAGGCAACGGGGCCTTGAAGAAGGAAATAACTGCTTCTTGATTTATTTCATTTTTGTTCTTAGAAAAAACAACAACACACCACCACTCTGTTACACACGGGTACACTGTTCTTATTTCAGCTGCTTACAAAACTTAGCCTAGACTCCGGGTTTTCTTCATATGTGTATGTGTTTTCTCTTGAACATTTTAGAAACAAATGGACAATGAAAGAAAATGGTGATCTTGCCTTTATTTTTATGTAATCTATATGTTTAGGGTATAGAGCTGGCATTTTCATTATTTTTCTTAGGACAAGAGCCACTCTCCCTTTATCCAGAACAGAGCAGCATTATGAAATGTGAACTCCGGATCATGAAAAGTTCCATGCTCTTCGTCTCTCCCATCATGTCGTGGTACTGGCGTGGCTCGTAAACGAGACCCTAAGCCATGTGACCCTTACTCATGCCTCTGTGTGTTTTCAAATCCGTAAGAAGTAAAATCCACTCGTCCTCGAAATCTAGAAAATACGTTGTTCGCCGCTGTGACATTGTGTGCCTGCTGAATGGCACCAGTGGCGATCCCCATTTTTATTACTCATTTCCCTCGAATAATTGGAAGCCGCTTATGTTCAGGAAAACGTCAGCGCGTGAGGTGGCAGGCCTGTCTTTCTGAATGAATCACTGCGGCGCCTCCTGGGGAACCGGGGAGCAGCCGCAGATGTAACGTTGTGTTTGCTAAACGGTGTTACCACCACATCCCCTGGCTCCATCGGAAACGTGTAAATAAAGCCAGCATGGAGCAGATAGAACTGCCAGATAAGCTCCGACAGCACAGGCCAACATGAGTAGACTTGTCCTGGAAGTTCATTGCTCTTGAAACAAATCAACCCCAGGACTGTTTTGACTAGACCAAAAGTTGCTTATTCGGCCTTTTGTCCCTTTATATCCTTTTTTATGTTTTCTCTATCTATTTTATTGATTTCAGAGAGGGGGAGAGAGAAACATCCACAATGAGAGAGAATCACTGATGGGCTGCCTCCTGCATGCCCCCTACTGGGCATGGAGCCCACTCCCCCAGGCGTGTGCCCTGAATGGGAAACGAACCGGGACCTCCTGATTCATTGGTCGAGGTTGAACCACTGAGCCACACCGGCCCGGCTCTTTGCATTCTTGAAGGGGACGGGCTTATGTGTCTGAAGTACCTAGAGTGTACCAAGTGCTGATGTGATGTTTACTTCTCCAAAGACTCCCTACCATCTCCCTTTTCTCGATAACAAATTTGCAACTCAGAAAGGGGTCAGGACCTTGCCTCGATCGCAGAGCGAGAAGACAAGACCAGTGTTAATCAATAAAAATATACACCGAGTGGCCAGATTATGATGATCTCTGAACGCATAATAATCTGGCCACTCAGTGTACTTCTCTTGAGCACCTCATTTATTTGATATCAAAGATGCTATAAATCGTGCACCTGATCAGTTTTCCCCTTTGCACCGGCTGATAGAAAGCTCAGGGCAAATAGGTGGTTGATGTCCAGCAAAAGTCTAGAATCCTGTTGGTACCCATTTGAGGTACACATACACGGAGTGGCCAGATTATTATGCTTTCAGAGATCATCATAATCTGGACACTCAGTGTATACATATATTTAAATGCAGCAGTGTTTGACTAAGAAGCCACAGTGCTAGGAAACCATAGTGTCTACATAGCCAACATGCCATGTTGTTACCTGCCGGGAACATGTCTGAAGCCCTGTGAGAGGGGGTGGGGTGGGCGAGGGTGAGCTGGCAGATAGCCTGGTGAAGACAAAGAGGACACCAGGATCAGCCAAATGGAATCGCGGAGTTCCCTGGCAGACGCATCCGCCTCCACAGGGAGACGAAGGCCTTGGCTCCATGGGGCTTCCATTCATCGTGGAATCATGGGAAGCTTGCTCACCGAGAGTGTTTGCATCGAAGGAATGGGCAGGACATTTTGTGGAGTCAGTCAATACTTATGGCCCGGCTGGTGTGGCTCAGTGGTTGAGTGTCGACCTATGAACCAGGAGGTCACAGTTTGATTCCCAGTCAGGTCACGTGCCCCGGTTGCAGGCTTGATCCCAAGTGTGGGGGATGTGCAGGAGGCAGCGATCAATGATTCTCTCTCATCATTGATGTTTCTATCTCTCCCTCTCCCTTCCCTCTGAAATCAATAATAAAAATATATATATGTAAATAAGTAAATATTTACACTGAGTGGTCAGATTATTATGATCTCTGAACGCATAATCATCTGGCCACTCAGTGTGTGTGTGTGTGTGTGTGTGTGTGTGTGTGTGTGTGTATTAGAGGCCCAGTGCATGAATTCGTGCATGGGTGGGGTCCAGCCAGCCTGGCCAGGGGGAGGGGACACGGGTGGTTGGCTGGCCTGCCTGCTGGTCGAACTCCTGGTCGAGGGGACAATTTGCATATTAGCCTTTTATTATATAGGATATACACTGAGTGGCCAGATTATTATGCGTTCAGAGGTCATAATAATCTGGCCATTCAGTGTATGTTGCGAGAAATGTGGCATCTCTTGGAGTCCCTCTGTGGATGATAACCGTGCTATTATATAGCACAGTACACTCCTTTCTAGACTGGAACAATAACGAGAGCATAACTGAGTCCAATCTTGCTTCTGCGTTTCTTAGGAATCCGAGAAAAAGGGCATCATCGAGAGAATCTACATGGTACAGGATATCGTTTCCACGGTTCAGAACATCTTGGAGGAAGTAGCTTCCTTTGGAGAAAGAATTAAAAAGTAAGTCCTACCTTTGCATCGTGGTGTTTGAATTAGAGCTGCCGTCCACAAGGGCGAGTGTGGGTGGGGAGCGTGAGGTCAGAAAATGCAGAACCCCAAAACTGAAGCCATGGTGTCAGGCAATCCCTGTTAACTCTGGCTGGTTTGCTCTTTGGGCTTGTCAGTCGCACAGTTGGGCAATGCGTCAGAACTGGGGTGACCAGGTGGCCCAGCGTAACTACGAATAGTGTCCCGCTCACTCTCAAAGAGACCCTAGATTGGGTGATAAACTACATTTAAAAAAATAGATATCTACACTAATAAAAGTAAGATGCAAATTGACCATACCTTCACGACGCCCACCAACCAATCATGAGTGAGTATGCAAATTAACCCAACAACAATGGCAGGTTAATTTGCATACACAGGCACAGAGCGGCTGGGGCGGGGTGGGACACTTGCATCATCACCATGGCGACAACGCAGGTGTTCTGCACCACTCTGGGCCTCTGGGCAGCGTGGGAAGGCAGAAAGGCGGCTTCGGGCCAGAGTGAAAAGGCGGCTCCGGCCAGAGCGAAGGCAGTGCCAGCAGCCAGGGGAAGGAAGGCCCATTCTTGCACGAATCTTTGTGCATCGGGCCTCTAGTTCACAAATAAAAAGGGACGCAGATAGGTTTTAAAGGAGTCTTTTTTGTCTGAACTACATGATGTTAGGGAAGAGATCGGACCAGCCAGAAAGAGATGTACGAGAGAAACAGACAGAGGGCAATTCTGCCGTCGCTGCAAATTGTCAGCTTCTCTGAGAATGGGAAGAGACAGGCAGCTGGGCATTGAACCCTTGATTGGAGGCTTCAGTAGGTGCACACCATTGCGCCAAAGCTCAGAGCCCAAGACTGTGCTAGGTACAGGGACGTGTAGGTGAGTTAGCATGTCTGTGCCATAGGCCATGGTCCTGGCATGCCTGGAGGTGAGGCAGATCATTCAGGGACTTGAGTGGCTTGCTAAAGTCAATGAAGAAAAAAAAAAAATTGAGCCCTGGCTGGTGTGGCTCAGTGGATAGAGCGTCAGCCTGCAGACAGAAGGGTCCCAGGTTCGATTCTCATCAAGGACACATGCTCGGGTTGTGGTCTCCACCCCAGTTAGGGGACGTGCAAGGAGGCAGCCGATCCATGATTCTCTCTCATCATTGATGTTTCTGTCTCTTCCTCCCTCTCCCTTCCTCTCTGAAATCAATAAAAATGTATTTTAAAAAGAAATTGAGTGAGGATGAAAGGCTGTGGAGTGGGGGCAAGCCCGAGGAAGGAAGGGATGTCTTTGGTGAAAGTGTTTCTGTGCCTGAACGTCTCTCATAGACAAACGTGGCTGTTGTGTGGTTGATAATGACCACGGAAATGTGTCTGATGGGAGAAGAGGGCAGAGCGATTGAAACGGGCCCCCGCTCTCCCCAGTGCTTCCGAGGGCCGGCTGCCCCAGCACAGCTGTGGTGGCCACGTCTAGGACATATTTTCAGCCATGAACAGGGCACTGTTTTGCCCAGCTGCAACACAGGAAGGCTCGACTCCGATGAATGTTTTTGGCCATTCATGAGCACAATGACCTTCATGTCCCTGCTCGGCACTCCAGGGGGCTGTCCTGTGTAACTCTGTCGGAATTCCATTGTAATTCAGTGCTAAGGACCATGGAAAACTTTCACCCAACTATTGGCAACCAGCAAATAAAAAAAGACTTATATAAAACCCCGAGAGTGAGGCTCCCCCCATGGGATTGCACTTTCTGTACATGAAATAGTATTTTCTCTTTTAAATATATTTTTACTAGAGGTCTGATGCACGAAATTCATGCATGGGTAGGGTCCCTAGGCCTGGCCGGCAATCAGGGCCGATCATCGGGGCAACCAGTGGGGTGATAGGGGGAGGACCCCCTGCTGGCACCCGCCTTAGCTGGCCTGGGCTCTGCAGGCTCGGGGAAGCTCCTGCATTGAACATCTGCCCCCTGTGGTCAGTGTGCATCATAGCGACCGGTCGTTGGCCATTCGGTCCATTTGCATATTAGGCTTTTATTATATAGGATTGATTTCAGAGAGGAAGGGAAAAGGAGAGAGAGAGAGAAAAAAAAACATCAATGATGAGAGAGAATCATGGACTGGCTGCCTCCTGCATGCCCCACACTGGGATGGAGCCCACAACCCGGGCACGTGCCCTGACCGGGAATTGAACCATGACCTCCTGGTTCATAGGTCAACGTTCAACCACTGAGTCACGCCGGCCGGGCAGTATTGCCGTCTTTAATCGTGTCTGAGAGCCAAGCCTTCTCTTTGGAACTGTCCGGTCCAGGAAGCTCAGTGGCCGTTGGTCTGCTGACCTTCTCCTGAAGAAGGCTTTTCTGGTGCCCAGCCGTTCCGGCAGACTTTCATCTCCAGGTTTTCACAGAAACTTTCCCAAGAGGCCGTTTCCACTTGTCTAGCTAAGAAGCAAACATGAGCAAGTGAACCGATGGAGCTGGTCCAGCCTCAGACAAAGTGACATTTCTGTGGTTTGCCTGCAGCACGTTTAACTGGACGGTCCCGTTCCTCTCCTTCCTGGCCTGTCTGATGCTGGCGGTGGCCACCATCACGCTGTACTTCATCCCGCTTCGGTACATCGTTTTAATCTGGGGTAAGTTTGGCACGGTCCTTTGGCTAGCAGTCCGTTCCAGGTAAGAACCAGTGACTCATTTTTTAAAACATATATATTTTGATTGCTTTCAGAGAGGAAGGGAGAGGGGAGAGAGAGAGAGAAACATCAATGATGAGAGAGAATCGTTGTTTGGCTGCCTCCTGCAGGCCCCCCGCCGGAGACCGAGCCTGCAACCCAGGCATGCGCCCTTGACCGGAATCAAACCTGGGACCCTTCAGTCCTCAGGCCGACGCTCTATCCACGGAGCCACACCGGCCAGGGCCAATTCTTCATTCTTAAAGTGTGACTATGAACTTTCACTGGGCTCCTGCCGGCAGTGAAACACGAGCTTGAAGAAAGCATCTGGGCAGCCAGGAATCCAGGACCTCCCTGCAAAGGCCCAATTGCCTGAACGATCAGCATCGCTCCTTAAAGGCCTGTTGCATAACGGTGATCAAATAAAAACGGGATCGTGGGTGTGATTTCCCTTCGGCCTTCGCAGCCATAAATCCCCTTGAATACTATATTGCTGTGGTCCGGTAGCCTTCCGTTCGCACTGTTATTCAAGCAGTGAGCGCACACCTGCACCTTGCCTTTCGCAGTATGTGAAAGTAGCCAGGTCGCTCCTGACACTCCATCCCTCCTCGAGGAAAAAATAGCCCAACCCAATCCAATACTTAAACCCAGAAGCAGAGGGGGAGAGGGGTAAGGGGGGGCCCCCCTCGGTGATGACCTAACCAGCACCAGAAAGGAGAGGAAGCTGTCATTTACCAGAGGAAATGGTGCGCCCGTATACAGCTTAGCGGCTTTTAAAAAAGCAGAAACAAAAATGGCAAACCGGAAGCCAGTGGCACGACTTGATTTACTACCCCCGCCAGCGGTCGGACAAAATCCGAGCCGCGTGGTGAATATCGGCGGTGGTCGCTGGGTGGGCTGTGGCTGGACACCGGAGGGTGCGTTGCAGGAAATTAAGTGGGAGAAGCCCCCCACCTTTCCCCACAGGAGCCTGGGTTTCCGTTACCTGGCTCCCACGACTGCTGTGGCATTCTCAGCCGTCGTCACTATGAGGATCTTCAGATATTAAGATGCTCAGACAGGCCCGGCCGGCGTGGCTCAGTGGTTGAGCGTTGACCTATGAACCAGGAGGTCACGGTTCGATTCCCAGTCAAGGGCACGTGCCCGGGTTGCAGGATTGATCTCCAGTAGAGGGTGTGCAGGAGGCAGCCGATCCATGATTCTCTCTCATCATGGATGTTTCTCTTTCTCTCCTTCTCCCTTCCTCTCTGAAATCAATCAAAATATATTTAAAGGAGGGGGAAAAAAGATGATCAAGGCGTGGATGATCCCCTGTTGACACATTGTCTCACACGGTAGATAATATGGTATAATTACGACCATTTTAAAGGCCTGTGACACCTTTAAAAAATAAGGCATGGTTCAGCCTGCATGGCTCAGTGGTTGAGCATCAGCCTCTGAGCCAGGAGGTCAGGGTTCGATTCTGGTCAAGGGCACATGCCCAGGTTGCAGGCTCGATCCCCAGAAGGGGGCTTGCAGGAGGCAGCCGATCCATGATTCTCTCTTATCACTGATGTTTCTGTCTCTCTCTCCCTCTCCCTTCCTCTATGAAATCAATAAAAAATATATATATATGTTCTTAAAAAGGCGTGCTTTTAAAGCTTATAACTTCTGAATGCCTTACGACTTTCTAGTCTAAGTTTTTCATCGACTGTCTCAGTGCATTGTGGGCTACGCCTGCCCTCTCTGGTGCATCGGAGCTACTGTGCAGGTTTATAATCTTCTCAGTAACTAAGAATGTGGTGTTTTGATCGGCTGGGATATTATCCCTGCCTGGCTGTTCATTGTAAAGACTCCAGATGCGCACACTATATATAATTAACAATAGAAGATATATCCTTTCTCTGTGCGTCTTTGTCTGCCTGCGTCGTTTTGCCTTGTCTGTTTCCTTTTGCCAGAGAGCCCGTGCCACAATTAATGCCTTTAGAAGAACACAGCGAGTGTATTTTAGTTTAAAGAAACGCAGGGAGGGGGGGACGGCGGGGGAGGGGGGAGTTTTAGCTAGAAACATAAAGCTTGCTGTGGGGGTAGAGGGGAGAAAGACAGCGCGGCTCTGACTTGGGAGAAAAGGGATCATTTGCAGGAAGCCTTCCTTCTTCACCACCCCAACCACTTCCGTTTACCCGTGAACAATGGCCTGGCCGCCATTTGCAAAGCAGGTGTACGCCTGACCCTCCGTCAGGAAATGCCTGGAGGTTGGCATCCTGTCAGGTACAGGGCCATCCAGGAAGTCCCGCCCTTAGATGAAAGTCAAGTCGTGGTTAACGAAATTAGAGCAACATCCAACCGTGTCTGTGTTAGGGATCATTAAACAGTTAAATGTGCCCGGCCAGTGTGGCTCAGTGGTGAGCGCCAGGAGGGCACGGTTCATTTTCCGGTCAGGGCACATGCCCGGGTTGCAGGCTCCATCCCCAGTGTGGGGCGTGCAGGAGGCAGCCAATCAAATGATTCTCTCTCATCATTGATGTTTCTCTCTCTCTCTATCCCTCTCCTTCTCCCTTCCTCTCTGAAATCCATAAAAAGTAAAAACAAACAAACACAAAAAAATATAATGAAATGTTACCGGGGCTGGGGAATAGGAGCCAGTCAAGGTGGACACCTCAGGCGAGAATTCACTCAGCGTGGCTGAAATTAACAAGGCCTCCCGCCCTGACCCGTGTGGCACAAGCTCTCCGGGGCAAAACTTCAGGCCCCCTTAATTCTTCACCCTCTAACACTCAGCGTGAGAAAAGGGTTGACATTTGCAGAAAAGAACATAGCTCACGAGTCGTGGATACAGGCGAGGAGCAGCGTGGGAGGCAAAAGCGGGTAGGAGGACCCCCCCTCTGAAGGGGAGACCATGGACAGAGCCCCCGTCCCGTCGCCATGGACCCCGGCTGAGATGAGCTCGGACTCCATTGCCTAGCCCAGCCCGCACCCCCCGGGCTGCCGCCCGTAAATTAAGTTAGCGAACCCTAGGAAGATAATTTTCCAATAATAACTTTTCACAGTTTCCTGCCGCCTCGAAGTACAGTCAACATGTCGAGTTCTGTTCTGCAGGGAGAGAGGCGAAACCTGTGAAAATGAGCTGGAGGAGGGGGGAAGATAGGTTTCTGCAGCTTCTTTTTAACAACACCAAAAAAAAAAAAACACACACAAAAAAACAAACACACAACACAACTCGGGCCCTGCACCTCCCCCGGCTCCGCTCGGTCCGAGGCCCCCAAGCTGTGACTTGTTTGGGCTAATGAAGGTCTGTGCCCACCCGGGACACGTGTTCGCCTGGCATAGGAGGCTGTTAATCAGTGTCGCCCCAAAAACGCCAATGAGCTCCCCGGTTTTCGTGGGTGTCTCTGCCGCCCTGCTGCTGGGATTGTAATGGGATTTTCACAGCCCGGGGAGGCAGGGCCCCTCGCCCGCCACCCCTCCCTCCTTCCTGCAAGAAAAGGCGTTTGTGAATGATTCCACATGACAGCCGCGTGGGCATGGCTGGGGGGCCAGTAATGGTTTTCACACTAATTTCTTACTTGTGAATGCCCCTCCTCCCCTAGTCGGGCGAGTTGTAAAGACAGACAGACAGACAGACAGACGACGAGATCTCCCTGTGTCTCTTCTGTTTTTCAGGCATCAACAAATTTACTAAGAAGTTCCGAAATCCCTATGCCATCGACAATAACGAGCTCCTAGATTTCCTCTCCAGGGTACCGTCGGATGTTCAGAAGGTACGTAATGCACGAACGGGTCACCACCAATGGGGGGGGCCCTTCCCTCTCCCCCCCCCCTCTACACGGGAGCCTGGCCAGCCCTGGAGCCCGAGGCTGTGCCAGTGTGTGAGTAATTGAGATAACGCATCAGAAAAACCCTTCCAGAGGCCTGGCTTTTGAGGGGGGGGGGGGGGGCGGCCAGGAAACCTTTGTCCCCAAAGCATGAGATGATTGGGGGAAATTATCCTGAAAAAGAGCGACTTAGGAAGGGTCTGGAGCTCACACGGCGCCGCTCAAAGGCAGGGGTGTTGGTCCCTGTTGGGATCGCTTGCCTCCCCCAAAGAGGATGAGATGGGCTCGGTGCGTGGGCGCGTGGGGGGTCCGGAAAGGGACGGCAGGCGTTTTATGGGGAGTGGGGCATAGGAGGATTATTCTCTTTATTCTTGTTGGCTCTGATGATCTCCTAGGCCTCCCTGGTATCTCGTCCCCTGTAAGGATTTAGGGCTGCCGAGGGCAAAGCCCCCGCTTCCTCGAATGCACGTAGAGGCAGAGGCGGCAGGAAACGGTCTGAGATCAATCGGAAGTATTATTCACAGGGATGGCCGCTTAGTCCGGCCGCGTCCCGTTTCTGTGGAGACAGACAGATTAGCCGAGGCAACAATACGAGCGAGTCCCCTCAAGTGGCCCGATCTGGGCCCCCACCGATCAGGCTGCTGTAAGCCCAGGGGGCAGGCCGCGGCCTCTGTGATGGAGAATTAGGGATCATAGAATCGGTAGACGGGAGGCCGTGGCGTGACATGGCATCACGGTGACCAAAGACACAGAGCGTTATCATCTGAGAGAATCCCAAACCAGGTATCGATTTTCGACTTTGTGCCGCTGGGACATAATGGTGCTCGGAACTCTGGGTGGCTTACATTGTAGGGCTGAAAAGCCCTAGGATTTCTTTCCCCTTCATTCCAGATTCTGGAGATTAAAATAGACTCCGTGATGTTCCGTCCCTTCAGCGTTCATTCTGATATAGTTCTCTGTTGAAATGTATTCTACAGCCCAGCCTGGTGTGGCTCAGCCGTTGAGCGTCAACCCAGGAACCAAAAGGTCACTGGTTCGATTCCCGGTCAGGGCACGTGCCCAGGTGGTGGGTTCGATTCCCAGTCCGGGGTGTGCAGGAGGCAGTTGGTCAGTGGTTCTCTCTCATCACTGATGTTTCTATCTCTCTCTCCCTCTCTCTTGCTCTCCGAAATCAATAAAAATACATTTAAAAAATGTATTCTACAAAATATGAATTTACGCGTTGGCATTTGCATTGCACGATTATAAAATAAGTCACCTGGGCCCTAACCGGTTTGGCTCAGTGGATAGAGCATTGGCCTGCGGACTCAAGGGTCCCAGGTTCGATTCCGGTCAAGGGCATGTACCTTGGTTGCGGGCACATCCCCAGTAGGGAGTGTGTAGGAGGCAGCTGATCGATGTTTCTCTCTCATCGATGTTTCTAACTCTCTATCCCTCTCGCTTCCTCTCTGTAAAAAATCAATTAAAAAATATAAAAAATAGTCACCTGGCCCTAGCTTGTTCTGCATTGAAGATCACAGGTATGTCATCCCCTGTCCCCCAGGCACCCTCACAAAGCACTGTGAGGAAATCGAGCTTTACTCGTATTTCACGCATCTGCTCTTGACCAACTGCAGCTCAGCTTCTGTGAGGGGTCCTGATGCCCGTGGAGAGTTCGGCACAAATGCTCCACGTGGTGAGCACAGCTGGTCTGCCATGCACTCCTTTACAGAAAGCCGTTCCGCCGTCAGCCTGGGCAAGCTCACACCAAAGCAATGGGGTTGCAGTGTACGGGCGCTGGAGTGGCAATGGGAGGGCTTGCCTGCATCCTTGGAGAATGCCAGTTGCCATCGAGCCTGGTCAGGGGTTATGTCTGTGCACACAGCAGCCCTCAGAGCGCGCATCCAATGGGCGTTGGCAGGAATACACAGGAACACAACAGAAGACCATCCCCGGAAGATAGAGTTCGCCAGTAAGATGCTCGGTGTATCGCCAAGAGCACTTTCTAATAACACAACAGTTTGCCACTGGGGACATCCTACCCCCAACCCCCTCACCCCTCCTCTTCATAGTTATCACAGATGTTTTAGCCATTCCGTTGGAAATGAAATTCATTTTTAAGAGAAATCTACAGAAGTCTGGGGCCAGTATCAATTTCAACATTATTTCCCTCTCTGGCAAAATAAATGGCATATCATTTGCAGAGATTTCTCCCCGTCCCGTCCCCCCCACCCCAAGATTTTAGATCTTTTTAAATGAATAACTCTTAATAAGTTGCTGTATCATATACTAAGACAAACATTCCCAGGGGGCTGTTATGAAGCTTGCTTATGGTGCAAAAGGGTCGTACACACACACACACACACACTCACACACACACACACACACACACAACTGAAATCCCCCAGCAGTGCCCGGGGCAGATAGAAGAACCCCACGCATCTCATTAGAGAAGAAAAAAAAAATCTGCTTTTAATATTTTGGTTTCCAGAAATGATGCATGACTCCTCCAATCCTTCCTGTAATTAATCCCCCCATGTTCCTGTGTTTAGAAAATGATTCATTACCTTTGAACCTTCCTTCCTTTGCCTCGGCGTGTCCCCGGGGAGCCATTAACACGCGGTGCGGCGGGCTAGGGTTACCGAACCGCCAGCGTCACGTCTGTGTGTTTTCACAGGTGCAGTACGCGGAGCTGCGGCCCTGCAGCAGCCAGAGCCCCCTCCGCAAGAAGCGCAGCGCGCCCTAGGACATGCGCCCCCCCGGGGCCCGGCGCCCCAGACTGGGTTTGGGCGATTGGACCCACGTTAGGGCTCCCTCCGTGGCACCGCGGTCCGGACACATGTATGTTGTGTGGTGCCCTGTCTGTCATCTCCCCCCTTCTTCAAGCACACAGATGCACATGGGAACATGCACACAGGAACATGCACACGCGTGGATGTCCTAGTGGCCCAGCAGAAGGAGGCGATCCGGAGACTACAAGACGTACCTCCCTTCTCAGAGAGGAGAGAACAGCCAGGGACCCCTTGCATTCGAGAGGGACTTTGAACTTGTGCCCACACCGCCAGCGGCCGGTTCTCCTGAAGATTCCCGTGTCTCCACGCCCCACCCCACGCTCCTTTCCGATGACTGCTCCTGCGAGTCCGTGGTGGTGGTTTTTCTCCCCCCGGAGCTAACAAGTCTTGGATAAGGTATCATCCACCCAAGGAACGCATCTTATCAGCAGATTTTTCAATAATGACCAGGATTAGCCCCGATGGTTGGGGAACCGTTCCGCCGTGACTCCTGAAGCTCTGTATGTCAAATCCCAGTCACGTCCTCCTGCGTCACGGCCCGTTGCTGGCAATGGGTGCCGGGAGGGTCCAAAGGGAACACACCTCCCAAAAGTGAAGGGTTCATGGAAGCATCTGCGTGTCTTAAAGCACCATCTCTTCCGATTGTACTTTGTGCTTCTTTCCAAACTGAAATGTCCACGTGACAGCTTCAGGAAGGGGGAGGGAATGAATGAATGAATGAATGAATGAACGAACGAACTCTGAGAGTACTTAGGTCAAGGCCGGGGAGCCAGGGATGAACACATGTGGCTGCTTACCCGGTGGCCATCGTCACCTCATTTGCCCGCATTTTTGAGCAGAAAGTGGAAATATTTTAGCAGCCTCAGTTGATCTTTTGTTCCTCGTATGGGTACAATAAGCCGCCCGTAATAAAAACGTATCTCACAGCCCTTTTGCTAGAAAAGTACCACTTCCTTCAAGTACCGATCCCTGCAGGCCCCGCCATTTCACAGGAACCCAGCCCCACGTGGAAATTCCAATGTTGTGCATATATATGGTATGAAAGTTTCTTTTCAAGTGACATGTAAGTTGTAAAGACTGTATTTTGTCGACACATACTTTGTATGCGCTGTTATATATATGTATATGTAATATATGTATCGTAAAGGAAATTGGAGGGGAAAAGATCTGATTGAACAGTGAGTTTTACCATGGTGTTTTTTTCCCCTCCTCCCTCTCTGGGTTGTAATTTAATAATCTTCAAACAAAATGTTTATGAAACACGCCAAAGATTCTAAACCTTATCATCTCCCCCGGGTCTGTTTCTCTTCGTCTTCTATCTTCCCGGGTTTGCTTTCGGCCGAGCCAGATTTCTGCATGATTTGATTTACGTCAAGTGAATGACGCTGGCTGGAAAGGGGTCCTGCAGAAATTATAAAAGCTCCAGTAAATCTCTTCGTTGTCCACACAATAGATACCGAAGAGCGTCTTTTGTGAAACCAGTTACTCAGACTTCTGGGTAAACAATGCCTCATTGTCTCGCTCCCAACTATCATCTCATTGATCCGCCGTCTATCATTGTGTAAGGGCCCAAGTCAGGCATTTTTAAACAGACGTGTGAGATCGGATCAGTCATTGGAAGGAAAACGTTCCTCGGCAGAACAGCCCCGTATTTATTTAAACGTGGAACCGATGCTTTATTGTCGTGCTCTTTCTATAGAATTTCAAAATGAAATAACACCGCCTGACAAGAAGGCATCGTCAGCTAGACCTACTTCCTCTGCAGCCCCCAACTGAAATTCTCAGCGTCAAGATTAGGCCACAATTAGCCCCTGGGACGCTGGTCCGAAGCAACCCTTAATAAACTGCCTGTGGAAAACAGTTGTTAACTGATTAAGTAGACACTGGACACAAAAACGGAATGTGAGTTGTAAGTGCAATGTGAAGGTTTATATAAGTCACCAGGAATTTGTATGGGGCCATCGTATGAACCAGGAGGTCAGGGTTCAATTCCCAATCAGGGCACATGCCCAGGTTGCAAGCTTGAGTCCCCAGTGTGGGGCATGCAGGAGGCAGCAATCAATGATTCTCTCTCATCATTGATGTCTCTATCTCTCACTCTCTCCCTCTCTTTGAAATCAATAAAAACATTAAAAAAAAAAAAACAACAGGAAAGAGAACCAATTAAAATAAACACTTAAAATTGTGTAAGACCTGGGAGTAATTTTCGACAATAAATCCAAAAGAGACAGGTCTCATGCCATCTTACTATGTGTGAAATTCAGTTTAATCCATCGTCAGCTTTTAAAGATCTTTTTTTTTTTTTTTTTTTAATCAGGAGCATTAACTGACCACCTACTAAAGCATTAAAAAGGCTTCTACGCTGTCTTTGCAGGAGAAGAAAGGCACTTTAAACAGGAAGACAAATGGCTTCTTAGAAAGGGAAGCGATCTTAATGGCAGGTGGGAACACACATGACTTTTAGGGAAAAGAGGTGTGTCCTTAGGCAACTAGAGATATGATGGTTGCGTGGCAATATCTCTTCAGGTGCAGTGTCTTCTCGTCGTCTCAGCTGATGACAGGCAATCTTCCCAGGTTGCTCTTGGAGCGGGAATTTTAAGCCATTGAGTTCTTCTGGGAGGCCCTGCTTTTATTCAGATAAAGGAATTCGGGGCGGGGGAGAGGAATTCCTCTATCTGTTGATTCTCAAATGCTTCGGGCTCAACAATAATTTCATGCCACAGTGGCATAGTCTGGACTCCTTCAATAAGCTATGTCTAGAGACACACATACATTTTTGTAAAATTATATCTCTACAAATTGGTCCAGAGACTCCAACAAAAAAACTGTGTTTTCAGGCAAAACGTTCCACGTTACCTCTTGCTGCATTGGAAACCTCGGGGTGAAGAAAGATTGTCTTTCTGAAGCCCAATGTCAGTAGCCTGCTTCCTGCCAGAATTCAATTCATGTATTATTTAATCCAGCTTTTCTCTGGGAGATATTTTATCAGGCCAGTCTTTCTAGCTGAGAAACCCTGAGATTACAATTTGTTTCCCCGTCCCTTTAATTCATTATGATAATACATACAAGCCCCTCGTTTGCATGTATTTTCTTTACTAGATGAAAACAATGTTTGGGAAAAGTAAAAACACATGAAATCATGTGTTGAACTGCCTAACTAACAAATAGCTAGCATGACTGATTTCGTATGCATCCCCCAGATTTCGATCTGGTGGTGGTAGTTTTGACCTACTGCGTGGTTAAGGCTTGCCTTGAATTTGTTCTTAATTTTGTATTTTTACTCCCAACAGTTCTGCATAAGCTGAAGTGATCCAGCCAAAAAAACAAAAAACAAAAACGTAACGGACAAGCAGAAGTTTCCTTGACATTTCCTTGACAGCAGGTTGATTTAAGTGTTACCTAGCATAGGACTCTGATTAGCGAAAAAAAGCTCCTTATCATATAAGAATAATATTGTCTGTGCCATAGGTAGGTAGATAATTTCTTTTAAAATTACCTGACATATTTGTGCTGTATTAGCTTCTCTTCCAAATCATTAATGAAGATGCTAAAACCGCACAGCATGGGACCTTGATTCCTTCGGCCCACTGACCAGACCCCTGTCTTGACCTAGACCCAGTAGTAGCTATCTATCATTATCACCACCTTCAAAAATAGAAGTGGTTTGCAACCTACCAGTTTGGTTTTCCTCCAGGAAAATTAACATTGGAGCTTTGTGAGATCCCGCTGAATCTCGTTCTACGAATTATATTTAAACAGCAAACAGATCTTATGGTTATTTCTAGAAACACCGCCCTCCACTCAACTGTTCTCAAGTGTAAGCTCCATCATTTGTAGTAGCATATCCTATATAATCCTATATAATAAAAGGCTAATATGCAAATTATCCCCTTGACCAGGAGTTTGACCAGGGGGCGGGGTCAGCCAGCCAACCGCCCTCAGCCCCTCCTCCCGGCCAACCCAGCCAGATCAGCCCCGATTGGGGCTGGCCGGCCAGACCCCACCCATGCACAGATTCGTGCACCGGGCCTCTAGTTTGCTTATAAAGACTGTAGGGCCAGAGGCAATCATACCAGTAGGTACCATTTACTGATGGTCATTTACATTCAAGGCACTTTGGGAAATCACAATGTTAGTCCATTACAAAGATATTTTGCTTAATGAACAGGGTCTGTTTGGGCCGAAGGTTTTTTTTGTTTTTTTTGTTTTTTTTTTTATTTTATTTTTATTCTAATTTTTATAATTTTTTATTTTATTTTTTAATTTCTTTATTGATTAAGGTGTCACATATTTGTCCTCATCCCCCCATTCCCATCCCACACCCCTCCCCACGGATGCCCCAACCCCCTGTTGAACTTAACCGTTGGATAGGCTCATATGCATGCACACAAGTCCTTTGGTTGATCTCTCCCCCCTCCCCCCAACCTCCCCTATCCTCCCTCTGAGGCCCGATAGTCCGATCGATGCCTCCTTGTTTCTGGTTCTGTTCTTGTTCATCAGTCTATGTTGTTCATCATTTCCCCTAGATGAGCGAGATCATGTGTCACTAGAGATATACTTATAAGAACCGAATGTGAGACGAGCAATAATAGTTATGCTGACAGGCAAATGAATCAGTCTGTAGTGAGTTTCTTTCTGGACCAACAGTTCTTTTGAGACCCAATTTCAATGTCCACCAGTTCCTTATGTGTACATGTCGGCACTGACCCCTCAGCTCTGGATGGTGGACAAATGGTTATAACGGAGGTCCGACTCCCTCTGGTTTGGTCTCGGCCGGACCCAGGGGCACGGCTTCACCCGGACTCAGGGGCACGTGGCCTCACCCGGACCCAGGGGTGCGCGGCCTCTCCCAGACCCAGGGGCGCGTGGCCTCACCCGGACCTAGGTGCGCGCGGCCCCACCCGGACCCGGGACCCAGCCTCACCCGGATCCAGGGGCACACGGCCTCACCCGGACCCGGGATCTAGCTTCACCCGGACCCAGGGCCGCGTGTGGGCCGGAGGTTTTGATCTGTGCTCCGATTCTTGATTTGTGGGGCCAGGGCGTGGGGGCAAATACTCTGGGGTCTCAGCAACTTTAGAACGATTGACCTTTAAATGATGAGGCTTCCTCCGGACAGTCCTTTTCCTTGCTTCCTATACATGGTTACTGGGTCAAGCGGCCCATTTCTACTGAGTACTCATACTGGCTGTTCTGGGAATGGTTTCCCAATGAAGTGCCTCCTTCGTTTAAATAATTAATGCCCCCTGGTCTCCTAACCTTGGTTTTCAGCCTCGATTTTGATGATTCATAGTCCCGAGGGAGTATGCAGGCATGCACTTCACATGTGTTCCTAACGCTTCCCAGTATGTTGTACACCTAGGAGTTTCCAACGTCTCTCCCAATATCCCGATCCTCTTATCTGCGTTTTACCCACTTTCTCTCTTTTATCGCTGTCCGTTCTCTAATTCGAAGGCAACAAAAACGTTACAGGTCCTAAACAGGCCTTATTTGAAAGGGGAGAAAGAAACCTCGGAGGACTGGTTGACCCCACATTTGGACTATGCCGAAATAAAAGCCAGGTCTCCTTTCTCCACCTCCTGTTCATTAGCGTGTGATTGTTGCTGGCTTGGAGTTGGCCGAGCTCACTGACCCGGCGCCAGAGAGACTGGTTCAAGTCCAAGATTTGTACTCTGATCCAATTCCCTTTCATCAACACACTTATCTTCCTGGAACCTCAGTTTCCTTATTTCTAGAATAGGAACAATGGAACCCCACTGGTGGAGGTTTTGCAAGCATTTTTTCCCCCATAGTCTGATTGCCTTTTTGCTTTTTATGCTGTATCCATGGTATCTTTGAACAGAAGGAAGTTTTCGATGGAATGTACTTGGTGTACCTTGCTTAAGAAATTTTTGTCTAAAGTCATGAAGATGCTCTGTGTTTTGTCTCAAAGCTTTACCCTAGTTGCCCCAGATGCCATTTGCTTTCGCCGTCAACTGAGGTCTAGAAATATTAAATGGAAAATTGCGGAGATAGCCCTAGCCCAGTGGTCGGCAAACTCATTGGTCAACAGAGCCAAATATCAACAGGACAACGACTGAAATTTCTTTGGAGAGCCACATTGTTTAAACTTAAACTTCTTCTAACGCCACTTCTTCAAAATGGACTCGCCCAGGCCGTGGTATTTTGTGGAAGAGCCACACTCAAGGGGCCAGAGAGCCGCATGTGGCTCGCGAGCTGCAGTTTGCCGACCACGGCCCTAGCCGATGTGGCTCAGAGGATAGAGCGACGGACTGTGGACTGAAGGGTCCTGGGTTCGATTCTGGTCAAGGGCACCTACCTTGGTTTCAGGCTCCTCCCCAGCCCGGGCCCTGGTCGGGGCTCATACAGGAGGCAACCCACCGATGTGTCTCTCTCACATCCATGTTTCTCCCCGTCTTTCCCTGTCTCTTCCACTCTTCCTAAAAATCAATGGAAAAATATCCTCGGGTGAGAATTAACAACAACAACAAAACAAAATTGCACAAATAAGCCATTCAACCAACAAGGCGCAGGTTTTAATATCCACGCTCTTCTAGGGAGCGGGGTGAAATCCCGCGTGAGAAATCCCGTGACAGAATCTCGCGTGACGGGCCGGCTGAGAGAAAATCTCGCGGGACGACGTGCTGCGTTCTGCGTAGGCTGGCTCCTCCATTTCTGCGTTTTCCACTCGGGATAAGCCGTTGTTGGGTCCCAGCCTTCTCAGGCTGTTTCCTGAGGAGCCGTCCTGGTGGTTATTGGGGGGACTGGCACCGTATGGCAGTGCTTGTGTCCGAGGGACCCTTATTTTACTTAAAAATGGCCTTAAAAATGGCGCAAGGGTAGTGACGCTGGCAATCCGGCGAGGCCGCGAGAGGCCCCCAAGTGCCCACGAACCTCAGAAGGTCAGGTAGCCAAACGCCGCGTCCTTCGCCCGATTTCTCCTCGTCCTGGAGGCGTTCCCACAGGTGAGTACAGAAAAAGAAGGTATTTTGTAAAAAAGCACATTCGCATAACTTGTAGGGCAGTATAGCGTTACCATTCTATTTTTTTAAATTACTGTTGCTCATCTCTTCCTGTGCTGAACTGATATGTATGTATGTGTAGGAAAATAGAGTCTATATCGGGTTCAGTCCTGTCCGTCCGTGGTTTCAGGCATGACCTGGGGGTCTTGGAATGTGTCCCCCAAGGATAAGGGTAGGGGAACCATTGTATAGTGTTGAATTCACATTTGGGTCTAAAAATCTAGAACGGAGTTTGCTGTGCTTTATGAATTGGCTTATCCCAGTGGTCGGCAAACTCATTAGTCCACAGAGCCAAATATCAACAGGACAACGATTGAAATTTCTTTGGAGAGCCAAATTTTTTAAACTTAAACTTCTTCTAACGCCACTTCTTCAAAATAGACTCGCCCAGGCCGTGGTATTTTGTGGAAGAGCCACACTCAAGGGGCCAAAGAGCCGCATATGGCTCGCGAGCCGAGGTTTGCCGACCACTGGCTTATCCAATTGACATTTTGTTCTTCGTTTTTACGTAACATTATTTTTTCTTGGAGTTTTAGCGTGGAGACGTGGGTCAGGGTAGCCTCAAGCTATTGTCATTGCAATGATTTAAAAACATGGCTTTGTTTTTTGATCCTCACCCCTTCTCTCTCCCTCCCCACCCCCAGCATTCTGGGCCAGCTGCTCCCTATACAGGGCCCTAATTTCCCTTCTGTCTCTGGCTGCGTTACCTTCCCTGACCAGGTGAATTCTGACAAGAGCCTGAAGTCACTGATCATCTTAATAAGCGTACTTAAATTTTAACCATTAAGTTGCATTACCTTCTTTTTTTGGGGGGGGGGTGGGGGGGCAGTCAGAACTAGAAACCATAAAGCTAGAAACTGTGTCATCATAGAAATGCCACTTACGCTGGGAGTTGCGGATTGGAATCTTAGCTGGAACCCGAGAACAGCAGCTAGAGGCACGTATGTCCTTTCTGAATCTGTTTCTATTCGTACCCCAGTTCCCGGCCTAGAGCTCAGTCGGCGGAGGAGACAGGAGGGGTGCCCATTTGGGGATGCACATATGCTTTTCAGCAAATAGACAGCAGGTCAGGCTCACGAGGAGCGGTCTCCTGAGGAATTCATCACGTTTTGATAGGTTTGTCATGTTGACGTGCAGGGCTGCGTTCGTCATCACTTGCCACGAGGGTGAGCCCCTGCAGCGCCGCGTACACCAGCTTTGCATGTTAATACGTGATGAGTGAACGTACTGTGGGCATCTACTCCACTAACTGTTCTTCAGGACATAAATACTCATATAGCTAAATACAAGCCCTATCTGGTTTGACTCAGTGGATAGAGCGTCGGCCTGTGGACTGAAGGGTCCCGGGTTGGATTCCATTCAAGGGACGCATGCCCGGGTTGCAGACTCCATCCCCAGTAGGGTGTGTGCAGGAGGCAGCCAATCAATTGATTCTCATCATTGACGTTTCAATCTCTCTCTCCCTCTCCCTTCCTCTCTCTGAAATCAATAAAAATATATTTAGAGAGAGGAAGAAAGAAGGAAGGAAAAGAGAGAGAGAGAGAAAGAAAGCTGGGATCCATTTTGTAGAGACGTGTTAAATGCCTGGTGAAGAGAAAAGTTCATTTCCTAGCTGTGTGAACTTTCCGGTAACCTTACTCTGCCTCGGTTTTCTGATTTGTCAGATGGGGATTTTTTTGTGTGTGTGGATAAAAATCTAGCAATTTCATGCAGATGAAAAGTGATGAGAGAAAGAGAATGAAAGAGAGAGAATGAGGGGACAGAGAGGGAAGAGACCAAATGTTTGAGCACTTTGCAAAAGTGGAAGGTGTTGTTATCATGATTGGAAATGATACATTTTTTTTTGTCCTAAGTTAGGATAACCTAACATATAGATTTCTGTATTGTGAAATAATTCCAGGTTATATAAAATTTTCCTCTTTCTTGACTCCTTTAAACCACCTGATTCAAATTTATCCAGATCTATGTCTTTATTTCTTGTCTGTTAACTTCAGCGTGTCAGCTCCTGTGTATTTGAGGTCAGGATACCACTGTCCTGCTGGCCCTGACCTGCTCATCTGCCTCCCTCCACTCCCTCATCCTGGGAATATGCAGTCTTGGCTGTCTTGGGTCATATCTCTCTGTTCCTGGGCCACATGTCCCCTCTTTGTTGATTTTTCTCTCTTGATTTTGCTGCAGGGCATCTAGAAATACCTTTCTGAGAAAGAAGATATAGCCGGAGAGCTACGTGAGCTCTATCCTGTCTGGAAAGGTGTTTATTTGGCCCTCACACGTGTCTGTAGTTCAGAGGTTACAGTTTCCCCTGGGAATGCGGAATGAATTGCATCTGGTGTTGGACACACGCTTGGTTGTCCATCTGATTCTGCTTTATCGGCAACCTTTTCTTTCCTTTTTCATTAGTTTCCCAAAGAACCTTTCTCTACCTCTTCTTGAAATTTCCTGAGAGTTTATCCAGATCGACGTCATTTTCCAGTTCATTCCTGTTGGCACTTCAGCTGATATAAACTCTTCCAAACTAAACCTGTTGTTCAACTCAGGCCTAGAAAATTGTTGTCTGTAATTGGTGCACTAATTTTTTTCTCCCTTTTTTTTTTCTTTCACAGAGTTGAGTATAGACAGAAGTAAGGTATCTTTGAATGATCTTTTCTCTCTATTTTCTTTTCTTTTTTTTTTTCAGATTTTCTCTTTTGATCTGTACTCTGGGAAACCTTTTTGCTTTTCTCCTTCAGTCTTTTACTTAAATCTGTAATTTGGCCACTAATGTTCTTTAATTTCTTAGTTATTTTTCCATAGCAGTCTATTCTTTTCTATATCTTTCAGATCTGAAGGTAATAGAGAGTTTTCTGTCTTTTTAAAAGTTTTTAATCTGTCTTTCTGAACATTTTACACATGAGGAGACCGAGGTGTGGATGGCTGAGGAAATGGTTCAGAGTCCCACAGAAAGAAACAGAGCTGAGCTCTGAATCCAGCCAGGCCCGTGGTCGGCAAACTGCGGCTCGCGAGCCACATGCGGCTCTTTGGCCCCTTGAGTGTGGCTCTTCCACAAAATACCACGGCCTGGGCGAGTCTATTTTGAAGAAGTGGCGTTAGAAGGAGTTTAAGTTTAAAAAATTTGACTCTCCAAAGAAATTTCAATCGTTGTCCTGTTGATATTTGGCTCTGTGGACTAATGAGTTTGCCGACCACTGAGCCAGGCCATCGTCTGCCTTAACGCTCTTCAGAAAGTTCATTCAGTATGGTGGCAGGAGAAGATTTGACTTTGGGTGATGGGCACACAGTGCAATATAGAGCTCTTGTAACAGAAACCCACACCTGAAACCTATCCTATATAATAAGAGAGGAATATGCTAATTATCCATTAGGCAGTGAGGTGTAATGACTGACCGCATAACGACCGGATCACGGATCTGCAGGAGGGTGGGTGGGGCGGTGAACTACAAGTGGGCAGCAGAGAGCTACAGGAGGGTGGCAGTGACCTACTGGCACACGGATTCGTGCGCAGGGCTACTAGTATGATCATATTAACCAATGTCACCCCAATACGTTTAATTTAAAAAAGGGAAAGTTCATTGATATTCTCCAAAGTGACTTGACCAGTTGTGTGCCTCTGTATAAACTGCCTGCAGCTCTCCCTCTTCCCGGGCCCTCTTTTCATTCAAACCCTTTTTAGACCCTGTCAGTGCCACGTGGAGCTTTGGAGGGTTGCCAAGGACAACGTAGCCCCCTTGTCCACCCCACGCGTGTGGGTGACTCCACAGGTGCGTCTCCTAATTCGGCATTAACGCTCCCCTGACGCCGTCCGGTTCCATTTGTCCACACACTTCTCCATCGCTCTTGTCTGGGATGGCTCTTTCTCCACACGCTTAGCTCTTGTGGATTTACTCTCTTCATGTGCTATGCTTTCACTCTATTATATTAGCCTGTCCTTCCAGGAGAGCCATTCTACCGTCCGTATTCAGTTAACCAGGTTTTATGGCGTCAACTTAACCACAGTGTTGGCCCTTAAGTACCTCCTTACCTGCTCAGATGTTTTAAAACAACCTGTGGCAATGAACACTGTGACATGACCTTTCTAACCCAGTAAACAGCTTTGATTAATCCAAGCTTAGTCTAGTGGTAAAGATGGGAGTGTACTTTATTGTTTTCGATATGCCTGGACTTAAAATATGTGCTTTGACACATATAAAAGCCTGTGCATAATAAATAACGTGTCTGAAGACTCTTGACATTTCATTCTGAAAGGGTCTTATTGTGAAAATGCATTCAGTTTCCACTCGTTCCTTTAGATAATTTTTAAATACTGACTCTGGACTGTTAACGTGAAAAAAACACTCAAACCTGTAAAGAATTTTTGTGAGTTTATTTGCGCCAAACTGTGGACAATTGCGAGGAAGCAGAACCTCAACGTATTGGGATAAGGCTCCCTGGAATGGCGTTTTTTGCACCTGGTTTTATACACGACAATCCAAGGAGGAGACGTAAGTGGGTTACCTGAAATCCACTGGCGATCGATTAGGGAGGCGGGAGGAAGCAAAGCGGGGAAAACTGGGATTGGATAGAAATTAAAATGATAGACACATCTTTTCCTTAGGTGGGTATAGTATGGTTAACAGCCAACAATTAACATGGTAACCACAATGAGGGAATTTGTGGTCTCAGTCCTGGTGCCCCGAGGGGTCCGGAAGAAGGGAAGTTACAAGTTACCCTGACATTTCATATGGTATCGTCGATGCAAAAAGACAGTAGGTTCATTTAAGGTGAAGGTTGACCTTTGTCAGGGAAGATACCGGCCTAGGATGTGACTACCCATCATAACTGCTTTTAGTTAAAATTTAATTCCAGACCATCCTTTGTGGTGACTTGAGGCCTTTGAGTTTGCAAGACCGCCATGCAGGCCTCCCCTGAGCTTGTGGGGTTAGCATATGGCCTCTTTTGGGTCCAGAGGACTTAAGCATTGAGTGAGTCTTGAGGATCCGAGACAAGAGAAATTCTCTGCCTTTTAAAGCCTCGTGATTTTGTGGAAAAAGCCTGATCCTAGGTCTAGTTCTCAGGTTTTGGAAACAGGTTCTACTAATACAATACAAATTACTACTTGACAGTTTAAACTTTCTTCATGAAGTCCGTTCTTAGACATCTCAAGTCACTGAATATTATTATTATTTTTTTTTTTTCCTGTGAGAAAAGTATTCATGGAATTTCAGCCAGAAACTTTCGGGGACGTCGATACCACCTCCTTGCATTTATCACTGCCAGTCTACCCCGCATATTGTTTTTGGTATTCGCCATGCATTGTTAACGGTGATTGTCATGTAATTAAATCACTGCTCATCACAAGAGTCTGTTTTTATGCTGAGATAAGCATCAGAAGCGGCTGCAGGGCCCCTAGATCAATAAAGATGTTCCCAGTAGGATTACAGAGAGGCTGGGGTTGAGCAGGGCACCAGAATTAATTAGGAATGATTTCTCTCTTTCTTTCTACTTTCAATATATTTTTAATTGTTTTTCCATTTTCAATGAGCTCTACCTCCCTCTCTCTCTCTTTTTTTTTTAATTCTACACTGATGTTCAGACACTTCTGTCGAGAGATTTGTAGCAACTGAGCTTTTAATCTCTTCCATCTTTCAGTCCTATCCCCAAGCTGCGACGTAGTTGAGTCCTAGTGATCTTAAGAGTCTCTTCATTTCCGAAGGAACTTTGGAACGAGCGGTGGCCATCCAGTTTCACAAAGTCCTTTGAAAAGTTAAACCCAAGCTTTGAACTGGGGGTGGATTTCCTCTTGTAGTTGGCCTGCTTTTGATAAAAAATGCATATATCCAGTACAGTAGGTCCTCGGGTTACGTCAGAGATCTGTTCCTACAGCACAACGTAACGTGGTTTTCGCTGTAAGTCAGAACCCACCTACATAAGCACCTACATCACTCACATGGAGCACAGACACAGCAGTAATGAAGTGAAACAGTAAAAAAAAAATTAAAAGAAAGATAATTCCTGACCTTTACTTGTGGTAAATAAATAACCCTATATAATAAAAGCCTAATATGCTAAGTGTCCGGTTGTCTGGTAGGCTGTTCAACCAATCAAAGCATAATATGCTTATGATATGCTAAGGCCGCTCAACCGCTCACTATGACATGCACTGACCACCAGGAGGCAGATGCTCTGACCGGTAGGTGAGCTTGCTGCTGGGGTCCAGCCCATCAGGACTGAGTGAGACAGGCCAGACATGCCCTGGAGCCCTCCTGCAGTCCCTCCCTGGCTGGCCAACCTCCCACCTCCCTCCCCGGCCCCGATCATGCACCGGTGGGGGTCCCTCGGCCTGGCCTGTGCCCTCTCACAATCCAGGATCCCTTGGGGGATGTCAGAGAGCCAGTTTTGGCCCGGTCCAGCAGGCCAGGCCAAGGGACCCCACTGGTGCACGAATTCATGCACTGGGCCTCTATTTAAAAACATGAAGCACATATGTACAGACATCGAAATGATTAAACTTTTTTTTTTTACAAATAAATGGGAGATGGCAATGTAACCACAAAATGACGTACATCGAGTCTGACGTAACCCGAGGACTGCCTGTATTTGGAAGTGTCGATGCATCCTAAAACGAAACAAAAACCAAGTCAAACGTGTGTGACATCCTTCGGGTGAGGGACACACACACAGGGTCAGAGCCTGCTCCTGTAAGGCCTGAGTGTCCCAGTTATGCCCCAATCAATTGATTATCTGCCTAGACTTAGTGGGACAAACGCAGGTGACCAGGAATCAGCAATAACGGCCTATCCCCTGGTGCTTCAGTGTCTAGAGAGCTGAGCCGAACCGGAACACATGAACACGCAAGACAGAATTAGTATGTAATCACGCAAGGTTCATTTACCTATTCCTAGTGGGTCCTAGGCTCCAGCAAAGGCCACCCGGCGATGCACACCGAAAGACGGACGACGAAGACGGAGACAGACGGGCGGCCGCAGTTGGTTCAGGCTCGCACAGCAGAGCAGTCGGTCAGGGGCTCGTCTCTCGGAGCGACGTGGAGTCCTCCTCTATCAGGCAGGAGACGTGGACTGAAGAAGGTCCCGTGCTTACATAGCCAGTAGTCAACAACCTGTGTCTTCTCAGTGTGGGCCAGACGGTGTGCCTTATGTTGGAGCAGGGTGTTCACATCAAGATAGTGGGGTGTTCACCAATTTGGAAGTTACAGAGTATTGGGGTCTCCACACAGCAAACATGTCACACAATAATTATTTCATACAGTAGAGGGGTTTCCTTATGACCATAACATTATTGTCACACTGAGGCAGAAAGGAACAAAGCAACGTTCCCACTCTCTGTGGACAGGGGGCATCCAAAGAGAAAGCCTGGCAGTGGGTCTCAGTGGCTCTTCCCTGGGAAGGTGTGTTGATGGAGGCACTGCGGGGGAGGTAGGAGTGTGACTCTCCCATAGCTGTTGACATGGCCGTCTAGGGCCGTGGTCGGCAAACTGCGGCTCGCGAGCCACATGCGGCTCTTTGGCCCCTGGAGTGTGGCTCTTCCACAAAATACCACGGCCTGGGCGGGTCTATGTTGAAGAAGTGGCGTTAGAAGAAGTTTAAGTTTAAAAAATTTGGCTCTCCAAAGAAATTTCCATCGTTGTACTGTTGGTATTTGGCTCTGTGGACTCATGAGTTTGCCGACCACTGGGCTAGGGCAAGGGACCCTTCCTCTTAGGAGCAACTCCATGGACTTAGGAGAGAGACGTAGTAGAGATACCTGCTGCTAGCATTTAGCCTTCAGTTCTTGGAATTAAGGGAGTACGACACCCGACACCCTCCGTGGAACCCCAAGTCCAGGACAAAGCAGTGGAGAGAGGATGGTCCCCAGGCTCCTCCCCTTTTATGATTGACAGGCTCTTACCCCCACCTCTTCCTCTGGGTGTGCTCAGATGTCCCCACATCAGGAGGAGGGGTTTAGCACACAGGGCCAGAGCAACTTCCCTCAACCCTTCAGCGGCCTCACCTCTCCACGCAGCCCTGCGAGGGCCATTGGCCATTTGAACGCCTTGAGCTCTGGACTGTGTTCTCACAGGGAATGCAGGTTTTCCGCCGAGTTCCGCAGGCACGCAGATGTCACGATTTGCTCTCTGCAAGTCTCCCCGCCATCCCTTCATGGGCTCCATTTTCTCTGCACTTTGAGTTTTTCATAAAACGATACAATTGTTCCCCCCGTCATAGTCGAGGCTCCCAGTGACCCGCGTGCCGTGTATTGCCTCCCTGGCTGAATTCAACTTCCGAGCCGTGCTGCGGCGGGATTTCTAAAGGACACAGGCCTCCAACCTGCCAACCTGTCAATTTAGTGGGGAGAGGGGAAGAAAGAAAACGTAGCGTGCCTCTCACACGGGTCCGATCGCACATACTGGCGTCGGACCTTCAGCACAGACCACCTCGTTGGCTAAGAAACCTGCTGCTGCAGGGTTTGGATCCACCTGTCCTCTCCCCTCCCGAGCATGGACCTTTTCCAATTCTTGCTTTTGTTCCTCGGGATGGAATTGCTTCTTCTCTTTCTGCAAGCAACTCCTCTCTCCGAGGACCATGATAGAATGTCTCAGGCAGGCCGCTGCAGCCCACACGTCCCCGCTCGTGGTTGGGGAGGTGACTCTCCGTAATGAGGTCTCGCGGCCACTGGGGCCCTAAAGGAAATAATGAAATAAGAGTCAGCCCTTGGCAACGTCCCCGTTCCGTCGCTGACTCTCTCCACAGTCCATCCGTTTATTGGTGTTTGTTTGTGTGTTAGTTTGTTTATAATGGTTTGTGGCTTTTAAAGGTTGGTGCATTGAAAAATGCCCTCCTGAGTTCTTTCCTCTGCCTGGGGGAGTCTTCCTCTCTGTTGGGCATGGGCCAATGGCCCCCGAGGATCGGAGTCTTCCCTAGGGTTCCTAGGCAGGCACGGAAGAGAGCTGAGAGCTGTGGGAGTCTTACCTCCGTCTGCCAGGCTGGAGGGAGCTCCTGGCAGCTCTGTTGTCTGCCAAGTGGATGAAAGCAGACTAGAACTCAAACGAGACAGCAACTTGGAGATGTGAGCTCTGGGGATCCACCTGGAACTGAAGCAGGAATCGTCCCCAGATACCCCGGTTAAGGTTGTGTTGGGATTCTGCCGCTAAGACTTAAATTTCGACGCATGCACATGATAATGCAAAAATGCTAATTTGCAGGTCTTCAAATACATATAGGACTGAGCATTAATTTATGTTTGCTGGATATTTCTGTTTCCACTCTAATTGTGTGGTTTTTTTTTCATGCTCTTTGCCCATACTTGACAATTTTCTTTCCGTTTCGTATACTTAAGAGTTTTCATTTCTTTCCTGTCATATATGTAGCAAATATTTCCCCCCAAATTGTCATGTTTCTTGACTTTGATAGGTTTTTTTTTGGCAAACAAATGTTTTTATTATGTTCTGCCTTTGACATTATGTTTAATTAACAAAGCCCTCCCTC
This sequence comes from Eptesicus fuscus, assembly GCF_027574615.1. Lineage (NCBI taxonomy): Eukaryota > Metazoa > Chordata > Mammalia > Chiroptera > Vespertilionidae > Eptesicus > Eptesicus fuscus. The sequence goes on along the minus strand of NC_072497.1, from coordinate 7,568,301 downwards.
ATTTAAGATTACATTTTACAATTCAGCGTACAAAATAAAATTTAAAATTTAATAGCATTTTCTATACTGGGAATAACAATTCTGAAACACACACACACACACACACACACACCAAAAACAAAGTAAGATACCATTTTAAAAAGCAGCAAAAGTGCCTGGCTGGTGTGGCTCAGTGGTTGAGCATCAACCTATGAACCAGGGAGATCATGGTTCAATTCCCGGTTGGGGCACATGCCTGGGTGTGGGCTCAATTCCCAGTAGGGGATGTGCAGGAGGTAGCCTATTGATGATTCTCATCATTGATGTTTCTGTCTCTCTCCCTCTCCCTTCCTCTCTGTAACCAATAAAAAATATATATATATATTTTAAAAAGATTATAAATCTAAAAAGCAGCAAAAGCTATAAAGTGGCTAGGGTTTAACCTGACAAAGAAGGAACAAGCATGTCTGGAAACAATCTGGAAGAATAAAAGGACATAAAAATTATTTGGTTAAATGAAGAGATATACTCTAGGCTCTGGTGGAGCAATGAAATAGCAAACTTAATATTAACTATTTTTCATTGCAGGGGTCACAAAATGGTATTTTCTAAAGGGCTCCTCCTGTATTAGCATTTCAACCTCTCACTAACCCCACGTAGTGATATTATCAATATGATGAATTATAAGGATGATGATTTGGGAAAAACAGTGGTGAGGACTCAGATTTGAACACCTTCTCACCTTGGGTGAACTGCGGTCTGGTCTTGGGGGCCACAAAAGGCACCATTCAGGACTGGCTTTTCGTAGCCTACAGTAGCAGCCCCCTAGTTACTGGATACGTTGCCACACATTGGTCTTTTCTTTATGATTTTTTTCTCTGTTTCTGCTACCGTTTAAAACATTATACCAATAATATGGTTGAAGAGAAAATCCTATCCTATCTAATAAAAGAGTAATAGGCAAATTGACCATCACTCCAACACACAAGATGGCTGCCTCCATGTGGTCAAAGATCCTGCCCCCATGTGGACACAAGATGGCCACCACAAGATGGCCAGCAGGGGAGGGCAGTTGGGAGGGACCAGGCCTGTAGGGGAGGGCAGTTGGGGTGACCAGGCCTGCAAGGGAGGGCAGTTGGGGGCGATCAGGCCTGCAGGGGAGGGCAGTTAGGGGTGACCAGGCCTGCAGGGGAGGGCAGTTAGGGGCAAAGAGGCTGAAGGGGAGGGCAGTTAGGCATCAATCAGGCTGGCAGGGGAGTGGTTAGGGGGTGATCAGGCTGACAGGCAGACGTGGTTAGGGGCAATCAGGAAGGCAGGCAGGTGAGCAGTTTGGAGCCAGCAGTCCCGGATTGTGAGAGGGATGTAAACGGGCAGTCGGACATCCTGCAAGGGGTCCCAGATTGGAGAGGGTGCAGTCTGGGCAAAGGGACATCCACCCCCCACATGCATGAATTTCGTGCACTGGGCCTCTAGTATAATAAAAGGCTAATATGCAAATTGTTCGACCGGGAGTTCGACCAGGGGGCGGGGCCGGCCACCACCCTCCTGCCCAATCGGCCCTGATCAGGGTGGGCCGGCTGGACCCCACCCATGCATGAATTCGTGCACCGGGCCTCTAGTAGTCTTATAAAGCCCTACACAAAAGGCGTCCTCGAGCTCATTGTTATTAACTCTGGGATACAAACATATCTTCCCGTTTGCTTAGCCCTCTAAGCCACTGCAAAGCTAAATATGAATATCCTTGCAAAGTTAAATGATTTTACTGTCTTTGTGTTACTCTTTCTGCTCATTCGGGTCAAAACTCCTTTAGAAAATTATAGCTCCTTGATCATTTCTGTTACAGGGAACGCAATCTCTCTTCTCCCTTATTATGAAAAGAGTTGTGTGTGTGTGTGAGTGTGTGTGTGTGTGTGTGTGTGAGTGTGAGTGAGAGTGAGTGTGTGTGTGTATACGCATGCTTTGAAGAAAAAGGAAAACATAAAAGCCATCCTACAAGGCAGCATTGTCCCATTGTCCTTGGGTGCCTACATTAGGCCACCCCAAGGTGTGGGCCCTCCCAACTCTCCCCATTGTCTATAGCTGTGTGGACCCAGCACTCCGTGTCCTGCCCCCTCCCGGGGAAGCTGGCTCTGTTCTCCTTCTCATCCTTGGGCGGCGTCTGTCATCCCAGCCGCCGACACGAAATCACCCCTCATGTTCACAAAAGTGGTTCCTGTTCACGGCGCAGCTGGCGGGCACGTTCCAAGGCCAGGCGCTCCCCGAGAAGCATGCCTGCTTCCCTCCGCTGTCAGGGAGCCTTTTGACATCACACCCTCCCCGGAGGAAGTCAGCATAGCAACAGGAAAAGGAGTGAAACCTATTATAAAACAGGCGTCGGAGAACTTGGGCACGGCGCGGGGTAGCGATCGATACATGGTGAAGGTTAAATCTATTTTCACACTGTGTTCGGTTTCACCATGTAATGGCGTTTTAATGTGTCTGCAGGTAGAGCCTTGACAGAGGAGAAAGGACCCGTAACATCTTATTTACCAGCTGGGATCTGAAACTTTCTTTTTCCCTTCCAGGGTGGACAGCAGGGCTGGCCCTTCCTCTCAACCTCCCTGGCCCTTCACTTCCCATTTGCTCATTTATTTGTTTGTTTGTTTGTTTGTTTGTTTATTAAAATACTAGAGGCCTGGTGCGTGAAATTCGTGCACTGGGGCAGTGTCCCTCAGCTCAGCCTGCACCCTCTCCAATATGGGACCCCTCGGGGGATCCGACTACCGGTTTAGGCTTGATCCCATGGTCAATCGGACATCCCTCATAATCTGGGACTGCTGGCTCCCAACCACTTGCCTGCCTGCCTGCCTGCCTGCCTGATTGCCCCTAAACGCTTCTGCTTGCCAACCTGATCACCCCCTAACCACTCCCCTGCCAGCCTGATCGATGCCTAACTGCTCCCATGCTGGCCTGATCACCCCCAACTGCCCTCCCCTGCCAGCTCGGTTGCCCTCAACTTCCTTCCCCTGCAGGCCTGGTCCCCCCCTAATGCCCTGCCCTGCAGGTCTGGTCCCCCTCTAACTGCCCTCCCCTGCCGGCCTGGTCGCCCCCAACTGCCCTCCCCTGCCGGCCATCTTGTGACCACATGGGGGCGGCCATCTTGTGCGAGGGTGTGATGGTCAATTTGCATATTACCTCTTTCTTATATAGGATATTTTTGTTGATATCAGAGGAAGGGAGAGGGAGAGAGAGAAACATCAATGATGAGAGAGAATAATTGATTGACTGGCTGCCTCCTGCATGCCCCACACTGGGGATTGAGCCCGCAATCCAGGCATATGCCCTGAGCAGGAATTGAACCAGCAACCTCCTGGTTCATCCTTAGACACTCAGCCACACTGAGCCATGCCAGCCAGGCTCTTCCCTTCCCTTTAGTCCTTCTGATTATGTAGGAGGCAAAGTTGGGATGCTCTGAAAACCCCAGGAGAGGTACCGGTATCAAAGAAGGACGTGACTAAGACTTTTCTGACCCTTCCACCTTGTGCCCTCGATTGCCATCCTGCATTCCGCTGAACCCCAGCTCGCTCTCCCTGGCCCCCTCTTCCGTCTCTCTCCCCACACACGAGAAGTCACTGCGCACCTCCGAGTCTGGGATCTTGCCCCTGCTCCCCGACGCTTATGAGAGAAACCCTGACTATCTGTTTCTATACCCCCAAAGAGATGTTGGTTTCCTTCACACACTCTAAGTCCTATCGTAGCATAGCAATTGTATTAGTTTCCCAGGTCTGCCATTACAAAGCACATTACAAGTCCACCATGCTATGGACTTGCAGGATACATGTTGTCCTGTGATTTACTTGGCAGCCTTACTCCAGGGATTATGACCCCAGGAATGGCCACTTCCTAAGATGGCAAAGGCTAGGAGAGGAATACTGTGCAGCGAGTTGGAGAAATGAGTTGCATACTGTTAGGACAGGTCAGGCATGCTGATGAAAATGCAAATCATCAGCATGTAGAGGGTGCTTCAACCGTGGGATTGGGTGAAAGAGAACGAGAAGGTAATAGGGACACTCCCACGATGGAGGGAGGTATAGCAGGGAGAGCAAGAACCAGCCAAAGAGAGTGAGGCTGAGTGGTCGTAGATGTGGGAGGATCATACAATGCGTATGTTTGAAGACTACACGGCTTTAAATATTTTGAATTTCATGGTGTTTCACAAAGAGAACCATGCCTCCTTCTGCCGGTCTGCCATGCAAACAAATGTGGGAATCCTGGTTGGAAACTTTGTGCTCCAAACCAAATACCTATTGTTTTCTGCTTCATAGAATGGAGAGAACAGTGAAGGCTTAGAGGAACTCATTCATTTTTTCATTCATTCATTCATTCATTCATTCAGTAAGAGTTTATTCAGAAAAAATATGTAAGTAGTATTAATTTATGTACTGAGATTACAAATTTAATTAAGGAAGGTTTTGATAAACCAATGGGACCTGAACTCAGTATTTGATTTTGATGGGGATACAGCAGAAGACTGAGAAATGCCTGTGAATCAGGTTTGGGTTTTATCTATATGATTTGGATCAGATTTTCTTTTTAAACATCTTATCAAAGGATTTAAAGATGCTGTGTGAATGTGAATTTGGGAGAATTAAGGCGGGGGGGGGGGTGAGGGGAGAGGGGTATGACCAGATTGATTAACTCCTGAGATATTCTGAAACATTATCATTTCTCTAAGAATTGGGACTTTTTATCACCATTTTGCACTTTCCCAGTGAGATTATGAACCAGCTGCCTGTTGAGCAAAAATATTACCATCCAATTAATATTTTGGAAGCAATGACAGAGGATTCTAACCTCCTGGCTCAGCAGCCTGCTCGGAGGGTCTGATCATCCAGGAAGTGGGATAAACGTGGGGCCAGTCAGTTCATCAGGGTCTCACCAGAAAGAGCAGAGGCCACTTACGAACGTCTGAGGATCACAGACGGCTGCAGCAGTGGAGTGTGCATGTGAATTATGAATATTTAAATAGGCTTATTAAAACCATGTCCACGGAGAGCAAAAATGCATTTGCTTTTATTTAAGACAATTAAAAATATAAGGGGCAGCGTGGAGCACTCACTAAACGCATGAAACTTAGAATCCGCAGACCCAGTGAATGAATCCCTAGCACCAGCCCTTCCCAGCCATGTGGCGTGGACAAATGAATTTGACCTCTGTAAGCTTTTTTCTTTTTTTAAAAAAAAATATCTTTATTGATTTCAGAGAGGAAGGGAGAGGGAAAGAGAGATAGAAACAATCAATGATGAGAGAGAATCATGGATTGGCTGCCTTCTACAAGTCCCCTACTGGGGATCAAGACCGCAACCCAGGCATGTGACCTTGACCGGAATTGAACCTGGAACCCTTCAGTCCACAGACTGACGCTCTATCCACTGAGCCAAACCAGCTAAGGCTATAAGCTTTATCCAACCCCCCACTCCTTCACATTACTCTCATTCATTTAGTGAATAAACAAAGTTAATAACATGTTTTTCCATCCCCCCTACCCCCTGGAGCCAGACTGTCTAGATTTGAATCCTGCCTATGTCACTCACTAGCTATTTGTTACTTATTGCTTAGCCTCTCTGTGCCTCAGTTTACCCTTCGGTACATGGGGATAATCCCCATCATTATGTAAGGGCCAGCTGTGAGATTAAATGAGCTAACTTATATAATGTATGTAGAAGAGTATCAGGCACATGATAAATACAGAATAAATGATAGCTCTGACATTAAATATTAAGTTGTTCGTGTCTACTAGAAATTTGGCTTAGTGATCAGATAAAAAAGTGAGCAAGATGAACATAAACTTTGTTCACAGAGACCCTTGAACACACAATAACAAAAGAGGTGTTATGAAAGTTGTCTATGGAAACTGGAAGGTTAAAGAAGCCCCTAAATTGGGGTCCAGGGGTCAAGGAAGGCTTTCAAAGAGAAGTGAAGTGTAAGCCGAGACCTCACAAGTGGAATCGGAATTAACCAGCAGCATAAATACTCCTTAAGAGGAGGGACCTTCTCTGTGCTGGTCACCATCTTAGCCAGTGTCTTACACAGTGTGGGGAGCACTGTATAAGTAATAGTTGGATAGATCTACACTAATAAAAGAGTAAGATGCAAATTGACTGTATCTTCGTGACACCTACCAGCCAATCAGAAGTGAGTATGCAAATTAAACCAACAAAGATGGCAGGTGAATTTGCATACGCAGGCACTGAGTGGCCAGGGACAGAGCGGGACCCAAGCATTCCACACCGCCCTAGCCGCTCCACGCCTCTGGGCAGTGTGGGAAGGCGTAAAGGTGGCTCCGGGCCGGAGCGAAGGTGGTGCCAGCAGCCAGGGGAAGGAAGGCCCATTCTGGCAGGAATCTTTGTGCATCGGGCCTCTAGTAAATAAATAAATGCTAAATAAGTCTAGTTATGCTTAAGGCTTAGAAAGGACAAGTGGTCATAGGTGACAAGTACTAGAGAAAATAAACAAGGGAGCAAAAACCCAAAAGAAATCCTAGCCGATAGCATCACCTTTCCTATAAATTCGTAAAAGGAGGATTCCATTTGATTGCCACAGTTGGCCTTGTTGACTTCTGGGGAACAGGCGTGGCCTGTGGGGACACAGGAAAGGGCCACAGAGATGGTACTTTTTCCACAGCACATTTCTTTTTTTAAAAAAAAAAAATATATTTTTTATTGATTTTTTACAGAGAGGAAGGGAGAGGGATAGAGAGTTCGAAACATCGATGGGAGAGAAACATCCATCAGCTGCCTCCTGCACCACCCCTTCTGGGGATGTGCCCACAACCAAGGTCCATGCCGTTGACCGGAATTGAACCTGGGACCTTTCAGTCCGCAGGCCGATGCTCTATCCACTGAGCCAAACCGGTTAGGGCCCACAGCACATTTCTGTATGCTTGTCCATTCATTTTTGTTTCTGTTGTTCTTGCCTCTTCAATTTCTGGCTCACTAAAGACAGAGAATCCTGCATTAGACTTCTTTTCATATCTTTCATAATGTTTGCCATTGGTCTTAGTCCATTGGGCTGTTCTAGCAGAATACCATAAACAGAGGGGCTTAGTAAGGGCAGGCATCGATTCCAATGGTTGTGGAGTTGGGGAAGACCAAGATAACGACACTGGAAGATTTGGTGCCTGGTGAGGGCTCACTTCTGTTCTACTGACAGTCTCTTATTTCTGGGGAGACCGGGGGAGTCAGATCCAGTTTTACTTTGTTAAATGGCTCCTTTATTTTTATTTTTTTGGAAGGGAACTTGAAGGCCCGTGGTAAGTAAACAATTATCTTTGCCTGAACACTAAACCTTGGCCAGGTTGTTAACTGAAAGCTTGGGGCCCCTTTTAACTCAACGTTTTTAGAAATATTATTTAGTGTGGTACTTGAACAATGTTTTTAAAAAATATATATTTTTATTGATTTCAGAGAGGAAGGGAGAAGGATGGAGAGAGACAGAAACATCAATGATGGGAGAGAACCATCGATCGGCTGCCTCCTGCATGCCCCACAACCGGGATCAAGCTCATAACCGGGGCATGTGCCCTGACCGGGAATGGAACCATGACCTCATGGTTCATAGGTAGAAGCTCTACCACTGAGCCACGCTGGCCGGGCTGAATAGTGGCCTACTGATAACTTAGTATTATTATTATTTTTCCTTTCTATGGAAGAAAGAAACCACAGTGGCCTGTAGCCATGGGACAAGGCATCTTGTCTGTCCCTAATGTCGGATGCCTGTCCACCCTAAGAAGTGATCATGTGATTAAGCCTAGGACGAGAGGAAGCAGATTAACTTGTTGATATTTTATAGGCTTTAGCTAATCAATATATTAAGACTTTAGAAACTTAATTGTTCCGACATCAGAGCAAAACTACCAAGGAACATTGGTAACATGGAAGCAGAACTTCCTGGTGACTTTCCGAAGATATATTTTAGGAGTCGTCCTAAAATGAGGTACATCCTTTGGTACATTCACCCAAGAATATCCCTTAACAGAACATCCTGGGGCAATGTCCCTATAAAACACTTTTACTTGCTTCAACCATCTGACAGACTTGTTGTTAACCCTTTGCACTCGCTTGCTTTTTTCTCGATTCCTTTATTCTAATGCTAACCATGTCAAGTCACACTCGACATCCGAGTGCAAAAGGTGGAAATTAGAGAGTGCGTTTGCTTTTATCCTTGTGGTGATCAAACCAGTAGAAATGATTAGCTATTCAAGCATGGAGTGACTCCAGGTGGAAAAACCATTTGCCCTCAGACACATCAGGAACATAGTGGGGAATAGGAGAAGCCTCGTCCGTCCTTCTCTCATGGAGCCTATATTTAGATTAGGGAAGACGGACATGGTAGAAAAGCTTCATTATTTTCTGGTGATAGTGCTACTCAGGAGACGCGCTATGTAAATGGAAATTCCCCGAATGGCAATCTGAGATCCTGCCAGCCCAGAATGTTGCACGAGCTCACACATACCGCCTTCCAATTGCCTTTACTTCCTGCCTCTCGAATCATAGGGCATTTCTGCTGTCCGTCTTCTAAGGCCTTTGAATTTCTTCCTGATAAGAAACCAATTATTATTCTTCCCCCTTCTAATATCAAAGCAGGGGAAAAAAATATCATTGATCGATGGTGGAAGCAGGAGAAAGACGCAGAAGTCCGTGCTGCTTAAAGGTCATTTTCCCAGTCCACCCTCGCGTCTGCCAGTAGTTTGATGGGCTGAGGCTGGGCTTGCTGTAACCCACCAAACGGAATGCCGTCCTGTGGATTCCGGCCCAGGATAATCCTCGGTTCTAATTAAGGTAGCTTTGCAAGCCCACTTATCTGACAGGAGCATACAGCACACAGTGCCGCACTCTGAAACGAGAGCTTTGTTTTAAAACCCAGACTTCTGCCTCCTCCCCAGTTTCCTGGAGCCCAGAAAGGCCTGGGCCGTCCTGTCCCTGGCTCCAGCAGGTGCCACAGCGGCTCTTGCTCAAATTGCTCCTTCTCCTCAGTCTGTTCCGCCCAAAGGCAGAAGGGAAAGCCACTCCAATGAGTGGCCCATTCAGCTATTATTGTGTTGACATGACCACATTTGCCCAGATTAAGGGCATTTTTATGTTTGCAGTCACCCAGCAGTCAATTGACATTTGTTTATTTGTCAGTAAACAGGCAAACAAGCACATTTTAAACATTGCAATTTGCAAATATTCTGACTTCAGTATAAGTATTTTCCTCCCAGAGTGGTAGGCTCTTGAAGGAGAGGGGGATTATGGAATGAATATATATATATATATATATGTATATATATGTATATATATACATACATATATATATACATATATACATACATATATATGTATGTATGTGTGTGTGTGTACATATATATGTATATATATATATATATATATGTATATATATATATATGGCTTTCTTTTAAAGCTATAAACGTATGATGACATGGGATTAAGGTGAATAGCTTAAAAGCAGAGAGTTTCAGTGAAGGAAAGTTTTGGGGGTTATGTAGTCCTACACCAAGTTTTCTGAAGAAAATATTAAGGGACAGAAAGGTCAAGTGCCTTGCTCAAGGCCATACAGACAATGAGGGCTTATTCGAGACAAGAACTGCAGACCTGTTTTACTCTGACACGGAAGAACTCTGAAGCAGCATTGACTCTAAAAAGCAAAACGACGAAACGAAAGCACAGTCTTAAATTGTAAAATGAACGTGGATGTGCCCTCAGTCATCATCCCATTTTGACAGGTCATGAGATGTAATAAACATTAAATGTAAAGAGGGTAACCTTTTCGGGAAAAATTAGGAAGCTTGATGAACCTCATAAAAAAATAATAATCGTCTATAAAGAATCTCAGCCTGCCCTGGCTGGTTTGCTCAGTGGTTAGAGCTCCGGCCCATGGACCAAAGGGTCCCGGGTTCAATTCCCGGTCAAGGGCACGTACCTCGGTTGCAAGTTTTATCTCCAGCCCCGGTCAGTATGCATGCAGGAAGCAACCAATCGATGTGTCTCTCTCACATTGATCTCTGTCTCTCTCTCTCTTTCTCACTCCCTCCCCTTCCTCCCTCCCTTCCACTCTCTCTAAGGAAAAAAAAAATCAATGGAAAAAATATCCTCAGGAGAGGATTAAAGAAAAACTTAACCCCAAAGAACTCCTGCTGTGTAACCGCCAGGGGGAAGGGGTGACCGGCTAGTGGGAAGGGATGCTGGTCAAGTTCTATTTCGTGATGTGAGAGCTGGTGACATGGCCGTGTTCACCGGGTGAAAACGTTTCGGACTGCTCACTTGCGAAAAAAACCCTCAATGAAAACATTTCCCTATGTCACAATGAAACGTTTTACTTCCGTTTCCGCCCCCCTTAGGACTTGGGCCTTCCATCAATTTCAAAAGTAATGTAGCCTTGAGTCTTAATCTATAGTTTTTAAACTTTAGGGAGAAGAAGTAATGGCTCGGATCAGGGTGTCTCTGACTCCTATCACACACCACTAACGCTCTTGCTGTTTTTTACCTGTAAAGGGGGTAGGATAAGACTTTTACCTCCTTGAAGACTTGGGACTGTGTATGGGGGCTGTTGAAGTCTCCCCGCTAACATGGGTGGTGGTGTAGTGGGAATAGATATGACCTACTAGAGCAGTGGTTGGCAAACTCATTAGTTAACAGAGCCAAATATCAACAGGACAACGATTGAAATTTCTTTTGAGAGCCAAATTGTTTAAACTTAAACTTCTTCTAATGCCACTGCTTCAAAACAGACTCGCCCAGGCCGTGGTATTTTGTGGAAGAGCCACACTCAAGGGGCCCAAGAGCCGCATGTGGCTCGCGAGCCGCGGTTTGCCGACCACGGGGTTAGACCCAGGGAGTGCTGTGTGAGTGCGGAGGCTGAGTCATCAACAGTGATGCGGCTTCTGCCTTGGTGAAGTGTTGGAGTGAGAGTTCTGAGCTGCCATGTGAGAGACTAACTATCCTGAGATGGCTATGCTGTGTGGAAGCCACACCATAAGCGACACGGAGATGCTTCAATCTTTGAGTCATTCCAGCCCCCACACCAGATATGGAAGTGAAGGAGGGAGCCTTCAGATGATTCCAGCCCTAGCCATTCAGTCATCCCCCTCCCTCCCAGACTTCAAGTCATCCCAGCGAAAGCCCTAGGTCCGTGGTCGGCTCTTTGGCCCCTTGAGTGTGGCTCTTCCACAAAATACCACGGCCTGGGTGCGTCTATTTTGAAGAAGTGGCGTTAGAAGAAGTTTAAAAAATTGGGCTCTCAAAAGAAATTTCAATCCTTGTCCTGTTGATATTTGGCTCTGTTGACTAATGAGTTTGCCGACCACTGGGCTAGGCACTGAGGGACAAGGCATCCCCACTGTGCCCTCACTCAATTTCGGGTCCACAGAATCCCTGAGCATAAGAAAATAATTACTTGAGGCCTCTAAGTTTTGGGGTAGTTCGTTAGGCAGCAACAACAGCTGGAAGAAGAAGCTAAGGGAATCTAAAAGTTTAATTAATTTTAGCCAGTGGGATTCTACTGGAGAGACTGGGCTGTCCTTGGATGTGCAAGAATGAGTCATGGATGCGGTGTGAAATGGAGACATCTTTGGGGAGGGGTCCATATTAGAGAGACAGGGGTGCAGACACCAAACATGGCTGTTGACTGTGCGCTTTAGTTGAGCCATTTGTCAGGAGAGGGATTTGAGTGTCTTCCCTAACATAGCCCCAGAGTTGTTAACGGGGACCATGATAGTACATATGAAAGCATTATCTAAGTGATACATCATTGGAAACGTAGGAGGTATACGTGAGAGTTGCTTTCTCCTTGGTGAAGATTATTTCATGCCGGTCCCATCAACCACTGCTTCTCTTCTAGCTCCGTCAATATAGTGAGAAGCCACAGGCAAGTCTGGAATGGCTGGACCATTGAAAAGAGCCGTCATGTTGCCCATTGGAATACCAGGCATTGCTCATGGTCCATTTTTAGTCCATTCTTGTGACGGTAGATGGGCTGGGAAGGGAGCACAGGTTTCTAGTTGAAGGAAGTCGCAGGCTGAGTGTTAGAATAATGCAATCTGTTTGTGATTATTTATTTTTCACTGTAAAGGCAAATGATAGTTGTAGAATACTAGATAGACAGATGGTTTTTCACAATTGTTAGATCCCATATCTTTGGTCACCAACTTTTAAAAAAACTGGAGCTTTGAGCTATTCAAGTTGAAAAAAGAGAATTCTCCCTCATTGAAAGCTAAAGGCATCCTTAAACTCTCCTATCTGCTGAAGACTTTATCTGCACACCCAGTATCCTATATAATAAAAGCCTAATATGCTATGTGTACAGTCATCCAGTCTTCCATTCAACCAATCAAAGTGTAATATGCTAATGATATACGAAGACCGCTCAACCACTCGCTATGACATGCACTAATCACCAGGGGACAGACAGTTGACCAGTCGACCAGTAGACCAGTTGCTATGACATGCACTGACCATCAGGAGGCAGACAGTTGACCGGTTGACCAGTTACTATGACATGCACTGACCACCAGGGGGCAGATGCTCTGACCGTTAGGTTAGCTTGCTGCTGGGGTCCAGCCAATCGGGACTGAGCAAGACGTGCTGGACACGCCCTGGAGCCCTCCTGCGGTCCCTCCCTGGCTGGCCAACCTCCTGTGTCCCTCCCCGGCCCCAATCGTGCACCAGTGGGGTGTCTCGGCCTGGCCTGTGCCCTCTCACAATCTGGGCTGAGGGACCCCCCACCCCTGAGTGCATGAATTTTGTGCACTGGGCCTCTAGTATTATTATCAACATTAATCTAGGTGTCTCTACCTCATTTGGTTCTACTATAAAATGGGAATAACATTCCTCAGTAGGAAAACTTTTCATTACTGTAAATGTGAGGAGTTCACCGTACAAAGACAGCATTAGGTGATTGCTTTCATTCTGTGGAAGCTTCTAGGGTGGGGGCTAACCTCAATAATGTATAAAGGGAGCTGATTCTGAATATCAGATTAAATTTGCTCTTGTACTTTCCTGTGATTTCATCCCCCCGCTCCACCCCCGCCCCCCCCAATCCAGACGGCAATGTATTTCATACATCGTGTTGAAGTCTCTTCCCTGTGTGAATGCTGGGTTACCTCCCCCGCCCTGTATCTCTTAACAAGCTCCTTGGTGCCGCTGGAATTAATGCTTCCTGTCGTCTTAAATAATGTGACATTGAAATACAATTTTTTAATGTGCTGGCATTTAACATGCCACAATATTTCAGTTATTTTACATTCATTTGGGTGCTCTCGTGTTATTACAGCTGTTATGAAATTCTGACAAAGAGATGCATTTCGTTCTTCTGTTCCACCATAATTGCTTTTTGCTGCATCTCTGAACCGTAACCATGGCGATCTGCAACATTCATCAGAGGACCTCTTGTTATTTCCCTCGTGTGAATGAAAAACAAAGTGGTATAAATACTCAGAAGTTTTAAAAAGGCAGTTTCTTTCTCTTTCTTTCTTCCTTTCTCCTTCCTTCCTTCCTTCCTTTTCCTTCCTTCCTTCCTTCCTTCCTTTCTTTCTTTCTATTTTATTTCTAATTTATTTCTTTGTTTTATGTTTTCCTTCTTTCTTTGCTTTTATTCCTTTATTTTCTTTTCGGTTTTCTTTTTCTTTTTCTTTTTTTTTTAATTTTCCTATGTGGTCTACTAAGGGGAAATTAAGCTGCATGGCTAGGGATTTTTTCATTTATTTATTTTATTTTTTAATGAGAAATTATACAGGGCCTTTCTGTGGGAAGCACGGAGAGAACATGAGAAATTAAGTCAGTGCCTTCAGGAAGAAGGAACGGCTGTCTTCACGAATTAAAAAAGGAAATGAAAGGTTTAGTCTTCTCTAAATTTGACTTGTTACAAACGAGTTCTTGTTTGAGCTGCTCGATGTGGAATACCATTACCATATTGGAACAATGCTGTGGATGTGTGGGCTCGTTCTTCCTTTTCGGTGGGGAGGTTGACATTACCATGCCCTGGTTGCACTGTAAATCGCTGTCTTTCTGGCAACTTAGGAGGAGGTGAGAGGTCAGCCCCATCTCATTGATCTGGACGCTTCCCATCTCTTCTCTATCATGTAATGTAATCGCGGGCATGCCGTCCGCGCCTTTCACCAATACCCACTCTATTTGGTTAGAAGCAAGGCACCTTTGCTCACCCTCCATGAAGTAGATCATTCAAGGGTATATGATTCTTTGGGGCAGAGTCATCAGGGGGGAAGTCCACCACTTCCTGGTTCCTCTCCCATCAATTGAGTTCTTCCCGGACTTCCTGTTCCCTTCTGTGGATGACTTCTAGAAGACCAGGCCTAGCAGTGTCTTGGACAGGCTGAGATATGCCTCACTCCTTCGTCCCCACATCCATGCTGTTAGCAAGGACTATTTTTATTTTTATTTTTTAAAATATATCTTTATTGACTTCAGAGAGGAAGGGAGAGGGGAGAGAGAGAGAGAAAAAAACATCCATGATGAGAGAGAATCATTGACTGGCTGCCTCCTGCACACCCCCCCATTGGGGATCAAGCCAGAAACATGGGCATATGCCCTGACCGGGAATCGAACCAGTGACCTCTTGGTTCCTGGGTTGACGCTCAACCGCTGAGCTACACCCGGCTGGGCAGCAAGGACTTTTAAATGCACCTTCAAAATGCATCCCATTCCTACCACTTGTCACCATCTCCACCTCACCCCCTTACTCGAAGGACTATCAGTTTTGTCTGCATCACTGCCACGCTACCTGGTCTCCATCCTTCAGCTCTCCTGTAGCCCATTGCAAACCCAACAGTGCACACCCAGTGATCCTGTGGAAAGTCATTCATTAGATTAGGTTGTTCTCATATCCTAAACTCTCCAGTGACTTCCCCCACTGTGCTGATAAGCCCACCTTCGCACCACAGTCAACAGATTCTACCTGCTTACACCTCTGTCCCTCGCTCTGACCGTCCTGTCTCCTCCTCCAGAAGTCCACAAACATTGGGACTTTATCTTCTTCTCTGTTGAGTCACTAGTGCCTAGAACAGCACCTGGGAGATTTCAGAAATCCTTCCATCTTATGGATGCTTCTTAGGCTTCCGTTGAGAATGTGTTTGATCAAAAAAGGAGAAATGGCCCTAACCGGGTTGGCTTAGTGGATAGAGAGCATTGGCCTGCAGACTGAAAGGTCCCAGGTTTGATTTCAGTCCAGGGCATGTACCTTGGTTTTGGGCACATCCCCAGTGGGAGGTGTGCAAGAGGCAGCTGATAAATGTTTCTCTCTCATCGATGTTTCTGACTATCCCTCTCCCTTCCTCTCTGTAAAAAATCAATAAAATGTATTTAAAAAAAAAAAAGGAGAAATGAAGGTTCTAGGTTCCCAGAAGAACAACGACATTGTAACAGTTAGCTCCACTCTAGAGTGAGACCTGGGTTGAGAGAGCAAGCTGATGCATGACGTCAGGAGGGCCCTGTAGCCACCTGTTAACACGTTGCTCCTCTGACAGCCCCTGAGAGAAGATGTCCATTAGCTTTTAGTTCATGAGATGATCCAGTGTGGCGACTTGCCGTCTCCCACCAGCCCTGGCGCCCAGTCCCTAGGAGTCAAGGATGGAAGTCAGTGGCTTCAGGGTAAGACCCTAATCTCCTTGGACTCACAAGCATATGCATGGAATTTTCCAGGTGGGCTTTCTAGCCTCTCATACTAGCCAAAAAGCCAGAACCTCGGGGTCTCAGACTTTGCCTCTTATTCTGACATCCTCGAACTAAAATCCTAATTGGAGTTCCCACCTCCCCTGGGTTGTACCAAATTTAGGAATAACTCCTTCCAGATAGAGACTCTACTCCACCTCCATGCCCATGATGGACACGGATGCTAAATCAAGGTACATATTTACCCCCAGATAATCTCCAATGCCACTTCTTAAGCCACGTCAACTATGTCTCAGGTGGCTCTTGATGGGTTGGTATTCAGGATGAAGTCCATCTGGCTCTCTTTGGGAAACAGAGGCCTCACCACAAAAAGGATAAACCCCGTCCTTATTTCATATTCGAAGGAAAGGTGGTTAGATCTCTTCTTCACAACATTAAATCCTTAGGGTCGGCTTGCTTTCTCAGTCAAACCAACCCTCTAGAGCAGTGGTTCCCAACTTTTCCTTGGCCACGCCCCACCTAAGCATCTCTAACATCCTGATGCCCTCCCCCCAACCCCATGACATACAATACTTTTTAAAAAATATATATTTTATTGATTTTTTTACAGAGAGGAAGGGAAAGGGATAGAGAGTTAGAAACATCGATGAGAGAGAAACATCGATCAGCTACCTCCTGCACACCTCCTACTGGGGATGTGCCCACAACCAAGGTACATGCCCTTGACCGGAATCGAATCCGAGACCCTTCAGTCCGCATGCCGACGCTCTAGCCACTGAGCAAACTGGTTAGGACCATAAAATTCTTATTCAAAACGTGAGCTCCTATTCACGTGGAGGAAGCCTCAAAGGCCATGAACTTGGTCTAAACCAGTGGTCGGCAAACCGCGGCTCTCGAGCCACCTGCGGCTCTTTGGCCCCTTGAGTGTGGCTTCTTCCACAAAATACCACAGCCTGGGTGAGTCTATTTTGAAGAGGTGGCATTAGAAGAAGTTTAAGTTTTAAAAATGTGGCTCTCAAAAGAAATTTCAGTCGTTGTCCTGTTGATATTTGGCTCTGTGGACTAGTGAGTTTGCCGACCACTGGTCTAAACAAGCTTCCGTAGAACATGGCATCCATGAGAGAGAAAAATAAAAGAGCAAAAGGACATTGGAAGGACTGAGGAAGAAATCACTAAGAAATTGTTAAAATAATAATATGAGGTGATATGAAAAAAATAGCAAATAAAGTTTCAAAACATATCTGAAATGCATATATATGTCACCATATATATTTAGAGACTGTATAGAAGACCCTGAAAACCATAAGCAATGCAAAATATTCACGGGTAATAACTCATTCTTGAATTGCCCCCCTTAAAAATCAAATGGTCCCCCTGTAGGGCGTGTGCCCCACGTTGGGAACCGCTGGTCTAGACAAAGAATGGCCAGTGCCTTCCATCTAATTGGCAAACTCTGACCAGCTATTCGTGGCCACTGGAGTGCATGGAGTCTTGAGAGTACTAATGTCCTGTTTGGGCTCAGGGGAAAACGTATATTTTGGTCAAGCGTGAAAGCTACTATGACTTTCACACACGCCTCCTTGTCCTTTTTTTTTCCAACAACCTTTTCTGTGGATGAGGTTGACAACCCCCTGCTTCACAGTTCCCCGGGCTCCTGGCCCACGATCTCCCTGAATTCACGGACTCCCGATGTCTCAGAAGCCAGAGAGACAGCCTGTGAAACGCACTTCTGCCAATTGCAAGAACCCAGGCTCATTTCCTGGCTCCGACAAAGTGTTGGAAACCCCTACAGGACACCCTTGTGTTTTATTTTAATTTCCCCTGCTTGGGTTTCTGGCAACACAAAGCAGAAGATCGGGGAGGGGGGGCACGGAGTGAATCATAGGCCATCGAGAGCTGCTCTGGCTTTCCCCCTTCACAGCACCCAGGGAGATGCCATGTGGCGTGAGGCGTTCATGTGTTAAGGCACAGAGTCTGTAAAACTGTACCCTAAAATTTTAAAAATTTAATTGGAAGGCGGCATCTGTGAACCTTTTGCGGGAAGCCACTTTTTGTTGTTGTTTGCTTTTCTCCTGACAAATGATCCCAGCTCTGTGGGCCCTGGTCCCCGCTCCCACCGTGTCAGAGATTGTGATACCAGCTTCTCCTCCCTTTGGGATACTCCTGTAACAGGGAGATGGACGTGTCTCTGCTTAGTATTTAACAAGCGACTAATACCGGTTTCAGTACGTTGAAAGGTGTTTAATGTAGAGCCACTTCTTCTTCTTCTTTTTTTTTTTTTTAAATATATTTTTATTGATTTTTTACCGAGAGGAAAGGAGAGGGATAGAGAGTTAGAAACATCGATGAGAGAGAAACATCTATCAGCTGCCTCCTGTACACCCACTACTGGGGATGTGCCCGCAACCAAGGTACATGCCCTTGACCAGAATCAAACCTGGGACCTTTCAGTCCGCAGGCCGACGCTCTGTCCACTGAGCCAAACCGGTTTCGGCGCTGGTTAGAGCCACTTCTTTCTCTGTAGATTCTCTCGGCTGCACTGCTTTCCTCTTCATCCCTTCTTCCCAGGAACTATGCGTCGGAGCTGGATATGGGCTTCTGAGGGAGGGCATCGGCTTCCTAACCCCTTCCCGTCCCACCCTCTGCTCGAAACAGCCAAGCCGGGGAGCCACGGGTGAAAAGAATCTCATTTCAAGCGGGAGCTGTTTTATCAGGCACAAAAAAAATAAAATAGCCTGCCTGGCCAATGATGGTTTTACCTTTTCATTTTCCTGAGCTGATGGGGCAGCAGTTGAAGGAGACAAGATGTGAGGCAATACCGCAGCCAGTGGTGCCATTCAGCCAGCGGTATCTGGGGTTTACTGAGGGTCTGAGCCCATCGGCATTCAGGGCCGAGAGGTTAGTGGAAGATGGAGGGCTATTAAGTACAGGTGGGCTGTCGGGGGGTCCAGGACCCGGTGGTGTGTGGAAGCAAAAAGAAGCAGGTGGGGACGGACTGGATATGATGACCAACGGGGTCTGGGTCCATGAAATGAACACTGAGGGACCAGAAGAGGTGGGCACTGAGCTTGCTGTTTGGAGAACCAAGAATCAAGTTTGATAGCCAGCAAAGATGAAGGCACAGAAGTGGCCTGGAAGTGGCCTGGGGAGTAAGGTGTAGAGGGTATAGATTAGAAAGGCAGGGTCACAGGGCTTTGGGGACGTGACTGAGAAGGGGCTGTGACTGTGTCCTCCCCAAAAGATGCGGAAGCTCTAACGCTCAGTACCGGTGAGTTGGACCTCATTGGGACACAGGGTCCTTGCAGATGACCCAAGTGAAGATGAAGTCAATAGTGTAGACCCTCATTCAAGATGACCGTGTCCTTGCCCTAACCCCGTGGTCGACAAACTGTGGCTCGCGAGCCACATGCGGCTCTTTGGCCCCTTGAGTGTGGCTCTTCCACAAAATACCACGGCCTGGGCGAGTCTATTTTGAAGAAGTGGCATTAGAAGAAGTTTACGTTTAAAAAATGTGGCTCTCAAAAGAAATTTCAATCGTACTGTTGATATTTGGCTCTGTTGACTAATGAATTTGCCGACCACTGCCCTAACCGATTTGGCTCAGTGGATAGAGCATCGGCCTGCGGACTCAAGGGTCCCAGGTTCGATTCCGGTCAAGGGCATGTACCTTGGTTGCGGGCACATACCCAGTGGGGAGCGTGCAGGAGGCAGCTGATCGATGTTTCTCTCTCATCAATGTTTCTAACTCTCTCTCCCTCTCCCTTTCTCTCTGTAAAAAAGTCAATAAAATATATTTTTTAAAAAGTGACCGTGTCCTTATACGAAGGGGAAATTTGGACACAGAGAAATCCATGTGAGGATGAAGTCAGAGAATGGGGTAGCGCAGTGGTCCGCAAACTGCGGCTCACGAGCCACCTGCGGCTCTTTGGCCCCTTCAGTGTGGCTCTTCCACAAAATACGAGTCTATTTTGAAGAAGTGGCATTAGAAGAAGTTTAAGTTTAAAAAATGTGTCTCTCAAAAGAAATTTCAATCGTTGTGCTGTTGATATTTGGCTCTGTTGACTAATGAGTTTGCCGACCACTGGGGTAGTGCATCTCTCTCCAAACCAGGGACTGCCCCAAATTGCCAGCACGCCACCAGAAGCCAGATGAGAAGCACAGAATACATGCCCTGTTAGAGTTCTCAGAAAGAACCAGGCATTCTGATAATTTTGTAGCCTTCTAGCCTGCTGAGCTGTGAGACAATGAATGTCTGTTGTTTGATCCGTCCAGTTCGAGGACCTTTGTTACAGCATCCATAGCAAACTAACACAGTAGGTAGCACACCCATGGAGAGATGACGAGTTTCCCAATATCTAGTTTTCATTTTTTTCCTTAGGCAAAGAATTTTGACTTTGAACTAGTTACAGTACCATCTGAAATAATGCCTGTATTTCCTGGCCTTTGTAGCTGGTGGTTCCACTTAAATGTACTGTGATGAGCTGTGGGGAATGCCAGAAAAGTTTCTTCAAAGAAAAGAAGGCCCTGACCGGTTTGGCTCAGTGGATATAGAGTGTTAGGCCTGTGTGTGGACTAAAGGGTCTGGGGTTCAATTCCGGCTAAGGGCATGTATCTTGGTTGTGGGCTCGATCCCCAATAGGGGGTGTGCAGGAGGCTGCTGATCAATGTTTCTCTCTCATCATTGATGTTTCTATCTCTCTTTCCCACTTCCTTCCTCTCTGAAATCAATCAAGATGTATTTAAAAAAAGAAAAAGAAGAAAATGCCAATTCATGTAGTCAGCGATTACGGAGTATCGCTGAATTCCAGTCTCTGGAATTGGACCTTGGGAGTCTGCTCTGTAGTCAGCAATGAAGTTGCCTCTTAAACACCATTGAGATTGAGACCCTCCCCAGTTCAAGCCACCTCATACTCAGGTGCAGGGGCCTAGAAACCCCAGACACAACCTTCTAAATGGAGGACACCATCGGAATGAGTTCCTCAGAAGCGAGTGAATGGGACGTAGAGCCATCGGTCACTGTTAGGTCGCTGGAGGAGGAAGGCAGGAGGCCAGGATGGTGAGGGATTACGCATTTATTCGTCATCTGCACCCCAGGTGGCTGATCCCCAGCTGGCTCCAGCCCGCAGTGACGGGAGTCAGCGGTTTTTACAGGACTTTCCGCGGGTTTCTTTTCTGGGCGGAGAATTCTCTGTTCGGGTCCAGAGGGGGGAGAGAATGGAATGTGGTCTCAGCAAGTAAAGCGTGGTCTCGGCAAAAGGGAATGTCCATAGTGAAATGGCCTGAAAATCAGTTCCCGGGGGAGGGGTATTGATTCCATTGCTCAGGCCAACCCAGCCGTCACGCCTCCGGAGAGGATGGTGAGTCAGGGACCCGCTGCCTCTCCTTGGGAACACGGGAGGGAGCAGAGACAAGCAGGGGTCAAAGCGCTTCCTGGGTCTTGTTCCGCACCCCCCACACACCTTCCTCCTTATCACTGCTTCTCCACGATTATTCTCCTTCCGTTTCCTCCCGAAACCTCTGCAGCTTTGAGGCTCCGTCTGCTTGTCTAGACGCCCCTCTCTTCCTCCCCGTTTCAACATTAACTGTCCTCCTTGGTCCCTCCTCCGTAATCGCTGACTACATCCGAGACTGGTGCACAGCCTCCCCTTTCATCTTACATCCTTCCCATTAACCGGTGAGAATCCTGGCCTCTCGTCCTTGACCTTAACTCTCTCCCAGTGATGTTCTCATCCTCCCCACCTCAGCCACCCACGTCCACTCTCACACCCTGCACCTTGTTAGCAGAGCCTTCTGCAATCACCAAACAGCTGACTCTCCTGAAGTAACCCTATAGACTCTGAGCAACGCTGCTCAAGTACATCTACTGCGGCATTTTCTCAAACCCGGATCCCGCCCCATGCTCTCCATCAATGAGCCTCTCCTGTGTTCAGTGTGTTTGCACCTTGCTCCATGGAGGGAGGCATTCTTTTGCACACATGCTTCTCTCCTTTGCTCTTGGCCCATTCAGCATGAGCAAAAACATCTCAGTCCAGAGAGAGCCCAGTCACTGGCGTTCTCCATCTCACATCCATCCCCCAAATTAAGCCCTACTGGGGGATGAACATCACACAGTTAGGCAGATTAGCATCATTATGAATTCATAATCTTTTAATCACCTGCCTCAGCTGGGTGCTCATTAAAGTCTAGCAAACATTCTCTTTCTCTCCTCGGCGCCTACCTCACTGTCCTATCAAAGGAAGACCCATCTGCTCAAGCTCTGGCTGCCAGAGATAGCACTACCTTAATATCCCCTTTCTACCCAATATCTTCATGATCTCCCCTACTTCTGCACCTTCCCGTTAGCATATAAGCTAGTGTAGATACTCTCTCATCTTTGAGAACCAACTCACATGGAAACCAGAATCCTTCTTTGGGCCCCACATCACCCCATTTCACTTTCCTCGCATTCATGGGGGCACGTTTCTCAAGAGCTGGTTATACATGCTACCGCCGCCACATCACTACCTCCCGATCATTTGCCATCCGCTGAAGTCTGCCCCTACCCCTGCCGCTGCCCCAAAGTCACCGGTACTCTCTCCATCCTTGGACCCAATCACAAGGGAATGTTACCGTCCTCATGGGGTGGTGGCTATGGGTGAGGTGGCTCTGTTTTTTGTCTCATTCCAGGGTGCTCGCTGCTAGGCAGCCCCTCTCTGGGACACAACATTCTCCTGGCAGAAGGAAAAACGCAAGAGCCAGTTGAGCAAAGCCCTCTTCTGTCTTCTGTGGGGACATGGCCTAGAGGTTGAATCTGTTTCCTTCGCATTGGCCAAATTACCGTATTTTCCGGCACAGAAGACGACTTTTTAAACCCAGGAAAATCTTATACGCCCAGTCGTCTGATACGCCGGAAAATACGGTAAGTCACATGTGTAGCCAGGCCCAACATCAATGGAGTGTGACTATACCCCTGTCGAGAGTGGGGGCAGGTCATACTCCGCTAGACTTACGGTGACTGATGGGCAAGAATGTATAATTCTCTTACAGGGAAAGGGAGGGCAAAACCATCTGCCACCATGATGTGACTTCCTTGAGTCTCCCTTATTTCCTTATTCCATCATGTATGTTGTTGCTGTCACTCAATTCTGTGCCTTCTTGGATGTCATGTAAAGGCATTCAAACACTTGATTATGCGCCAGTTCCATCATGTAGGTGCTCGTCCTTGGTTAACCTACTCTACATTGTTTTTTCCTAATCCTAGGATGGTTGTGATGGATGAATAAAGGGGAAGCGAACAATAATATTGTTGACTGAGTCTACTATGTGGCTCTACTGGATGAGGCTCTCACTGCTGTAGTCTTCCTTCCACATTTTGTTGAGGTCATAGTGCACATGTTCGCGATCCGTTACGTTGACCTCCACCTTTCTCTTTCTCTGTGTCTCTACCACTCTGTTTTCATTCCAATGGATGAAATTGTTTTTGGATATAGGAAGAAATGTCAAGCTTTGTGATTGGAGTGATCTGAGTTCACAGTTCCTTGCTATCTCCAAACCTCCAAATGCCCCTGCGCCCCCCCCCCGCCCCCTTCTTACTCCTTCATCCTTTATAGCAGCAGAAGAAGTGTTTTTCTCTCTGGACACATCCACGTCTCATTCCTTTGTGCTCCCTTGTGACCACATTATAACCTTATTGTATCCCACTTAACGCTGTTTTCTGAGAATGCCTTAATGCTTGGTGTACGGACCAATACAGATAAATAATGTGACTTTATTTTCCCAAAGACAACCATGTGTCAAATCGAATATAATAGATGGGGATTTATTCCTCCATTAGCTGTTTAGGCTTGCTTATCTCTCAGAGTAATTTAAATCGAAATGAAAGACAAATCCTTATTTGATTGTTAGGCAATCCGGCGCTATTTATTTTGTGTATGTTGGTGTGGGGTATAAGTGCACTGTTGTTAAAAGGCTATTTAATGTCAGATGGAGGGGCCTATTAATTTTTCCGATAAATTGCCAGCGTGTCCAGCCAGTGGCATGCATTTAATAGGAGAGAGTCCGTTCTAAAAGTCTGCCTCCACACGTTGTGGTCATGGCGGCTGTAGTTTATGTACCGGCCCTGCCTTTGTTGCCAGAAGTCTGGAGATAAATCTCAAAGTAAAGGCGGGTTCTGTTAGAAGGGTTGGGTCAAAAGAATGGTATGGGTTTTGTTTGCACAGAGTCTGGTTAATAGGCAGAGTATGGTGGGAACTGTTATTTTTTTATTTCTCTGGATGATTTGCTTTGTATTAATAATGAAAAGTGAAATCACTGATGTTGCATTTCATCATCATGTTGGTAAGACAGCATCTTGATTGCTTCTTGAAGCCAGACCTTCTTATGAGTATTTCTTCCATACTTGACCTGACAGACCAGCGCCCATCACGTTGGTTTCCTTTTCTTGTCGCTCATTGTCCTATAATTGCTAACAGACTCAAGCTTATTCCTGGGATATGGGAATGGCCTGTTGAGAAGAGAGATGAGAGGGAGGTCAGGGACGAGGCCATTATACATTTTCAAATAAAATCGCGTATTCCCCAGTGACGAGTTTTCTTCTTCGGACGTTGTTAACAGGCAGTGTAAGGGAGAAGGTGGCGTCTTACGCTCTCAGGAGTCTTACCTGTTTCAAAACCTTGCACGATGCTTAGAGCATGGCAGAGTCAACAAATACTTGTCGGATGACTGAATAAATGGATGAATGGATAAAGGTCTGGTAAAGAAATACAAATGGCACCTGAGGAGTACTGGCCACAAAAATTAACGCAGCTTAAATTTTTGATAAAGTACATTGCTATGAAATAACAACAACAACAATAATAATAAACTTTAGTAAAGCTGTGTGGTCTTTAATTTTTTTAAGTAAAGCATATCAAGAAGGGATAGAGGTGTTTAGGGAAGATGTAGAAAGGCAACAGGGAACAAGTAAGAGATTCACCTGGCAAACCCTGGGGGTGGCATGAAGAAAAGAAAAAAAAAACACAAAGAAAATTATCACAAAAATGAGGGCCACACGGCCAAAAACATAAGGGGAAAGAGGCCTTGTTGAAAATACATCAAGAAAGATGAGTACAGATTAAAATAAACAATCAATATTAAGGAAAGGTGAATGAAGATTTTAAAGGAGGAGAGAGAAAACAGGAATGAATGAAGAAATACAAGAAGAAGATCCAGTCCATGTATTGGTGTTTCTAAAAAAGGAAGCTAAATTAATGGAACAAATACAAATTGTTGAAAGAGATAAATTTTCACAAATCCTGTGAGTAAAATAAGCCCGAATCTATAGATTTGAGAAGTACTCAGTGCCTAGAAACATTATTAACATAGAACAACCCAATAACAAGACGTATACTGATAAAAGTGACTGCACTTCAAAGAGAAACAAATATTCTTTGGAAATCCAGGTAAAACTGATCCAGTCCCTAAAATACAGATGAAGTCAGACTGGCCTAAGGGTTTTTATTCACTTTCTCTGCCTCTCTCACCCCACACACACCCATCTCCCATCCCTATATATGCTCACAAACAGCTGTATTCTACGTAATCATAGTCAGGGATGGACCACATATACAATGGTAATCCCCTAGATCCGTGGTCGGCAAACCGCGGCTCGCGAGCCACATGTGGCTCTTTGGCCCCTTGAGTGTGGCTCTTCCACAAAATACCACGGCCTGGGTGAGTCTATTTTGAAGAAGTGGCGTTAGAAGAAGTTTACATTTAAAAAATTTGGCTCTCCAAAGAAATTTCAATCGTTGTCCTGTTGATATTTGGCTCTGTGGACTAATGAGTTTGCCGACCACGGCCCTAGATTATAACGGAGTCGAACAATTCCTATCCCCCAGTGACATCATAGACTTTGTAGCACAACACGCTACTCACGTGTTTGTGGTGATGCTGATGTAAGAAAAAAAAACCTACAGGGCTGCCAGTCCTAGGAAAGGTCAGGTACACACATACTTAACCCTTTGCACTCGCTTGCTTTTTTCTCGATTCCTTTATTCTACTCGGGATTTAACTTTTTAAATACCCCAGATTTTACAAAGCGCGGCAGTAGAATAAACAACTGGAGTTTCTTTTCATACCAACTTATTTATTTGGATTTTTTTATATTTCAAATTATTGGTACATTCGAAGAGTATAAAAAGAGCTGCTACCGATGCTAACCGTGTCGAGTCACACTCGGCATCCGAGTGCAAAAGGTTAACCGTTGTGCTTCATGACAGCGAAACAACACCGTTCTGGAGCGTGCTGTCTGTGAGGAAACGATGCTCTCGTCCTGCTAAGCAAGTGGCTACGTGTGCTTGCAGGACTCTCCCCTTTGCAACCTGCCTCTGGTCACAAGAAGAAAGCATCTGCCGTGGGAACGAGGAAGAACAAAGCGCCCTGAGCATCAAAGCTGAGAGACGAAGAAGCTCTGATACTATAGCGGGAGCCTGCGGGCCCAGCTGTGTTCAGACTTGCACTTTCAAGGTGCACGAGGCTACAGCATTCCTTTGAACCAGCTTGAGGGTGGCTTCTGACACTGTATCTCCATGGCTGTTGGCCACGACCAAATGTCCCCATACTCCGCCTCCCACCCCGTTTTTTATTTACCGTATTTTCCAGTGTATAAGATGACTGGGCGTATAAGATTTTCCTGGGTTAAAAAGTCGTCTTATACACCGGAAAATACAGTATATTGGACTATATTGTTGGGATTAGATATAATGGATTAGATATATTGGACTACCGTATTTTCCGGTGTATAAGACGACTTTTTAACCCAGAAAAATCTTATACGCCCAGTCGTCTTATATGCCGGAAAATACGGTATGTTATATGTAACCCCCCAACTACAGCAGTGAGAACCGTCTCCTTCCTTTCCTTTGAGGTAACAGACACATGGAGAGTTGAGGTGAAATATCCAGGGTCCCGTAGCTGGTAAGGGGCTGTATGACGCTGAAGCACAGTCACGCTCCTTGCATCCCAATCGTTGTTGGTGTTCCAATTGATAAGACATGGCCTAGACCCGTGGTCGGCAAACTGCGGCTCGCGAGCCACATGCGGCTCTTTGGCCCCTTGAGTGTGGCTCTTCCACAAAATACCACGGCCTGGGCACGTCTATTTTGAAGAAGTGGCGTTAGAAGAAGTTTAAGTTTAAAAAGTTTGGCTCTCCAAAGAAAATTTCAATCGTCGTCCTGTTGATATTTGGCTCTGTGGACTAATGAGTTTGCCCACCACTGGCCTAGACTCTTAGGCCAAAGCAGCTAGCTGTGCAAGTGAACCAGGAGCCATGGGTGGGTATAAAGCAGGGAGGTAAGAGCTTTGGGGAATTATACTAATTTTTTAAAGAGAAAAAAAGTGAATTTATTTGGAATGATGTCAATAAATAGACATATATTAGCAACACCTTATATCTGTACTAGAGGCCTGGTGCATGAAATTCGTGCACTCAGGGTGGGGGTGTTCCCTCAGCCCGGTCTGTGCCCTCTCACAGTCTGGGAGCCCTCAGGGGATGTCTGACTGACAGCTTAGGCCCGCTCCCCGTGGCGAGGGGCCTAAGCCGTCAGTCGGACATTCTTAGCGCTGCCACGAAGGTGGGAGAGGCTCTCGCCACCACTGTGCTCACCAGTCATGAGCCCGGCTTCTGACTGAGTGGTGCTCCCCCTGTAGAGTGCACTGATCACCAGGGGACAGCTCCTGCGTTGAGCATTTGCCCCCTGGTGGTCAGTGCGCATCATAGCGACCAGTCGTTCCAGCCTTCAGTTGATTTGCATATTAGCCTTTTATTATATAGGATGGCTATATTTTGCAAAGCACTAGGATATACACTGTCCTTCTCAATAAATCATTTAAATGAGTCTGATAAACATATTAGAATCCCTGCCATTGCACAGAGGTCCTTTTAAAGGCTCAGAGAAGGCATCGTTCCTTGCTTCATGTTTAGAAAGTGATTAAAAACAAGACTTGAATCCATAGCCTATGACTCCAACTCACAATTTTCCCATTAACAGAAAAAATATGGCATTTCTAATGCAGTGACCATTTTGAAGATTATTTTACGTGTGATGTTTTAAACTCTGCTAGGCAATATAAGCAATCAAGGCTTTCGTATGTCTACCCTCCACTCCCTCTCTCTGAATCCCTCACCCCACGTGACCATGGTCCTGAATGATAAACCCAGTCGCCATGCATGGATGAATATGCTGATTTCTCTGTGGACCTTAAATAAAACATCGTTGAACTAGTGCTGATCACATTGATATCCCTTTTTTAAACATAAAGCCCTGATGCAGTCTTTATCACGGGAGTCCCTCCTTTTATTTATTTATTTATTTATTTATTTATTTATTATAATTCTTTATTGTTGCAAGTATTACATATGTCCCCCTTTTTCCCTCCATTGGCCCCTTCCAGCTCCTCTCCCTCTTCCCCCACCCCCAACCCCCAGTCCCAGGCCTTCATCAGCCTATACAAGGTCTTTGGTTGATTCCTCCCACCCACCCACCCTCCCCCGCCTTCCCTCTGAGATTCTGCCCTCTGTTCCATGCTTCCATGTCTCTGGATCCACTCCGTTCATCAGTTTGTTTTGTTACTTAGATTTCACATATGAGTGCGATCATGGGATACTTGTCTTTCTCTGACCGGCTTATTTCACTTAGCAGGATGCTCTCTGGGTCCCTCCATGCTGTCCCAAAGGGTAAGAGATTCTTTTTTTAACTGCTGCATAGTATTCCATGGTGTAGATGTACCACAGTTTTTTTTTTATCCACTCGTCTACTGATGGGCTCTTGGGCTGTTCCCAGATCTTAGCTGCTGTAAGTTGTGCTGCTATGAACATAGGGGCGCACACATTCTTTCTGATGGGCGCTTCTGGTTTCTTGGGATCTATTCCTAGAAGTGGGGTCACTGGGCCAAAGGGCAGTTCCATATTTAGTTTTTTTTTTTTTTTTGAGGAAACGATGGAGGGGGCCTCGTTTTAAAATACCCACTTTGCTCTGTGGCATAGTCCACCCCTCAGCCAGTGCACACCGGAGGCTGAGCGAGGATGGGGGTCCGGTGCAGGAAGGGCTCGTGGGAGTGACAGAACTACGCTGGGATTTGTGTTTTTGGAGATGCATGGCCAGGCCAGCTGCAGAGGGAGATGGAACCAGCGCCTGCCCTTGCCAGCAGGCAAAGGACAATGGGCTAAAGCGTCACCATCATTGCCAGTGAGGCTGGGAGTGCTGCCAGAGGGAGGAGGAGGACAGGAGAGCAGCCAGAGCATGCACGCCACAAGTTCCTGGACAGGCAGCCCGGGGCTATTGTAGGGTCCCAACTTGGTTTCCATATCTCACTTGGTTTGTGAGATCAAGGTTAAAAGAAAGAGGGGGGCCCTGGCCAGTTTGGCTCAATTGATAGAGCGTCAGCCTGCAGACTGGAAGGTCCCAGGTTCGATTCCGGTCAAGGGCACATGCCCGGGTTGCAGGCTCAATCCCCAGTAGGGGGTGTGCAGGAGGCAGCTGATCCATGATTCTCTCTCATCATCATTGATATTTCTCTCTCTCTCTCTCTTTTCTCTCTCTCTCTCTCCCCCTCCCCTCCTCTCTGAAATCAATAGAAAAAATTTTTTAAAAGAAAGAAGGGCCCTAACCGGTTTGGCTCCGTGGATAGAGCATCAGCCTGTGGACTGAAGGGTCCCAGGTTTGATTCCGGTCAAGAGCATGTACCTTGGTTGCGGGCACATCCCCAGTAGCGGGTGTGCAGGAGGCAGCTGATCGATGTTTCTCTCTCATCGATGTTTCGAACTCTCTGTCCCTCTCCCTTCCTTTCTGTAAAAAACCAATAAAATATACTTTTAAAAAAGAAAGAAAGAAGGAAGATGGTCTTACGCAGATGACTCGCATGCTATGAAAGACGTGATTTTGCTTTAAAAATACCTATGAGAAAGAAAACATTTAAGAAATGGGCTTATACAATAACCCCACAATTAATATTGGGGGAAGGGGCGGGGGAGATGGTACTGTGCAAATAGCCTGCCTTTTAGCATTAATGAAATTAAATGGGAATTTGATTATGCGGAGATACAGCTACACAAAATGTTCTCAAGCATAACTTTTGCAAATCTGTTAATTCCACTGGTGATTAGATATGTGCATTTCAACACATCTTGCTGCCCTTTGAAATCTAGTACAATCAAGATGTTAGATGGTAAGTTATTTTCTGGTTATTAAGATGCGTTTCAATCCTCGTCTTTAATCAACTGCAGAATCGCAACATGGGTTTGATAGGCACACTGGTGTGTGTGTGTGTGTGTGTGTGTGTGTGTGTGTGTTGCACACCCCAAATTGATGTGCTGTCACTCCCGTCTCCTGGGTCTCGGGATGTGCCCTCTGGTATATGTTATTAATAAGGAATCTGTGTTGAGTTTCATTCACTTAGAAAATGGGGAGGGGGGATTGAAATGTCTCTTGGCACCTCTGGGTCCTGGCCGGGCGCCCTGCGGGTTGGCCCTCCTGTCAAAGTCTATACCGGAAGGCGGAATTCAGCCAGGCGGAGGGGACGCAGCCAGTCGGTAGATAACGCCTGGCTGCCCTCTGACCCTTGGGTTAAACGGCTGTCTGGGCCGCTCAGTCTGGAGGCCGAGTTCCAGGGAGGGAGAGCTGCCAGTTACCTGTCAGCGCGCCAAGGCCTGGACTTCATCAGCAGGGAGGCGCAGAGACGGCATCTTCCTCCTGGCTTCTCTCTCAGGCCCCCTCTGCTGCAGCCCCGAGGCCACGCCCGGGTGCACAGGGTAGGGAGTTTCCCAATTACCCGGGAACCCGAGGCTTCCCTGGACATTCCAGGGAAAGTCTCCGAGCTAACTTGTTTACAGAGCATCGTCTCTCGGGCCTTCACGGGGTGATCGGAGTTGAGAGGATGCCGCTGCACACCCCCAAAGTGCGGCTGTCGCCATGAGAAGGCTGCCACCCCATCGTCTAAATGAGTGGGTGTGCAGCACCTTCACTGGGGATCTGACTCAGGGATGGGGAGGGGAGACACAGTGGGTTTGCGTGTTAGATGCCACGAGGCTGGACCTAAAGAGAAAGCCAATTGGCAGAGAGGAACAGAGACAG
Source organism: Eptesicus fuscus (assembly GCF_027574615.1). NCBI lineage: Eukaryota > Metazoa > Chordata > Mammalia > Chiroptera > Vespertilionidae > Eptesicus > Eptesicus fuscus. The sequence continues at coordinate 7,537,571 of NC_072497.1, read as the reverse complement.
GGAGAGGCACAGACAAAGAGAAGAAAGACAGGTAAAGAGCTGAAAGACAGGCAGGCAGAGACAGAGACAAAAAGAGGCCCAAAGACAGACAGACAGACAGACAGAGAGAAATGCATATTCACAAATAGAGCTACTCAGTTTGAGAGAGACATACAGACACAGAGACAAAGATAGACACAGAGAGTTAGAGACACACACAAAAGCAAGAAAGGCAGAGAGGGATGGAGAGAAGAGGCAGACACTGAGGCAGGAAAAGACAAAAGATCGAGAGAGAGAGAGAGAGAGAGAGAGAGAGAGAGAGAGAGAGAGAGAAAGAGAGGAGAGGAGAGGAGAGAAGAGGAGCACATGCAGAGTGAAAGAGAGGCAGTGAGGCAAAGAAACAAGGAGACACGAAAGCAGAAGAAGAGATGGGAAGGCAGTGGGAAGCCACGAGCTGGCCACGGGAAAGACCCTTTGGGGTATGAGGTGGAGGGAGCTCATGGCGATCTGGAAAGCGGGGGGCCTGAGCCACAGGGTGGTTGGTCTGAAAGGAAGGCACCCTGCTCTGCTGGAGTGTCCGCTAGGGAAGGAGACTCAGCGCAGGATTGGGGAAGGACCCCAGCGTGGCCAGGCGTGTGGAGATGGTAAAGACGAGAATTCCTCCTGGTTGAGCTGAGGACACCCGTGCTGGCCTTTCTCTCTCCCGTCAGCTCTTCATCCCTTCTCCTCAGAGGCCTGCCTCCCTCTCCTCCCCGTTCTCCCTCCTCCCCTCCATCCCTCTGGTCTGGTCTTTTCCTGGACCTTCCTTCTGCAAAGGTGCTCCATTCCTCATTCGAACAATATTTATTGAGAACCTACTCTGTCCTAAGCCTTTCTCTAGACCCTGGGAATAGATCAGTGACATCAACCAGTTGGGATTCACCTCAATGAAGGGTTTTACTGTCTGGGTCCCCAAGCATCACACAGGAGGGTGGCCAGGGTCACGTTTCGTAGACTGTATGGGCAGAAAGGTGGAGCCAGAGACCGATGTATTGAAAGAAGACGACCAGGATGATCTGTAGAGAGAATCTGAGTGGGGTTTGCATTGCTGGACACCAGCCAAGGGAGAGAACCACCCAGCACGTCCAGGCCAGATGGCCAGTGTGATTCACCCATCCACATCCCAGGCATTTACGAAGCCCTTACAATACACCAGGATCTGGTCCAGACGCTGTAGGTGATTCACTTAGTTCCAACATGAGTGGAGCTTAGAGTTTGGATTCTCCCACTAGTTTCTTCAGCGAATGATGTGCAGGTGCTGAAGAGAGGAACAGGCCACTAGGTCAGAATCAAACGTGGGTTGCTTGTGAGTCACGGAGGAGAGAAGGTCTGATGGTCTTTTCCTTCTACCCAAGGTCATCGCCAGCTGTTGAAAGTTGTTGTTAAAAGTCTACACAACGCAGAAAGAACTCTGACCTCCACCACTGTGCGCCCTCCTCGCTGAAGGGCAGCCGAATTATGCAGCAGGCAAGGCCCCAGAGAACGCCAGTGTGGCCCCTCGATGGCGGCTGAGATCAGAGCACGGGGCGTCCTGCCTCCCAGAGCCACGCCGCCACCCCAGCGAGGGCTGATGGTTATTGACGGAGCAGAAGACGGAGGTCAAGGTAAGCAGACGGACCTTCTGTTTCCTGAGACATTGTCTTTTTGTAATCACGCAGCTTTCCCTTGAGCTCTGTTTACACTTGGAGTTCAGTGCTCTGGGGTGGTGGCCCTGACAGAGCTTACGCTGGGCCTCCTTCCGGGATGTGGAACGCTACGGATCAGTAGGTGGTGCTGTTTGCCTTCCAGTCCACCTCGGACCGGATCCTGGCCTTGAACCAGGGCAGCTCAGGGTGGGAGAGATCCCTTCTTACTGGTACATGAAGGGAAACTCTAAATGTCACCGAAACATAAAAGAACGTGTGCCGTTTCACGAATAAGGTTTTTCTTAGGCACAAACGCAGCCGCATAGGACCATTTTGCATGCTCTTCTAGAACTATTTACCAGCAGCACACAGGCCTTTATTTATGCATTCATGTATGCATTCATTCATTCCTGCCGTAAAGTTATATTGAGTTGCTCTCCTGTGCAAGGGGATGTGTGGGATGATTTCTGAGATTCTATGAAGAGGGACAAAGAAAATGTATAAAATATGATCCCTACTACCTGAAGCCTTTAAACTGGTATTAATAAAATATATTAGTTGAGTTGAGTACCTAGCATATGTTGGATACTAAGTGTTTACATATATATACATATATGTATATATATATATGTGTGTGTGTGTGTATATATATCTATATATATTATTTCTAATCTTTTAAGAATTTTTTTTTACTTTCCAGCTGTGCAAATGGATATTTTGAAATAAGAAAGAACTTGCCCAAAGTTGCACAGCTGGCAAGTGGCTAAAAGGGAGTTTGAGGCCAAGTCTATGACCTTGAACTCCATTTCCTGTCCTTTGCAATACGATTGTGGTACAAGGACTCCTGTGGACAGATGCCTGGTGCACTCGCTGTCACCCCGATAAGGCGCAGGCAGAGATTAGGTGGCACATGTCGATTAAAGAGGGGAGACCTTGGGGCCCACTTGGTTGGCTTGAATCCCAGCGTCACCTTGCAGTAGCTGTGCAACCTTCGACAAGCGAATTGTTCTCACTGTATCTCAGTTTACTCATCTGCCAAAGGGGATCATCACCGTTTTAGGCTCTACGTGGGGACGGATGAGATCATACAAAGTGCTTGGAGTAGGGATTCCCCCATAAGTAAGCATTCGATATTTCTATTTATATACTGAAGTGATTACCTTAAAAGGCTGTCTGTGGAGATGCACTGGCCATCATTTTGAACCGAGTCGGGGCTCTCTCGGCCCACGGTCACCTGGCTGATAAGGGGTGGGGCCGAGTTTCAATCCCAGGTTTTTTTCTGATCTCGCAGTTCATGCCCTGAACCTTGGGAAGCACCGTGGGGTAGGGCAGGGCGTGAGGGCAGTTCCGCCACGGGCAGAGGCCCTTGGTCTGCTGGGAGCATGAGAAATCCACGTGATCTCAGGCAGCCTAGGAAAGGATATAAGAGAACAACCCGGGAGCTGGGATGGGCCAGAACCTGACCTTGGAGGGTCTTGAAGGGCAGGCAAAAAAAAAAAAAAAAGTCTGTCTATTACTTGGTACTGAATGGGAAACCACTGGGATTTGGAGATTTGAAATAACAAGTGTATTTGCCAGGTACATTTATATGATAATTGAGAAAGAGCTCGAATGACCTACAGTTTGGCTAGACTTACACTTCAGAAAAGGACAATTTAGGATTAAATCCTGCTATCATCTTGTACTGTTGAAATGATAGGGTCATTTGTATCTATCTTAGAAGAGGCTCTTTGAAATTTTAGATTAGTTCTTTTTTTTTTTTTTTTTTTTTTAAGAAAAACGGTGCTAGGAAAGTGAGGAATTTTAAAGGGCCAACTGGTTACATCGAATTGCCTGCCTTGGGTCTTCATTTCCGCCTCTTTCATTAATTCAAATGCATGTACCACCTAGGGGAGCATTTTAAAGATGCGGCCAGGCATTCTTCCCTGATAGCATGGGCTAGGGCAGTGGATCCAATGGGGGGCACATGCCCCACAGGGGGGCAATTTGATGTTCAAGGGGGGCAGTTTGGGAATGAGTCATTAACGGTGAATGTTTTTTTGCATTTCTTATGGTTCCAGGGGCCTCATATACAGACTACAAATACATGTTGTGACATATGTATGCATTTCAGTTCTCTATGATACGTTTTGAAACTTTATTTGCTATTTTTTTCATATCACTTCATATTATTATTATTTTTTTAACAATTTCTTAGTGATTTCCTCCTCAGTCCTTCCACCGTCCTTTCGTTCTTTTATTTTTCTCTCTCATGGATGCCATGTTCTTTGGAAGCTTCTTTAGACCAAGTTCATGGCCTTTGAGGCTTCCTCCATGTGAATAGGAGCTCACTTTTTGAATAATAAGAATTATACGTTACAGGAGGAGGGCCATCAGAATGTTAGAGATGCTTAGGTGGGGCATGGCCAAAGAGAGGTTGGGGACCACTGGGCTAGGACATTGCTATGAAAATTGTGCTCTGAACACAGCATTTAACTCTAAATCAAGACCTCCATATTATCCAGAAAGACCCAACAACCATGCTTTTTCTTAAAAACGTAAATACCTGCACCCTTCTCTTCACCCTCATCCTGCCCGACGTAATTGGGTGTAAGGATTCCTGCTCGCTGGTCTCTAAGTTAATCTTGCCATCCAGGGCAGGAGACAGGGACCCCGCCTCCCTGGCTTTCAGCAAAGCACGCTGGAAAGCAGACCTCCTCCTTCTAGTGGTTGTGGTTTATTTATTGTTTTATGAGCCTCTGCTGCGTAACCACAACACCATTATGACCGGGCCACACCACGAGGAGAGGAAGTTCCCGTAACCCTCCTCCTCCTCCTCCTCCTTCTCCTCCTCGCTCGCCTTTTCATGTTGCTGGAAGTCAGCTCCTCTTGGCGGCTGGCTTAACAGGCTTCCGGAGTTCGCCGGGGCTTTGTTCTTATCAGTGATGCCCTCCTGTCTCCCATCCCTCCCTCTACCCCTTCCTTCTTCCTCCGGACTGTGCACCCTTCAAGTACCGAGCCAAGAAGATGAAGCGGGAGGGGGGCACGGGGGTGGGGTGGGGTGGAATGAATAACGTTTCTTGGACCTGAACCATTGTGGGGAAAAAAAAAATGCGGGCCAGGAAAAGGCCACCAGCTCCTGGAAGGACAGGGTCTCCCGCTCTCGTCCTGCCTTTGTCCGTCTTAAATAGAAACTGGAGACACGGATCCATTTCACGTGATTTCCCCAGGAGGCCACAGTTATTAAGCAAGTGCCGACGGCATCTGTAAGAGGACTGGCACTGAGCAAGGATGTGTGTGTGTGTGAATGGGGATGAGATGGTGGGATTGCATGCGCTTTGGGGAAACACTGCTCTTTGATTTGGGAGGGTAAGGTAGAGGGTCCCAAAATAGAGAAGAAGGATTCCGGAGTCCCAGGTCTTCCATCGCCTTGAATCACTCCTTCTTGCCACTGCCTTCCTCAGGACACCCCACGTAAGCACAGTGCTGTAGCAGCAGGCTAGCTCCTCCGCTCTGCTTGGGCGGCTCAGGGCAGTGGTGAGAAACACAGGCCTTAGAGCGGTAGGAACTGGAATTGGAATCCCGGTCTCACCATTTCTTAGTCCTGTGCTTGGTTTCCTCAGCTGCACGACAGGGAGAATAATAACCTATGATGTAGGAATTGGGTGGTGGTGATTAGACAAGGCCACATAGGAAAAGCAACAGGTAGACAGTGGTAGCCTGATTAATAGTAACTGTTCCCCCCCTCCTATTCCTTCTTCATCTTCATCATTGTATTCTTGTTCCTGTTAATTTTCTCATTATTTCTAAAAATATATATTTTTATTGATTTCAAAGAGGAAGGGAGAGGTGGGGGGAGAGAAAGAGAAAAACATCGCTGATGAGAGAGAATCACCGATCGGCTGCAACCCGGGCATGTGCCCCAAGCTGGAGTCCAACCGTGACCTCCTAGCTCCTAGGTCAACGTTCAACCACTGTGCCAGACTGGTCAGGCTTAATTAATTTTCTCATTACTGCCCCCTTTTTTTCTTTTTTTTTAATTCTGGGAACTGTGGAGAATAAGAGTCAGTTTCTGAGTCCCGTCATGAGGAGGATTCAGCCACATGTCTTCTTACTTGGTGTGATCATATGCACACCGGATCAGAAACGGCTTTTGGAAACCAGCTCCCAAGTTACAAGGAAACCCAGTGGCTTTGCAATTGGAGCGTCTCAGGTGGCCAGGGGCTCCCTGTGTCACTAATGGGGACGGGAGGTAGAAGCACAGCAGACCTGATGCTCTGACAGTTTCTAACTCCCCGGAGTTTCAACCCATCTCTGGTCTCTGTCGACACGCAGTGGCTGAGGTCTCAGAGTGGGGGGAAGGGCCAGACGTTCCTTTGAAATACTGTGATTTAAATGCAGACATGAAGCAATACCACGGGTCACAAGGGTACCCTTTTGTCTGTTTACTGAAAGCTAGGATTATTCAGAAAGAATGCTGTACTAAGAAGTATACCTTTAAATCAATTCGAGTCAGAAAAAACAAAACAAGGAGCCTGTGTTTTCTTTCTTTCAATAGTCATGGTTACACCACGTAGGTATCAGGCACTGGTAAAATAGTGGGCATCAAGATAGCCATAACCCCCTTCAATATATATGGTGGCTTCATGACAGCCAGGGACTTTCTGATGCTTCTCTTAAGCTTTCCCTTGAATGCAGGCCAGCTCCGGGACTGACTGCGTTGGCCACGGTTGATGTGTGTATCCCTGTATTAGTTGCCTGGGGCTGCTGTAACAAAGCACCACAGAGGGTTTGCTTAAACCACAGACGTGGATTCCTTTAAATTTCTGGAGGTCAGAAGTCCAAGGAAAGCCATTGATAGGGCTGGTTCCTTCTGAGGATTCTGGGAGAGAATCTATTCCACACGTCTCCTCTAGCTTCTCAGGGTTCACCAGCAAGCTATGGTTCGTAGATGTGCATCACTCCACTCTTGATCTTCACAAGGTGTGTGCTCACACCGTCCTCTCTGGGTGCATGCGTGTGTCTGTGTCCAATTCCCCCCTTTTATAAGGACCTCAGTCATGTTGGTTTACAGCAGGGGTCGGGAATGTCCAGCCCACCAGCCATATAAGGCCTGAGAAATCATTTGGTCTATCCCTGCCAAGGCATTAGGGCTGAGTTAATTAAATGTTTGACCAATTAGAGCAGGCTAATTTTGTCTTCTTTTTTTTTTTTCTAAATATATTTTTTATTGATTTTAGGGAGGAAGGGACAGGGAGAGAGAGAGAGAGAGAAAAACATCAATGATGGTGAGAGAGAATCATGGATCAGCTGCCTCCTGCACGCCCGCTACTGGGGATTGAGCCTGCAACCCGGGCATGTGCCCTGGACCAGAGTCAAACCTGGGACCCTTCAGTCCACAGGCTGATGCTCTATCCACTGAGCAAAACTGGCTAGGGCTGCAGGCTAATTTTTAAGTCGATAACTTTGTATGGCCCGTGAATGATGTTATAAATATCCAAATGGCCCTTGGCTGAAAAATGGGTTAGCGCTTACTCTCATGACCTCCTCTTGACTATATTTGCAAAGAGCCTATTTCGAGATAAGGTCACAGTCTGAGGAACTGGTTAGGGCTTTGGTGTTGTGGTTGTTTTTTGTGTTTTTTTTTTTAATGGGACACAATTCAACTCTTTAACAGTAAGCATTGAGCCCAGGTCTTAGCAGATTCTGTCTCCTGTCTCTTGGAACATCGCTTTTGGAAACCAGCTATCATGTCCTGAGGAGACCTGATGGCCTTGGGGAGAGGCCCATCCTGGGAGGAGATGAGCCTCTTAGCCAAGAGCCCTGATTGGTTCCTCAGCACCAACGTACAGGCTGCGGTCCCCTCCGAAGCTGGCCCTCCATCCTCCCCTCTCCAGTGGGGCACACGTAACTGAGCAGACCTGTGTCATTGCTGGTGAGCTCACCCCAAATGGTGTCTTTGTGAGCAAAAAACAAATGACTTTCTGTTTTAAGCCTTAAGCGGCGTGGTGATAACTAACCATAGCAGCATCCTTGCAAGCGGAGTTTAAACAAGTGGTTAAGTGTGATAAGTGCCAGGAAGAGAGCAGCGCAGGCCCCCAGGGGCGTGTCAACAAGACGGGGCTCACTGATCTTATCCCGGCCTGCTCTGTTGCTAAGTAAATGCTCGTGTCTGGCCAGATCCATGGTAGGGGTCTTACCAGTTTGGCATTCCCGGCGAAGGCCAATTTGTTGCTGCCGACCTGACTTTCTGAGATGCCTTTAGTTTGAAAAACACCTTCCCTCTCTTTGCCTCTGTGTTCCCCTTTTGGGAAGTGGGGGAGGGAGGGGGACGCACATCAGTGGGGGGGATGGCAGCGCCCGTCGGAAGTGAACTCCATTTACTTTCATCTCCTTCATCATAGCACGGAAAATGGAGCATAAAAAAAATACTCTGGAAGGTTAAGTGCTCTGTAGGAAACGCGGCGGGCACGGAGGAGGCAACGAAGCGAGGGTCAGCGTGGGCAGGGAGGGGTGGGTTCCGATGAGAGGGTTTTGGTTTTCCCTTTTTCCCGTTGCTGCTGTTCCAGTGAAGCTGTGTGGTGCAGCAGTTCAAATAGCACGGGGAGGCTGCTCAGAAGACAGGCGAGGATGCGTCCCTGTCAGAGCAGGTCGTCCAGAGAAGCATACGGAAGTCAGCAGCCCGGAACAAGGCCATCTTTTTTTTTTTTTTTTTTTAATATATTTTATTGATTTTTTACAGAGAGGAAGAGAGAGGGATAGAGAGCCAGAAACATCGATGAGAGAGAAACATCGATCAGCTGCCTCTTGCACACCCCCTACTGGGGATGTGCCCGCAACCAAGGTACATGCCTTGACCGGAATCGAACCCGGGACCCTTGAGTCCGCAGGCCGACACTCTGTCCACTGAGCCAAACCGGTTTCGGCAAGGCCATCTTGTCTACCAAGGAAACCTGAGGCTGGGCTACCTGTGTTCTAGGCCTGGGGTGAGGGGTGGGGGCACTGGCACGGAGCCCGGTTGCTCACCATCACGGTGGGAGAGCTGTGTCGGGGGCCTGGAGCGTATGTAGTTCAAGGAACCCAGGGATCCAAGCTTGGGATGGCATTGGAACTTTTAGCATCCTTTTCCTTGGTTCCTTCCCTCAGTATATACAGTGCCTTATGTGCGTCAGGTGTTGGTGTAGGCATTGAGGATGTGGCAGAGAACTAGAACCTATTCTAGCAAAGGAGGGAACACAAAAGACAAGTAATGTGTGTGTGTGTGTGTGTGTGTGTGTGTGTGTGTATGCATGCGCGCATACATAATTTTTAATAAAAATACAGTGATGAAGTGGAGTCTTGTCAATCTTTTTTTTTCCCCCTGTCAATCTTTTTATTCAAAGACCCCTCTCCTTCAGATGTTGACATTTTCTTATTGCAGAATAAAGTCCAAATGGTTTCTTGTGGCACTCAAGACCCTGCGCAATCTGGTTCTTGCTACATTTCCCCAATGATTATTATTCGTTTTTTCTTCTGACCTCATTTCCCAAGACACACCCATATGCTTTTGTCTTGGGAGGGAGTCAAGAGCACAATCTCTGGCGTCAGAATGCCTGGGTTCAGATCTCAGCCCTGGCGCTTACTAGCTGTGTGACCTCAGGCAAGTTACTCCGCATCTCCGAGCCTCAGCACCTGGCAGGGTGATGGTGAGAATCCGGTGAGATCATGGCCTTGGGAGAGCTGTACTCGTAGTGAAGAAAGATATGACTTGCTTACTGACATGAATGACTACATTCTGCATGTGTATGTGTGTATACATTCTGTAAAGCTTCATCATGGCTCTGCTCTTAGAACATACCCATCTTAATGCCGCATAGTAAGACTGGGCCTGTGCCTGTTACTCTGTTCATGCACAGTGGATAGATACTGAATAAAATGTACTCGGCTCACTGGTGTGTCTGGCAGTGGATGGCAGAGATCTTAAGCAGAGATGCCGTTTCACAGGGCTCGGAATGGGTAATTAGAAGACTGCCAGTACGAAGCAGCCTTCTCTTTACTCTTCACAGCTGTAAGATCTGAAGTTGGGGACCATACGATGGGAATCCACGCTCGCCACTTGGCAGCATTAGAATTCCGAGACCGTGGTCTTGAAAGAGATTCCCTCCCCTCGCCGCTGGCTGGTGAGGTGGGCCTGGGCGGCTCCAGAAACAGTGGTGAGCCTTTTATCATGTATATATCCGTTCCAGCAGGGACAGGAAGAAAAGGGACGCAGTACTGAGAATAAAAGTTAATTAAAAAATAAAATCAAGAGAAATGTCTCTCCCAGGCCACCTCGTGTTACGGAGACCACCTGTCATGAAGCATTTTCCTGTCTGTAAACCCGAGACGGGCAGCCAATTGACTCCTCTCGTGTTTAATTTTTAATGCCTCCTGTCTGGTCTCTGAAGTAGCTGTAATAGGCAGAGGCTGTCGCCGAGATGCGTTCCTCGCGAAGAGAAAACGTGAGCGTGCCCACTGCCAGGACTGCCATCCACGGGGAGGGACCTGCAGCAGAGTTAACCCTCACCTCACCCCACCTCACCCGACCCCACCGGGGAATTCCCTCTCTCCCATCACTTTGGAGGAATTATTATGATAAGAGAGGAAGGGAATGTCCTTGGGAGAAGGAAACTGCACGGTCGCTCCTCAGCAACAGAGCACCAACCCCTCATTCAGTTCTCCCCATCTTTCTGATTCCCCGGGTCATGCATTCAGTAGGAATTTTCGTGCATCTACTATGTGCTGTGCATGGTGGTAGGGATGGAGGTGGGAGCAATGAAACCGTCAGGGAAAAAAAATCTTCTTTTCTCATGACCCAGCCATTCTACTGAAGGAAGGGAGGGAATACATAAGGACTTGAACAGATAAGGATGCTGGGTTGTTTTAGATGATGGGAGTTCATCGGGAAAAAAAACAAAAACAACTGATGAGAGGGTGCCCCTGGGGAATGAAGGCTCCCCGAGGAGGTAACAATGGAGCAGGGAGGTGCATGGTGGGAAAGAGGCACTGATGCCCCAATCGCAGGGAACGGTGTTCTAAGCAGAGGGAACAGCAGATGGGGCTGGCGGCTTCTTCGAGAAACAGAGGAAGGTCGCTATGCTAAGAGAAGGGGAAGTAGGCAGGTGATGAAGGACCAGGCCATTGAAAGAACCTGAGGACACAGGGAACCTGGGGTTAGAGGAAGGCTGTGGGCTGAGAATTACGTTTCCAACCTGGGGTCAACGCGTCCAGGCATAGCCTCATTCTGGCAGACATGTGCGAGGTCATGACTTCGTCTCCAGTGAGTGGATTCACTCAGCCACGCTTCCTAGAGATGAGAAATGATACCCAGGCACCAAGTCTCTGCTCGGGACCCACCCCTTCCTGCCTGCCTGGGTGCAGCGGGCTCCTTCTTCCACTCTGAGCCCCAATATTCCATTCTTGGACTGTTTCACTGTCACCTCCCCCAAACATACCCATGATGCCTCCTTCCTGCTCCACGGTGGGCCTCATATTTCCACAGGAAGTTCCAACCCTTAGGCCAGCACACACGACACTCATGGTCTGTCCTCCGTAAGCCTCAGGGTCCGTGTGGCTGGGCCCCACTTTTCCACCAACACATCTAACAGCCTGGTGGGCCTCCTGCACCTTCCCTTGCCTGGACCACTTGTCCTCTCCCTCAACATTGAGGAGATGCTTTTTTTCTTTCTCTTTTTTTTTTTTTAGCTTAACTCTGGGATCTGTACTCATCTTTATTTAATTCTTTTTCCCCCATTTTTTTATTAAGGTATTATATGTGTACATATCTTAGCATTGCCACCCCCCCACTCCCATACATGCCCTCACCCCCCAGTGTTTTGTGTCCATTGGTTATGCTTATATGCATGCATACAAGTCCTTCAGTTGATCTCTTATCTCCCCCACCTCTCCCTAACCTTCCCGCTGTAATTTGACCTTCTGTTTGATGCTTTACTGCCTCTGTATCTATCTTTTTGTTCATCAGTTTATAATGTTCTTTACAATCCATAAATGAGTGAGATCATGTGGTATTTTTCTTTCATGGACTGGCTTATTTCACTTAGTTCATAATGTTCTCCAGTTCCATCCAGGTTGCTGCAAATGGTAAGAATTCCTTCTTTTTTATGGTAGCATAGTATTCCATTGTGTAGATATACCATAGTTTTCTGATCCACTCATCTGCTGACGGGCACCTAGGCTGTTTCCAAATCTTAGCTATGGTAAATTGTGCTGCTATGAACATAGGGGTGCATATATCCTTTCTGATTGATGTTTCTAGTTTCTTAGGATATATTCTTAGGAGTGGGATTACTGGGTCAAATGGGAGATCCATTTTTCAGTTTTTTGAGGAAACTCCATACTGTTCTCCACAGTGGCTGCACCAGTCTGCATTCCCACCAGCAGTGCACGAGGGTTCCTTTTTCTCCGCACCCTCGCCAGAGGAGATGCTTTCTTATTTCTCACCTTCCACTCCAAGCTGCCATCAGCTGCCTTTGCGAAACCTTCTCAATTTCCCCATCTGATGGAAAGATGTTTCCTCTTACGGGAGGGACACCTGGCCAGGTAGAAGTGTTAGACTGGAGAGAAGGTAGAGGCCAGGCAGACTTGGGAGGGAAGAGTATACCAGCAGAGAAAATAGCAATGCACAGGCCTGGGTTGGAAGTGAACTTGATCCGGTGATTTCCGGTTCGCCCAGCTGAGGAGAAGCATGGGACTTGGTTGGAATGTCTGTAAGGAGGATTCTCCGAAAGGCCGGGGGGCCTCTGAGAGGGACCTTGCCAAAGGCGTCAGACCCTGCCTTGACTTTTCCAAAAAAGTCCGAGCCCCTGGGTATTTTACTAGATTCTATCTGTTTAGTCTTTAGACCCGATCTTATAGAAGCAGGTGCTCTCTCAAGGATGCTTATCCTGCTGATTGTGTCTAGAGGTTAATTTTAGTTCAAGCTGTTGTGACAATAAAAGCCTAAGGAGGCAGGCAGTCGGGGCTGTTTTGGTGCCTCCTGCCAAACAGCCCCTTAGCCTTCTCTTTCACGGAAACGTGTGTCTGAGTGATCCATTCATCCGTCGCTCAGGGTCTGCTGGTCAGACCTGGCACCTGGCTACCTTCTGATCTCTGGGCTCCTGGGGTTGTTAAGGGGTGGGGTGGGGTGGGGCGGGGCAGGGATTACCTAGGACTTATTGAGCTTTGTGCCTCCCCCAGTCCCTGCGATGCACAGCATGAGCTCACCCTGTTTTCGAGCTGATATTTTGAAGATTTTTGAAGTAATTTATGGGGGATACAGGGGGGGACCTGCAGTACTTTTAGTAAGCAGCAAGATTACAGTGAGTTCTACTGTAGCTTCTGTCGGGGGAGTTGTAAATAGCATTTAATGTTCATAAGCTCATTTTTGGAGGACTTTAATTTTGTTGTTCCAGGGATGTTGATAAAGGAACAGGGGACTTCTGGCTGCAGAAGTGAGGGAGGGAAGGTGTTTCGGAGGGACCTGGGAGATTTACAGCGCTCCCCGTTTGGGCCCTAATTAAGGCATTTGTTACTGTGCTTTAATAGCTCCAAGGTATCTTATACTAGAGGTCACTGGGTTTATAAACAGCTTCCCCAGCCGCCCCCACCCCTCCTCCCAAAGGAGAGGGGAAACCTTTCTTTTCAGTTATCAGTTGTGCAGTCCTGAGGGTGGGAAGATGGCATAGCTTCCTCATTTACTCTCCTTGGAGAGCCCAGGCCCTGCCCCGACCCCGCTGAATCTCGCTGAATCTGAAACGCTCCGCTCTAAGGGGACACAGCCTGCAGGCCATTGTCATGCCCGCTGAGGTGTGAGGACCACTGAGATAAAGGAGCCGTTTTAATTGAGTCTTCATGGGCGAGGCACTCTGCCGGCTCCTCGGACCAGCAGCATGCAGGTCCCCCGAGAGCTTGTTAAATGACTCACAGCACCCCCTGAGACCTGCGGAATTCTCCCAGCTACCCACAAGGTAGATGTGACTATGGCCATGGAAATCTTTGCGCTATATATTTTTTGTCCCTCTAAAATCACTCGTTTGCTTTTCATTGTATTTTCTTCTCCAGTTTGGCTCTTTCCAGGAGCTCAGAAACAATTTCCTCGTTCACGGTCAAGCTTCCGTTTAACCCCATGTATTCCACTGGCTGCACACGCTTCTGTTGGCTTGGCTTCTCCCTTTCCCTAAATCTTCTCTGCCATTCTGCCTTCCATCACCAAATTTCCTACACTGTTCATTAAGTGACTTGTTCAATAACTCGCTCCCATAGTGTGGGCATTTACAGCTTGCTTTCTTCTTTCTTTTTCTTATGGTCTCTGTGGTATGCAGCTCCTAAAACAGCGCTCAGGAATCCTGTAACTGTATAGAAACTCCATTTCTTTACCAGGACCCTTCCTCCCTTGGGTCTGTCCACTCCCTTTCTTAATCATTAAGCCCTTAGGACCTCAGATTCTGGTCAGCATCCATGGTGCTGTCTTCAGAACAAAGCCTCATGGCTGTTGACCACAGAAACAGAGTGTGGGTCAAGCGAAAGAGGACGTCTTGACTCCAGTTGTGTTTCAACCCCAAACCCATGAAGGCTGAGTGACCCTATGCACCCCATCCTCACAAAACCCTACAGAACCACGCCATGGCTGCCACTAGGACCTGATACAATGATCACCGACTCCCTGCCTTGGCCCCAGCCAATCAGGGGAACTCATGACCCCCAAGTCCTTTAGTCATCATGATTAATGAGTTTTTTCTCTCTGTAACCCACCCCCTGGAAGCCATCAGGGCAGGGACAAGGGGACGGGTCTTTGAGCATGAGCTTACCTGTGACTCCGGGCTCGGGGCCATATCCTCAACTAATAAACGCTTGTGCTCTTGGCTGCAAACTCCTCTTTCCATTTGGTTGGGCCCTGATGCTCACAGGCAAACGGACCCCTTTATTCTGGCAACAATCCCCGCCTGTTGGCATGCACACCCTTGAGTAATGTCCTCCCCTTGAATTTGGCTGGACCTAATGACTTGCTTTTCATGAACAGATTATGGCACATGTGATGGGATGTCCTTGGGAGGCTAGGTTATGAATGACTGTGACTTCCGTCTTGCTTACCCTTTCCTCCCAGGCCTTTCTTGGGTGGCTAACGCTGATGAGTCAGTCAGTAAGGAACTGAGGGCCTCAGTGTGAGAATCCTCCCAGCAGACACTGAGTGAACTTGGAAGCAGCTTCCACCCCTCTGATGAGCCTAGAGTTGACGTCAGGCCTGGCGGGCACCTTGATTACAGCTGGGAGGGACCCCGAGCCAGAGGGCCCAGTTACATAAGTCGCACTTGGACCTGACCCACAGACACTGTGGGATAATAGTGCTGTTGCACAAAGCCACTCCATTTTGAGGTAATTCGGTATGTGGTAATGGATAACTGGGATCATGCCCCTTCATTGGAGGTTGTCCAGGTCAAGCTTCTAGGATCGCTGGAGAGGTTCGCTGCTTGCTCTAAAACTACACAGCGAAGCCTAGTGGAGGGGAGACTGCAAGTATTTTTCAAATTTGGTTTTCCTCCCTTTCCTGTGTTCAATGTAAACCGCCTTTCCCGACCCACCCTGAGTCAAGATGGAGGATGGGCCTGAGAAAAGGGGCCTGGGCATGATGAATACCTACCTGGCCAAGACACCCATGGTGGTTCCTAAAACACCCCGTCTTAGGAGCTCTCTTCATGTTCTTACTCTTTGCTTGCTAGCTGGTTGGATGCAGAGGACCCAAGAGAAGACTTTAAGGAAAGCTTAGAGGATAGTGAGTAGAGGGAAGGACTCTGGTCCCAAGTGACTATTTTGAGGCACGTCTCCTAAGAAACTGTCAATAAGGGGCATTCACATTGAATCTGTGGGGCCCACTGATACTAAATTTCCACCCTGTGGACATAAGAGAGATGAGAACATGGAGTCACAGGTTAGGGCCAGGTGTTCACTTTCACAATCTCTTGACCTGGCTGGCAAATGCCTACTAAAAGTAGGCATAGATCACCGCTGAAGATATTTTCTTTGCTATTTTTATGTTGAGGCTCTTCTATTTGGGCAACCTGCTTCAATGTGTCAGGACAGGGGAACTCTTCTGGGTGTCTGTTCAGTCCCTGTTTTGCGGTTTTATCATTCATATTAGAGGCTCGGTGCACAAAATTCATGCATGGGGGGGAGTGTCCCTCAGCCCAGCCTGCACCCTCTCCAATCTGGGACCCCTTGAGGGATGTCCGACTGCCCGTTTAGGCCCGATCCTACAGGGCAGTCGAACATCACTCTCACAATCCAGGACTGCTAGATCCCAACTGCTTGCCTGCCTCTGCCTGATTGCCCCTAACCACTCCCCTGCCAGCCTGATTGATGCCTAACTGCTCCCCGGCTGGCATGATTGCCTCTAACTGCCCTCCCCTGCCAGTCTGGTTGCCCCTAACTGTACTCCCCTACAGGCCTGGTCCCCCCACAACAGCCCTTTCCTGCTGGCCCGGTCACCCCTAACTGCCCTCTCTGCTTGCCTGGAATGATGGTCAATTTGCATATTACTCTTTTATTAGATTAGATTCTTGCTTTGATCTTTGTGGAGATAAAAAATATTTATATCATGTACAGTGATTGGTGGACTTTGAGCAAGAACACTCACCTCTAGGTTCCTTTGTTCCTTTATCAGTTTCATGGGGTGTGACAGTTGTTTGGACAGAGTGGATATCAGGCTGAACTGAGTTAACACATGTGGAACACTTACTCCAAAGAGTCTCACCCAGCTCAGTCTAAGTTAGCTATGACTGTTATTTATATTACTGATCCACCACTCAACAAAAACACAATTGCAGAATAGTCTACAAAACAAAAAGATAGGGCGGAAAACCAAATGGTTGATTCAGTCAGTTTTGATGAATAAAAGTCACTAGTGACCTAGGGTTTTTATATATTAGGATATTTCAGAGAGGAAGGGAGAGGGAGAGAGAGGTATAAGCATCAATGATGAGAGAGAATCATGGACTGGCTGCCTCCTGCACGCCCCACATTGGGGATGGAGCCTGCAACCTGGACATGTGCCCTGACCGGGAATCAAACTGTGACCTCCTGGTTCATAGCTGGATGCTCAACCACTGAGCCACGCCAGCTGGGCTGTTGCTCCCATTTTAATGGCATGTGTAGCAAGCACCGCTTATGGTTGCGAACATTTCTAGAGCGCTTGAGGGTCACCTGGGATTAAGACAGGAGCAGCCTGAGTGGACGGTGGCGTGTTGCTCTTTTAATTATGACACAATGACGAAGGGGCAGCCCCTGGAAAGAAGAGAAGGAAATCCCAGCCACAGCCCAACAGGAGAAGAGGCTTTCACAGTAGCCTGGGGCATGGGCTCCGGCTTCCCAGGGCCTGGGATCAAAGAGGAGGCAAGAAGACGTGTGGCCCTCAGCTCCTTGGCCGTGTGATCTCACCAACCCATTTCCTTCCAGACTGAGCCGAGGCTGCCTTGAAGAGGGCGGAAATTGGCAGTACGTTGGCACATCTGTACGTCCCTCTTACTCTCAGCAGAATGTGTTTATGGCCATGTCATTGTGCCCAGAAGGAAGCCGTGATGTGCTCAGGGGAGTGAGAGGCTGTTTGAGGCGAGCGTTTCTCTGGGAACACACAGAGAGCAGGCCTGTGTGTGCGGATTCACAGGCGTGCCAAGACTGCGCATCCTCGGGAGGAGGTGGTGCTGCTCGGCTCTGCGATTTTCCGATTTTTTTTTTGTTGCACACACGACGCGTCTCAGAAGAGGGATCTGTCTTTTCCAACAACCGTCATTTTTTTAAATATGAAATGGAAGGTATTCACATTACATCTTCATCTTCTACATCTCCAACTAGTAACAATATCAGAACTACTCCCTCCTGACAACTCTATTCGTTTCTCATTAAAGATATTTCATGTTTTATTCAGGAATTTAAATGAAGCTATCAGGGCCTGGAATGGCATCCGCTTGGTATAATTGTATCTCACGGATGCCAGCCCCAAGAGTTCTAATTAATATATATTTAGCTCCCTGACTGTCTTTAGACCAAACGGCTGAGCGTAGAAGACAGGAAGAAAAAAAAAAAAAAAGGCACACTGAGATTGGTGCGGGGAAGTCTGGTTTAAAAGAGGGAATTTTTGGTAATTGTGCATTTTAAGTGCTCTGCTCCTGTATCCATGTCAGAGATTACCGAGTGCTTTGTGAAAAATGAGCCTACTTGGTGATAATTATTTTTATTGATCAGGCATTGACGTTATCAATTTTTTAAATTTCCTTTCTTTTTTTGTTGTTGTGGTGACAGACGTGTTCCTGCCCATGGAATTCTCTGGGCTCACAACCCTCCCTAGGTCTTCTGTCCCCTTTCTTTCCTCTGCCCTTCCCCCCTCCGGCCTCACACGATTAAAAAGAGATCGTGTTCCTCTTTGCCAACGTGGAAATAACCGGAGCCATCTCGGGATTACTCGGCCTCCCTAAGCCCATCATATGAAAAGAAGCTAATTGGGTATCAACCTCATTCCTTATGGGGTTTGCCATCCCCCCCCCCGCCCCCCTCATTCCCTCAGACCACATTCCCTTTCTCACTTGCAGGAAATGAGTTTAGGGACGTTTCTGGTGCTGGCCTGGCGTTCGAATTCATAGCACTTGTGTTCACTTAGAAGCCTCCATCCACCCCGGGGCCCGAGATGCCGTGGGGCTGTGGTTTATAAATCGCTGCCGTGGTGCACCGTGTGCCGAGATCAAGACCCCGTGAGCTCACTCATATCGAACTGCACCTGGCACTGGAGTGTCCTTAAGACTGTGCAGTCAGAAAAAAGCAAAGACCTTATAAATAGAACAATTCAGCAGACCTTACACCTTTTTGCAAGGCACGATTGAAAAGGGAAAGGGTGTTGCCTGGCTTGTATGGCTCAGTGGTTGAGCGTCGACCTATGAACCTGGAGGTTACGGAACAATTCCCAGTCAGGGCACGTGGCCGGGTTGCGGGCTCAATCCCCAGTGTGGGGCGTGCAGGAGGCAGGTGATCCGTGATTCTCTCTTGTCATTGATGTTTCTACCTCTCTCTCTCTTCCTCTCCCTTCCTCTCTGAAATCAATCAAAATATATTTGAGAAAAAAAAAAAAAAAGGAATAGGGGAAGGGTGCTATTTCCTTTGTTCTCATTCACTGTGGGGGATAGCTCTTCCATAGCACATAAGTTGGGGTTTAGAAATAGCCTGCGCCAAAACTTGAGTTGTTACTTAACAACCGTCAGGGATCATGTAGTGATATATCAGCACAGCGTACACCGGCCATGAGCCGGCAAGCCCCTTGTTCCCCATGAGCCACTGGTTTTCTCGGTGTGAACCCGGGCTCTAAAAACATGTTTATTTCCCCCTAACCGTTTTGGCTCAGTGGATAGAGCCTCGGCCTGCGGACTGAAGGGTCCCGGGTTGGATTCCGGCCAAGGGCATGTACCTTGGTTGCGGGCACATCCCCAGTAGGGGGTGTGCAGGAGGCAGCTGATCAATGTTTCCCTCTCATCAATGTTTCTGACTCTCTATCCCTCTCCCTTCCTCTCTGTAAAAAATCAATAAAATATATTAAAAAAAAAAACATGTTTATTTCACGGGGGGTGTTATTAGGCTCAATGCGGTAACAACACAAAGAATAACTTAGGCCAGTGGTCAGCAAACTCATGAGTCCACAGAGCCAAATATCAACAGGACAACGATGGAAATTTCTTTGGAGAGCCACATTTTTTAAACTTAAACTTCTTCCAACGCCACTTCTGCAAAATAGACTCGCCCAGGCCGTGGTATGTTGTGGAAGAGCCACACTCAAGGGGCCAAAGAGCCACATGTGGCTCGCGAGCCGCCGTTTGCCGACCACGGACTTAGGGTATTGAATGCCTATCCTGTCTACGCATGGTACTCCGTGCCAAACGTCCATGTCCACACTCGGTCACAAACCTGGACACGCTGTTAACTGCCAAAAAAGGGTCCTCCTGGCACCCATGTGAATTACGTTTTAAAAATCTCTGTTGAACCAGGTTGCTATCCCTCCCCCCAGATCAGACAGGGCATTCTGCAGGAACGAAGAGTTTCTGAAGAGATTTTTTTGTTGGAAATAGATCCAGTCGATTTCCCGGCTCGTCCCAGGGAGCTTCTCTCTGAGTAAAAACCGTCCTCCCGGTGGCCGGGTGTGCTCCACGCTCATGCTCGCCTGGTTTCCAGAGACGCCGCCCGCACGCAGCCTTATTGACTGCGGCTTCCATCTGACCAGGCTCCTCCGAGGGGCTTTTAGGATCCGCAACGCCTCCCTGCGTGGGGCCCGGTGACAGCCGTGTCAGGAGGAGAACAATAACCAGAAACAGATGCATGGAATATTCACTCCTGTGTCAGCAGCGGCGACGCATGTCAGCCGCGTGCATCCTCGCCGGGGACAGAAAAACAAAAAAATAAAATATAAAAAAATAGGAAAAGAGAGAACATTGATTTCCACGAAGCCAATTTCCATGCCAAACGGAGCATCTGTCTGGCTTTTGTGTGGGGTATAAACAGGACTCACACACACACACACACACACACACACACACACACACGTACACACACATTCACTCACTCAAAAATAATGTCAAAAGTTCAAAGGGTGGAGAGCGGAGAATTCTCACGCGGGCAAATAAATGAGGTCTGCGGATTGGCCGGCCTTCACGCGGCTTTCCGTGAAGTGTCTCCTTGGGGCCGGGGTGATGTGTGGCTTTGATTCTCTGCCCTTGTCCTTCCATAACCTGGTTTGGAATGTAGCCCAGTCCTCAGAGATTGGGGGTCACCCCAGCTTGATTGTGTAAGGTCAGAAAACGGAATGAAGCGAGGATATCTCAATTGAGATTCGAGTGTATAAAAGCATAAATCAAAAAAAAAAAAAAAAAGCAAAATCCTTGAAGGTACACCTTGCAGCTGTCGCTACAAATGAAAGGTTTCAAAATAAGTAGATGCTAGGGCGCCCGGCCTCGTGCAACTAATAATCCCCCTCCAGTCCTACGAGGAAACAACCAAATGCTGAAAAGTAAAGAATGCGTATTATTTCAAGCAAGGAATGCGGGCCTGGATTCTTTAGTTTTGTGCTATGTCAGAGACAATACTTAGAGTATTTTGACAAAAACAAAAGGAAAAAAAAAAAAACAACCCTCTTTCCCGTGCTATTTAACAGCATACAAATTAAAAACTCTATCTAGCCCTAGCCGGTTTGGCTCAGTGGATAGAGCATTGGCCTACGGACTAAAGGGTCCCATGTTCAATTCCGGCCAAGGGCACATGCCCAGGTTGCAGGCTCAAATCCACCCCCCAGCCCCTGAGTAGGGGATGTGCAGAGGCAGCCAATCAGTGATTCTCTCTCATCATTGATATTTCTATCTCTTTCTCCTTCTTCCTCTCTGAAATCAATACACACACACACACACACACACACACACACACCAAAACAAAATACCTAGGAACGTAAGGAAATATCAGAATTTATGGGATGATTTCTTCTTTATTCTTGGAAACTCTGGATAATCTCGAAGTTGAGTCATTCATTCAGGAGGGGGAAAACGTGTGTGGATTTTGTGAGCCATTGCCCCTAAGTGCCACTGTCTCATTGGCTGTAGGCTAGTCACGGTTTTATGTTTATTTAAACAGACATGTCTGTAGTCTACGGGCATATTCCAGAATAGAACTGCATGTTGCTTCGAGTGTAATTCTTACGGGCAAACACCTGATCCCCTTTATAATAAAAGATAAAAGGGAAATGATTTCCCTGCCATTCAGAGACCATCCCGTGCCTTGCTCACGGACACAACCTTGTAACTCGACCTTCCCAACCAGTGCAGGCATCCCAAATACTGAACTCCATGTGTAGGGGTTATACTCTCCTGTCGCCGAACGTGTTTGAATCCGGGATTACAGAGCAAGGTTTAGGAGATGGAGAGGTGTTATGTGATGGGTGTTGAGAATTAACATGAAATTATGTCAGAGTACTCCGCTCTAAAATATTTTCAAGGTGGTAATTTCTCAGAACCCTGCTTTAAAGCCACGATTTCCCTCCATGGTAAAAAAATAAAATAAAAATGGTATTCCAGTTTTCAGAATACTCGCCCTTATTGCATTTATTCACAGGTTATTCTTCCTCTTTTGGAGGAAGACAGTGGATCGTAGTTTTATAACTAGGTACACATCAGCTAAACCAACATTTCCCAACGTGTTTTTTGGGACACGCAGATCCCAAAGCGTGTTAGTAAATGACAGGCAAATGAAGAGACTCTGGGGAAAATAAGTTTGAGACATGCTGAATTAAATGTAGTCAGAGAATTGTATTACATGTGGAACTTCCCAGAATCTTTAATATGCAAAGCAACATGTGATTTGTCTTCAAAAAAATGTATTCATTGACTTTGGAGAGAGGAAAGGAGAGAGGGAGAAAGAGAGAGCGAGAGAGAGAGGGCGAGAGAGAGAGAGAGAGAGATCAATTTGTTGTTCCACTTATTTATGCTTCATTGATTGCTACTTTTTAAAAAATTATTTTTATTGTTTTTAGAAAGGAAGGGAGAGGGATAGAGAAATAGAAACATCAATGATAAAAGAGAATCATTGATCAGCTTCCTCCTGCACGCCCCCTACTGGGGTTGGAGCCCGTAACCCAGGCATGTGCCCTTTACCAGAATTGAACCTGGGACCCTTCAGTCTACAGGCCAACGCTCTATCCACTGAGCCAAACTGGCTAGGGCCATTGGTTGCTTCTTACGTGTGCCCTGACCCGGAAATGAACCCAAAACCTTGATGTATCCAGATACACTCCACCCAACTGAGCTACCTGGCTGGGGCCCATGTGATTTCTCAGTGGAAGATATACCTATGCTGTTTCTCCATATATTTTTTTAAAAATCATGCATCTCTTTTTCTAAGAGCACGTTTACTGGTCTGATCCTCTAAGGCAGTGGTCGGCAAACTCATTGGTCCACAGATCCAAATATCAACAGTTACAACGATTGAAATTTCTTTGGACAGCCACATTTTTTAAACGTAAACTTCTTCTAACGCCACTTCTTCAAGATAGACTTGCCCAGGCCGTGGTATTTTGTGGAAGAGCCACCCTCAAGGGGCCAAAGAGCCGTATGTGGCTCGCGAGCCGCGGTGTGCCGACCACGGGTCTAAGGAACCTACTAAGGAAATGCGTTGCTAGGTGTAATGGCACATACCTTAGGCGACCTAAGAAAGCTTCTCCTTGGAAGGTGGTTAATGTTAGGAGCAAGTGACAGTGGAGTTTGAATGAGCTTAACCGGCCTATGTTTCTATCTAAACCAAACTGAACATTAAAAAAAAATAAATAAATCACCAGCTGTTGTCTACTGGAGATGGAAAAGCATAAGAAAAAAAGGGCTTTGAAACATGTGAAGCAGACACCCACCTATAACGTCATAAATCATTTCAACGGTGACAAGGAAAAGAAAACCTGATCAGATGACTGTTCAAATAATTATAGTTTAGTCTCCAACTTTTTCTCATTGACGTCGCATTGTCATCTGAGTAGTCTTTTTGACTCAACTAATTATTACTATCCAAGGAAAATAAAAAAAAACAACAACATAGTTTAACTGATTCTCACCATTATAAGTAATCATGGAAAAAGGGAGAGTGGACAATGGAAATTTAAGTATTTCCCTCTAAACTTCTGCTCTGGCTTTTCTACACAGGTTTCTCTGTACCCCTCTTATCTTTCTTCTCTCTTCCCTCTAACCCAGTGGTTCCCAGCGTGGGGCACACACCCCACAGAGTGGTGGTGCAATTTGATGTTTAAGGGGGACAATTTGAGAACGAGTTATTAACAGTGAATTTTTTGCCTTTCTTATGGTTCTAGGGGCCTCAAATACAGTCTATAAATAGATATGGTGACATATTTATGTATCTCAGCTCTCTATAATATGTTTTGAAATTTTATTTGCTATTTTTT
Organism: Eptesicus fuscus; assembly: GCF_027574615.1. Taxonomy (NCBI): domain Eukaryota; kingdom Metazoa; phylum Chordata; class Mammalia; order Chiroptera; family Vespertilionidae; genus Eptesicus; species Eptesicus fuscus. Next base: position 7,513,976 of record NC_072497.1, on the reverse strand, counting down.
TCATATCACTTCATAGTATTTTTAAAACAATTTCTTAGTGATTTTTTCCTCAGTACTTTGACTGTCCTTTTGTTCTTTTATTTTTCCCTTTCATGGATGCCATATTCGTTGGAAACTTGTTTAGACCAAGTTCATGGCCTTTAGGCTTCCTCCACGTGAGTAGGAGCTCACTTTTTGAATACTAAGAATTATATGTCACGGGGCGGGGAGCATCAGGATGTTAGAGATGCTTAGGTGGGGCATGGCCCAACAAAGGTTGGGAACCACTGCTCTAACCTCTCCTGTCCCCATTCATCCGTCTCTTTGGCCCACAGTTTTTTGTTTTTTTTTAAATTTCTTTATTGATTAAGGTGTCACATATTTGTCCTCATCCCCCCATTCCCATCCCACCCCTCTCCCCACGCATGCCCCAATCCCCTGTTGAACTTAACCGTTGGATAGGCTTATATGCATGCATACAGGTCCTTTGGTTGAACTCTCCCCCTCCCCCCCACCCTCCCCCTACCCTCCCCTATCCTCCCTCTGAGGCCCGATAGTCCGATCGATGCCTCCTTGCTTCTGGTTCTGTTCTTGTTCCTCAGTCTATGTTGTTCATCATTTCCCCTAGATGAGCGAGATCATATGTCACTAGATATATACTAATAAGAACTGAATGTGAGACGAGCAATAATAGTTATGCTGACAGGCAAATGAATCAATCTGTAGCGAGCTTCCCCCTGGACCAACAGTTCTTTTGAGACCCAATTTCGATGTCCAGTAGTTCCTTATGTGTACATGTCAGCACTGACCCCTCAGCTCTGGATGGTGGACAAATGGTGGTAATGGAGGTCCGACTCCCTCTGGTTTGGTCTCGGCCGAACCCAGGGGCACGGCGTCACCCGGACTAAGGGGCACATGGCCTCACCCATACCCAAGGGGCGCGTGGTCTCACCCGGGCCTGGGACCCAGCCTCACCCGGATGGATCCAGGGGCGCACGGCCTCACCCGGACCCAGGATCTGGCTTCACCCGTACCCAGGGACGCTTGGCCTCTCCCAGACCCAGGGGCACGTGGCCTCACCCGGGCTTAGTTGCACAAGGCCTCACCTGGATCCAGGGACACATGGTCTCTCCCGGACCCAGGGACGCTTGGCCTCTCCCAGACCCAGGGCCACTTGGGCTCACCCGTGGCCCACAGTTTTAACCTGTGGGCTCCTCTGAGAGAACCCACGTGGACAACAGTGGTTGAGAAAGGAACCTTGTGCTGTCCAAAGGCTCATGGCTAAGTGGGTCCTGCGTAGCCCTGCCATCCAGGGCTGTGACCTTGACCTAGCATCCAATCTATCCTGATCCCCTTTCTTCCTCTGTAAGATGATGCTGTTGGACCAGGCATCTAAAGTCCCTCAGATCCCTAGGCACATGGCTCTACTTTTTTGAGAGATCTGCAACTTTGAGGCAACTTCAAAGTTATCAATAACTTGTGGCCCAGCACGTGAAATTGTGCGCAGTAGGCCACCGGCTGCCCGTGGGAGCCGCCACTGCCGCCCGCGGGAGCCGGGGGGAGGAGGGAGAGGGACTGAGAGGTGCTCCATGCATCTCCTGGTGACCGGTTGCACACCCAGCCCCACCCACCTGCGCTCGCCTGCTGCGCACGCAGCCTCCTGCTGATCGGTCGTTACGCGTGAGGGCGTGACGACCATTTGCATATTAGCCTTTTATTATATAGGATTGGCTAAGGATGGGTATCCTTGCCTTTAAAAGACATGACACTTAAGCAAAGAGGGGAATTGTCAGATCCACCTATGAGGAAGGAGGTGACTTTCTGAACGTGTGCGTTCTTGAATCCTGATCATTGCCTGGATGCCAAGGTGGAATTCTGTCCTGGGGCTCTTTAATGGACAGCTCCACACCAAGCCTCCTGTAGCCAGCATTCTCATGGCTCTAATCAAGGGATTAACTTGAATGTCCACCTGGGTTCCTCAGCAGCAAGAGTGATGAGAGACCTGGCCTCCTCACTTTCTTCCACAAGGAAAGGGCATTGCACTCGGTGCCTGCTCACCTCCAGGAGACAGGACCGAAATTGGCCCTGAAAGGGAGGCATTCGGCTCTGACCATGGCTTTTCTCCACGGTTATTTCCTAAACACGGCCTTCCTTTATGGGTAAGCTCGAAGCCAGGAGAAGGAAAGCACCTCATTGAAAGGAAACGTTGCCCAAATATTTGGACACAAGCACAGTTAGCTTTTGCCTGAGTTCAGGGCTGCTTCCCTGTCCTGGCTGGTTACGAAACGACCCCGGGATCGTGTTCCGGAGGATGAGAATGAGGCCAGTGGATGCTGACGTTAAGAGGACATGGCATCTGCACAGGGCACGAGAGGGGGCTGGTTGCACAAATTAAAGTCAAACACATCACCGCTCGATTAGCAGACATGCACTTGAGTGTGCTGTCTAGGATCCCCTCCCCCCCCCCACCTCCTTCAAGTAACAGGGAGGCAATTAAAAAAAATAAAAAGAGGCAACTCCACTGGTTTCCTATCATCGTTTCTTCTCCCTTTCTCTAGTTGTGGCTTCTCACTCTATCAGAAACATGAATTGAAGACAAGAAGGAAAATTTAAATATTGGTATCTATTTAATTTCTCTCTGACTTGTTCTGGTCGATGGGATTTTTATCCCAACTGTAGCTTAAAAAAGATAAAGCTACTAAGGAAAAAAAAAACAAAAATCATACATATTGTACTGGAACAAAATCAGTTCTCTTACTGCCAAAAACCAGAGAAAATAATGTGTTTTGAAAAAAAATTTAGAATGTGATGGAGCCACCTTTTCATATACACTGGAGACTTCCTCTCAGTGGGTGAGTTCACCCATGAAGAGCTTTAATTACTTGATATGTTAACGTAATTTTTTTATTGTGTTGAGCGAGAGAAAGGGGAAGCAGAAGAGAGCGAGAGGCGTTTGTGTGGGCGGAATCTAAAGCTGTACGCGGGAGGCAGAGCGTTCAAAATGCAATGCCTTTAATGAACAGAAATTTCATCCCCACAGTGGGGTGCTGGTCTGGAAATGTTTCAGGGCCCGCTGCCAGGGTGGAGGGTAGGGAGGTCAGGGAGGGGGGGAGGCACATCCAGGAGGCAGCCGGGTGGGGAGTGGAGCTCACGGAAGCAGAAACCCCTAGTTCCAAAAAAAAACAAACACGTGTTTGTTCTTTTCTTTTTTGACCACGTGCACTTGTCTCAGGGAACACGGAGTGACGGGCCCACAGGTCTGGTACAAGGAGGAACAGTTAGGACAGACACTGCGGGGAGGAGGAGCTGCAGGAGCTTCCTGTACTCCTTCCGGCCTGACACTTCCTTTGTTCCCACGAGCGCAAAACAGCTGTTTCCTCTGCGACCGCCAACCCCAGCTGGCGGAGTCTCCGCGGCCTGTACATGCTGTGCAGCCAATCTGAATGCTGACACGGAAAGTCCTTTTTTGTACCCCCTTCCCCCTTCTCCCGCCACCCAACCCTCGGCCCCGTATTCACTTTGACCTTCATGACCTTCGTGGGGGAAAAAACGGGGCAGAAGCATTTCCGAGTCACACCTTCTGGATGGCAAAGCGGATCCTTGGACACACTAGTATGTAGAATCTCTGACATCTCGTTTAGAAGCATGTCCAGGAACCTCCTTGGTGAGACAGAAATCGATGCCTGGCATCACTTTCCTAGCTTGCTTTAAAAACCAGCTCATTTTAGCCCAGCCGATTGTAGCTCAGTGGTTGAGCATCTATCGTCGATCCAGGCACCAAGAGCTCATCGGTTTGATTCCCAGTCAGGGCACATGCCTGGGTTGTGGGCTTGATCCCCAGTAGGGGGTGTCCAGGAGGCAGCCAGTCAATGTTGATATTTCTCTCTCATTGATGTTTCTACCTCTCTCTCTCTCCCTCTCCCTTCCTCGCTCTAAAAATCAATTTTAAAAAATATATATTTTTAAATCAGCACCTTTTAACAAACATGAGTGTGTTAGCTGCTCTTTGGTAGAAACTGGAATATAGCTCAACTCCGTGTAAAAGAAGAAATGAACAGGAAATGGCAGTGCTTCCTTTAAAAACGTACTGTGTTATTTACTGCTAAATTCATTGAGACTTAGGGGTAAAAAATAAATAAATAAACAAAGGAAAAGGTTAGGCCTCCCTCATGGAAGAATTTACTAATACGTTTGGAAGGAAGACCTGTAGACAAAAAGGAGAGAAAAATGCAAAGCCACGTTTGAATCATTGCAAAGCAATGGAGCTTTCATCGTATGCCTCGATGTGCGGATGGAATGCAGGTCTAGAAAGGGTCTGCAGAGCCAGTGTGTTGGGGAAGGGAAGGTGGGAGGGATGGGGCATGGATGGAGGTGTTCTATCTGAGTGAGTAGGGAGAAGGTCAAGACCATGGGAGATGGCCTCAATAATGGCCCAGAAGGGGAGAGAGACATAAGCTTGGGTTTGGGATAGACCTCCGAATGCCTACGAATTGCTGCTTTGTTAACCACGAGGCAGTGGATTCTAGAGAAGGATGCTCCGTACATCAGGTTGAGGGGCCCCAGAAGCAAGAGGGGATGCAGGCAGAACCAGTGCCCGCTCTCTTTCCCAGGGTACCACTCTGCCCCGGGTTTGCCTCTCCGAAGCCTGTGTGTGTGGTTCTCAAGGGCGATGTGGGGAGGCTTACACCTCTGAGTCAGAAGAGAGAGGACGGGTATAGAACTTAGCTGTGCCACTGATCAGCCGTACCACCTCCGGAAGTCATTCTGAACTCTAAAATCTTCAGATTTCCGATTGGCAAACTGACATTATATTGCACCTTACCCCTTGGGCTACGTGTGGTGAGGATTAATTAAGGCAAGCATGTCAAACTCGCGGCCCTCGGGCCGCATGCCTCATTTATTTGGCCCATGTTAGCCTTTGAGTTTGACATGCTTGAATGAAGGACTTAACCTAATAGCCGTACAATTCCATAAATGTTTGCTTTATATGATAATAACACAAATTATTATGATTAAGTAGGAGGGTACATTTAGGTCGGTGGGAGATTGACTTAGCTAGAGTTAACATGTTCTTTGGAAAAAAGTAAAGCAAAGGGATTCATCTAGGCCAGTGGTCAGCAAATTCATTAGTCAACAGAGCCAAATATCAACAGTACAACGATTGAAATTTCTTTTGAGAGCCACATTTTTTTAAACTTAAACTTCTTCTAATGCCACTTCTTTAAAATAGACTCGTCCAGGCCGTGGTATTTTGTGGAAGAGCCACACTCAAGGAGCCAAAGAGCCGCCTGTGGCTCGAGAGCCGCAGTTTGCCGACCACGGATCTAGGCAGATAAAACCATCAAAGTGATATTAAAGAGTAATTGATAACAGATAATGCTGAATATGAATAAGACCCTTTTATATCTTGTTTTATTTTATAAAACGGTCTCACCAAGTGTGAATTTTAAAAGCAACACTTAAACAAGAATTAATACCTAGTGAGTAATTGATGCTCACAAGTATTTCTCCCAATTTGTTGAATTATTATACTCTATGGTCATTAATGGCATGTATGCTTGAGCCAGGTGGCCAGCATGGGAACCCAGGTCTGCCACTTAAGAGCTGTGAGACATTGGGCAAGTCACTTAACCTCTCTGGTCCTCAGCTTCCTTAGCTACAAAATGAAAATTAGGTTGTGGAGAGGAGTAAGTTAATATATATAAACTAGAGGCCCGGTACATGAAATTTGTGCACGGGCAGAGGGGTGTCCCTCAGTCCAGCCTGCACCCTCTCCAATCTGGGACCCCTCAAGGGATGTCTGACTGCCCGTTTAGGCCCGATCCGGTAGGCCTGATTGCCCCCAACTGCCTTCCCCTGCAGGCTTGATTGCCCCCAACTGCCCTCCCCTGCAGGCCTGGTCCCTCCCAACTGCCTTCCCCTGCTGGCCATCTTGTGGCGGCCATGTTGTGTCCACATGGGGGCAGTCATGTTGTGTGTTGGAGTGATGGTCAATTTGTATATTACTCTTTTATTAGATAGGATTTCTTTGCACAATGTCTAAAACATGGGTGTCAGGTATTATTAATAATAATCCTTTGGTTCTATAAATAATAAACTAACGGTAATTAATAAATGAATAGAACATAAAATAAAATAATGCAAACGAATAAAATTAATAATGACTAAATAAATAGTAAATAATACAAACTATCACAGGTAAAGTTTTGGGTGTGCTAAAAGCATATCTAACTAACTTAAAAGTTTTGGAGTACTCTCTCTACTATTTATACTGAGGGACACTCTAAATATTTTGCCTGCCAATATCTAGATTTTACTATGTACCAGGTGGCAGCAATCACGGGGATAGGCTCCGTGCTTGGGGTGAAATAATCAGTCTTAATGGAGGTTGAAATTGAAATGCTAAGCCTGTAAGTGCTTCACATTTTATAGGGCCTGCAAGTACTTTTGTGTTTGATTTATGTCCATTCTCACACTTATGGTATCCATTGTGGTTGGGAAGGGGATTTCATTTAAACTCTCTGAAATCCCACTGTAGTGGAGCTGCTGCTTTGGGCTTTGCCAGAGCATTGGAGAAACATCCAATTATGCCCGTGGTTCTCCAAGTGGCGTGCCTGGGCCAGCAGCGCCAGCTGGGAGCCAGCTAGGCAGGCAGAGTTCTGGGGTGCCCCCGACCTGTTGCATGGGAAACTCTAGGCTGGGCCCAGCGACCTCTCCCCTGGGTGAGGGCTTTGATGCCTGCTCAGTGTGAATACCACTCTGGTCAATCAGTCTAAGTATGACAGTTGGCATAAATCAAGCCTCAAACAAGTAATTGCAAGGGCTGCCGGACACTGTTGGAGAAGCGTGCGCATATATCCCAGCTCCGCCCTCCCTCCCCCCCGCCCCCCCCCCGCCCACCCACACACACCACCACACACACACACACACACACTCCAATTTCTATTTGGACCTCCTTCTGCTGACACATTCCTCCTCATCGATGTGTTAATATTACTAACCATGCAGCAGTGAAGTGACTTTACCCCGAGCCTCAGAGTCATTTCTGTCACCTCCTATTAAATCAGGCACTGATTTAATTAGTTTAACCCTTGGAAGGCAACCTTATTTTCAACTTCGTCACTTGTACACAACCCTGTCCATGATTTACCCTCCAGATGACTGCCAGTGAGTACAATACTCTTTCGTTGTTGTTTTTATTTTTTATTTTTTTTATAATGCTCCTTTTTAGATCGCACACTTATGGGTGCTTAGCAATCACTGGTTTAGTCCCAGATGTCTTTTAATGGGGAGGGTGTGTGTCACTAGAACACACACACATACTGTGATCTTGCTGTTTAAAGAGTGTCCATTACTAGAGAAGCCCTGGAGGGCCCGGAAAAGACAGTGGACAGGAAACTAGAGAATTAGGCACAAGAAGTAAACGTGGACCAAAGTTTCAGCGTGGCACTGGGATTCTGGAGCGATGAAGGGCTGATGGGCATTGGAGGCTATGACAGTGACAACCAATTCTGGGCAAATCTCAGATGTTCTGTGCTACTTTGGTCCATGTAAGTGAAGGTAGGAATAGACATATATTCATCCATCATCCATCCACCCATCCATCCACCCATCCACCCACCCCCACCCATCCCCACCCACCCACCCATCCTTCCACCCATCCTTCCACCCATCCATCCACCCATCATCCATCCATCCACCATCCTTCCACCCATCCTTCCATCATCATCCATCTACCCATCCTTCCATCCATCATGCATCCACCCATCCTTCCATCCATCACCCATCCATCCATCCATCCATCCATCCATCCAACCACCCAACCACCCATTCAGCAAACACCTTTTGAGCATCTCCTGGAAGGCAGACGCTGGTAAAACAATGGACAAAGGAAAATATATCTGCCCTGTGACGCAGATACAGCTATTAGCATTAGGTGTGACTGTATACAATAGACTCCTCTATCACAAAATAGCAATCACTCATACAAGACGAGGATCTATTTCTCATTCCTATAAACACATTTAGAAGAGTAGTAAATATGATGACTCCATACTCATCCTTCTATTTTGATGTCCTACTGTTCTTAGCATATCTCTTCCTGGTTTAAGATAGCTGCTTGAGCTCCAGCTATCACATCACATCTTATTCTAAGCAAGACAAATGGGGAAAAATAAAGACCACATCCTCTCTCTTTTCAGAGTATTGCCCAGATGTGTAATCTCTGGCTTCCTCTTGTATCTCTTTGGCCAGAACGTAGTCTTACAAGTAGTCTCCTCTGCCTACAAGAGAGTTTGCAGAATGTGGTCTTTTGGCTGGGCAACATGAGCTCAGACAGAGGGGAAGGAAGGGTTTTATGTGCAGCTGTAAGTGCCTGCTGCGGTAGGCGTCATTGCCTTCACTTTTTTTGAGGAGAGAGAATAGAGTCCTGGTGAACTTAAGTGTGTCCTGCTTGTCGAATGTCAAGTGTATTCTGCTTCTCTATGTGTTACTCAGTGACTTAAAACAACAAACATTTTATTATGTGCAAGATTTTGTGGGCCAGAAAGTTGGGTAGAATTCTACAGAGATGGCTCCTCTCTGTATCACAGTGACTGTGGTCTCATCGGGAGAGGCTTGAAGGAGGAAATATGGATGGGATGACTTGACTGGGACCAGATGTCTGAGGCCTCATTTCTGGCATTAGTTGGATACCAGTTCTGTCCTATATTGTGTCCACGATGACTTACCCCCTTGACTAGCAGCTTAGCTGGGATGGCTGGGGCAGGTGGGACTGGCCAGGCATCTGTCTTTCTCCGTGGGACTTTGCCATGTGGCTAGCTTGGGCTTTCTCACAGCCTGGCAGTCTTTGGAAGTTGAATTTCTTTTTCCCAACGATGCCTGGTTTCTTCCAGAAAGAATGTCCCATGCGACTAAGGCAGAGACCTCCTTCTAACTAGCTTGAAAGTCGTACTTCTGCCATAGCTCACTGAGGCCAATTCAGATTTAAGGGATGGGTAGTTAAACTCCACATCTCATTGAGAGGGGTAGCAAAAGGTTTGCATATTCAATCTACTACAAAGTGATTGCTTAAGAAAACACAGCCAGGAAGTCAATGGGCCAAGCCTGGACAATGGACTTTCCTTTGTTTTATGTGGGTCTAAGCAGTAGGACGTGGTACTTTTCATGAGTCAATTAGACAAGTTACTTTTTTTTTTTTTTTTTTTGAAGCATGAAAGACTGTGGCTGGTTCTAGAACATCAGGAGGTCATAGGAATCTGTGGCCATGGGTTCTCAATGGAGAGTGCCCTGGGCTTTGCACGCAGCTCTTGAGGCTGAGTCTTCTACTGACGTTAGCTGATGTTGTTTTTTATCCTCTCCCCCACAACCTTCTTCCTCCAGCCCCCCTCCAGCTGAGCAACTGGGCTACTGCTTCATTGTCTCTTTCATATTTGTGAAAACTCTCTCAGGTCTGGGAAATTAGATTGTCTCATTTAAATTTAATTTGAATTTCTGTTTGAAGAATCAACCTGAGACATCAAAGAGAATCCAAAAAAAAAAAATGCACTACAAAATAAATGATCAAATGACTTCTGAAAACATTGCCCTGTTATATCTGGAAATGCTGGATCAAAACGCCAATCTCTTTTATTGTTAAAATTAAAGAGAGACTTAAAAGAAACTGCCGTGTAAGTTTGACACCGCATTTAACCAACAGACAAATTGTTATAACCTGGTAGGGTTATAACTATGCATTCTCTCTCTTTAATTCGTAACGATTTAGATCCCCCCAGTCACTAAGCTTCAACTTGGCCTTACGTGAGTTTTCTTCAAGTCGTAAAAAAATACAGGTCGCAGATGCCTAATTGACAATATGGGGATAATTACATTGTCATTTTATCTGCTCACAGCGAAGTGTGTTCGGTGTTGAAATGTGGCGTTTGAGGAGCTAACTTCTCAAACAAAAATGTTACCTTAATTATTTGTGCATTTAATTTCTGACAATCTGAAGCCCTCTTCCCCTATTTTAACGTAGTTAGAGGCGAATTAGCATTTAATGCGAGTCCTGGCAGGTGCCTGGGAACACACACACGAGGAGAAGGGCATGCAGTCTGCCCTCAAGGGTGCAGAGAGCCTTCCGGGAAGGGAGAAGAGCACCCGGTGAATGAATGAGTGATCACAGCGAGTCCCAGCAAGAATCTGATGGGTGATCAGAAACTTGAGTGATACCTGGACTTAGGAAGAACTGAAATCCCAAACTAATGGTAGAGAAGCCATGGGTCCTGAGAATGAGGAGTCTCAACCAAAAGTCATGGTCCAGAGGAAAGATGATCCTTCCCGCTCAGGTGGGAGGGGATGTTTTGCTTGTTCTCTGTTGGCCACATAGGACTGAGTTAGAAGAATCAATAATGAAGAATTAAAATCGAGAATTACTTTTTTTTCAATTCTCACCCGAGGATATTTTCCCCCCCTTGAATTTTAGAGAGTGGAAAGGGGGGAAGGAGGTGGCAGAGAGAGAGAGTGAGAGAGAAACATTGATGTGAGAGAGACACATGGATTGGTTGCCCCCAACCAGGATGGGGATGGAGCCTGCAACTGAGGTGTGTACCCTTGATGTAAATCAGTGGTCGGCAAACTCATTAGTCAACAGAGCCAAATATCAACAGTACAACAATTGAAATTTCTTTTGAGAGCCAAATTTTTAAAACTTAAACTTCTTCTAATGCCACTTCTTCAAAATAGACTCACCCAGGCCGTGGTATTTTGTGGAAGAGCCACACTCAAGGGGCCAAAGAGCCGCATGTGGCTCGCGAGCCGCAGTTTGCCGACCATGGATCTAAATCAAACCCAAGACTCTTCAGTCCATGGGCTGACACTCTAACCACTGAGCCAAACAGGCTAGGGCTAGAATGACTTTTTTTCTAAAGAGAAGGAAATGACTGTGGAATTCTAGCTGAGGAATAGCATTCCAGCCTGGAACTTGTGGAGTTGGTTGCTTTATGTTTAAGAAAACCAGCTGCTTGGACCTTTTGCCAATGGCATCCTCCTCTCTCCTGCTAAGGAGTTGAAGGAGAGGGTTCTAACAAAGGCAGTTGGATTTGTCTGCTTATTCAAATTATAGCCGTATGAATGCGGCTTGGCAGCACGGTCAGGTTTTCAGAAGAACTGGAGAGAGGTAAGAGGACAGACAAAGGGAACGGATCCCGGAGGAGAGTAAACCCCTCCGACCAAACAGCACGTCACTCCCAAGAGGAGGCGTCGCTGGAGGGAAGCTTCCAGAGGCAGGCAGCTTTGCGAGGTCTAACAGGTATTCAGGTTCACATTCATTCCTCTTCCGATCTGTGCTGAACACCCTCTGCCTCATGCCCTCACCCTCGCTCGGTACCCTGGCCATGGTGCTGTTTTGGGGACCGTGAGGAAAGGTGGCCTTTCATTATTGGGGCAAAGAAGAGGGAGTCTCTGAGGACAGCAAGCACAGGAGGGGAGAGATGGTGCCTCAATAGGCGATAGCAGCTCAGCACACGACAGTGTGCACCATCACAGAGACCTGAGGGAACATTCATTCCACCGGCCCCCAATAAGAGGGGAACTGGACCCCTCAGGTATGTGTCTACATGTTGGTATGTGTATGAAAGAGCCAGCCCTGCATGTGAAATGGACGTGAGCTAGTCAGGGTTCATACCCTCTGATCACCTGTGTATGCATCTTATATTATTATTATTATTATTATTATTATTATTATTATTATTAAAATATACTTTTATTTATTTCCGAGAGGAAGGGAGAGGGGGAGAGAGAAATAGAAACATCAATGGTGAAAGAGAATCATTGATTGGTTGCCTCCTGCACGCCCACCACCTGGGATTGAGCCCACAACCCGGGCATGTGCCCTTGACCAGAATCCAACCTGGGACCCTTCAGTCCATAGGCCGATGCTCTATCCACTGAGCCAAACTGGCTGGGCCAGTGGTCAGCAAACTGCGGCTCGCGAGCCACATGCGGCTCTTTGGCTCCTTGAGTGGGGCTCTTCCACAAAATACCACAGCCTGGGCGAGTCTATTTTGAAGAAGTGGCGTTAGAAGTTTAAAAAATGTGGCTCTCAAAAGAAATTTCAATCGTTGTACTGTTGATATTTGGCTCTGTTGACTAATGAGTTTGCCGACCACTGAGCTGGGCAGCCTGTGTATGCATTTTAGAGAAGGCAGCCGGGCCCGTGTGGATGCCAGAGTGGTCCCAGTCAGCTTTGCTCGGGGAGGAACTATCTCCGGGCGCCTCCCTGGCAGCTCTCACTCTGTATCAGAAAACCCCCCTTGGACTCCTCCCAGCGCTGGTCGGGTCCCTGCAGGAAACCGCAAAGGATCCGTCCGGTCCGCTTTTCAATAAATTCAGTAATAAGAGTTTCTACCGTTCCTCTTGGGATATCCTTTTTATTTCTGTGCTGTGAACTCTGTATGGATTTTGGAAGCTGTTTGTTTTAATTGATCAGACTAGCAACAGAGAATTGTCTGCCAGTCCCGACTCATTAGAATCTGAGGTTGTTCCAAAGTTAGAAAAATGTCCAACTGCAAGAGGCGCCCGAGGAAGCGGGGGGGGGGGGTGAGGGTGGGAGAACCCCAGCTCCCTGCCGAGCCACAGTCTCATTTATCTCCGACGCGTGTTCCCACCGGGTTTCAAAAACACGGTGCAACCCACGTTCCCTTCTTCCTAAAGACCAAGAATAATGGCGTATTTGTCTAACGGAAAGGCAAGGATTGTGGTTTATCAAAATGTACAGATTTTTATATGTTCAGTCAACATGGCTATCAACCCTCGCCCCTGCCTCCATCCCCTTGGCCTCTGCCCCAGAGAAAACCCTCATCACCCAGCCCTGCAGCTGCTAACCTTCCACATGCTGCCCAAGCCCTTCTCCTAAAACACACATCGTCATAGCTTGCCATTTCCCTGTTCAAAGTGTCACAGGGAACATCTACTGCCCCCCATCCCCCCGCACCCCGAATCTGGCTTTACCTGCTCATGACACCTAAACCCCTTCCAAGTTAGCCATGGACGGACTTTCAGGAATGGATGGGTCATGCTTCATTCTTCCACACCTTTCCCATCCCATCCCCTAGCCTGCCCTGCCTTCTACCACTATTTGACCTTCAATTCCTGGATAAAAATCATGAATGAATATTTCCTGTGAGCTGTATACTGGAATACACTCGTTAAGGGCAATGCCGCCATATTTAAATGGTCAGTGAATGGGGCATCAAAAAGACCCTGCCTTCAAAGGCTTGCATTGTACAAGAGAAAAAGCAACAAGTATTTTCATGAGCGCAGCATCGTTTCTGTGATGCAGATTTGAGGAAAACAAGTAGTGACACAGTGCCCAGCCCTGAGCCTGCCAAAAACGAGAGGACAGACCCCAAGGGGTAAACACAGCAAAAATACTTAGTTCTCTGAGGTTACAGTTCCACCGAATGTCAGTAAATTACGTAATTTAATATCACAAATGGTAAGTTTATCATTATTTGCCCTATATGCTATAATAGTTACTTAAAAATAATTTTAAGCATGACAGGCATGGCTCAGTGGTTGAGCATCGACCTATGAATCAGGAGGTCATGGTTCAATTCTATGTCAGGGCACATGCCTGGGTTGTGGGCTCAAACCCCAGTAGAGGGTGTGCAGGAGGCAGCCGATCGATGATTCTCTCTCATCATTGATGTTTCTATCTTTCTCTCCCTCTCCCTTCCGCTCTGGAATCGATAAAAATGCATTAAAAGAAAATGAAAAATAATAATTTTAATACAAAAAAAATAACTATAGCGGATTGGGTTGATGTATTCAAGTTCTGAGGTCTTTACGTGCCAGATAGCAAACTAATGTGGAAACATATTACAAGAAATTTTGTAAACTATTAAGACATTGAATGTTGTAGAAAAATATATTCTCAGTCATGGGATATTATTCCAACAAAGAAGCTTGATAATGACATTTTCGAGCAACCAAGCATTGGGATAATGAGCTACTTACTAGCAGGGATAAGCAGGTTAGCCATGTAGAATACGCAAGCTAGAAACAACATTGAAATGCAGGGGGCACAGTGAGAATACTGAAGATCAGGGAGAAGGGGACAAGGCGGGGGGCAGGGAGGGAGGGGAGGGAAGGGAAGGGGTGGAGTTGAGTGCATTTGTAACAGTGGAAATGGGAAGGAGAAGAGGTTGGGAAGGAAGAAAGAAGACTGCAAAGACAGGACAGAGAGAGGAAAAAGAAGACACGAGAATCCCTCATTTTAGCTGGTATGAAGGTCAGCTCCTTGTGAAGTCTCAGTTGGACCTTTGTGACTATACAGTGCATCTTTCGGACCTTGCTAATAATATGCACTTCACCACGAGAGAATGCCTTTCCAGTCAATTGGGTGAACTTGAACCCAGGCTCTTCTTACTAGCTTTCACCATATACATTTTCATGGACAGAAGCAAAACCATGTTCTAGAGCAAAAATAAATGAACTCTGCCCACAACTGAAAATGGTTCTAGAAGTAATTCAAGACCATTTAAGTCTAGGCAATTAACAGCATAGTTGTTGCACCTGGCACACATTTGAGATGTTTTAAAAAGAAATGAACTCTATCAGATTTGATCAGAACTGGTGTAAATGAAAGTAAGAAAATGTATAATTATAATTAGTAGAGATGATTAAAAACATCGAGGATGATGAAACGCATGACAAATGCATTGCACTTGGGATGAATTTTTCAGAGGTAAAAAGTATTTTTAAGGACAAAGAACCCATCTTACAACATGTAAAAGTTAGTAACCAACAAGGCAAATGGAAAAATAATTGATTGGATAGATTATAAAGAAAAACAACAAAAAAATCTAGTGCAGCTAGAAGTTCCATTTCACATTGGTGTCTATTAGCTTAACTTTCTAAAAATTTACACTGAGTGGTCAGATTATTATGATCTCTGAACGCATAATAATCTGGCCACTCAGTGTATATACATATATTAGAGGCCCGGTGCATGAATTCGTGCATGGGTGGGGTTCAGCCAGCCTGGCCAGGGGGAGGGGACATAGGCGGTTGGCCGGCCTGCCTGCTGGTCGAACTCCTGGTTGAGGGGAAAATTTGCATATTAGCCTTTTATTATATAGGATATACACTGAGTGGCCAGATTATTATGTGATCAGAGATCATAATAATCTGGCCCCTCAGTGTATATATTTTTATTGATTTCAGAGAGGAAGGAAGAGAGAGATAGAAACATCAATGATGAGAGATAATCACTGATCAGCTGCCTCCTGCACGCCCCACAGTGGGGATCGAGCCTGCATGTGTCCCAACTGGGATTCGAACTGTGGTTCATAGGTCAACGCTCAACCATTGAGCCATGCTTTTAGCTTAATCTTTACAGGAGTACAGGTATGAGAGTCGGTTAACCCCTCAGTGGCTAAGCCTGGTAAATGTTGCTGCTAATGCTTACACCGCAAAACAAAGGTTCAAGACCCTTTCCCATTGTGGGTGGTACCCAAGGGAGGGGCCAGTAGGTGAATCTGGGTGTAACTGACAGGCCTATGACCTAAGTCATCGGGAATGTCCATTGCTGGTGGTACCTTCATCCCTGAACCTCATCTCTCTCTGTAGCATCCTCTATTCTACCTCCTATTCGTAAGCATATGATGGACCTTAAATAAAAATTTGTTGAGTGGATGACTTGCTCAAATCCACTTTGAAGCAATAGAGGCCACATGTCTATGTTGGGCCCGCGCCACCAATTTCTCTTCCGTGGGAGCCTTTACAGAATTCGTTTTGTTTGAGATTTGTTCCAGTTTGGGGAAATGCAAGATGTAGGGCCTGAAAGTTTGCACTTGCTTAGGGTTTCAAGTCTAGAGGTTTTCATCCTGTTTTTTGTTGTTGTTGTTGTTTTTCTTTGAACGAATTCCTTTTGATGTTAGTGATCGACTACTGGCTTTGAAAGGGGAGAAATAAACGAATGCTTTATTACTTAAACATGACTGTTTCTGGACGTAGTTGGGAGAGCGTCATCAGCCTACTTTGCTGCAGAACAGAAGACAGCTGTGGAGGTTGGGGACGGATTATTGAAAATGGACATAGTTAGCAGAAGTCTTGACGGGGAGCGGCCCTCTCCGTGCGCCTGCTCGCGAGCATGCAGGGCAGTGTGCCGGGCGGTGGGCGGCGATTTGCACTAACAGGAGTTTGCTAATATGATGTATTAAATGTCAGCCCGCCATCGCCGGGTATGCGTCTCTCTCCTGCGGTACTGCCTGTTTATGCTTATTCAGCCCTTTGAATAATTGAACACGTTTCATACTTCAAATTACTCCCCGCCATTTGATGGGGGCTCCTGGCAGCTTACTTGAAGCGCTCAGTGTTAGGTCAACGTAGGGTCCCAGCTTCTGCTAAATAGAAGGACTCTGCCTACTTAGGAAAGCATAATTAGTTTTCTCTGTGGATCTTCCGGACGGTGGGGATGGAGTGGGTGGGTGGGGAGCCAGGAGGAGGTAGACACGCGTGCATTCATCCGTTTGTCAGTCTGGAAAAATGCCAGCCATCCAAGAGTTAAACGTTTAATGGGGCAAAAAGCTGGCCTTCAGGAGGAGGCAAAGTTGAAGGACAGGAGTGTGCTGTGCCAATGGGTGTGTATGATAAATGACCCTCATTTAGTCACTCCTGACAGCGGCTGAGCCCTCCTTCCCGTTTAATCCTGATGTCCAACTGGCCTTCCTCCACAGGGGCTGGCCACACCTGCGTGGTGTCAGTGCTGCCCGGTGGAGTCATTTGTACCAGGGAAATAGCGAACCCCTGTCCCATAGGGGCCTCTTCGTGGCTTCCCGCCTGCCTCAGTTTACCTGTGTGGAAGCTGCAGCGACGATACAGAGCCCTTGCAAGTCTCGGTTTTTATTTCTCCTGCTCTCTCTGGACCCACCACTTCCATGCGCGTAGGAAATGAAACTGAGCTCAGAGCTGAGGTGGGCGGGTGTCTTGAATGTTCTAAGAATGTGGTTTTAGGAAGTATCTTCCCCTCCACCCTTCTCTCCCTCTTCTGTGGCATTGGGATGGGAAGGGCGGAGGCTTTTGTGAGAGCTGAGTGTTTCCAATTAAGACTCGAATCTTACCTTGGATGATGCATCGCCTTGAGGGAAGCCCCGAGTAATCTAATGACTCCAGCCGAACGTGCAGCAAAATGATGACGCAGGAGGCCACGGGCTCCGCTCTTGGCTGTGTGACACGGGACTGTGATTGGCGGTACCTTCTGGCTTTGAACTCCCCCCCTCCCCCCTGGTACCCCCCCTGGATATGCTGATAAATCTTCTTGGGGATTTGAAGAGTCTTACCTATCACCGAGACGCCAGAATGAACTGTTTTTGCTTATCATCCATTTTCACCCCCTTGGAGATAGTCGGAGCCTGTGCTGTAACCTGAGGTCAACACGATTCGGGGTGGTGGAAACTCACGGTAAACACGTGCTTTGGAAGGTTAGAATGCCACCAGTTCAAGAACATCAGATTAACCTTTTTATTTAAATTAAAAAAAAAAACACAAAACACACACACACACACACACACACACACACACACACACACCCAGAACTCTACAAAGTGTAAGGAGAACCAAATGTGTGTACAGAGGTGTGTATGCATTATCCCTGTGTGCATTCATCACACGCAAACACAGAAGCAGAAATGTTTGCACGTCAAAATATATAGACATTGATTTAAATGGTTTTGTTCAAGAATTTAATGGCATTTTGAATAATAGACAACAATGATATGTGTTTCTGTGTATGTATGTGTGTATGTATGTATATATATATGTGTGTGTGTATATATATATATATATATATATATCCTATCTAATAAAAGAGTAATATGCAAATTGACTATCACTCCAACACACAAGATGGCTACCCCCATGTGGTCAAAGATGGCTGCCCCCATGTGGACACAGGTGGCCACCACAAGATGGCCAGCAGGGGAGGGCAGTTGGGAGGGACCAGGCCTGTAAGGGAGGGCAGTTGGAGGGGATCAAGCCTGCAGGGGAGGGAAGTTAGGGGTGACCAGGCCTGCAGGTGAGAGCAGTTAGGGGGGTCCTGGCCTGCAGGGGAGGGCAGTTAGTGGTGACCAGGCCTGCAAGGGAGGGAAGTTAGGGGCAAACAGGCTGGGAGGGGAGCAGTTAGGCATCAATCAGGCTGGCAGGGGAGTGGTTAGGGGGTGATCAGGCTGACAGGCAGAAGCAGTTAGGAGCAATCAGGAAGGCAGGTAGGGGAGCAGTTGGGAGCCAGCAGTCCTGGATTGTGAGAGAGATGTCTGACTGCCTGTTTAGGATCGGGCCTAATCGGGCAGTTGGACATCCCTTGAGGGGTCCTAGATTGGAGAGGGTGCAGGCTGGGCTGAGGGACACACTGCCCCTGTGCATGAATGTCGTGCACCGGGCCTCTAGTGTATGTATATGTGTGTGTGTGTGTATGTGTGTGTGTGTTTTGTGTGTATGTGTGTGTGTGTGTGTGTGTGTGTATGTGTGTATATATATATATATATATATATATATATATATGTTATCACTTATTATTAGAAAGAAATATTCCATCCTCTATTAGAAAGTCTATGCTGTCTTTCTAGAAAGAAAGTGAAAAATAATATTTTATTAGATAAAGTCCTTGGAGAGTTCCATTCCCATGGAGCAATGCTCTTGATTAGCCATCACTGCATATATCCATTTATACTATCAAAATATAAAAACACTTCTTTACAACACAGTTTTATGTCTTAGAACAGTATGTATTTACATATTCTCTCTCTCTCTCTCTCTCTCTCTCTCTTTTTTTTTTTACCAGAGAGGTACATTGGATATATAACATTCATTCATCCTATTCTTTTTATTCAGAATGGCAGACACATTTTTTTTCTCAATGAACACACCACACCTATTAGAAAAAAATAAATCTAATTTTAATATTCATTTTGGGTATTTTTACTCAAAAATGGTACAAAGTTGATTCAGGAGGGCTATTGTCAAAAAGAGTATGTTTAAATTCCCTCCTCTAGGTTCCAGAAAACATTGTTTAGTGGACACGGGGCAAGGTAGTTTTACTTTTATGCTACATGGGACCCTTACCCTCAGCCCAGAGCTGGAAAAACCTCGCTATGACTGCGCTGAGTCCCCCCCTGGATTGCTAGTGGCAGGGGTGGTGTTACCCACAGGGAACTGACAAATTTGCAGCTGTGAAGATGGGCGGAGGGTTCCCCTGTCTCCAGTCTTTGAAGAGGGTGCGTTTGCAAGATTTCATTTTCTGGGACAAGCTGAGCATCTGGATCTCAAACACCCAGAAGGCACACACACATACACACACATACACACAATCCAAAGCTGACTTTTCCTGTTACAGAACTTACCAGGCGACCGAAAAATACACAGGAGTACTTGGAGATACAGGGAAAACCCATTTATTTTCAGACTAGAGGCCCGGTGCATGACATTTGTGCACTGGGGGGGGGGGGGGGTGGGGGTTGTTCCTCAGCCCGGCCTGAGTCCTCTCACAGTCTAGGACCCCTTGCTCCTTACTGTCCACCTGCAGCGGAGGTGGGAGAGGCTCCCGCCACCACGGCTGGGCTTGCCAGTCGAGAGCCTGGCCTCTGGCTGAGCTGTGCTCTCCCTGTGGGTGGGAGCGCCCTGATCACCAGGGGGCAGCTCCTGGGTTGAGCGTCTGGCCCCTGCTGGTCTGCGCATGTCATGGCCGGTCCTTCCACCATTTGGTCGATTTGCATGTTTTAGGGTTTTATTATATAAGATGTTTTGCATGTACTAGTACCGTGACTCAGGGGCACTATTTCTCTCCAAATCCTGAGCCAACCAATATGGAGGAAGCTCTCCCTTTATACCCTTTGGTTTTCTCTGTCCCCCAAATATGGATGGGACGTCTGGACCTTTCTCGGGCTTTGCAAAAAGCCCCGTGTGTTGGGATGGGGGCTGTGAGACCACACCTAAAGGCCTGGCCTGGCACCAGCGCTGATAACCCGCTCTGGGGGTTGTGTATTGTTCATGGTTTATGGCCTCTGTCAAATGGGCGTATTTAGGTAAACCGGTCTTGCAAGACCAGATTGTAGAGAAAGGGGCAGTGACCTAGTTATAGGCTATCGAGAATGTACATTAGGTGACTGGCACAGATTCAGATTGCTAGCCCCCCAAAAATGTCTTCTTTTCCCCATCATTCCCAGCAGCCAAAACCCCAGTCGACTGCACAAAGAACCCTTGGGTTGCAGCATTGGGCTAGTCCAGTGGTCGGCAAACTGCGGCTCGCGAGCCACATGCGGCTCTCTGGCCCCTTGAGTGTGGCTCTCCCACAAAATACCACGTGCGGGCGCGCACCTACAGTGCGATGGAAACTTCGTGGCCCATGCGCAGACGTCGGTTTTTCGGCCTGGGCGAGCCTATTTTGAAGAAGTGGCGTTAGAACACTCAAGGGGCCGAAGAGCCGCACGTGGCTCGCGAGCCACGGTTTGCCGACCACGGGGCTAGTCGGTGTTAGCGTCCCTCACTTTTAGCTCCTTCTCTTAAAGGTTATTTCTCAGCCAGGGCCAAGGGGTCCGTCCATTCCCTCCGACGCCTGCTTGTATCACCGTTTGCCTGTAAACAGCAGCTTTTCCACGTGAAAAGAAAGGGCCCAGACAACTGGCTGTCAGGTTGGACTCGAGTGGAGATGTGCAGCGCGCAATCTCTCTTGTTCCTCCCCTGCTGTGTGTTGGTGATGGTTGCTAGGTGATGCCTTTCCACACAGAATAAGGGATCTAAATGGGAGGGGCTGGCGACGAGAATTCATTATAGAATTAGCCCTGGATGTCTTCTAGAATCTCACATAGTTGCATTCAGGTGAGAAAAACAACAACAAAAAAAAAACGTTCCTGACAATCCGTGGGAATAGTTACAGCAGTGATCTTACAAAATTACAAAGCACCCCATACCTAGTCACTCGGCTCCTTGCATTTTACCGCGAATGTCCAGGGGAGTTATGCGCCGGGTCAGATGTGTTAGAAGCACCTGTAGAAATGGCAAAGCTTAGTGGGCAGGGCCCCGGCAAAGCGGGGATTTCTCAGAACACACGCTGAATCTACCTAGGCCAGTGCATACCGACATAAACATGTGCGTATGTCTGTGCACACACACACACACACACACACACACACACACACACACACACAAAAACAGTGGCAAATGGAAGGAAGAAATGGACAGCGCAGGACTATAAAGTCTGTAGTGTGCAAGGAAGCTAAAACGTGAGGAATAATCTTTGTTGGCCTTCTGGTTAGAAAGCCGCCCTTGGGCCCGGCTGGCATGGCTTGGTGGTTGAGCGTCGACCTATGAACCAGGAGATCACGGTTCGATTCCCTGTCAGGGCATATACCTGGGTTGTGGGCTCGATTGCCAGTGGGGGAGGGTTGTAGGAGACAGCCGATCGATGATTCTCTCTCTCTCATCATGGATGTGTCTATCTCTCTCTCTTTCTCTTCCTTCCTCTCTGAAATCAATAAAAGGAGGGAAGGAAAGAAGGAAGGTGGAAGGGAGGGAAGAAGGGAGGGAGGGAGGAAGGAAGGAAGGAAGGAAGGAAGGAAGGAAGGAAGGAAGGAAGGAAAGGAAGGAAGGAAGGAAGGAAGGAAAGGAGGGAGGGAGGGAGAGAGAAAGTCACCCTTGGGGGAGACTCAGAACTATTTCTTGGTGATTTCTTCCTCAGGCCTTCCACTGCCCTTTCGTTCTTTTATCTTTCTCTCTCATGGAGGCCATGTTCTTTGGAAGTTTGTTTAGACCAAGTTCATGGCCTTTGAGGCTTCCTCCATGTGAATAGGAGCTCACTTTTTGAATAATAAGAAGTACAAGTCATGGCGGGGGCGGGGGAAGGCATCAGGATGTTAGAGATGCTCAGGTGGGGCACAGCCAGAGAGAGGTTGGGGAGTACTGGTGTAGAGCAAAGCGCTGGGGAGTCTTGTGATGAAGCCTCATTTCGGTTTAATTTGTGTTACCTTCGCTGCATGATGAAAGCATTCTGTCCTCTGCAGATGATAGAACGACAGATTCTTGGTGCCCATTCCTGCTCGTCTATAATTGTCATCTTCAGTGAAGTACAGAGTGTGTGATGTTGAGAGGCGGGGATCCTGGGGGGAGACGGGGCAGGTGAGTTTTGGTAGGAGCAGAGGAAGGAGAGAAAGGGATTTTGTAAAAATTGTTCTCTCGCCCTAACTGGTTTGGCCCCGTGGATAGAGCGTCGGCCTGCGGACGGAAGGGTCTCGGGTTCGATTCCTGTCCAAGGGCACATGCCTGGGTTGTAGGCTCGACCCCCCAGTAGGGGGCGTGCAGGAGGCAGCCGATCAATGATTCTGTCTCATCACTGATGTTTCTATCTCTCTTTCCCTCTCCCTTCCTCCCTGAAATCGATAAAGATATATTTAACAAAATTGGTCTCTCCCTCAAACCTGGCAACCTCATGTGTCACTAACTAACTGTGGAAAGGGAGAGGATAAAGGTAAAGCCACTCAGGAGGGGAAGGAGGGGGGTGAGCTAAAGGGCCATAAACGCAATGTGTGCTGGGCCAGGCAGGCCATGCAAACGGGTGAGACATCAAACAAGATGGAGAGTAGTTGGGGGTGGCATTGCGTCCCTCCCTCCGAGAAGCCCAACCTCCGGATTTTCAAATGAAACGTCCGTATTTTTAAATATCAGCAACTAATTTAAATATTTTAAAAAGATTGCAGAGCTCTGGCTGGTTTGCTCAGTGGTTAGAGCGTTGGCCTGCGGACTGAAGGGTCTTGGGTTCGATTCCCGGTCAAAGGCACATACCTCAATTGCAGGTTCCCCAGCCCAGTAGGGACTTGTGCGGGAGGCAACCAATAGATGTGTCTCTCTCGCATCGATGTTTCTCTCTCTCTTCCCCCCTCCTTCCTCCCTACCATCTCTCTCTCCCCCTCCTCCCTCCTTTCCACTGTCTCCGGAAATCATTGGGAAAAAATATATATACTTGGGTGAGGATTAAAAAACAATGGTGCAATGTGTTCAGGTATTGAAAGATTATTTTATTATTATCATATCCTAGCAGCTATGTTCTTAAAGCATTTCACAAAATGGTGATTAAAAGTGGCCAAAAGGTCTCAGGTTTAGAGTATCTCTCCCCCATAGCATTAAGATGCATGGACCCCCCCCCCCCCCGCCCCTTACACAGGCAATTTCTGATTTTCTATTTTGAAGTTGAAATTAATTTTTCCCTTTAAAGTTATGTCTTAGGGGAGAAAACATGTATTTTTTGTCGAGTGGAAAATTTTTAATTTATTTCCTCCCAGGGCCAAAATTAAGTGGAATAGATTAAGTAATTTTTTTTTTCAAACCCAATTCCGAAATTATCCTGAAATGAACCATTCTTAAGACCTGATGGGCCCCCCCACTCCGCCCCCCATTTTGAATAATTTCAAAGTTAACAGGAATAGGAATATTCAATGCGATATAAAAACTGAGAGTAATCTAAAGCATTTCTCTCCCACTGTGGGTAAATCACGTTATTCTTCTCCTTAATAGTTATTTCAAACTAGGGTGTTATTCTCCTGTGGCTGGAACTTCCACCCACTCTGACAGAAACTTCCTCCTCTCACAGGTACCTCTACAAACATCAAAATAGCATTTCTAAAATGCCTTCTTTTTTCTTTCTTTGTTTTTTTTTTTTAAGGAAGTGGGAGAGGGAGAGAGGGGGCTTTTCTTGATATTGACCCCTTCATAGACTCTGAATACGATTTCTTCTGATGCAATTTGTACCAGAGCTCTTTGGACCATGGCCGGTGTAGAACTGTGAGAAGTTTGCTGTGTGACTTTGGACAAGCCACACTCCCTCTCTGGGCTTCAGTTTCTTCATTGGAAAGGGAAGGATTGATTAAGACCAGTGTGGGCAAATCGTGGCTCGCAAGCCACATGCGGCTCTTTGGCCCCTTGAGTGTGGCTCTTCCACAAAATACCATGGCCTGGGGGAGTCTATGTTGAAGAAGTGGCGTCAGAAGAAGTTGAAGTTTAAAAAATTTGGCTCTCAAAAGAAATTTCAATCGTTGTACTGTTGATATTTGGCTCTGTTGACTAATGATAGTTTGCCGACCACTGATTTAGACAACCTAAACTTTCTCAGCTCTATGGCTTATAATTCTAGAGTGCCCTCTGAAGATAATGAAAAATAGGACCGGGTGATGGGAATGAGACTGGCATTGAAACCAGGAAAACGCACGCTTTCCTGGGGTGTAGGCACATGGTTGTGAACTTCTGAGAATTCCTAATAGACCCTACATGTCTCTTTCTGTTTGCACCACAGTGGGCATTCCACCAGCAAAAAAAAGATCCCATTAGTCAGCATCCATAATTATTCCTACTGTCTATCAACAAATCTTTATACGTATTGGAAAACAGCCTTTCGTAAATATAAAAATATGTTCTGTTGCCCCTATCCAAGCATGTGCTGGGTGAATAGAGACATTTAAGTAATCTCTAAAACCGTTGCTGTGTTAAGGCCAGCAACAACAAATGGGAAGGCTATTTATTTGTTTAGAAATGCCAAATAAATGAAACCCCTCTTTCTTCTTTACAACTCCGCTAAACGCGTGCAGGCCCCCACCACTGGCGAAAGGCCGCTGCAGTGTGTGTGCTCAAACCTCAAGCAAATATTGGCAGATATCTCCGCAACTAAGCACATAAAATCCCAGTCACATCATGTATGCTTCATTAATTTAAATCCCAACCACTAGCTCTATTGGATCCCTACTGACAGTGATTGGAAATATTACCGCATACAAATGAACATTTTTCATAGCAAGGGGGCCTGTAGGTTAGCTGTAATTCATTAAACACTTCCCTATGATCTGATAACTCGGACCCTACTCTCCATCATATATTTATATATGTGGTTGTGGAACCAGCTGCCTGATGGCTCTTTTAACTCCGTCCCACAAATGCTCCATTGGATTGAGATCTGGTGATGGTGGGGGCAACTAAACAAGGTAAAGTCTCCCTCATGTTCTTGAAACCACTCCTGCACAATACGAGCACCGTGGCATGGCGCATTGTCTTGTTGGAAGAAGCCATCTCCATTGGGATACGCCATCCACATGACAGGATGAACTTGATCAGCAACGATCCTTAGGTATGTTGTGCTATTCAGACGTTGTTCCACACGAATTAAAGGGCCCAGATCATGCCAGGAAAACATGCCCCAAACCATAACACTGCCCCCACCAGCTTGAAGGGTTGTACTCATGCATGTGGGGTGCATGCTTTCATGCTGTTTCCGTGAAATTCTCACTCTGCCACCTGCATGATGCAACTGGAAACGTGATTCATCGGACAACATGACTTTTTTCCAATGCTCGACTGTCCAATCCTTGTGTTCCTGTGTGAATTGGAGACGTTTTGTCTTGGTAACTGCAGACAGCAAAGGTGTTCGAACAGGCCTTCAGCTTCCATATCCCATACGATGCAGTGTACGGCTAATTTGCCTACAAACGTCAGGTGGTCATAATAATCTGGCCACTCAGTGTGTGTGTGTGTGTGTGTGTGTGTGTGTGTGTGTGTGTGTGTGTTAGAGGCTCGGTGCACGAAATTCATGCACGGGGGGTGTGTCCCTCAGCCCAGCCTGCACACTCTCCAATCTGGGAACCCTCGAGGGATGTCCGGCTGCCCGTTTAGGCCTGATCCTACCAGGCAGCCGGACATCCCTCTCACAATCCAGGACTGCTGCCTCCCAACTGCTCGCCTGCCTGCCTTCCTGATTGCCCCTAACCGTTTCTGCCTGCCAGCCTGATCACCCCCTAACCACTCCCCTGCCAGCCTGATTGATGCCTAATTGCCCTCCCCTGCAGGCTTGATCACCCCCAACTGCCCTCCCTTGTAGGCCTGGTCCCTCCCAACTGCCCTCCCCTGCTGGCCATCTTGTGGTGGCCATCTTGTGTCCACATGGGGGCAGCCATCTTTGACCTCATGGGGGCAGCCATCTTGTGTGTTGGAGGGATGGTTAATTTGCATATTACTCTTTTATTATATAGGAGATATATCTATATCTATATCTATATCTATATCTATATCTATATCTACATCTACATCTACATCTACATCTACATCTACATCTATATCTATATCTATATCTATCTATCTATATATGTCCCAGCAATCCAAGAGCACGTGGCATTTTGTGAACATGGTGTGCATCTTTGAGGTTAACCACAGGTGCAAACCCTTAGGAGGTTTACTAGTAAGAGCCTTAGCGAAGCCCACTCCATCGCGTGCATTACCGCACACGGAGTAAGTAGACTTTCTCTTGTTGGCCTTCTTCGCTTGTGAGATGAAATGTCACCGTCACATTTGTCACGTTCATGGGTCGTGAAATCAAATAAAGGTGCAGGAATGCTCTCAGATGCCATGGGATCTCGATGCATTTTTGTGCCGGGTAAGTCCTAAGCTGAGCAAGAGCGAAGGAAAAGCCTTCGTAGTACTGAGAGATAAGACTGAGCTCATCACAGGCTGGCTCAAAAACAGTGGGCCCTTGAACCAGATGATTTGAAATCCAGTTATGCTATGTATTATTGTCTTATAACTTTGGCCAGGTTGGCTTGTCTGAGGCTCAGTTTCCTCATGTACAAAACGGGAAAAAAAATAACAGTACTTCCCTAACAATGACTGTGAGGAGTATATAGGTAACACGTATAATATATTTAGAAGACTTCCCAGTAGGAAGTAAATGAGGGATAAGTGATGCTAATGACTATTTACTGTTTCAGCAAACACGAAAAGTACCTCTGTCATTTAAATGGGTTTTGTGGAGTTTTTTTTTTTTTAAAGTAAAACGGTCATCCAAGGATTTGTGAACTAAGAGAAAAGCTGTGATCATTAGAAAATAAGAAACTCAAGTGATATAACTGATAAATTCTAGGGCTGATTCCGAAACATTTCTAAGCCTGATTCTGGGCACACAATAAGAGACACACTTCTGCCTAATTTAAGCTAGAATGAAAGCCAAAATGCGCACTATTAGAATTTTAGAAGGGAGTGCAACTACAGCTATGCAGTTTAGGAAAATCAAGAATCCCATACACAGTCTTATAAAATGGGTAATGATTCAAAGAAATGTATAGATTCAATGTGATCCCTATCAAACTTTCAGTGGCATCTTTCAGTGGCATCTTTCACAGACCTAGACCAAATCATTCTAAAATGTGTATGGAAATCAGTATGGATATTCCTAAAAAAAAAGTAAAAAATAGAACTATCATATGACCCAGCAAATCCACTTCTGAGCATTTATTGATGAATGAATGGATAAAAGAAATGTGGTATCTGGATGGATGGATAGATAGATAGATAGATGGATAGATATAGGTGTAGATGTGATAGAATACATCTCAACTATATAAAAAAAGAAAATCTTGGCATTTGCAACAACATGAAGGGAACTTGAGGGTATGATGCTAAACGAAATCAGCCAGATAGAGAAAAACAAATACCGTATGATTTTACTCATCTGTGTAATCTAAAAATAAAAGACAAAACAAACAAGCAAAATGAAACGAAGGCAAACTCAGAGAGAGAGAGGGAACAGATTGGTGGTTACCAGAGGAGATGAGGGTTGGGGAGTGGGGATAATGGGGAAGGGGATCAACTCTATGTGGATGATGGATGGCAGCTAGACTTTGGGGGGTGTTCACTTTGTAGTACATACAGATGTCGACTTATACCATTGTTCACCTGAAACCTATATAAGGTGATATATTCCCATTTAACCTACATTTAAAGAGGGACGATTGTTAAGGAAAACAAAAGTGGCTAAAAATCGATTTCCAGAAACAAAAAGTGAACAAACTCGTTCAGGTCCTATTTATTTACCACCAAAGAATAAGGCACTCACCCCAGATGGTGTATTAGGTAAATTCCAGAAAATTTACCTTCAAGGAGCAGAGAATTCCTGTCCCATTTTAAAATCTTTGGGGGACGAAAATGGAGAACATGTGCTCACATCGATTTTGTCAGATTAGCATCCGGTTGCAGCGACGAGGCGGTATCCTCCTGACTTCCTTCTCTGGAAAAAAACCCCAAGCCCATCATAAAAGAATTAATAATGATAATGCCAGTAGCTACATTGAACCACCAACTACTAGGTTTCATGCACTTCCCATGCAAAAACTCCCACACTCCTGCTGCTCGTGAAGAAAGGAGAAAAAATATGGCCCGGAGACTTTGAGTAAGGTGTCCAGTATCATTCGGCCAGCCAATGGCAGCCCTGAGCTTGGAGCCCACATGTGTGAGGATTCGCTGCTTCATCCCATTTAAAAATATATATATATATTTATTGATTTTTTACAGAGAGGAAGGGAGAGGGATAGAGAGTTAGAAACATCGATGAGAGAGGAACATCGATTAGCTGCCTCCTGCACACCTCCTACTGGGGATGTGCCCGCAACCAAGGTACATGCCCTTGACCGGAATCGAACCCGGGACTCTTCAGTCCGCAGGCCGACGCTCTATCCACTGAGCCAAACTGGCTAGGGCACTTCAGCCCATTTTATGTTGCAGGGATGAGTGCACTGGCCAAAAAAAAAAAAACAAAACAAAACAACAACATCAAAAAGCCAGTTCCAGAGATGACAACCATAAATATTGCTCCAGCCTTTCACCTGTCACTTGATCATTTGGAAACCGGGACCCAAAGGGCCGCAAAGGAACCGCCGCGAGTGTCCGCCATGACCCACCTTGTCTGCACGGCCTTGTCCCTCCTCCGTATACTCACCACCAGGTCGCCCTGTCCTTCCATATTTCCTGGGCTTCCTGTACCTGTCAGGCACTCTCCGCATCAAAGGGGCTTTCTTGCATTGCCTCGCTTATTTCCGCGTGACTGCTGAGTCTCTAAAGAAGATGTATTCGACACGAATGAGATGTCTCCTCCCCAGGTCTCTCTCCCACACTGAGTTATGGCTCACATTTATTCCTCCCTCTGCTGCCGTATATTATATCTCCCCAAATTCTCATTTTTTTTTTTTTTTAGACATCTCTACCTGGCGTGTCCAGTCTCTTAGGCTTGTCATCTTGTTTGTATTGCACTTGTCTCCAAGCTCTGAGGGATGGCACCTGGCAAACGTGCCGCCCGTTGGCCCGTGGGACCCCCGGCAGCTTGCGTGATCCAAGCGGTTGGCATCCGGAAGGCCCTAGAAACTTCCTAAGCTTTCCTCTCCTGAAGCTAAAATAACGGGTGGGGATCCGCGAGGAGCAGAGGTCTTCTTTGCATTTTCGTTGGTGGCAGCTCACACTGGTTTGTCTGGACCATCCACTCAAGGGGGAATTATTCCCCAGGAAAGCAGATTTCACGTCGATAAGGCGAGCAACACAGAGCATGCTACCCGATGGGCGTCCTCCCGGTCCCCAGTTCGTGATGGTTTCCTTTTGAAAATCTGGCCACAACGTAGTGGGTTTTAGTCTTAAAAGCTTCAGCGTAGGGACTTCGCCTTTTGTTTGTTTTTGTGCTGTGTGTCGCATACTTGGAGATGTAGAGCGTTAATTAAAAGCTACAGTATTTACACAGATCGCACGTTTGCCATTTGATGCAAGCGTTGAAGGTCTCTTGTGACACGGGTACCTCCTACCTCATGCTCAGCGCCTTGAGGGCAGGAGCCTTACTGGATCCATATATTCATATTCATATTCATATTCATATTCATTGCTCATAGCCCGATGCCTGCTGCTTATTAGAGCAAAGATACTTATGGGCTGAATGAATGGATGCGGGCTCCCTCCCATAAACTAGAATAATATTCTTGACATACTGTCTGCAGGGTACGTACATTTCCTGCAATGGAGACAGACTCGTGTGTACCTGGCCCCTTCCCCCTCATGGAATTTCATCGGTGGGCCCAGATGCTGGCTCATCTTGTCACCAGGAAACAGATAGGCTGGCTGGCGTGCGCAGGGACTGTGGTTACAGAGGCCCCTACGTCTTCAAACCCAGCCCCTCCTCCCGGGCAACGAATCCTCAGAGCTCAGATCTGGACTGAGAGCCTTGGGAGGTGGTCTATGGAAAGAGGCTGCAGAGCGTGCAGCTGGGCATCTTCTGGGCATAGGTCAATGGATGCTGAGGCCTCCATCTTCGTGAAGGTAGATTCCAGAAGCTGGGATGGCCCAGCTGGGTGTAGCTCAGCAGCTGAGCATTGGCCCAGGAACCAAGAGATCACTGGTTCGATTCCTGGTCGGGGTACATGCCCAGGTTGCGGCCTCGATGCCAAGTGGGGGGCATGCAGGAGGCAGCCAGTCAATGATTCTCTCTCATTGTTATTAGTTTTTTTAAAAAAATATTTTTATTTCAGAGAGGAAGGGAGAGGGCGAGAGAGATAGAAACATCAATGATGAGAGAGAATCACGGATCGGCTACCTCCTGCACGCCCCCTACTGGGGATCAAGGCCACAACCCCGGCATGTGCCCTTGACTAGAATCGAACCTGGGACCCTTCAGTCTGCAGGCCGAGCTCTATCCACTGAGCCAAACTAGCTAGGGTGGATAAGAGGGCCAGTCCCCACCACCGTGTCCTCAAACCTGGCATGGGTCTGCCAGCTGGAGGGCTACAGGCTGTCCGAGTGTCTCTCCCTCAGCGTAAATGTCGGGCTGGGTGCTCTCGGTGGCACCATGAATGGCATCAGGGTGAAGCTCTTTCAAGTAGCCACGTGGGTGATGAATTGTGCCCAGGCAAGAAAAACAACAGCGTAGTGTAGACCTTGTGAGCGCAGCTGAGCAGCCTGTGAGGAGCCCTTGCGGGATCTCCCAGAGCCTGTGAGAGGGGCTGGAAGAGGACCTCAGAATAACAGTCCAGTAATACTTACAAATGGGATTAAATTGAGCAAGGCATGCCAAGAATTTAGTGACATGCTTCCTAAAATCGAGCTCTTGCTAATAGGCTTGTGTTTCTAAGGAAATTTAAAATGATGTCAGCAGCCCTGGCCGGTGTGGCTCAGTGGATAGAGCGTCGGCCTGCGGAACAAAGGGTCCTGGGTTTGATTCTGGTCAAGGGCACGTACCTCGGTTGCAGGCTTCTCCCCGGCTCAGGCCCTGGTCGGGGCTCGTGCAGGAGGCAACCACTCGATGCGTTTCTCTCACATCGATGTTTCTCTCTCTCCCTCTTTCTTCCACTCTCTAAAAAAATAATAATAATTCAAAACAATAATAACAAAATAAATAAAACGATGTCAGCAGAAGTAGGAACTGCTGGCAAGTCACAAGCAAAGGTGCCACTGAGCACGTTGGCTGCCAATGAGGTGCCGTCGTCAGCATGGCGACCGTCAACCATTTGCCTGTATTGAGCAGCTACTGAGAAACACATTTCCAATGTACCACTCCAATGACATGTACCTAGAAGCTCTAACATTCGAGGTAAAAAGCTCTGATCTTTGGGAATTCGAGCCTTCTCCCTGCCTTACTTCTTCCTCCTGCTCTCTACAGCTCACTTACCCCGGCGTCACCGCCGGCCCCGGGGCCTGCCTCAATGTTTTTTGGTTAGTGTGTCCCCAAGCCATCTCTCTTCTGGCTTGCTCTCAAGGTCACAAGAATGCCTCTGATTCCAATTTTATGGGTCCTCGGTTCCCAAAATCACCTTTGTCGCTTTGTAGGTAAGAGAATATTCATCTTCTTATCTCTTCTAGAAGTTAGTGTTTGCTTCTTATTTTTTTTTCCAGTGACCCCTGTCGTGAAAAGTAATCTGTTGTACCTGCATTATTTTAGGTGCATTATTGTTATTATTACCAATACTACTGCTATGATGACTGCTACTATTACTGTTAGGATGATCATATTATTATTATTATTTTTTTTAGAAGGCCAACTCATTAGACCAAAATTAGACCCGTGTTCCTGTCTGAGAACTCTTTCAGCCATAACACAGCACCTCCCCGTGACCCACACATGGGGAGAAGAGCATGTATTAGCACAGCGATTGGAAGGGTAGCAAGAAAGAGACCTTGAAGAGGAGAAAAAGAGGCTGGTGTACTAACAGACGCATGATTCCTGGGCTCTGACTGCGGAGCCAAAGCCCAAAGACAGGGCCAGTTGGTGGTCGTATAGGCCGCAGCTGTGCTGTACAGACGAGAGGGTTCCTGCAGGGTGGCCTGAGCCTCTGGAGATCTTGGGGTCCCACCCCATTTTCCATGACTAGCCTCCCAGCTTCTCATGAGAACCCCTAGTACGCGTCCTCTTCTGTCGTTGCTCAAAGCCCCTTTTTGGGAGAGCGTGGTAGGCCTCATTTTATTGTCTCATAAGAACCTTTGTTTTTTTCTTTTTCTTTTTTTTATATTGATATTTTTTGTTGTTGTTGATTTTTAGAGAGATGGGAAGGGATAAGGAGATAGAAACACGGATGAGAGAGAAACATCATCCATTGGCTACCTCCCGCATGCCCCTCTTAATCCTGCAGGGGGATTAAGCCTGCAACCTGGGCATGTGCCCTGACTAGGAATGGAACCGGTGACCTCTTGGTTCAAGGGTAGATGCTCAACCACTGAGCCACACCAGCCAGGCACGCATCCTCTTTTCGTTCGGGAGAGCCAGAGCAGGCCTTTGCTGCTTGCTGACGGGAGCCTTGGCAGACAGAACCGGGTTTGGATGGACACAGAGGCGGGAGACGAACATGCCACGTAGAGGAAGCCGCGTCAGCCACTCTGATAGGCGGCATGGCATTTGCTGGCTCCATGGAAAAAGAGCGAGGACAAGGCCTGGCTGTGGAGGGAGCCCAGTGCTACAGAGAGAGAGGGAAGACAGAACTCATGTTCAGTTGACTGTTGCATGCCAGTCACGTGTCCATGAGTTATCTCGGCGAATCCCCGGGGTTCTGTGAGGCTCAGGTTTAAGGAAGTAAGGAGTTTAGGATTTTTCTTCAATCCCTGAGAGATGATGGTGGGACTTTCAGGGGCCAAGTGTTGGCCAGAGGGACCTTTCATTGCTGTTCCTCAAAGCAGTCCACAGAGCAATCTATTTTTTTTTATTGAGGTATTATATGTGTACATATCTTACCATTGGCCACCCCCCCCCCCACTCCCATACATGCCCTCACTCCGCAATGTTTTGCATCCGTTGGTTATTCTTATAAGCATGCATACAAGTCCTTCGGTTGATCTCTTATCTCCCCCACCTCTCCCTAACCTTCCCGCTGTAATTGACAGTCTGTTCGATGCTTTACTGCCTCTGTATCTATCTTTTTGTTCATCAGCTTATAATGTTCTTTATTATCCACAAATGAGTGAGATCATGTGGTATTTTTCTTTCATTGCCTGGCTTATTTCACTGAGCATAATGCTCTCCAGTTCCATCCAGGTTGCTGCAAATGGTAAGAATTCCTTCTTTTTTATGGCAGCATAGTATTCCATTGTGTAGATGGACCATAGTTTTCTGATCCAGTCATCTGCTGACGGGCACCTAGGCTGTTTCCAAATCTTAGCTATGGTACATTGTGCTGCTGTGAACATAGGGGTGCATATATCCTTTCTGATTGGTGTTTCTAGTTTCTTAGGATATATTCCTAGGAGTGGGATCACTGGGTCTCGGTGACCCACGTGAAGTAAACGGCGTATCATTTCAACATGCCTGCTTGTATGGGCCTGGTCATTACATGTTTAGTGTAAACAGACAAACAGCTTGACCCCCCCTCTTTCACCCAGGCATGAAGCACATACATGTGCCTGGAGGTTATGTCTACCCCACAGCAAATCATGTATGACGTCCTCCCCATGGTTTTGAAGTGGTTGATCCACAAGAACATTATGTTCCCAGTCTTTTTTTTTTTTTTTTTTTTTGGTCATAGTTCGTCATCAAAAACGATGGCACCATTCTGAGAATACGTTTAGGGCAGGATCACAGCTCTTTGTAACTTGTAGGAAACCGAGGTGGACCCTTCTCTTTAGAAATAAGGAAATGGAGGCCACAGATCCCCTTCGCCAGCGGGAAGGGACGTTCGGTGACAAAACCGGAAGAGGCACATCGGGAATCCTAACGTCTGACCCGCCTCCCTCACGGCTCAACGGCATTACGTTTGACGTGGATTTTTATGAGGACAGTAAAATTTTATTTCTGACGGGGGTTCTGCGGGATCACCTTCTTAGCCAGCCTAAGTAATCGCAGGCTCATATATCTCCTTCCGAGAGCGTTGTTCACAGGAGGCGCAAATACCGGGACGTTCATCGTATTTTCATTTTGCGTAGATCAGGTAACATGAGCCTTGCACATCACATTATGCCTACGAGGATTTCCCATTAAGTGTTATCCCATGGAGAGAATCAAAAATCCATTTCTCAAATAGCCCTCTGTTCCCTGGAGGCACCGGCCCTCCCGTAATAAGGCCACTGCACAGGCAAGGCTACGTTTGCCCCTAATCCTTCTTGAAAGCTGTTCCGAACAAGTCTTGTTCCTGGACTCAAGAAGGGACTTTCCCATGTACTCTCACACTGAACTGAAACCACCTGTCCATTTAAAAAATATTTATTTTTTGCCGCTCTCTCTAACCTGGGAAGTCCATTAGGGGTGGGGGACATGCCTCGCTTGCCATAGTTACCGTGGCATTTAAGACAGTGCGTGGCACACAGTAGGATTCCGTCAATGCTTCCCGCATGGAAGAACGGAGCTTGACCAAAATCCAAAGAAAATAGAACCATCTGAGAGAGCTGATCATTTTCTCATGAATGAAAAATGATGGGCTGATAGGAGTGGACCCTTTTATTGAGTCCTTACCAGAAAAAGATAGTTGCATCCAATGCTACTCAAGAAGGAGCCAAGAACTAACAAGGGTCCTTGCTCTTTAAGAAGAGAGCTGACTTGGGGGGGGGGGTGTTGTAAAGTACAGCATAGAGAATACAGTCAACAATCTCTCTCTATAAAAGCCTAATATGTAAGTGTCTGACCGTTTGACCATTTGACCCGTTGCTATGATGCACACTAACCACCAGGAGGCAGACTCTCAGACCGGTAGGTTAGCTTGCTGCTGGGGTCCAGCCCATCGGGACATGGTGAGATGGGCCAGACGTGCCCTGGAGCCCTCCTGCAGTTCCTCCCCGGCCCTGATCGTGCACTGGTGGGGTCTCTCGGCCTGGCATGCACCCTCTTGCAATCTGGGACCCCTCAGGGGATGTCAGAGAGCTGGTTTTGGCCCGATCCCCACAGGCCAGGCCCAGGGACACCACAGGTGCACGAATCTGTGCACCGGGCCTCTAGTATTGTAATAACTATGTATGGTGCCAGATGGGTACTAGGTGGTGATCACTTTGTGAGGTATATAGATGTCTAATCACTATTGTACACCTGAAACGACTCTAGCATTGTATGTCAACTGTAATTGAAAAATAATTTTTAAAACATTTTTTAATATAAAAAAGAAGGAGGAGGAGATGGAGGAGCAGGAGCTGGAGAAGGAGAAAGAGAAAGAGAAAGAAGAGCCCTAGTTGGTTTAGCTCAGTGGACAGAGTGTTGATCTACGGACTGAAGGGTCCCAGGTTTAATTCCTGTCAAGGGCATGTACCTCAGTTGCAGGTTCCCCAGCCCTGGTTGGGGTGTGTGCAGGAGGCAGCCATTCGATGTGTCTCCTTCACATTGATGTTTCTCTCTGTCTCTCCCTCTCCCTTCCACTCTCTCTAAAAATCATATAATAGAATCAGGGGCATAGAATGGAAGTGGACTGACAATTCTCAGGGGGGAAGGGGGTGTGGGGGCTGTGGGAAGAGATTGGACAAAAACCTTACACCTATGGATGAGGACAGTGGCGGGGGGTAAAGGTATGGGGTGGGGTGGGAACTGGGTGGAGGGGAGCTAAGGGGGCAAAAAAGAGGAACAACTGTAATAATCTGAACAATAAAGATTTATTTTTAAAAAAATCAATAGAAAAAAATACCCTTGGATGAGGATTAACAAGAAGAAAAAAGAGAGAAAGGAGAAAGGAGGGAGAAGAAAGAAGAAAGAAAAAGAAAAAGGAAGCTCCCTTGGTAGCGGGTAGAGGGCTTAGTGATAACTTGTCAGAGCCTTGGGGATAACTTCCCCAAGCAAAGGAAACCAGCCGAATCCTCCCACTCTGCTGCCCATGGCTCTGTGACAGTGGAATTGCCACTGCAAGCTCAGCCTCACCCCAGCTCCCAGAAGATTCTCACCTGCATGAGTGAACACTGTGATTGGACTCTCCTGCTCTCACCATCGCTGCCACAGACGCACGCAGGCGCATGCCATCTTTTTCCTTCTAATTTGCATATTCCCTCCTGATTGGCTGGTGGGTGTAGTGGAGTGATGGTCAATTTGCATGTTTCTCTTTTATTAGATGTGTGGTGCCAGGGAGGCTGGCCCTCACCTCCTGGGCCGTCATACAGTTCTGTACTCGAAGCACCTGCCCTGGCTGCCGGCTTCCCCTGCTTCCTCCTGGGGACGCTGCAAGCATCTCCCAGATCTTTGATGGTCCACTTGGACAATGGACATTTGTGTTGGGTTCCTGGGCCCATGTGGGCCTCCCTCCCGCCCTCCATGTTGTGAGTTCTGCTAGTCTTTCTTTCAAATTTTAGGACCGGGCTCCTGAGCCTAGGCTTCCTGGTTGAGGGCCACTGATAGATCACTATTATCCCACTGATCAGCGTCTAAGATCATCGACTTGGTTGTCCAATCGGCACTCTGGATTATCTCCCTGTGGCTCTGCTTGCCTCCAAGGAGGGAGATCCCATTTCTGCACCCCTCAGCTCCTGTCCTGTCCTGTCCTCCTGAGTGGGTCTAGTTCGGGGCCTCTGTCTTCCACCCCCACCCGCAACCACTTACCATCCCGCCGAAACCGAGCACGGCCCACTTAGCCACGAATGCAATCATCCTGATATGCGTGGAGTGGGTTTCAGGACAAAAGCTGATAATGGGATATGGGACACCACCTCTAACGGGCCCTATTACAGAAATGTCAAGATAATAGAAAGTGACCTGGTTTGTCATGCACTTTTTAGTGCTTTCTGGCGGCTAGATCTTCTCATGTGGTCTGTCAGGCCACGGTCATGTTAACGTGCATATTATACTTCCCCTAGAAGCGGGTAGGAAGCGCTGGGTCAGAAATATCTCTTGACCCAATGGGACACGGTGTTGAGACGGGTTGTATAACGTGCTGTGATGAGAGCGCCCCTAGGAAAACATATGGAAACAGAGAGAAACTCGCTCACGGCGGCGTGTGTCCTGGGCTTTCCTCTTGGAAACCGGGAGATGGTTTGTGGCAGGGTCCGGGCCCCGCCTCTGCGGGAGGCCTCTGAAGGACAGGTGAGCGAGGCTGACCTTGTGTGGACTGTCGGGAAACCACAAACCAAAGGCTGTACTGAGATGGACAGGGTATGGCCATCCTCGAGCAATCCGAGCTCTCCTTCAGGAATTAGCACATTTCCTTCTGGATGCTCGAGGACAGCTGGGGATCATGTGTGGATAACATCCTTCCTCAGCAGCACTGAGTAGGGCTCCATAGCTCTTGGAGGAAAGGTGAAGAGGCAGACGCTGGCACACGAGTGTGTGTGTCCTGTCGCTCTCAGAGGACGTTTTTGTGTGAAGCGTGCATGTGTGGTTTCCAGCTCCTCGGACTTTTTCTTAGAAAAATGTTGTGGCCCCGGCTGGTTTGCTCAGTGGTTAGAGCTTCGACCCTCGGACCGAGGGTTCGCAAGTTCAATTCCCAGCCCCGGGGCACGTACCTCGGTTGCAGGCTCCATCCCCAGTGCTGGTTGGGAACCTGCAGGAGGCAGCCAATCGATGTGTCTCTCTCACATCGATGTTTCTCTCTCTCTGTCTCTCCCCCTCCCTCCCACTTTCTCTAAAAAATCAATGGGAAAAAAGCCTTGGATAAGGAAGATTAACCAAAAAAAAAAAAAAAAAAAGGTTGTGGGTTTGCACCAAGCTCAGTATTTTGCATACAGTCTATTTCTAGTCAACCAACAGAACCATCCTTTTGAAATTTCACATTACATTAAAGCTGTCGAAATGATGCCGTAAAGGCGTAATGTAAGTAAGCATAATTTTTCTTCTTCTTGAAGTTTCTCGGGTTCCTCCCCCCTTTTTTTTGCTAATCCCATGAGCCTGTGATTACTAGAATCTCCAAGAGGAAAGGTTTTGTGTACAGTTTTTATGACAGTTCATTGTCCGTGCTCATGTTTCCAACGGGCGGCAGCGGCCTGGAAAGATGAGTGTACTCCCATAATCTGACCACGTGTAACAGCTTCCCTGGCATGAAAAATCTCTCCCGGTAGCCCAGCCCTAGGTCTTTGCGTTGCTGGGTTCCTCTCATTCTTTCCAGCACTTTCGTCTTTCACCTTCTCTCCGCTGTCCTCATTTCTCATCACATATAAAGATAGTTGGGCCCTGGCTGGTTTGGCTCAGAGGATAGAGCGTCGGCCTGCAGACTGAAGGGTCCTGGGTTTGATTCTACCCAAGCACACATGCCTGGGTTGTGGGCTCGATCCTCAGTAGGGGGCGTGCAGGAGGCAGCCGATCAATGATTCTCTCTCATCATTGATGTTTCTATCTCTCCCTTCCTCTCTGAAATCAATAAAAATATATTGTTAACAACAAACAAACAAAAGATAGTCTTTCATTTTTCCCTTGCCCAGAAATTTCAATCTCCACT
Source organism: Eptesicus fuscus (assembly GCF_027574615.1). Taxonomy (NCBI): domain Eukaryota; kingdom Metazoa; phylum Chordata; class Mammalia; order Chiroptera; family Vespertilionidae; genus Eptesicus; species Eptesicus fuscus. Next base: position 7,475,373 of record NC_072497.1, on the reverse strand, counting down.
TTATTCCTCATTCCATTTGCTCCTGTTTTTATAATGATATTAATAATAATAATAATAATAATAGTAATAATAACAAAGTATATATATGGGCGGATTACATCTCTTATAAGAAGCCAAGAATCCCAAAAACATCAATGATGAGAAAGAATCATTGATCGGCTGCTTTCTGCACACCCCCTACTGAGGATAGAGCCTGCAACCCAGGCATATACCCTTGGCCGGAATCGAACCCAGGACCCTTCAGTTCGCAGGCCAACGCTCTATCCATTGAGCCCAACCGGCCAGGGCCAGATCCCTACTTCTTACCAAGATGTATACTTGGGGCATCTCTGCTCATCTCTGGGGTCCCTCTGCAGGTGGCACCGAAGACTGCAGCTTCAGTCATATGTTAGAACCCTTCACACCATCCCTGCCCCCAGCACACAACTGAAATGCCTTCTGAACAAGAGGACCCTTGGCTGAGCAAATGAGACTTTCAGCATGTCTCTTGGAGCCCCCAGCCTACCTCAGCACCTCAACTACCAGATTTCAGGACCTAATTGCCTGCCACCACCACCTCCATCACTGCCACCTCCGTGCCACTCTGCCTTCACCTCTACCACCCGCTTCCCCAGCTCCAGCATTTTCACCTCCACCACCACCTCCATCACCGCCACCTTCATCAGCTGCACCTCCTCCTCCATCAGCCTCACCCTCACCTCCACTTTCATCACCATCACAACCTCCACCACCAGCTTCACCTCCACGTCTACCACACGTATCTTCTGCATATCGGCTGGTTGGGAACTGCTGCAGGCCTAGCAATGGACAAAGCAGACAGAAATACCTGCCCTTGTAGGACTACCTTCTAAGGCAGCGGTCGCCAACCTTTCAAACCTCACGGACCACAGTGGTCCTCGGGCCACCGGTTGGCGACCCATGTTCTAAGGCCGTGGTCGGCAGACTGCGGCTCGCGAGCCACATGCAGCTCTTTGGCCCCTTGAGTGTGGCTCTTCCACAAAATACCATGGCCTGGGCGAGTCTATTTTGAAGAAGTGGCGTTAGAAGAAGTTTAAGTTTACAAAATTTGGCTCTCAAAAGAAATGTCAGTCGTTGTACTGTTGATATTTGGCTCTGTTGACTAATGAGTTTGCCGACCAGTGTTCTAAGGCATTAGAGCCCATTCTCTTGTAACCCCATCAGGGGAAGTCACAGTGGATTTAAGCCAGTGGTTCCCAAATTGGTTCCCACAGGGGGGCAATGTGATGTTTAAGGGGGGGCAATTGGAGAAGGAGTGATTCACAGTGGATTTTTTTGCATTTCTTCTGGTTCTAAGGGCCTCCTAGACAGTCTATACATACATATATTGTGACATATGTATGCATTTCATTTCTCTAGGATATGTTTTGAAACTCTACTTGCTATATTTCCAATCACTTCATATTATTATTATTATTATTATTATTGACCGTAAATTTCTTAGTGATTTCTTCCTCAGTCCTTCCACTGTCCTTTCGTCCTTTTATCTTTCTCTCTCATGGAGGCCATGTTCTTTGGAAGCTTGTTTAGACCAAGTTCATGGCCTTTGAGGCTTCCTCCACGCGAATAGGAGCTCACTTTTTGAATAATAAGAATTCTAGGACACGGGGAGATGGGCATCAGGATGTTAGAGATGTTTGGGTGGGGCGTGGCCAAAGAGGGGTTGGGAAGCACCGATTTCAGGGGGTCAGGGCAAGTACATTACAGGGCGGTATGCGTGTTGCTTTGAACCGAGGCAGGCGTGGCGGTCTGGTTGACGTGATCTCTTCTCTTTATTGATTCCCCGCTTTCTCTGCTTCGCCAGCTCTGGCCCCCTTTCCCCGCAGCTGTCACTGCTCAGGGAGTTCTCACTGGCACACGACAGCGAACAGCTGAGCCTGCAGCCCCCGTTGTCACAAGTCTTTGACCAGCAGAATAGGAGGAAACGACACCTGACAGGCGTCCTTCCGAAGGGCTCAGCATCAATTCCTCCCCCGGACTGGAGGACCCAACGTCCCCGCTGCCTCGTTAACGCTGCATCTACAGATGCTGTCGGGTCTCTCCATTCCTCCCCTGAAGCCCTGGACCACAGTGACTTGACTTTTATTCCCAGGTTTTCTGTGGGAATAGAAACCAATGACCTATTCACTTGGAAGAGAGAGAGAGAGAGAGAGAGAGAGAGAGAGAGAGAGAGAGAGAGAGAGAGAGAGATGCTGACTCCAGGTCATGCCAGATTTATTACATAAGTGAGCAAGCTATAAAACCTAACAATTTGCAGTCATTTTGTTCAGTCTACAATCGGAGGGGGGGGGTGGGAATGGACATAAAACATTTTATAACTCTAAACAATTAATGAATGCCCTTAGCTCATGGCGAGGGTCCCCGATGAAGTGATACGGTTGAATGGCAATGACGAGCGATTTCGTCATTTATTCGGATTTCACACAGAGGAAGTGCCTGAGGTAGTGGCACCCAATCCTGGCCCCTCATTTTTCAGATGGGTAAACTGAGGTCGAGAGGAAACGGTGGCCTGGTGGACACGGTGGTGGTTCCCGGTGGCAGAGCGTGGGAAGAAATGAACTCCTAGCCCAGGGCTCTTTCATGGACGCCCCGAGGTGCCTGAGCCGGATGGTCCCCATGGGGCCTCAGGGTGGCTTCCTGGTCGCCTGGGCAACACACCAGCTGAAAGCAGGGACTCATTCTCCCAGCTGGGCAGGCCCTTCCCTCCGCAGGGGACCCGCAGCATCCTCTGCCCAAGTTCTCTCTGTGTGTGCACAGCAGACATTCCCTGGTAACTGTAAAGTGTGGGTGTCTGGGGGGCCAAGTGGGGATGAGCAGCTCGCCTCACCCGCCCCAAGGCTCTCTCCCCTCGTCCTGTTAAAGGAGCTGCACAGGAGGGAAGGGTCTCGCCACGCTAACCCAGGACCCCACTGACCCGCTGAGCTTGGCAATCAGGGAACCCCTCTTCCGCGTCTCCCGCTCACCCTGTTCTGTGTCATCTTTGCCCTGTTATGTGCATTCTTGTTATTTTTGTTAATCCTCATGGGAGGATATATTCCCATTGATTTTTAGGGAGAGTAGAAGGGAGAGGGACAGACAGAGAGAAACATGGATGTGAGAGAAAGAAACACATCGATGGGTTGCCTCCTGCACGAGCCCCCCGACCAGGACCCGGGCTGGGGAGGAGCCTGCAACTGAGGTCGGTGCCCTTGACCCGAATTGAACCCAAGGGACCCTTCAGTCCATAGGCCGACGCTCTATTCACTGAGCCACACCAGCCAGGGCCGTGTGTGTGTGTGTGTGTGTGTGTGTGTGTGTGTGTGTGTGTGTGTTTAACCCACTTTGCGTGTTGTTTTGGCATCTGCCCCCAACGCTGGTGCCCGGACAAGGGAAGATCCAGCCGAGACCTACCTAGCGAGACACACACACTTCACCTCCGACCTTTAATTTTCTCCACTGCAGACTGGAATTATATCTGCTCCTCGCGGCTTAATAGGTCTCCAGAGAAAACGGTGATGAAATCAGCATGCGCGTTCCTTATGGGCGAGGCCCTTGAAATGAACGCGTTTTATATAACGTGCCGCGTTCGGGGTTTCGCTCTTCGGAGAGGAAGCTCGCTCGCCGGGTAGGGAGAGAGTGTCGCCGCGTCCGTTCTCTTGCTAATTCGGGGCTTATCGCACACGCAGTGTTCCATGAAGGTTGACTTGAAAGACTTCATTTAAAACCCAATTCATATGAATTAGTGTACTACTCAAAATGTCAGGCCGCTAATAGGACATACAGAGCAACTGGAAATTGAAATAAGTGCATTTTAATAGAGCTCAGAATTAGGATTTCCTCTATCTGTTTGACGTAGTATCACGATCATAATTGAGGGGAATTTTTTTCCCCCCCTGTTGGCATTTAATGACTCTCTCTCTCTATTCAGAATTATCCATCATCCTGAATTTCTTGTACCGTTTTTTCAGGCCTACCACGGCAAAAAAAAAAAAAAGAGAGAGAGAAACCATCGCTCTTTAATGACCATACGGATATATGTAAGATGGTATATCGCCCAAGACAGAGGCAAGGGAAGACAGGGATGGATTTATGATTATTCGATGGACAGTCCCCCAACCAAATACCAAGCGAGGTCCCACCTAATTACGACATGATAGCAGCGTTATTTTCTTATGTTTTCATCTTATTTGGGGGAAGAAAAATGTTTATTTCGCTTTTTTTTTTAAATATTTTTATTGAGGTATTATATGTGTACATATCTTACTATTACCCCCCCACCCCACACCCACACATGCCCTCCCCCCCCCAGAGTTTTGCGTCCATTGTTTATGCTTATATGCATGCATACAAGTCCTTCGTTTGATTTCATAACTCCCCCACCTTTCCCAAACTTTCCCCCTGTAATTTGAAAGTCTGTTTGATGCTTTACTGTGGGTGGAGAGGTTTTGAGAACTGTGAGTCCCTCCCCCCAAATGGTATGCAAGGGGTGATGAATGTTTGGCTCAGTTTACTAGCAGGTGTTTCCAAAACAGTGGAAATAGCGAAGTCAGCCGAAACCGGTGTGGCTCAGTGGATAGTGCGTCGGCCTGCGGACTGGAGGGTCCCAGGTTCGATTCCGGTCAAGGGCACGTACCTTGGTTGCGGGCACATCCCCAGTGAGGGGGTGTGCAGGAGGCAGCTGATGGATGATTCTCTCTCATCGATGTTTCTAACTCTCTATCCTTCTCCCTTCCTCTCTGTAAAAACTCAATAAAATATATTTAAAAAAAATACCGAAGCCATTCTTGTTCTCCACTTCAACGGCATTGGCCCAGTTGGACCGGACACGAGGGCCTCAGAGATAAAATAGTGCCAATGTCAGAATCGCTGCCCCTTCCAGGAACAACTTAGGAGGCATCTCACTGTGGAGTATGGGGAAGTCCAATTCTTTCACTCGTCCTCACAGTCCTGCACAGATTCTAGTAAGAAAGTGGGCATTGCTTTATCATTGCAGATCTCCTAGAATCAATGACAGAATAATCAACCCCTTTTTGCCTAGGTCCCTAACTTCTTTCAGGCTGTTCACGGTTTCTCTTTCCAGCCACAAGAGGGCAGTCAGGTTACACGGTTGAGTCGCCATCGCCACTACCCCCCAGAAAGCACAATTTTCAGGGATTGGAATTAAGTTTCCTTTCAGGGTACGCAAGGGTCTTTAGAATTACCTGGAATTTTTTCTCTTTTTATTAAAAAAACAACAACAACAAACTTACAACCTTTGTGAGATAGTACTTTTTACAAAGGGATGAAAGGTATGCAAGGTGTATTTGTACATTTCACTCACTCATACATTTTTTTTCCTGTTCCTATCAGTCCTTTTCAACATTTATCTCGGGCATGGTGGGGGAAGTAATGGGTGGGGGGAAGGACAAATCTTATCCAGCAAATAGCCTTCCTCCTTTATAACTTTGTGACCTTTTCAAAGTAAAACAGAAATACATTGTACAAGGCAAAGAACACCCATCAAACACCTCAGCATCCAATCAAGAGAGGACAGAATGAGAAGGAAAACAAAAAAATTCACAGCCTTTGGAGCACAGGGATCTGCCAGAGAAACGCAGTATCCCAAACCTCTCTAGCAACACTCACTAGCTTAGAGGCAAAAAAACCATGGCACCATTAAGCCGGAACATGGAGTAAAACAGTGCTAGAAGAATAGAACACTCTCGCTTCTGAAATACTTTCTATCATCGTCTAAATGAAAATAAACATTCAGCTGAACACAAAGCATCGCAAATATGTCTGCCACCTTTTCCTCTTCTTCTTTGTTAGCAATAACTCCAAAGACTGGGGAGCCAGCAGTTTGACTGAATTTTAAAAATTTTTTACTGAAGATAGAAAACCAGATATATTTGTGAGGAAAATTTTGGGAGAAAATATGGACATTGAAATAAGTGCATTTTAATAGAGCTCAGAATTAGGATTTCCTCTATCTGGATATGTAACCATATTTCCCCCCCAAGTTTCCTTCACGAATTTATTTTAATTTGATTTAAACATATCAGAAAGAGTACTGAAGGCCTGGGGCGGGGAGGGGGTACAGGGGTGGGGTAGAGGGATTCAATGTGGGGGAGGAGGGGAAGGGGACATATGTAATTCTTTCAACAATAAAGAATTATTTAAAAAATAAATAAATATGTAAGGAAGAGGTAATTTTAGGGAACTAGTTCCGATAGAAATACAACAAGAATTAACTCACTACTTGGGTATTAATTTTGTCTGTATTTTAAACCCTCCCTCTGTTTGAACCGTGCGTCTAACCCCAGTTTTAGGTGATGGCACATGGGACCAGGGCTATTATCTTATTCAGAAAAAAAAAAAAATGTGTGCATGTGTGTGCATATACATGTCATACACACATGTCACGTTGCCGTGTTGGTTTCTGTCAGCTGCCTGGCTACCACTCAGCTGTCTCGGTGCCTGTGGAATATCCCAGTTCTGCACACGGGGGCCCGTGGCTTCACGGGGACCCCCAGGTGACTTTTCCCCCTGATCCCTGCCCCAGGCCCTCTCCCCTCATTCCTGGAGACTCTGCCCGCCCGCCGGCCTGAGGAAAGGGCTGCCTCTGAAAGTGACCTTGCTCAGCAGTTCCATTGGCTGATGCAGAACTGCCTTTCCCAGAAGAGATGCTGCACCCTGCCAAGTGGTGCAGTGAGACGGGGTTGGGATGGGGCGGGAAGGAGGCAGGACCGCTTGCCAGGCCTCTGGGTGACTCCTCAACACACTTCACTCCTTCTCAAGCCCTGGGTCCTGGGGGTGGGGTTGGGGGGGAGGCCGGGTGCTCGGTGTCAGGGCCTCCTTTTCCGTTCCCTGCAAGCCTTGGGGAGAGCCGCGTTGCAGGGACTGATTCGGTGCAGAGGATGCTTTCCACCAGCTCCCTTCTAAACGACACGTACGATTCCAGCCCCTTGGAGCTGCACCAGGGATTAAGAAAAGGCATGTTAGCCCTAGCTGGTTCGGCTCGCTGGATAGAGCATCAGCCTGGGGACTGAAGGGTCCCAGGTTCGATTCCGGTCAAGGGCATGTACCTTGGTTGCGGGCACATCCCCAGTAGGGGGTGTGCAGGAGGCAGCTGATCGATGTTTCTCTCTCATCGATGTTTCTAACTATCCCTCTCCCTTCCTCTCTGTAAAAATCAATAAAAATATATTTTAAAAAAGAAAAGGCATGTTATTTGAATGCCTTGTGAGTAGGGGTCGCGGGTAAAAGGGGCGCCTGTTACCCTGCTACATTTAAATGTGAAAAGCATACAGCTTCCAGTGGCGGGGGCTGGGGGGGGAGAGGAAGGGAGGGGAGAGGAGATATATTATTTTCATAGGGATCTCATCTTCAGGCTGCGCTGTAAGCCGTAGAATACCATTGGCCGGTCACGTATCGGCAGCGCCCTCTCTCATCGCACCGAGACCTGGACGACTGCGGAGAGGCAGGCCGCCCAGGGGCGGGAGGCCGGGGAAGGGATTGCGTGCAGGAGGGGCTGGCCATGCCCATCTGCATGTGCGTGTCGAACCTCAGATCAAAACGCACGCGCAGCGGACTAGTCTGTCCTTCCCCCAGAAGCACGAACCCTGTCCACGGTCGGGACGTGCCGGCCCGGGGAAGGGTTCGATGCGGCGAAAGCTGTCTTGGGAGCAGGGGCTTAGCAGTGGGTCCTGAGAGGAAGGTGGCCACCGAGACCTCGTTAGAAAGAGGGACCGTGTGTGTGTGTGTGTGTGTGTGTGTGTGTGTGTGTGCAGCCGAGGGTAGGTGTGTGTGTGTGTGTGCAGCTGAGGGTAGGTGTGTGTGTGTGTGCAGCTGAGGGCAGGTGTGCATGTGTGTGTGTGTGTGTGCAGCCAAGGGTAGGTGTGCATGTGTGTGCATGCACATGTGTGCAGCCGAGGGTAGGTGTGCGCGTGTGTGCATGTGTGTGTGTGTGTGCAGCCGAGGGTAGGTGTGTGTGTGTGTGCAGCTGAGGGTAGGTGTGTGTGTGTGCAGCTGAGGGCAGGTGTGCATGTGTGTGTGTGCGTGTGCAGCCAAGGGTAGGTGTGCATGTGTGTACATACGCGTGTGTGCAGCCGAGGGTAGATGTGCGCGTGTGTGCATGTGTGTGCAGCCGAGGGTAGGTGTGTGTGTGCAGCTGAGGGCAGGTGTGCATGTGTGTGCGTGTGTGTGCGTGTGTGTGTGCAGCCGAGGATAGGTGTATGTGTGTGTGTGTGCAGCTGAGGGCAGGTGTGCATGTGTGTGTGTGTGTGTATGTGTGTGTGTGCAGCTGAGGGTAGGTGTGCATTTGTGTGTGTGTATATGTGTGTGTGCAGCCAAGGGTAGGTGTGCGCGTGTGTGCGTGTGTGTGTGCAGCTGAGGGTAGGTGTGCGCGCACGTGTGTGTGTGTGTGCAGGTGTGCATGTGTGTGCATGTGTGTATGTGTGTGTGCAGCCGAGGATAGGTGTATTTGTGTGTGTGTGTGTGTGTGTGTGTGTGTGTGTGTAGCATGAAAGAGGCCTTCTGCCTACATTTTGGGGGCAGCACATTTCAGGGAGGATCCAGGAGATGCCATGAATTCTGCACGTTTTATTGTCGTAGGAAACTGATGACATAGATGGAGCCGGGATTATCAAACGAGCAAGTCTGTGCCAAATGCTATCCGTGCTAGGAGAGACACGACTAAAAGATGTATGTACATGCTTTGAATGAATGAATGAATGAATGAATGAATGGATACATGAATGAATGAATGAGTGAATGAATGAATGAGTGGGTGAATCCAGGAGTGAATGAGTGAATGAATCCAGACAGCATTTTTTCCCTTCCGGGCTAGCATTTTCTAACTTGGTCTTGTTCATTCTGATGGAGGACTTCTTGAAATTGGTCAGTAATTGGCTCCGTATGTTTCTAACATTCTTCTTGAAAAAAGCTAGGCTGTTGCCCCCGGCCCTTGCGAGGATATCTTCCTGACGAGAATTCATCCTATTCCCGAAATCCACTCTTACTCTTCCCCGACTTTTTCTTAATCTCGCCACTCTCGAGAAGTTACAAGATTGAAAACACGCCTGGTGGCGAGCTGTCGGCCGCTCCTGCCCAGCTTATAACGAGGGGTCACCCTTCTCATGAGAGGAGGGTTGGCAGCTCCAGCCCACACGCTCAGAAACGCGCATCACAGTGAAACCAGGGAGTCCTGGGAGCCGGCGCCAAGCCCCAGCGTCTCTGCCCGTGCTCCCAGGTGGACAGGCTGCGACCGGCTCACCTGGGAGCTGCCCTCCAGGAACCAGGACACCAGGCGGGGCAGCGAGACACGTCCAGCTCCCAAGCTCCACCGGGCCCGGGAACCACACACACTGCACACCCCTCCCACCTGCCCAACCTGTGCTTTAAAAAAATTTTTTTTAAAATATATATATACACACATATATTAGAGGCCTGGTGCATGAATTCGTGCATGGGTGGGGTCCGGCTAGCCTGGCCAGGGGGAGGGGACATGGGCGGTTGGCCAGCCTGCCTGCTGGTCGAATTCCTGGTTGAGGGGACAATTTGCATATTAGCCTTTTATTATGTAGGATAGACACTGAGTGGCCAGATTATTATGCGTTCAGAGATCATCATCATCTGGCCACACAGTGTGTGTATGTGTGTGTGTGTGTGTGTGTGTCCATTTATTGATTTCAGAGAGGAAGGGAGAGGGAGAGAGAGATAGAAACATCAATGATGAGAGAGAACCATTGATCAGCTGACTCCTGCACACCCCCCTACTTGGGGATCGAGCCTGCAACCCAGGCATGTGCCCTTGACCAGAATCGAACCCGGTACCCTTCAGTCTGTAGGCCGACACTCTATCCACTGAGCCACACCAGCTAGGGCCCAACCTGTGCTTTTAATCAGACAGGAGGCCTCCCTGGCCTGGGCGGTCCTGCTGTCAGGCCTCTGAACGGTCAAGTTCAAGGCAGCCGGGTGGGCGGAGCAGCCTGGGCAGCTGGAGAGAGCCATCTTGGCGTATTAACCGCAGCGCACGTCCTTGCCCGGCCTGCTCGTGTGCATGGGGCAGGTTACGAATGATGGGCTTGCGCCGTTGCTCTTGGGTTCAAGCAATATTTTGATTTCCTCATCCAACTGCCCTCCATCCACATAGTAAAAAAAAAAAAAAAAAAAAAAAGCAAGAGACTAGCCAGACCAGTTCCCACTGCAAAGCAAGGAGGGGAGGCAGGCAGCACCCCAGGGCCGGGCGAGTCCCAGGAAATGCGGCCGCCACCGGCTCGTGAGCCGGGAGAAGGCTGGGCTCGGCTGGCCTGTTGCTGGTGCCGCGGGCTCCTCTCTGGCCGCCCCGCTGTGGCCGCTGCTGCTCGGCAAGGCCCAGCATCTCTGCTCCGAAACCTCGCTTCCTTTCTCCCCTCTTTTCCACACCCGCCCCCCGCCCCCCACCCCTCCTTCCTTCTTTTTTAAACTTGGCCATGGAACATTAGGTTTGACGAAGGGAAAGCGATTGAACATCTTTTAACGGAGGAGGCTGCTTTTCATTGGAGACCAAATGGCTCCTTTTTTTTTTTTTTTTTTTACCTTTTTAGCTCCTGCAAAGAGGGAAAAAGTGAGAGGTCAGCCCGGCATCGCCATGGCAACCCACACAGCTCCCAGGCTTGGAGCCGATGAAGGGAGATGATAATGGGAGGGAAGTTTCTCTCCTGCTTGCTTGGCGTTTTCTCCCTGCTGGGGGTGGAGGGGGGGGACAATTCTGCCTTTTTTAAGTGTTTTTTTTTTAAAACATCGCTGCGAAATTGTCAGGCCTTCCTGGTGGCCCCGACCTCATGCAGATCAGTGTGGGTTTCGGTTTGTTTGGGATTGAGACCATCCTACCCTTCATCCTTCATTGCTGCCCTGAATTGCACCAGCAGGATCTTGGGGTGGTGGTGGTGGAGGCGGGCGGGGGGGGGGGGTGCCTACCCTGAGGGAAACCGCCTTTGAATCTGCCCCGATGTTAAAATCTAGCACCCAGGGCCCCACATCGGACACCTTACTGGGGCCCCTCTGCAGAGAACTTCCTGATCCCATTCCAGTTCACGGCCAGGAAAGAGGAAGGAGGAAGAGAGAAATCAAAATGACAGATGGGCTAGAAAAGGCCAGATAACACCCTGCGGGGGCAGCCCGGGCCAGGCAGGAAGGAGTTCCCGCGACCTCGGAGCACAAGGACGCAACTGTTCGACACACTCCTCCCCCGGCGGGTTCTTCCCTCAGCGTGCTCCCTGCGGGAGGCGGAGAACAGCGAATATGCCTCCAAGACCCATGGGTGCCAGGCATTGCTTTAGGTGCTGTGTCACCTGATTGCCTGTGCTCCTCATAGGGACCATATGGGTTTTGTTTCACAGATTTAAAAAAAAAAAAATAGCCCTGGCTGGTGTGGCTCAGTGGATAGAGCGTCGGCCTGCGGACTGAAGGGTCCCGGGTTCGAGTCCGGTTAAGGGCACATGCCCGGGTTGCTGGCTCAATCCCCAGTCAGATGCGTGCAGGAGGCAGCCGATCAAATGATTCTCTCTCATCATGGATGTTTCTATCTTTCTCTCCTTCTCCCTTCCTCTCTGAAATCAATAAAAAATATATTTTAAAATAAAAAATAAATAAAGCTCGCCCTAGCTGGTGTGGCTCAGTGGATAGAGCGTCGGCCTGCGGACTGAAGGGTCCCAGGTTCGATTCCGGTCAAGGGCATGTACCTTGGTTGTGGGCACATCCCCAATAGGGGTGTGCAGGAGGCAGCTGATCGATGTTTCTACCTCTCTATCCCTCTCCCTTCCTCTCTGTAAAATCAATAAAATGTATTTTAAAAAAAAATAATAAATAAAGCTCAGGGGGTGAAGCGATGTGCCCGGGGTCACAGATTCTGACAAGGGCTCCGTCCACCCCTCAGGTGACTCTTTCCCCGGGTTGGTGAGCACTGCCCCCCGGATGCAGGACTGATGCCTTCCCTGTGTGGAGACAGGACCCTGTGCTCTGTGTCCGTCGTTTATTCACTCAGGTGCCGTCGTTTATTCACATCCGCTGTCCGCTGTGTGGTCGGCGCGATTCTCGATGCCCGAGGGGCGCAGAGAGAGGCGGACGCCGATCTCCGGGCGCTCGGGGTGGCGGGGCTGGGTTCTCAGCCCTGTGAACATGGGCGAGGCGTCCGGTGGGACTGGGCTTCGGTGAACGGAGGGGATCTTCATTCATTTTTATCTCCAAGGCAGGGGTGAGGGTTCGGGGAGAGGACTTTGCCAGCGTCCTCGCAGGTTCATACGACAGAGAACCAGTAAATACCAGCTTCCATCCTCCCCATTCCCCTGTCATCCACTTAGCCACCTCCATGGTGTTCTCCTCTGTGCCGGGGTCAGGCCGCAGCCTTCTTGTCCTCATGACCACTGTGACCCTTTCTTTCCTTTTTTAAAAAAAATATTTTTTATTGATTTCAGAGAGGGAGGGAGGGAGAAGGAGAGAGAGAGAGAGAGAGAGAGAGAGAGAGAGAGAGAGAAAGAAACACCAATGATGAGAGAGAATCACCCATCGGCTGCCTCCTGCACACCCCCAATGGGGATCGAGCCCACAACTCGGGCATGTGCCCTTGACCAGAATCAAACCCCGGACCCATCAGTCCACAGGCTGATGCTCTATCCACAGAGCCACGCCAGCTAGGGCACAACTGTGACCCTTTCTGAGCCGCTTCTAACTTCCAGACAGTCCGGGCGGCCCTGGTAAAGCTCCCATCCTCCCTGGCCCTCCAGGATTGGGGAAGGATTGCCAAGCACCAGGAGCAAAGAGGGGAAGACGCTTGGCTCATTATAGTCAGTAGGGAGGCGTCGGAGAGGAAGAGATGGCCTGGCTGTTCCCTGTGCTCGCAGCACCTCGCCTCTCATCAGCCCTCCTGTCAGCCACCAGCCCAGGGTGGTCCCTCTGCTCACCGTCTGCACAGGCCCAGAGCGCCTTGCACAGCTTGGAGCTCTCCCTGGCTCCCTCACCCTAGGGCAAGGTACGAAGCCAGCTCTGACTTCACGGGGATGTCTGAATTCGAATCGGAGCCGACGCCGGAGGACTTGAAACAGTGGTACCGGCACCATGGCCAGTGCTCCGTTTTCAGAAAGCAATGGTAGGATGGATCATGAGACTGAATACAGTGCAGGCAAGTTATAGAAGCAAAAGCAATGCAAAAGCATCAGCTCTGTCCAATGCTAATTTTCTTTCTTTTAAAATATATTTTTATTGACTTCAGAGAGGAAGGGAGAAGGGGAGAGAGATAGACACATCCATGATGAGAGAGAATCATGGATCGGCTGCCTCCTGCACACCTACTGGGGATGGAGCCCGCAACCCGGGCATGTGCCCTTGACCGGAATCGAACCCTGGACCCTTCAGTCACAGGCCAATGCTCTATCCACTGAGCCACACCAGCTAGGGCCCAATGCTAATTTCCTTTCCTATTTCCTTGGGAAGCTAATGTTTCCTATTCTATCATCTCTATTCTCAGGGACTTAATTCCTTCTAACATAAAACCCTTGTTTTCCAGATGGGACTAGAAAAAAAGCAACAATAACAAAAACAAAACAAAACAACCCATCACATCAGAGCAGTGCTCTGCAAATGCCCTAGAGTGAGGGTGGAAGAACGCAAGGGAGGCTAATTTTGGCTAACTAAAAATAGAATTCAATTTCAGGGAAGCTTTTGCGATTATTTATATTAAAGCAAATCCAGCTGCAGAACTTTTCAAAACTCTATGGGAACCAGCAGAGTCGAGTTGTAGGAGCTGAAAGACCCAAGGTGGAAGCTTTGTTTCATTATTCCACCTGTTGTCCAAACTGGAAGATGACTTTTGCCGCACTCCTGCCTAGGTGAAATGAGCTTGGGGCTGCCACCTGCTGGGTTATCTGTCTCATATACTGTTACTAGAGGCCCGGTGCACGAAATTCGTGCATGGGGGTGTGTGTCCCTCAGCCCAGCCTGCACCCTCTTCAATCTGGGACCCCTCGAGGGATTTCTGACTGCCCGTTTAGGCCCGATCCCCATAGGATCGGGCCTAAACGGGCAGTTGGATATCCCTCTCACAATCCAGGACTGCTGGCTCCCAACTGCTCGCCTGCCTGCCTTCCTGATTGTCCCTAACCACTTCTGCCTGCCAGCCTGATCACCCCCTAACCACTCCCCTGCCAGCCTGATTGATACTTAACTGCTCCCCTGCCAGCCTGATTGCCCCTAACTGCTATCCCCTGCAGGCCCGGTCACCCCCAACTTCCCTCTTTTGCTGGCCTGGTCCCTCCCAGCTGCCCTCCCCTGCTGGCCATCTTGTGGCAGCCATCTTGTGTCCACATGGGGGCAGCCATCTTGTGTGTTGGAGTGATGGTCAATTTGCATATTACTCTTTTATTAGGTAGGATTAGGAAAATCAAATGAAACAGGTTATCGTGAAGAATGTTGTAAACCCTATTAAATGCACAATGTACATGGGTCAAGTGGCCAGAGCTTTAGACAACAATAGCTATGATGAGAAGTCTCTACTCTGGTATAATGGTGATGAAGAATGGAATTGCCGCCCTCACGGACTGTGAAGTCTATTAGCAGAAACTGGTTGCTAAAATACAATATGAAGGTTCTGAGAGTGGGAGGCAGTCGTGTATCCGTGGGAGCACCACATCTTGAACGCCATTCATTTCTGTGGAGCTTATACCTTTTGCCAATCATGGTCCCAGATGCCTACAGTACAAAATTTGGGCATAGACTCTGCCTTCATGTTGTGTAAAATAGAGAAGCGGAGATAGGCAGTTATGTTCCCCGTTATTTCATGGCATTTAAAGTATTTTAGAGCTACCCACATGTATCCATGGTGATGTAATTCTAAAGAAGGAATGAGGGCAGACACTTGAGTTTGGATTCTTAAAGGAAATAATGGATTGGCCAGGGATACCTGGTGGGTGAGATCCTGAACAACCAGTGAGTCGTACTAAAGGGTTTAAGACATTATCCTTTGAGCAGCGGGGAGGCACTGATGGTTTTTAAGAGGGGAAGTGACATGATCAGATTTGTGTTTCAGATAGATGGCTCCGGGAGCCGAGTAAGATGGATGGAGTGAGGGGCGGGAAACTCGGCACTGACAGCCGTTCGAAGGTGGTTGCAATCATCCAGGCTTCCAATAAATGTTTGTTGTTAAAGAGACAAATATCACAAGTCCCCGCTGTGCATGGAGACCCGTGAGGGAGGAGCCCTGCGTGCTGGCGGACCACGTGCGAGGCGGAAGGGAGCCATCGCTGCCCTGGCTGCCCCTTTGTGCCTGGGACCCCCACAGAGCAAGTCCCCGATGGCTAGCAAGCTCCATGCTCAGCGGCACGTTATTGATGTCCCTTTCCAAAGAGGAAACGTGGTCCAGCATTCCAGGATGATTGGGTCAATTTGTAAATATAATCAAAACATGCTTCTCTTTGGTTTCCAGGATGGATTCAGAAAAAAAAAAATAATAATGCTCAAGGGGGAGAAAGAAATACATCTGTTCCTTTTCTGGCCTCTTGTTTTTCTGATTCCGGGCCAATCAACTTAGAATCAAAACTTTTAGAGCAAGGTTACATGGCCACTTGAGCTGCCCGAGGCCTTGGGCCATGACAAAATCCATGTACATCAACTGGGTTGGCCCCATAGCTTAAAACTAGGACACCTTGCCCTGGTCAGTTTTTCTCAGTGGTTAGAGTATCAGCCCCTGGACTGTAGGGTCGTGGGTTTGATTCTGGTCAAGGGCACGTACCTCAGTCCTCAGCTGTAGGCTCGATCCCTGGCCGCCGCAGTGCACATCATAGTGACCGGTTGTTCTGGTCAGTCTGGTCATTCCATCGTTTCAGTTGCTTGGGTTTTATATATAGATAGCCAAGACATAGACATGGTCCTTCTGGTCATTCTGGTCGCTTGGCTTTTATTTATAAAAGCTATTTTTAGATGGCCAGAGAGTGAATATCTTAGGTTTTGCAGGCTACAGGGTCTCCATCATGACCACCCAGCTCTGTTGCTGTTATAGCATGAAGGCAGCCATGGATACTAAATAAATCATCCAGCATGGTTCCACTTCAGCCATACTTTATACCGGGGATGGGAAACGTCCCTACCAAGCATTAGGGGTGAGCTAATGACATGTTTGACCAAATAGAGCAGGCTAATTTTTTTTAAAAAAACATGTATTTTTATTGACTTCTGAGAGAGGACAGGAGAGGGAATGAGAGATAGAAACATCAATGAGAGAGAATCACTGATTGGCTGCCTCCTGCATGCCCCACACTGGGGACTGAGCCCACAACCCAGGCATGTGCCCTGACTGGGAATTGAACTGTGACCTCCTGGGTAGGTTAACACTCAACCCCTGAGCCATGCTAGCCGGGCAAGCAGGCTAATTTTTAAGTTGATAATTTTGTATGGCCCGTGAATGATGTTATAAATATCCAAATGGCCCTTGGCAGAGGAATGGTTCCCCACCTCTGCTTTACACAAATGGGTGGTCTCCTGGATTGGTAGTAGTTTGTCAGACCTGCTCTAGATCCACATTAAGGCAGGATCAGAGAGCAACAAATAACCAGCCATTTACTCAAACAAATACATAGTGTTCAATGTCTAATATAGGCTCCAGAAAAGTTCACGGACTAATGGAGAGGATAGATACATCAAAATCTAATCCTAATGACTGTAGGTGGTTCGAACAGAGAATTTCAAGATGCTGCAGGAACACAGGAGTGAGCTGATGAGTCCTTTGGGGGGAGTTTGGAGAAGGTTTCACGGAGAGGGTTAACATTTTAGCCAGACCAACCTTTCCCCTTTCCTCTCCCTTTGTACACATGGATAGTCTTCTTCTGCACTGCTCTCTCCAACCCCAGACACAGCCTCATAAAGCCTACTGAGCCCAGAGGCTCAGGTGTCCACGTCGGCCAACAACGTTGCATTTACTGGGTGAAGTGTCTTCTATTTCCACTTCTCCTCTTAAAGAATGAATAGGAGTTGCCCCAGTAAGGAAGCCAGGCCCTAATACAACAGGGACTGGTGGGGAGGGATGGAGGAAAGGAGAGGCACAAGGCATATGGGAAATGGAAATCTCTATTGAAAAAGGAGCAAGAAATTCAGAGTGGAGAGTCGTCTGGAGGTAAAGATGGACATGAGGGTGCAATTAGGCCATGGGATGTGTGTGTGTCCTAAAAGTCAAATCGGGGGTTCTGGCTCATTTCATCAATGTAGACTTGTGATTCTCTTGTGTTTCAGAGAACTCTTTCCGATAGCGATACAAATGCTGGACCAAAAGGCAGTTGTGGGGAGGTTGAAGAGATTGCTTAAAGGCTGTTGGAAAAAAATCTGTGAGAAATAACAAACACCTTTCCTAAGACGGTGGTGGTAGGAATGAGACAGATGAGGAGAAAATAGATTAAATACTCAAGAAAGCCAGAGAATTTACAGTTTCTTGCTATCAAATTGGATGTGGAATCAAGAGGAAGAAAAGATACCAGGGTGACATTTCAGTGTTAGATCAGGGATGGCTTCTGTCCCCTAGGGCAGCATTTGGCAACCACTGGTGTTCCGTGAGGTCCGAAAGGTTGGTGACTGCTGCTCTAGGGACTAGGTAGACATAGAAAGAAATGAAGTCAAGCTAATACACCGAATGTCCTGATTTAAATAAAATCTTGAAAATCCGTGTAAGGTAGGCGAGTTTGGAAAGAGGGCGACGTCATCTTTGGGTGGTTGGGGAAAACTTCAGTTGATTTTAATTTTCCATTCCCACTGCTTTAGGCCACCACCATAGAATCGAATGCAACATCGCACGCCTCCCGTTAGCTCATTAGAAATGAGCCATCCGATCTTTACAAGAAAAAAAAATGGGAAATCTCACCACAGATGGGAATGCCTTGATTGCTTGGTGAGGCTGTGACTGCACAGTCAACAACAGGTGCCGTTGTGTTTGTAGAGCCCCATGCTTCAACAGACAAGCTGAGACTCCTAAATGTTCAGCGAATAGCAATTTGCACTGATTGCAAAAACCCTGGTCTTGTTTTTCTCATATTTCCCTCTTATATTGAGCAAGCGGAGGTATCATTTCTCATCCACCTCTTTTAAATGTTTGCCTACTCAGAAAGTCTTATTCCCCACCATACCTTTGCATTCCCTTCCCACTTCATGGGCCTCTGATAATGGGCAGATGTCCTATCAGCAATAGAGAAAATATTCTTCCTGAGAAGCATTGGCAACATGAGATGGTAGATAATAATCTATATATATAAAAGCCTAAGTGACCATTACAACCAGAATGACTGGTCAACCAGTCGCTATGATGCTCACTGACCACCAGGTGGAAGACGCTCAATGCAGGAGCTGCCCTCTGGTAGCTCCAACAGCCAACCTCCTGCGGCCCCTCCCCCTTGTCGGTCCCCCAGTTGGCCCCGATGTGGGGGGCCTGCCGGCCGGCCAACCTCCCACAGCCCCTCCCCCTGGCCAGCCAACTTCCTGTGGTCCCTCCCCGCCGCCAGCTGGCCCCCTGACAGGCATTGATTGCTGGCCAGGCTGAGGGACCCCACCTGTGCATGAATTCGTGCACCGGGCCTCTAGTCCTATATAATAAAAAGCTAATATGTAAATCGACAGAGCGGTGGAATGACCGGTTGCTATGACATGCACTGACCACTGGGGGCAGATGCTCAATGCAGGAGCTGCCCCCTGGTGGTCATTGTGCTCCCACAGGGGAGCGCCACTCAGCCAGAAGCCATGGCAGCGCTAAGGACCCCTCAGGGGATGTCCAACTGTGGGGAGCGGGCCTAAGCAGGCAGTTGGACATCCCCCAAGGGGTCCCGGACTGCGAGAGGGCGCAGGCCGGGCTGAGGGAACTCCCCGCCACCCCCTGCCCAGTGTATGAATGTCATGCACCGGGCCTCTAGTCTTTAATAATCTGCAAGTGCCCAGTCTTCCCCTTTGGAAAAAAATAAGCCAATGGATCTCTCTCTATATGTATATTTTTTACTTGTGGGAAGTTAATGCCCAATTCAAGAGTAGGAACAGAAGTAGTGACTAGTGGCAGCCCATCTTATATATCTGAAAGGACACGTTAAGCCTTAAAAACAGGAATGGAGGCTCAAGTTACATGAACTGAGTACAGAATGTGCTAGGTGGATCGAAAAGATATTGTAGGTCTTTTGTAATTTAGAAGGGCAGCTGCCAAAATGACTAATATTGTTACTCTTCCTTGAAGAATACACACAAGACAGGGTAGCCCTCATGAATGACCATCTCTTGGATTTTGGGGGAAATAATTCATGTTTAATAATAGAATCCATGGTGTGTCTTTCTCATATGTAAAACTTGGTTTCTAGGTTTATTTGGGGCATTGTAGCCTTTAGAACAAGCATGTCAAACTCGTGGCCTGCGGGCCGCATGCCTTGTTCATTTGGCCCGCGTTAGCCTTTGAGTTTGACATGCTTGCTTTAGGAGGGCTTGATGGCCATTCTAATTTAATCTCTGAAAGTCTATGTCATAGGTAAATACTTGCCCAAAATTATTTTAAACTATTTTTAAAGCTAACCGTCAACTAGGATAATTGACAGGCAGCTCCAATAATAATACTTTGTTAAATCTTCTAAAACTGTCTTATCTTTTCTTTAAACTTTGATAAATAAAAGTCTTGGAGAAGAAGTTAATTAATCTATTTTTTAACTCAGTTTCCTGCCTATACATTGGGGATGACTTTAATGTCTTCCTGGCAAGATTTTCAGAAGGAGAGAAACACCATTTCAACGGAACACGGTACCCGGTAGAGATGCACAAGCAGTAAATAGTAGCTATGATGATGTTCATGGTGATGGTCATTTTACACAGTAACTTCATAGTATCTACAGACCTTCGGGCCTGAAGAGCTTCTGTAGGTTACTGCTGTCTTGTGGAAGGACATACGTTCTGGGGCGGGGGGATACGGACGTAACGTGCTCATTGACCGCTTTAAGAAAAGAGTAGGATGCTCTTGGTTTGTTTGTGTGTGTGGGTGTTTTTTTTGTCCCTGACCTTTATTCAGTGACCTCTTTACCTCCCCATTTCCCACGTAGACCCATTAGCAGGATGTGTTGCAATATGTTGCATGTCATCTGTTTCGAAGGCACAGGGAGAGGATACAGGTACACCAGATGGATAAACCCTAGTGTGACTAATTATTGTGTATTTGCCTTTAATTATTATCATTTATTACCAGAGGAAAGACAATAGAGGTTCTCTGACTTAGAAGAAGCTGTTGGCAGCAAGGAAGTTGTTTTTTGTTTTTTGTTTTTGTTTTTTTTTCCTTCTTCTTGTATCATTACTGAGGGCAGCTAAAACGTTCATTGTGGGTGAAAAGAAAATCATATAGGTAGGTAGGCAGGCAGGCAGACAAATGATAGATGACATTTTATTTGCTTTGACATTTAATCTAATTGGTCTCAATAAATATCTCGCCTTACTTTGTAAAGATTATTCCGGAGAATGTTGGATACTGACCCACCCCCCCGCCCCAATCTCTCTCTACGTCTTTCACAGAACAGTACTTCAAATAATGAGGCCAAGTGTGTGCTGAGGATTGAGACTTAGGCGAGGAATTTGAAAATCACCTTCACGTTTTTTAAAATTAGTTATAGTAAGAGTCTCTTATCTCTTCCAGTTTGATTCTTCTTTCATTATGAAATTGCATTTTTTTTAAAAAATATCTCTTATTAGGCTCTGATCATGAGAGAGACCATCCTAAAAGCATGAAAGATTTTTACCCCTTTAGGGTAAGAAGTGAGGCACTTTATGGGAAACTTCTGGGGGAAAGCTGGTATCCAAGTAAATGTCTAATCTAGACAAGCACGTGCATTATAATGGAGCTTAAAATCAGCTTAAGTGCTTTGCCCTATTGACATACCCAAACTCCAAAATGGCCAGGCCTCCTCTGCTCTGGAATAATGAATTAGAATAAGTCTCGATGAGTAGGAATCGCTCCGCACTAAGAGATGTTTTTCTTTTAACTTCATCGAGGGGTCTGTTTTAGAGACACATCTGTGTTGTAGAGTCTTATTTAGGTGAGTAAAAATAGAAATGATAATGGCAAAATCTCCTCTAGTAATAAGTGACCGTTTAGATGAATCCTTCAAAAGATATTTGAGTCTGTATTTCTCCCCTTTTCTAGATACTTTGGAGGTTTGCAATAGGAAAGGGAAGAAAAGTAGATAGTGAAGCGAGAATAGCTGCTTTTGAAATGGAATTGGAGGAAGGGACCAGAAGCCAAGGTGAAGTGTAGTCCGTCATGAAATAACTCAGGGCATCTGTTGGGGAGGGAGAGAGGGGAGACACGCCCAGTTAGAAGGAAAGTAGGCATGTGTCCCTGCATGGAGGGGTGCATATTTTCCTAGCTTTGTGTGGTGAATATTTATTGTTTTTTTTTGTTTGTTTGTTTTGGTCTTCCTAATATCATTTTCCACTTCTTAAGAATTCCTTTAGCCCAGCTGGCATGGCTCAATGGTTGAGGGTGGAGCTATGAACCAGGAAGTCACAGTTTGATTCCAGGTCAGGGCACATACCCAGGTTGTGGGCTTGATCCCCAGTGTGGGGTGTGCAGGAGGCAGCCCATCAATGATTGTCTCTCATCATTGATGTTTCTAACTCTCCCTCCCTCTCCCTCCCTCTCTGAAATCAATAAAAAAATATCTAAGTTAAAAAAAAAAGAACACCTTTATTTCCTCCTCTTCCTCTATGGAAATCGTTTTGTCTTAGGCAAGAGGCATCCTTAGAGTAACTGGAGGCTCTGGCCCTCGATGGTGAATCTTGAGGCGAGGAAGGTGACAGAGCTAGCGGAGTTTCGCTGCACCCTGACCATGCTTTTACACAAAGGAGACACACATCTCTCCTCCCACATGTCATTGGTCAACACAAGTCAATGGACGCTTCTACACACAAGCAGATGGGGAAGTATGGGTTTGGAACGTCAAACCTCTGACTGTGGCTCCTGCTTCCTGGCCACGGAGGCTGCCTGTGATACAGCCGTGTGTCCAGATTCTCATAACAGCGGCCACCTCTGAGGCCCACTTGCCTCTCCAGCCTTCCTTTGAATCCTTGATGGCCTCCCAATAAACTTCCTTCCCTTCCGTTCCACAGAATCAGCTCCTTTTCCTTGCAACTAACACAGCCTTAACCGATAACACTGCCCAGTAGTGCGTAGATTTTTTTTTTAAGTTGCCTCTTATGTTTTTCCCATCTCAAGCATCCACCTTATACGGTTCCTCTGGAACCCAACAGTTTTGGAGTCAACAGAAACTTCCCGGTGGATTTAAACATCAGACGTGGCGACTGTGATGATAAGATGCGTGTATAACGCGTAACACTTGTCGTGACACACCTTTGCTTACATTAAAATAATTTTCCAGTTGTTTCTTTAATAAAAATAAGCTTATGTTTCTTTGTGGATCCCATTTAGATGGAATTTCTTTTGTCTGAATGAGACTACCATTTTGCACCATCGTATCCAGACTTCATAAAACTAGCGTGCAGAATCAAATAAGTAAACCAACATCGGCTTTATATTTCCAACTAGTAGCCCTGTGCACGAATCCATGCGCTAATAGCTTGCCAGTAGCTCTCCGCCCACTGCCCCACCCTCCTGTAGCTCCCCCACCCCCAGACCACCCCTCATAGCTTGCTGCCCTGCCCCCTCCTGTAGCTCTCCGCCGCCTGCTTATAGCCAGTAGCTTGCTGTCACCCTCCTGTAGCTCTCCGCTGCCCACTTGTAGCTCGCTGCCCCACCCTCCTGCTGATCCGTGATCCGGTCGTTATGTGGTTGATCATTAGGCCGAAGCGTAATGACCATTTGCATATTACCTCTTTATTATATAGGATAAGAAAGGAACAACACCCTACAAAAGTATGACGCATGTCCCCCTTTTTCTCTACCATTCATTTTTTAATACCAAGGGAGGAAGGTACGTGTTATTTGCTTGTTGACTTTTACCAAGGCGTTTCCTTTGAGGGTGGCTGCTGGAATCGCTCCGAACATTTCCATCTCAGTGGCAAGTCGGCTTGGAATCTGAATAGAAGCTTCCCGAAAATATTATTTTTGGAAAACTGACACTAACTGAAAGTCAGCACTAATAAGGTAGGGCCATCGTCAACAGAGAGGAGTGATGGGCGTGAGCAGAGTTGATAAAGATGAGCCACAGCATCTGGGATCTTTCTCTGTGTGTGGGGCCTGGCATCTCCTTCACAGACCCAGCTGCATCCTGGGAAGAGAGTCTGAAATAAGCAGTGTCCCAGCCAATTCTTTCAATTTATTGTTCATCACCTTTTTTATCATTAATTCTAGATGAGCCTCTCTTCTCTATCTCGATATTATAAAATTTTTTTAAATATCTTTTTTATTGATTTCAGAGAGGAAGGGAGAGTGAAAGAGAGAGAGAGAAATATCAATGATGAAAGAGAATCATCCATCGGCTGCCTCCTGCATGCCCCCTATTAGGGATCGAGCTGCAACCCGGGCATGTGCCCTTGGCTGGAATCGAACTGAGGACCCTTCAGTCTGCTGTCTGACACTCTATCCACTGAGCCAGTGGTCGGCAAACTCATTAGTCAACAGAGCCAAATATCAACAGTACAACGATTGACATTTCTTTGGAGAGCCAAATTTTTTAAACTTAAACTTCTTCTAACGCCACTTCTTCAAAATAGACTCGCCCAGGCCGTGGTATTTTGTGGAAGGAGCCACACTCAAGGGGCAAAGATGCCTGGGCATGGTAGGTGCTCAATCAGTACCGTAGGAGACTGGAATCCACCTTTAATAAAGAGTCCTCCTCCTGCAAGGCCTGTTTCGAGGGCGACACAGAGAGAGGCCCACCAAGGAGATAAGTTTGAGACATCGACTAGCGTGGCCGCCGTTGAAGGCTTCTGGCCCCTCCTGTAGTGCTGTGCTAGGGCGAGGCAGCTGTTTGACGTCTTGAGGAGTTGGTCGTGGGTCCGGGGTGAGCTGGGTTTTCGGTCGAGTCGAGGTGCCGTGTAAGGTGAACGCCATTTCTGGGGCCGCAGGAACTGTGGCAGCCACCGGGTTCTCACCACAGTTTGGACACTACCTTGAGCCAGAGACCACCTCACTGGGTTTCATCCTCAACGACCAGACACGAGGGACCTGACCCCTTTTGCTCCGGTGGTCGGCGGCCTGGACCCCGTCAGGCCATGGCTGCAAGCTTGCCTTGTGTTCTGAGTGTCCCCTCTTTATTTTCCTTTCAATTCATCATTCTTCAACAAGTTCATCATTTCATTCCTTTTTTGTTTTTGTTTATAGTTTTCACCCAGTCCCCGCTGTGCTCCACACTCCGAAAATCTGCCTGCTTCTTAAATCCATCCGCGTTGAATTATTTATAGTTTTGATAAAGTCCTGTTTTATCGGATGTTTATTTTCCTTAATAACAAAGAACCTGCGTGAACTTTCCCCAAAGACCAAAAAAAAAAAAAAAAAAGGATTCTCCTTTTCCAAGACGCTAGGCAACCGTGGCCAAAATGCACAAAGCAAGCCTTGGGTGCCCTGTCTTTGTGATTTGGGACTCCCCTCGCCCCTCTATTAAACATTCTTTCATCTAAATGTGTTGCGGGGAGGGGAAAAATAAATAAATCCCTCCAGCGTGGACTTCATCCGGAACACAATCACGTGCCCCTCTTCACCGGCCAATCTCTTTGCTTCCATCACCACTAGACAAATCGCAATATTTTAGTTCCAGATGGGAATTCTGGGTTGTGATTGGCAGTTGGGGGTCACATGATACAGATGCCCAGGCAATTATTGTACATAATTTTTTTTTTTTTACTCTGTATTCTACATCAAGCATCATAACGCAGTGTTTTGCCATCTTCATTTTAGTTGACTTCTTTGGATTTTCCATCGTTGTCTTCCTACCCCTTTCAGTCCTGTCTCTCGTGGCCCCGATCACTTTGGGCCAGGCGTCCTCAAACTACGGCCCGCGGGCCACATGCGGGTGTTTTTGCCGTTTTGTTTTTTCACTTCAAAATAAGATATGTGCAGTGTGCATAGGAATTTGTTCATAGTTTTTTTTTTTTTAAAACTACAGTCCGGCCCTCCAACGGTCTGAGGGACAGTGAACTGGCCCCCCGTTTAAAAAGTCTGAGGACCCCTGCTCTGGGCCTTGGTAGCCAAACATTTTTCAGACTCACGTCCCCTCCCTCCAACATCCTGCCCCTCTTTTGCCTTCTCTCATTCCCTCCAGCGTTGGCTGCGTGACGTTAATTAGCTCACACTTTGGAGGTGTGTCCGTAGGGGACGGGTAGGGGAGAGATTTTCAGCTTTTAGGGCTAGATAAACAAACACACGGCACGTACACACTCACACCCATCACGCGCGCACGCCCAGACGGATGGCAGAAACAAGAGCGGACCGTCAGTCCTGTCAGAAGGGCCAAAGATGAGAAAAAAGGGACAGAGCGCAGGATCCTACCACAGGGCATAAGGTAGCGACTCTGCCAATCAAAAGTAATTTGAAATGCCGAAGGATGGCCGGGGGTGGGGGTCGGGGGGGGAACGGTTGGACGTCACATGCCTTGGATAGGTTTCAGGGCCTGCTGTGTTATCCAGGGAGGTAAAAGAAGAGAAAGTTTATTTCTGCTCGTTTCTTCACCTTGCCTATTCCTTCCTTCCATTGTGCATTTCTTACTTTATATGTGTGTGTGTGTGTGTGTGTGTGTGTGTGTGTGTCCCGCCCCCCCACCCCACCCCCCCTTTCCAATCCTTCCTTTAAGGTTTAATTTAACAATAACATTTTCGATCGGGGTCCCGCGCATCTCAAGGGCATTGCGCTTGAAATTGCACACACCCTGCACCATTTATCATAGGCTGACATGTGTCATGTTCCAGGCTGCGGCTCCAAGAGGTTACAGCGTGCGAGTGCTCCTTTGTTGATCAGCTGCCGAGACAACGGAGGCACCTTTCTTCCCTTCTCCGTTCATTCCCCCCCCTCCCCCCGCCCCCCCCCGAATTATTAAAGCTGCCTCGTCCCCTTTCGGAAGGCCTAAGTCACCCCTTCGCAGAAGAAGAAGAGGAAGAAACACACACACACGCATGTGTGTTGTGTTGGATCCCATGTCTCCCTCATTTCCTGAAATTTCGGATAGGGGGTGGTGGCGGGGCGGGGGGCGGGGGGGGGGGAGCCCTTGGCGTTGAACCCTTTGCACTCGCTTGCTTTTTTCTCGATTCCTTTATTCTACTCGGGATTTAATTTTTTAAATACCCCAGATTTTACCAAGCGCGGCAGTAGAATAAAAAACCGGAGTGTCTTTTCCTACAAACTTATTTATTTGGATTTTTTTTTTATATTTCAAATTATTGATACATTCAAAGAGTAATTTCAATCTCCATAATTTTTCGTGGTGTGAGATTTTTTTGAAACATTCACCCACATGAAGACCTGGTTCTACATTCACGTGTTTCGCAAATATACATCGTCTCTCTTCTTCCTCCTTTGATTTTTCTGTTAGAACAAACAACACCATCTTTGTGTGTTTTGTTAGGGTGAGGTGTGATTATAGGGAGCTTTCCATCTAAACGTTGCTCTAAGTTAGTGGATAATAATCTACCCCTGGAAGTTAGTGTTCCATCTCTGAATTCTCCAACAAGATCATGTACTAGTTTCCTAATAAATTTCACATGCGTTATCGGTTTTTCATTTTTTCTTTTTTTGGCATCAGTTGAGACGGCATTTACATTTTACTTGTCCTTTCATGCTAATGAAAACAAGAAAAGATACTGGAAAAATAGACAAAAATCCCCCTTCCCCCCGCGGTGAAACTATGAGTCGAGTGTGGCTCGACATACGAGCTGCTACCGATGCTAACCGTGTTGAGTCACACTCGACATCCGAGTGCAAAAGGTTAATAAGATTGGAATGCAGCGCCATAAACGTTCATCTTTGTCGAGAGAGAGAAACGGAAAAGGCCGTTCAAGTCAGCCGCCAACCTGGCTCTGTTTCCCAGCGGACAGCGCCCTGGGCATGATGGGGGCATTGGGATTGGGTCCCGACCTGGAGCCCAGCCACCTCCTGGGTCTAAGCAGAGCATGATCTTTCAGAGTCTAGCCTTCGTTTCGTGCTACCTTCTAAGCCAGCGGGATTTGAACTTCACTCTGAAAGCTCCTTGTGTGTGTGTGTGTGTGTGTGCATGTGCATGCGTGTGGCAAACTCAAGCATCGATGTCACAGATTGGAGACTGTCAGTTACCAGCCTCTCGCCTCCGTGGGCCGCCCCCGCCAAAGGCTCACCGTGTCTCCAGCCCGTAGTAGTGAGAACCGGGGCTCAGACACGACGGCTTGGAAACGTTCGCAGAATAGATTCACTGCAGTCCCTACAGGACGGGGTCTCCCACGTGGCCAGGTTGGTCCTAAGGTGCTTCAGAGCCAGCGCCCCTGACGGCACACGTCCTTCTGCTACAGAGCAGGGGTGCAGGGTTGTCCTCGGGGTCCTCCCCGTGGCTTTCTCACAGCTTCTCCTTGTAAATAGAAGCCCAGGAGTTGAGGGAAAGGCAACCAGGTGTGGAGAACACAGGTTCCGGAACCGGACAGCCAAGTCCCAGCCTTGGCTCGGACCCTACATGCATCCCAATCTTGCTTCACGGCTGTGCCTCAGTTTCCCCACCTGTCACATGGGGTGGACCATGGTTTCTACATCATGAGGCTTCGTGCTTGACCTGGCTTAGAAGAGAGCCTGCCACAGGGAGGGTGTTTCTTCTCTAAAGTTTTTTTTTTAAAAAAATAAATATATTTTATTGATTTTTTACAGAGAGGAAGGGAGAGGGATAGAGAGCTAGAAACATCGATGGGAGAGAAACATCGATCAGCTGCCTCCTGCACAGCTCCTACTGGGGATGTGCCCGCAACCAAGGTACATGCCCTTGACCGGAATCAAACCCGGGACCTTTCAGTCCGCAGGCCGACGCTCTATCCACTGAGCCAAACCAGTCAAGGCTTCTCTAAAGTTGTTTTTAAAAGTGCAGTGAACTCTTTGTATCTTTTCTAGCGAGGGTCGGGATCAACAGACACAAGATACAAAGCCAAGCATCTCACCGATGAATTATGAACAGAGCAAGCAGTCTTCCTCCAGAACCCTGAGGCAGACACTCATTAGGAAGCACCCAGAATGTTCTTTCCGTCTCTTTTAAACACAGAAGGGATGGTCTTCTCGCCAATAAAGTCATGCTACGTGAGAGCTCTTCTAATGAACTTCATGCAGGAAACGCTAGAGAGAGCAGTGATGGGCAACCTTTTGAGCTTGGTGTGTCCAACTTCGCCAAAACACTGAGCATAACTCGGGTAGTGTGTCCCTTTGAGGAAAAAACTAACTCCAAGACTCTAGTCGCAAATGTTTCATCCTCAGGAGCAGCAAATGTTTCATCCTCGGCATGCGGCCGCGTGTCATCAGAAGTGGCTACGCGTGTCAGTGCTGACACGCGTGTCATAGGCTCGCCATCACTGCGCTAGAGGGAATGATACAAGGCACTGGACCTCCCCGAGCTTCCCCCCTGTTCTCCTGTGACAACAAAGCGCCGTCACTCTTTCCCCCAGTGACCCCCTTCCCAGCGTTAGCCCTCCCCTCAATCGGGGCTTCCTCAGGGCGGCTCAGACTCACTCTGCCCCGCTCCCCTCTCCCCTGCGCTGTTACCACGGTTGCCTTGCGGTATTTATTTTTGCAGTTTATCACGTCCCAAGACGTCCCAAGATGGTCACTTTCTTTCTATGTTGCTCACCATCGTCGTCTTAGCACACAGTAGGCCCTCACACCCTTTGCTGAATGAGTGAGTAACGGACGCTGTTCGATCTCTTCCTTGGGGATTCTGAAAAGGACTCGGAGACCTGAAATTCCATAGAGCTTTTCTCAGCGACGCTCACCAGTGATGGCCCTGGCCGTCCCCTTCTTTGTCCTACTCATCCAGCCACGTTAGGTGAGCGCTTGCCTCTCAGCGGGGAGGCACGCTTTGTGGAGCTCAGGTCAGGGCTGGAGTGTGTATAACATGCAGACACACACACACACACACACACACACACACACACACACACACACACACACAGTGTTTCATCCGCTGCTGAAATGGACCCACAAAGGAGGTGTGTCAGCTTGCGGGGAAGGGAAGCATTCTGTTAGGCAGTGCTTCCTAAGACCAGCTAGTGGTCAAGCTCTGGGCTAATTTTGGGGACTTCACAGATGGCAAGCCCCAACCCCCCAGCCACAAAGAACTCACAGCAAAGGGAAGGGGCCATGGTGAACCCCAAACAGTGCAGAGCTTTGACCGGAGAGAGAGATGGACGTACAGAGGCCGCCCACAGACACAGTGCCAGACTCTGAGGAGGCGTCACAGAAACTCTGAGGCCGGGGTTCAGGGAGGAAGTGAGCGTTTGCCAGATGGGCAAGGGTAAAGGGTGAAGGGTCCCCCTGAAGGAGGGCACTGCCTGGGAAAGAGCGAATGTGGGGTGACTCTTCTCCTGCAACCCCCCGCACCCCAATTCAGCTGGCACCTCCTGCAAGACCAATGAAGCCATCTGATAGGAGTTATGATGCTTCAGGAGATGGCTATTCAGTGGCCTGGGCTCATCCGACCCATAACAGCAGACCCTTCTGACATCTATGGCAGAATTCTCTAAGGGACCTACAGTACTATGGGGTCCCAAAACCAATGAATAATGACTGGTGGTTCTCCTACGTTAGGATTTGGTAGAAATGGCACATATGTGAATGTGTGTGTGTCAGAGAGGGAGGGAGAGAGAAAGAGAATGAGAAATAGACCCAATAGCTAGTGAGCTTTATAGGACTTATAAAATGTGCCCTTATTCATGCAAAGAGAACCCTGGCTTTGCAAACTTTGTGAGGGAGACCGGAAAAATAATTGACAGCTGAAGTCACAGCTCAAGGCCCGCTAAAAGAAAAGGTGATTGAAGACAGTCCTTGGGATGGCCAAATATCCCATAAAAAGAAAAAAAAAAAGGTGAATTATTCAAGTGTCCACTGGTTGTTTTGTTTCTATGACAACAAACACCTGGCTGTTTCCAACCATTTCCTGGTGTGGCACCGCTGAGATAAAATATTGAGATGTTCCATTTTTCACCCAGATCTTAATAGCCTGAGAGGTGTACCCCAATCGTCATTTCATCGGAGGCCCGTATGTTAGCATACGAAGAATTTTTGAAAGTAGTGTATTGGCAACATTTGGGAAAGAGGGTAAAATCTGAAAGTTTAAGTACACAAAAACAACTAAATCACCCTTCTCCCCCCCACCCCCACTGCCATATATTTAGCTTGTTTTTCGTACCGGCAAAGTATAATTATTATCCTGGTTATCCTAAAGGAGTGGAATGTCACACGATTATGTTTTCCTTCTCAAACAATGGGGTCACTTTAAAAATTGATAAAAAAAAAACAACCCAACAATATTGTCAAATATGTCCACCTTGTCAGGTAGGTTTTTGTTGTTGTTATTATTATTTTGATTTACATTAAAACCTTAAAAAAACAACCTATAACCAATTCACACTCTCCTTATTAAAAAAGGATCTGCCTGGCCAGCGTGGCTCAGTGGTTGAGCATCGACCTATGAGCCAGGAGGTCATGGTTAGATTCCCTATCAGGGCACATGCCTGGGTTGGGGTTTGATCCCCAGTAAGGGGCGTGCAGGAGGCAGCCAATCAATGATTCTCTCTCATCATTAATGTTTCTCTCTCTCTCTCCCTCTCATTCCTCTCTGAAATCTATAAAAATTTATTTTTTAAAAAAGCATTTAAAAAATAAAAAAGTATCCTTTATTGAGGTTTTGAGCCACTGTGTAGTAAGAGGGAAGCGACTAAAGGCTAAAGGCATTGTCTGATTCCTGAAAGGGGAAGGTGCCGCCAGCCCAAACACGGGCAAGCGAAAACGAGATAAGACATCATAATAAGCTGAAAAGTACTCAAAAGCAACCAAGTGAAGATGTGGGGAATATTGTACAAAAGAACCACGATACTTGAACAGTAGGTAAAATATAGATTACAATTTATGACAGGATACAGGAAGGAGACAGGGTTTGTTTATAGGCGCTTGTGACAGAATTCCAACAAATCTCTTTCAAAAGCTTTCTCTTTGCCTTGGCATCGAGTCCTGGGCAACTCGGGCAGGGCAGCAGATGCAATGCAACGCCCAGTCTGCCAAGCTGGCGTTCCAGGGTGTGAGGAACAGAACCTGATCCGATCGGAACTCCAGACTCCGCTGCAGGCCTATCTTTTGTCCGGAGAGGGAGAGAGAGAGAGAGAGAAACATCCATGATGAGAGAGAATCATTGATCGGCTGCCTCCTGCATGCCCCCGCCCCCCGCACGGGGGATGGAGCCCACAACCTGGACATGTGCCCTTGACGGGAATCAAACCTGGGACCCTTCAGTCCACAGGCTGATGTTCTATCCACTGAGGCAAACCAGCTAGGGCATTGCTAGTATTTTCTTTAAGATCCAGAGGTTTGTGTGAACTTCATGTTCATCTCTTTGGTCTCTGTCCCAACGCGATTATTTCCTTCATGGTTCCGGTTTCAAGTTCCGTGTCAAAATGAAGATGATAGTTCGAAAGATTATGCTCACAGTAGCTTCCTACTCGATGATTGGACTTTAACTGGAGTTTAGTGGGTCGCAGTTCTGCTATTTCCTACCGACTTCGTAAAGTTGTGAGGATGAAATGGATTCATATATGTAAAGTGCTCACAACAGTATGTGGCACAGAGTAATGGTGACAAAAAAACAAAATAGCTGTTGTTGTTTCAGGGCCAATCAGCTGGGCAGATAAATTAGGCTGCTGTGCACATACTCATTCTGTTCAGGGCAATGGCTTAAGTTGCCCTTGCTCTATCCCACGCTTACTCCCATGGCTTTTGTTGCTTTCTAGCTCAAGTCTTGCTTTAAATCTTTGGCCCCTGGTCCCACGTATGAATGCTAACCATGAACATGTATCCCATACCCACTGTGTGTTAGACACGACGCGGAACATTTCACACGTGTCATCTCATTTCATCTCCCCCTCGGAGCTTGTGAGGTAGTTACTGTTCTTTTTCTCCTTTCACCGATGTGGGGACTGAGCCCTATAAACAACCCAGAGATCTGCACGGAGTTGGACCACCAGTGTGAGCGGACCTGGGGTTTGAGACTGGGCAGCCACCAGCAGGAGGCGCTCCAGGGAGGCCAAGGGATCTCCCAGGGGCAGGCAACAGCCCAGAGTAGCATCCAGGGCCTGGCGCTGAGCTGAGGCATCTGGAAGGCACTGGGGTTAAAACGGGAGCACTGAGCAGGGTCCCAGAATAAGGATGTGAGTGCAGGCAGAGGAGCCGGTGGTGCCTCACGGCCCCGGGACATCATGGCAAAACCATGGGCGCTGTGCCCGCTAACATGCTTACCGGCCCCTGTTCCTGAATGCAGAGCAGGTGGCCTGGGAGCCACAGGGCCGCATTCACAATTCGAAGGTGGTACGCAGTTCCCGGTGCTTGCTGTGCTCAGTCCTCGGAACCTCGTGAGCTTCAGGAATCCTCCAGGATACCTCCACGAAGTTCCCGTATGAGCTGACGATATTAGTTGCCTTTCATGCTATAGAAAGGGCAGAGGGACACAAACCCACCCCCAGGATCTCTAGGAGAAAAATACTTACATCCAAAGATTAAAAAAAAAAACAAAACCCAATGACGTTAGGGAGCACAAAACCAGGTTCTTGGTAGGAGTCCTCTGTCACTAGTGAAAAATCAGTTGCCTATTAATATTGTCATCTTCTCCGCATCGGATCTGCTCGGATGGGCTATGGGGGACGGTAGCCTTCATTTGCCTCCCTGGTTGGTGGCCGCCCGAAAAGGAGCGGCTGGTCCCAGGAAATGAAGAGAGGCGGTGTCAGGGAGCGCGGCGGGAAGCGGACTTAGGACGGGAGTAATTGCCAAGATGATTAATGATTCCTCCGAGCCGTACGCACGTGCTCCCTTCTCTCCTCGTCCCCTGCAGGCTGCCTTCAGGAGAGGGGCTGGCCCACGCTGGTGGCCCCAGCTGCCCAGGCACCACCAGCTCCATGGCCCCCATGGCCCCTGCGGAGCAATGGCCGGGGGACAGGAGGCCTTCTCTTTCCTCCGGAGAACTTCCCCAGGTGTCACCTTGTGGCATGTGGCAGCTCATTCCCTTTCTTCGGCAGAGTCCCGGGCATCCCTCCCCTAGTTCTCAGGCCTCTGTGAGAGCATCCCGGCCCCCCCCCCCCCCCCCCCCCAGGGCCTTTCTCTCACTTTCAGGAAGTAGACAGGGACAGGCACAAACCTCCTAGCCAAGTGTTGTCCCCATGTGATGAGCGGTCACATTCCCCAAAGCCCATCAGATGGGTACAGTTTCCTTTCTTCTACAAAGAAAAGGGGCTGAGGTCAGCCAAGGTCAGAGCCGAGGGAGGGGCAGGACTAGAAGCCAGGTCTCCCCGAGTCCACGGCACATGAGCTGGCGCTCCTCCGCCAAGCCCCTCCCAACTTAGCACCCAGTTCAACACAGAAGTGCCTTACCATGGGACCCCCAGACACGAGTCTCCCCCAGAAACGCCATGCAGTGTTTATCACAAACGATCAAGTCCTGTGTAAGAGGAGAGGCGCATCAAGCACGCATCACGCGATGATGTAGTGTAGTGCTTAAGAGTCCTGTCCTTGGGACTAGCCTACCTGGCCTTGTCACCCATGTTTACCACTTGCTACGTATATGGGAGATCTTGAGTCATCCACCTAATTACTCTCTGCTCGGTTTCCTCAGCGGAGAAATGGATATGTTAAATAGTACCTCCCTCACAGAATTATCACGGGGACTAAATCATATACGGACAATGCTTAGAGCTGTTCCTGGTGCCTAGTAACCAATCAATAATTATCAGCTGCTGTTATCATCATAGCAATGATGTATACCCAAGTCATAAGATGTAGATGAGTTGACATAAACACAAACTTTTGGCTAAAAATAAGTTTGAGAGAGAGAGAGAGAGAGAGAGAGAGAGAGAGAGAGAGAGAGAGAGAGACAGACAGCAGGGCAGAAGAAAAAAGAACATAATTGGTTGGGCCACAATTTAGGTAAGGATCTGGAAGTCTGAGCTGTCTGTAAGCTAAATAAAATTCACTCAGTTATTTTTAAAGGGTGAGTGAATGCAGTAAGAAACCTTGTGCGGATCAGCAGAGTGCCCTTAGAATCTTCTGCCTTCCGCTCTTGTTGACCGTTCTGAGCCCAGTGGTTTCATTTCTGGACAAGGTCCTTTCAACGGGAAATTAATAACCCCGAACTAGAGGAGAGAAGGCCGGAGGAGGCGGGTCTGGCGGTCCTTCCATTTTAGAAAAACAAGGAGGATGAATAGAGAGACACGACCAAGGGGGAAATCTTGACTCACTCTTGAAGAGAATGCTTTAGCTACTTCAACCATCCAGTGGGCTGTTCGGCTTGCTCCCGAGTGCCCTGTCTCTGAGAGTATACTGGGAAGAGTTGAAATAGAACTTGCCATCAATTTTGCTGAGAAGATTGTTGATGGAAGTCTGAATTCCATACGCTGTTGGAGGACTTCTTACCATCTCTGATATTTGCAAATTCTGTGACAAAAAAAAAAAAGAGAGAAGTCTTCCCATAGCCACCTGTCTCTGGTAACCAGACGCCCCACAATGACCGACCCTCTTCGTTCCCTTCTGATTTCTTTGGTAGATAGAGCTCTCCTACCCCTGCCCCCCCCCCCCCCGCCACCACCCAGGGGGTTATGCTGTCACTAGGAAACCCACAGACTTTGCTTCTTTCCACTGGCCTGGATGCTTTTCAAGAACCAGGTGTGTTCATCCCCATTTCTATGTAAGCCAGTTGCATCTGTTACTGTAATTGCGTAGTTTCATTAAACATTATGTGGAAGCTGGTGCAATATTAGTGTTAGAAGAAAGAAGGATGTTGTGTCTAGGAAAACGAACTTGAATGCTTTGGAAAGAGTTGATGAAGGCGATTTGCTAAAAAGTAATTGCTGTTAAATTAGGTGTGAGTTAGACAAATGTATAAGATTGGGAAAGATCATTAAAATTTAGATGGATTCTCTTCTGAGATTGCTCTTTAAGTTCTTGCTCCACTTTGTGGAAACTGAAAAAATTGTGTATGCTGCTATAATGGGTGTGATTTAGGCAAAATGAGGGTATAAAACGCTGATCAGCAGGGCCATAGGCAGAGGGAATGCCCTGGCCCTCTATAAAAAGGTTGATAAGATAGCCCTAGGTGGTTTGGCTCAGTGCATAGAGCATCAGCCTGCAGACTGGAGAGTCCTGGGTTTGATTCCGGTCAAGGGCACATGCCCGGGTGGTGGGCTCGATCCCCAGTAGGAGGCAGCCGATCAATGATTCTCTCTCATCATTGATGTTTCTATCTATCTCTCCCTCTCCCTTCCTTTCTCTGAAATGAATTTTAAAAATTAAAAAAAAAACATTGACAAATTAAAGATACATTTTTAAGTTAAAAAGTTTAATATATGATGTTTTTTTTTTTTTATGATTCTCTGATGACTGGATTTTTAAAACCCATCACCGACATTCTACCAAGTCATAACCAGTACTGTGCAGCCACGTGGCAGCCAAAAGGTAGAACTGCTGTGACTGTTAGAGTGACTGGCATGGCAGGGAGTGACTCCAGAATTCCACAGTGTCTAAGGCTGGAACAGGCACGTCAGACATGGTGACATAAAGTGTGGGAGGCATTGCCAAGCAAGAGAGAAGGAAGCAAGTAGGAAGGCTGGTGAGCCTGGGTCAGAGAAGTAGGTTTCGGATTCAGTCCCTGAGACAAGGGGGCGAATGCCAAATATTGGGTGTGCTTATCACAAGATGAACAGTGAAGGTGTCGAAGATGTCACCAGGGAACACGAGCCACCAACCGGGACCTGAGATAAGCTTTAGAGACAGAAAAGACAGATGTAGGAAGCAGACACTCAGTGCCTTAGCCCAGTCGGGGTGGGCACGGAAGACAGAAACAGCTCCCCCTGTAAGATAGCCTTAAAGTAATGATCAAATGGAGGGGTGCAGATTCTAAAGGATTCATTCAGTCATTCACACAGAGTCATTTGGCTCCTGTTATGTGCCAGGCACTGTTCGAGGCATGGCAATTGAAGCAAAGAATGAAATAATTGCATTGTCTGTCCTCAGAGTGTTGACTTCTGGCTGTGGAAAGACATACAGCAGCAGTGGAAATGAATATGTAAGATAAGTACAGATGGTGGGAAATGCTAGGAGAAAATAAAGTAAAATAAAATAAAATAGGGCGTTAAGAGAGTGACTTAAAGCTTTGGGAGTACATGGGAGGTCAGAAGAGTGTCTCCTAGGAGGTGACACATGATTTGAGGTGTGAATGATGAGAAGGGGCCAGCTATGTAAGGATTTGAGCATTATATTCTGAGGACCACTGTGCATAGCAGCCTTGATGGACATGGCATCCGGAGTTAGTGGACCAGGCTTCAGAGTTTGGCATTGCCACAAAAGGTTCTTCAGACTTGTGAAAGTCACTGCACTGCCCCGATCTTCCGTGTTCGCATCAGAAAATGGAAATAAGGCCTGGCTGGCATGGCTCAGTGGTTGAGTGTCAACCTAGGAACGAGGAGATCACAGTTCAATTCCCGGGCTCGGGGCACATGCCCGAGTTGTGGGCTCAAGCCCCGGTGTAGGGGGTACAGGAGTGGGCAAATCATAATGTGTTTGTAGTCTGGGTTTGAGCAGTGGGTAGGATTTGGCTCTCAGGTAGCTAATGCAAGCCGATCAATGATTCTCTCTCATCATTGATGTTTCTATCTCTCTCCTTTCTCTCTGAAATCAATAAAAAATATTTTTTAAAAAAAAGAAAGTGGAAATAAGGATGACTGCATCCAAAGGTCCCATGATGTTTAATTGGCATAATGTATTTAAGACACCGAGTAGGGTGTCTGATGTGGTCAGTGTGTTTTTGAGTTGACTTGAAGTTGGGATGGTAAAGATTCAGACTGTGTAAGAAATGGAGAGGAAGGGATATGTGTAAGAGAAAAGGAAGGCTTGTATGTAGTTTGGTTTGTTTCTTTGTTTATAAAAAGCAAGTGACCTCATTTAGCATGCACCTGGAGTGCATCCGAGTGTATTTTTAAGTTCAGTCTGCATGTAGTTCCCAAGTGGAAATTGGGTCATTGAAACAGCTAACAATTTCATAAAAAAAAACAACACAAAAAAAACCCCAGCACAACTCTCTAGTTAACCATAAAGAATAGTTCTTCATATTGGTGAGAAGACCATCCCTTCTGTGTCTAAAAGAGATTGAAGAACATTCTGGGTGCTTCCTAATGAGTGTCTGCCTCAGGGTTTTGGAGGAAGACTGCTTATTCTGCTAATAATTCATCGGTGAGATGTTTGCCTTTGCATCTTGTGTCTGTTGATTTCGACCTTAGCTAGAAAAGATAGAAAGAGTTCACTGTACTTTAAAAAAATCTACATAATAAAAGCCTAAGTGACCATTATGGCGGAACGACTAGAACAACCAGTCACTATGATGCACACTGACCACCAGGGGGCAGACGCTCAACTCAGAAGCTGCCACCTCATGGTCAGTGCGCTCCCACAGGGGCAGTGCTGCTCAGCCAGAAGCCAGGCTCACGGCTGGAGAGTGCAGTGGTGGTGGCTGGAGCCTCTCCCACCTCCATGGCAGCACTAAGGAGCAGCGAGCCTAGTGGTAAGGAGCAAGCAGGTGGGCGGTAAGGAGCGAGGGGTCCTGGACTGCAAGAGGGATGTCTGACTGCTGGCTTAGGCCCAATCTCCATTGGATCAGGCCTAAGTCCATCAGGATCAGCCCTAAGCTGGCAGTCTGATATCCCCTGAGGGGTTCTGGACTGCGAGAGGGCCCCCGCAGGGGGGGGGCTGAGGGCCCCCGCTCAGTGCATGAATTTCATGCACTGGGCCTCTAGTCTTTATATAACAAACACTCTCCCTTGGAAGGCTGTCTTCTAAGCCAGGTCAAGCACAAAGCCTTTCCATCCTCATGATGTAGAAACCATGATACACCCCGTGTAAAAGGTGGGGAAACTGAGGCACAGCCGTGGAGCAAGATTGGGATGCATGTAGGGTCCGAGCCAAGGTTGGGACGTTGCTGTCCGGTTCCAGAACCAGTGTCCTCCATACCTGGTTGATTTTCCCTCAACTACTGGGATCTTCAACGTGGAAACTCCCTTTGCATAGATCTCACTAGATGGGAGCTCAGAGGCCAGACTATGGGAATACAGACAAGTCATATAAATCATGGAGGAAACGCCAAGGAAGCTGGGGGCATAAAGGCGGCAGTGCAATGGAGAGAAAAAGGACCCGTAACCGTGGAAACCTTCTCTAGCTAAATGCCCACTAGAACAGAGGGTCCGTGAGCACAGGGATTTCTGTTGGCAACTTTCCCCACTGATCCATGACCAGCTCCTAAACAGAATGCCTGGAAAACAGCACGTGCTTATGAAATACTTGTTGGGTAGATAAATGCAGAGTGCAAGAATGTTTTGTTCTGTTTTTCAGAAAAGCTAGGTATTTAAAACTAGTGGCCCTGCACACGAATCCGTGCGCAAGTAGCTCGCTGCCGCTTGCCTCAGCTGGCCACCCCACCCACCACAGCTTGTAGCTCTCCGCCGCTTGTAGCTCGCTGCCCCGCCCTCCTGCTGATCAGTCGTTACGTGACGGCGTCCCAACTAATTTGCATATTACCCTATTTTAAGTGTAGATAGATACAAAATCCCCAGATTTATATATTTTTCTGTTTTTAAAAAGCTTTGTGGGCAAATCATAATGTGTTTGTAGTCTGGGTTTGAGCAGTGGGTAGGATTTGGCTCTCAGGTAGCTAATGCAAGACCCTAATCCCATCGTAAAAAGCCATCAATTATGTGCCAATAGTAGACACTTAAAATGGCGGTGTGTGGATGCAAGCACGGCACTGAAATGAGATTTAGCATTTGAGAAAAACTCTGGATATAATAATAAAAAAAAAAAATCCACACGGAGCGTCTGACTGGGTGGAACAGCATTTCTGAGCTGTTTGGCTGCATGTCCAAGTTGTAATTTCGGTTATTGTACATTTCTGCTTAACTGTAATTGGTTTGGCATGGGAAAATACTTCCATGCCTTTGATGATATAAAGTAGTTTAGAAGATACATTTAAGGAGCACTAATATGCCTTGAGCTGCCTCATCCTCTTTTTCATTTCAAATGCCAGTAGTCAGGGAAGGAAGCCAAGTTCTGCTTAAAACACCACGTCCTAGCAGCAAAACAGGAACGTTTGGTGCAATTTATCACCCCCGTCCAGCCAGCAGGACAGGGCGTGGCTATAACTATTTTTCTAGGTCAAGTATTTTGACAGTGTCCGTGGAGTTGAACTCTGAGTTACAGAGGAGAAGATGCCCCTGAAGCTGTGGTTATACCCCTTGTAAATGCAACACGAACGGACTAAGACACTAAATTTAGCATGGGGGGGAGGGGGGGACACGAGAGCATCTGACGTCAGATGAATGCCTGAGAGAGAAGCGAAAGACGGTTTTCCTTAGTCGTATTCATAACTTGAGTTGAAATATTTGCGAAGTAAACAAGAAACGCTGGGCCTGGCGAGGAGACGTCGGCTAAACGTCGAGGAAAAACTTCTCGAGGTGTCTGGAGGTGGTGCATCCTCTGGAGCTGAGCAAGTCCTTGTTTGACCAGACCCGTGGTCGGCAAACTGCGGCTCGCAAGCCACGTGCGGCTCTTGGGCCCCTGGAGTGTGGCTCTTCCACAAAATACCACGGCCTGGGCGAGTCTATATTGAAGAGGTGGCGTTAGAAGAAGTTTAAGTTTAAAAAATGTGGCTCTCCAAAGAAATGTCCATGGTTGTCCTGTTGATATTTGGCTCTGTGGACTCGTGAGTTTGCCGACCACTGGACCAGACGATCTCACACCGTTGCTGAGGGCTTGGTTTACAGATGCCAAACTTCCTCCTTGTGTTTTCTTGGTTTTGGCTCCTGGTGACCTCTTCTAGTAGGGCAGCTTTTGAACATCCTAAAGCGTCATCATCATCGTCACTCACTATGGGATGAGATTTTTATTTTATTTATTTTTTAAAGAGTGTAGCACAAAGGAAGGAGGCTGCCCCCAGCAACTCCTCCAAGAGAGCCGAAGGGTTTCAGAGAGGGAGAGAGAGGGAGAGAGAGAGAGAGGAACATCAACGATGAGAGAGAATCATCGATTGGCTGCCTCCTGCACGCCCCCTACTGGGGATCAAGCCCACAACCTGGACATGTGCCCTGACCGGGAATCAAACCATGACCTCCTGGTTCTCATAGGTCGACGCTCAGCCACTGAGCCACCGCGGCCGGGTGCAGGTTGCTTTTGAGAATCCCTGGAGGAGGAGGGAAATGGATGTGTCCGTCATGTTTTCTCAGGCGGGTTTTCCTGCTGGGTCCCTGCCTTTCCTTCAGCCGCATGTTGTGAAACAACCACAGTTTCGCCCCAGGTGCTGTTGGCGGGGAGGGAGTTCTTAGAAAGCTGGCACGGATGCCTTTCCTCTGCCCCACAGTTACAGTAATTACAAATAAGGGCTCCTTCTGTGGAGGTTCCTACCCTATCATTCTGTTTCCAGTTGCCAAGATCGGTCTATGCGAGACACTCTCCTTGGGCTAGATGGCAAACCTAGAGTTGGTTTGGCTGTAACTTCGCTAAATTTAAAAAGAAATACTAACAGATTCATCGCTGCCATCAATGTATGGCCTCAGAATTGGCTTCCCTATTTTCGACTTTTCATTTTTCACCTCTTAGTGGACTCTGGGAGGCCTTTGTAGTTCATGTCTTTGGATCTCTTTCCTTTTGTCGCTTTTCTTTCTCCCTTCCTTCCTTCCTTCCTTCCTTCCTTCCTTCCTTCCTTCCTTCCTTCCCTCCTTTTTTCCTTCCCTCCTTCCTTCCTTCCTTCCTTCCTTCCTTCCTTCCTTCCTTCCTTCCTTCCCTTCCCTTCCCTTCCCTTCCCTTCCCTTCCCTCCCTCCCTCCTTCCTTCCTTCCTTCCTTCCTTCCTTCCTTCCTTCCTTCCTTCCTTCCTTCCTTCCTTTCTTTCTTTCTTTCTTTCTTTCTTTCTTTCTTTCTTTCTTTCTTTCTTTCTTCCTTTTTTCCTTCTTTCTCTGTCTTTGTTTCCTTATGCCAAGCTGACCTAAATTGTATAAAGACTTAAGAGACAATGATCTTAAAAGTTAATAATATCCCAGGGCCTCTCAGAGGCAAAACAAAGCTGAGCGCATCACGGACAACGAATGCCTCCCGCGGTGGTGGCCTAAGTCTCGGGCCCTCTACCACCACGCATGCTCTCACATCTACTATTTCTGCACGTGTGTGCTTTCGGCTTGACCAAATGGCATCATCGCACACGAGTTGTCCGTATCGTCACACATTTTTGTCTTGCCTGGAGCGCATTTCTTTCCCAGGGCCTAGGAGAAAGCTGAGCACACAGTGCCAAGTCCATTAGCACTGATCGATAGCGGCGATATGGCCAGAAAGGCCACGGTTTCTGCATTTGTCCATATTCTGAATCTGTACATAATGTGTCGGACTTCTGCGCTGGCCCTGACCGCAAGACTTTGAGGAGTCACTTAAATATCTCGGTACCCCAGCAACGCAGCCCGACAGCAGGAATGACACGGGTGTTGGAGGAATCACGTCCATGAAGAGGCGTGCTTTCTTAGATAGCTAGAAATGCACAAAGTCTGAATTATGGATGCACTCTATAAAGATTTTTTAAAAGATCAAGCGCCAAGCTGGTTCTTCCTACCAAGCCCTTTAAAATCTTTTTCGGCACCGAGGGATTTTTTTCCACTCATTGCTGGCAGGCCCTCAAGGTGACCCGAGAAAGGCGGTGTCTCGCAGACGGGGAGGCGGAGAAGTCGGCTCTGCCCCAGCAACTACACACACACACACACACACACACACACACACACACACTCTCTCTCTCTCTCTCTCTCTCACACACACACACACACACTCACACATACTCCTTCAGGAAAATAAATGACTGTGCGTGGGGCTCACACGTGTCCTTGCAGGCACCATCCTAGCTCCCCCAGATCTTTGCCAGCCTCAGTCCTACACCGAGCTGACGGGGTGGGCCGGGCGAGGCCGGGCAGGTGTGGAGGAGGGCCTTCCCGGGCGGCGCATCCCCAGCCAGGCTCCCTTCCATTTGTTTCCCTGGCCCTGGCTGTGTGTGCAGCGAGCCGTGCTGCGGCCGAGAAGCCCCAGAGAAAGGGGAGGCCCGCGGAGCTATTTTTCAGCATTACATACTTGGCTTCCTAATAAATGAGATCCAGAGCATGCAAACAGCCATCCTCTTAGGGGGAAAAAAGCCACAGACCCAATGCAACACAAAGTGAAAAAATACACGAGCCCAGAGGAGAGGCATTCCGGCAGAATTGGATTCCATGAACTGTCTTCTCGTAGCATCCACTCTCCCAGAAGGCTTTGTGTTGCTGAGATGGAAAAAAGTGCTAGGTCTTTCTGGTCCTCCAGCCAGCTCATTTCACCAGCAGACAGAGGTTCTTTCTTCCTTCCTTCCTTCCTTCCTTCCTTCCTTCCTTCCTTCCTTCCTTCCTTCCTTCCTTTCTTTCTTTTAATTATATTTTTATTGATTTCAGAGAGGAAGGGAGAGGGAGGAGAGAGAGAGACATCCATGATGAGAGAGAATCATGGATCAGCTGCCTCCTACACGCCCCCTACTGGGGATTGAGCCCACAACCCAGGCATGAGCCCTGACCCGGGAATGGAACCGTGATCTCCTGGTTCATAGGTTGACACTCAACCACTGAGCCACCACGGCCGATGCTCTATCCACTGAGCCAAACCAGCTAGGGCCGGAGGTTTATTTCTGTGTAAAAGCTGGGAAGGACACAGTTAAGACCCGGTCATATTGCACCTGGCTCCACCCCTGGGCTCACTGATGGGCAAGCACCATGGATTAGGAGGTTTTTATCAGCTCCCTGTGCCCAGCAGCGCATCAGGCCTGTCGACTGTCACGGCATGCGAGGGGGTGGACACCCGACGTGCCCATCCTTGCCCTGCGGAGTCTCAGATGCTCCGGGGCCCTGGCTTTTGGTGGCCTCTTCCAGTCTCTGGGCTCTCTGGGC
The DNA here is from genome assembly GCF_027574615.1 of Eptesicus fuscus. NCBI lineage: Eukaryota > Metazoa > Chordata > Mammalia > Chiroptera > Vespertilionidae > Eptesicus > Eptesicus fuscus. Next base: position 7,432,250 of record NC_072497.1, on the reverse strand, counting down.
TTTCCCATGATCCTTCAGCAAAAAAAAAAAAAAAACAAAAAAAAAATACCACCAAAAACAAACAAAAAACACACACCCACATTGGGATGCAACTCGGGATGTTGAGGTCACCAGCGCCGCTCGCTGTGTCAACTCAGGGAATCAGTGGGCAGTAATACAATCTCCCCACGTCCGCCAGGGAATCTAATATTTCACACAGAAAATAACAAAAGAGTCCCCCGGCCCCGGGGCAATATCCTGAAGTTGTTTGAGGTGAAAGAAAAGAACAGTCTTTGGGGCAAAAGAATGGAGACGCTTTAGCCGTAAACTCGGGTTGCCTTTTTGTCTTCCATCCCGCGGAGATTGACTCAGATGTATTCCAGGTGAGAAAAGAAATGGATCTCGCGTGCAATCTGGGGAGATTTCTCAGCCCTCTTTTTGTCGACCCTGGAGCCACCTGAAGTGATAAACGAGACCTTTCTGGGCCAAAGCCTCGCCACTTCCTCGTACGTTTTAAAAAATGGCACGTGGTAGATGTCCAGGCCTCTAGAAAACTCACAATGCTGATGCTTCATCCCTCTTTTTTTTTTTTTTTTAAAATATATTTTTTAAAATTGGTTTTAGAGAGGAAGGGAGAGTGAGAGAGCAATAGAAACATCATTGATGAGACAGAATCATTGCTCGGCAGCTGGGTCTCAAGCCTGCAACCCGGGCATGTGCCCTGACTGGGAATCCAACTGTGACCTCCTGGTTTATAGGTCGATGCTCAACCACTGAGCCACGCCAGCTGGGTTGCTGTGCCCCTCTTATTTGAACAGTCCTGGGAGAAAGGGTTGCAGAATAAGCTGCATCTTGCCGTCTCCGTTTCACCCCTCTGTGGATTCTAATGTGCAGGGAAATGAAGCAGCTGCTCTCCAGGACAAGGGTCCTGGCCCCCAAACAGAGTGCGAGCTGGTCCCCTGCTCTTTTCAGTGGGTAAAACACTGCCCTGTCCTAACAGCTCAGCCTCCTTTGCCCTTTTATTAATTACTAGAAGCCCGGTGCATGAAATTCGTGCACGGGTAGGGTCCCTAGGCCTGGCCGGCAATCAGGGCTGATCTGTGGGGTGACGGGCGGGGTGATCAGGGGGCCCCCACTGGCACCCGCCTTGGCTGGCCTGGGGCCTGGGGGCTGGGAGTAGCTCCTGAATTGAGCGTCTGCCCCCTGGTGGTCAGTGTGCATCATAGCGCCGTTCAGTCGATTTGCATATTAGGCTTTTATTATATAGGAAGACTGCTAGAAGGAAAGGGAAGAATGTAGGCCCTTAAAAATGCTGTCTTGAAAGTCTCTATCTTGGCTGACGTGGCCCAGGTGGCTTGAGGGTGGGACCGACAGAGGAAGAAGCACAGACAAGACAAGAGCCCCGGCACCCTCCCTAAGTCACCATTTCTCTTTCAAACCCTCGTGACACTCAAGGGTATGGAAGGAACAGTAACGAGCTACAATTTCAGAGACGAGGTTTGAGTCTTTCATGGTTCCACACAGGTCGTCATACTGTAGTGAGCTCTGCTCTCGTATATAAAAAGGAGGAAACGCAATGACTTCGTGTAGGTCTTGGGGCTGTTGGGGGAAGGCTGGGGCAGAGACGGTTGCTGCTCCCGGGCCCAGAACTCCGGCAGCGCCCGACCTTCCCTTTGGTTCATTAGTGTCACGTGACTGGTTGCGAGTGGAATATGCGTAGAAGGACGTGGCTGATGCAAACCTCTCCTCAGCCACCTGATTCCCCAGATGCCGGCTCAACGTACAGGTTTTTAAGGCCCTAAAGGACGACAGAATAACAATTAGGTGGCTCAGTCCCCAAGTCACCATGAAAATGTCTGTGTCCCAACCAGGAACTCCTGTATTGGACTTTTCCAAGAGAGAAAAAAAAAAAAATGAACTGTTCTACATGTGAAGTCACTGAGGTTTCAAGGTGTGTTTGATACAGATGCCAGATTGACCCAAATTAATACAAGAATCAAGAGGGGGGGGGGATATAAAACCATGTTGAAGCAAACTCTTAAAGTAATGTTCAGATTTAAGGATGTTTTATTGGTTAGATTCCGTAGAGTGTCATTGCTAAAATTATATTGACCTAAAATACTACTGGGCTAATATTTAGCCAATGCTCATTATGGAATGCAAATCCTACATCGTTTATCTAATTCCGTGGTCGGCAAACTGCGGCTCGCGAGCCACGTGTGGCTCTTTGGCCCCTTGAGTGTGGCTCTTCCACAAAATACCACGGCCTGGGCGAGTCTATTTTGAAGAAGTGGTGTTAGAAGAAGTTTAAGTTTAAAAAACTTGGCTCTCAAAAGAAATTTCAATCGTTGTACTGTTGATATTTGGCTCTGTGGACTAATGAGTTTGCCGACCACTGATCTAATTTATTCCTTCCAGCTACTTGAAGTCCTTGTGTTTCTGTTTTTCTTTGCCTTATAGTTGAAGAATGTGAGCTTTAGGGAAATTACGTCCCTTGCCTAAAATCATATACCTACCAAGGGCTGAGGGCTTTCATTAAAGTTTTACTTTTTTGTTTTCAAATCTTTCTTTTATACTACGGGATGGTATTCAAACGCCTTTAAACGCCTTTTAGAGGAACGTCAAATTGTTTCCTTCCTCCGTCTCGGAGGACGGGTAGCTAGATGGAACATTCTCTTCATTCCAGTAGGTCTGAACATCCTGATGTTCCTTTGAAAGGACATCCTTTGAAGCCATTCTCCAAGTGTGGGCCATGGCGTCTTCAGAACTATGCCATTCGTCATTGAGGTCTCCATCCTCTTGCTTTTAAAGGGACAGCTGAAGGCTTGAGCCGATGAAGGGTTGTTGCTGTTTTATTTCCCCCCCCCACCCTTCTGTTTTCCTTAAGCTTCCAACACGCGCTTGCCCAAATCGTGTGATTTAAGCTTGCTCTTTAATACATGTTTCCACCAGGTGAGGAACGGCTGGCGCATTCCATTTTGTCGGTAACGATTCTATATCTGTCACTCTCAGCAGGCCGCCTGTCCGTGGACGGTGGACCATTTTCACATTCATTTTGGAATAGTATTCGGGGTATTATTTTCATTCAAGGGCAGGCATTGGAACCAAGCTGATTACTTATTTCATACACTTTGAAACTCTTCGGGACGGTAATGAATGTTAGCCTTGACCCAGGGCGCTGCGGATGCACGGCCTCCTCCATCAAACATCTACTCATTCCATAAGCAACGCGTCCGCGGCATGGACCGTGTTCTCCTCTGGTTCAGAGACCCAGCTCCCGTCCCTTTGTCCACAGGTAGTTGGAGATGCCGTCCTCCGACTTGAGGATTCTGGTTTGGCTCAACTCTCTGCCGTGCAGATAAAAAACAGCCGCAATTTTCTGCTTGAATCTCTCTGTGACTAAATCCATTGATCATCCTTTCTCTCCGTGAGTGAGAAGTGTGTTTTCTCCTTAATAACTCCTATCCTTCTCCCTGGGATTTTTTTTCCCCCCTTCACTTCACTTGTTTGTGTTGTGCTGGTCAGCCCTCCGCGCTATTCCTCTGAGAGACAGAGAGAGAGAGTGCGCGGGATTGAAGTTATTTTATGCTTGGGCTCCCTCCGTCCCAATTTTCAAATCTTCATGTCAATTTTCACACATCAGTGTCATGTGGTGAATGCTATGGAAATTTCAGTGGGGTCCTTGGGAGGCAATTTAGACACGAATTTCTCCCCCTTCCCCGCCACCCTGCTGCAATCCCTGTCTTTTCTAAGAATAAGTGGGTCTATAATTAATGTGGATTTGAAAACATAGCGGCATTCAAAATTCTCGTCGCCAGTTTTCGAGGCCATGTCTTCTTTGCCGTATACACACAAAAGCAAAAACGCTTGCAAGCTCTCTCTCTCTCTCTCTCTCTCCTAATAAATGGGCTTGTGTAAAAGGAATAAAAATTACAGTTTGTTGGCAGTCAAGAGCAACTAATTACTCAGGAAGAAGCATGTTTTTATTTTTCAGAACTGCACTGAAAATGGTTTGTCATGCAATAAATTTGCTAATCACCAGTTAGGAAACACGGTGCCATCACCACCTCCCCGCAGTGGCTTCCTTTGAAAGTTGGTATGTTACCGTGTGGATAGGAAATTATATCTTTCTGGGAATGAACTTGACAGCAGACGTTCATTGAATAGCTGAAAACTCCCCGGCAGTCGGAATGCCAGCGGCATAAAACAGGAGCGTGGTTAATGGTGCCAAAGACGGCAACCGCCGACCTTGGCTTTGCTTGGAGATCAGACAGCCCTGACCCCTCCTCACGGGCATCATCTTTCACTTCCTCTTGCTCTTTCCCAAAGAAGGACACATGGGTGGCCTTGATTTTTTAAAATAAAAATGTTTCCATTGATTTCAGAGAGGAAGGGAGAGGGAGAGACAGAGATATCCATGATGAGAGAGAATCATGGATTGGCTGCCTCCTGTACGCCCCCTACTGGGGATTGAGCCTGCAACACGGGCATGTGCCCTGACCGGGAATCGAACCAGCAAACTCTTGGTTCATTGGTCGATGCTCAACCACTGAGCCATGCTTGATTTTTTTTTTTATATACTCTTCTGCAAAAGTCCCCTTTCCTCAGCCCCTTGCCATCCAATCAATGTCGATTCTGATAGATTTGCATAAGGTTTTACCAGAAGAATCTGGAGAATCACTTTCTGACCCGGAAAGAGAATCCCATCTCAGAGTCAAAGCGGATGTGTTGAGCTACCTTGAGTTCTGCCGGAATACTTCTGCTTCCTGTTCACATTCACACCCAGACAAGTCCTCCCAGTCCTGTGAGAGACTCGCTTAGAATGTGACAGACTCTTTTGATTTGATAGGATCAAAGAGGCTTTCTACTCATTAAGGTTCTCACAGTGACATTCCTTCTTGAGTCTGTTTTCCAACTTAGGGGCCCCCCCATGGAATGGAATTTGCAGAAAGTCTGTCATTTAGGGAGTCCTTAAGCTGCATCACAATAGGCCAGGCTCCGCCTTCTCATTGCTTCCATCTTGATCCCCCTCCTATGTAATTACCTTTGTGATCAAGGAGCTGGCCTTTTCCTTCTTTCCCGTTTCAGTGCATGAAGATGGAATGGATCCTTTTACATGAAATTAGAACCCTGAGTTCTAAGGCCCTAACCCAAAATGTCCCTGTCTTGACGATGCAATGGCCTCTCACTGGTTTCTCGCTGCCATCTCGTTTGTAAAATGGTTACTTACTACTAATGCCTCTTACCTACCACATGGACAGAATGACAAGGGAACCAAATTGTACTTTCATTTATATTTGCTGCTAAGTGTTCTACAGAACCAATGGAGACTTCTGATTAAGGCCTTCCCGGGTCTGTTAGGGCAAAAACAATGGAGCACAGTACTGTATATAGAGTGGCACTTAAATAGAACCGACTCTGGAACCAGAGTGCCTGGGTTCACACTGTACCCCCTTGCCCCCGAGACTGCATGTGCCATTACCCTCTGTGCCTTAGTTTCCTTTTCTATAACCTTAGGTTGTAGTCATAATTCCTATAAGATCACCGTAAGGGTTAAAAGTAATCCACGTATATCAGTTAGGGACACTTACCCACGCAACAATAGTATCTGTTACCACTACCACGTTTACTGAGAAGTTTCACCGACCTATTTTTCCCACATGTGAAATCCAGGCATGTGGAACTATGTAGGCAGCCCCCTAGGACATTGGTGCGGTTGCTGTTACTGTCAGAGAACACAGATGTGCAAATGTGACTTTAAAATATATTATTGGAATGCAGACGGGTGCAGCCACTGTGGAGAACAGTATGGAGTTTCCTCAAAAAACTGGAAATGGAACTCCCATGTGACCCAGGAATCCCACTCCTGGGAATATATCTGAAGAAACTAGAAACACCCATCAGAAAGGATATATGCACCCCTATGTTCATAGCAGCACAATTCATCATAGCTAAGATCTGGAAACAGCCTAGGTGCCCGTCAGCAGATGACTGGATCAGAAAACTGTGGTACATCTACACAATGGAATACTATGCTGCCATAAAAAAGAAGGAATTCTCATCATTTGCAGCAACCTGGATGGAACTGGAGAACATTATGTTAAGTGAAATAAGCCAGGCAATGAAAGAAAAATACCACATGATCTCACTCATTTATGGATAGTAAAGAACATTATAAACTGATGAACAAAAAGATAAATACAGAGACAGTAAAGCATCAAACAGACTGTCAAATTACAGGGGGAAGGTTAGGGAGAGGTGGGGGAGATAAGAGATCAATCAAAGGACTTGTATGCATGCATATAAGCATAACCAATGGATGCAAAACTCGGGGGGGTGAGGGCATATATGGGAGTGGGGTGGGGGGTGGCAATGGTAAGATATGTACACATATAATACCTTAATAAAAAATTTGAAAAAAATTATTGATTTTAGAGAGGAAAGGAGAGGGAGAGAGAGATAGAAACATCAATGATGATGAGAGAGAATCATTGATTGGCTGCCTCTTGCACGCCCCCTACTGGGGATCGAGCCCGCAACCTAGGCATGTGCCCTTGGCTGGAATCGAACCCAGGACCTTTCAGTCCGCAGGCTGATGCTCTATCCATTGAGCCAAACCAGCTAGGGCACAAATATGACTTTTTTTTTTTTTTTTTGCTCTAACCTAAGTATCTGTTGACTCCATAAATGAGTTCAGTAATACAGCCTCTGATTTCAGATCCTTTGCATGCATGTAGAATATCATGTAACTATGCCCTATTAATTTTTTTCTTTATTTGTTCAGTAGGACAAATTCAGTAGGCGTCAGAAATAATACACCTACATGTGGATGATAGGTTTGGACAAATTATGAGAAACGTGTCTCTTTTTCAACATGGAAGGACCACCACCCGGTCCTACATCTTTCCAGCTGGCAGGGCTCATGCGCTGCTTGCTGGCCTTGCAGCATCAGCCTGACATCTTCACTTCCGGGCCACCTCGTAGTCACTGATGATAAACGTAATGAGAGGGAGAGGTGGGGTGCAGAGGAAGGGGGCCAGCGTGGGCAGCGAGAAGGAAGAGATGGGACTGAGGGAAGCAGAACAAATAATGAGCTTTAATACCTTGGACACTGAAGCACCTGCTGAAGGCACGGTGCACTGCAGCTCATGACCCCGGTTCAAAGACGGACATCGGGCTCCGCTGGCCGTGAATCAAAGGAGCTTTCAGCGACCCCGCAAACCAGGGACTCCAACGTGCACCTCCAGGGCTGTGCCCATACAGAAGGCAACAAGGCGGGGTTTGATTTCATTCTGAAGCAATCAATGGGAAGCTAAACATTTCTGAGTATGTCACAGTGGGGTCTGTGGGCACAACTGCTTGAATTGGTGTGCCTGAGCAGGGCTACATGTGTGAGAAGGGAAAAAACAATGGATACAAAGATATTTATAGATATAAAGATATAACTGGACCTAGATATCTATCTATCTATCTATCTATCTATCTATCTATCTATCCATCCATCCACCTATTTATCTATCCATCCATTCATCTATCATCTATCCATTCATCTATCTATCCATTCATCCATCTATCTATCTATCTATCTATCTATCTATCTATCTATCTATCTATCTATCCATCCATCCATCCATCCATCCATCCATCCATCCATCTATCTATCTATCCGTCCATTCATCTATCTATATATTCATCTATCTATCTATCTATCTATCTATCTATCTATCTATCTATCTATCTATCTATCTATCTATCTACTTACCTACCTACCTACCTACCTATCTATTCATCCATCCATCTATCTATCTACCTGTCCATCTGCCCATCCATCCATCCATCCATCCATCCATCCATCCACCCACCCACCCACCCACCTGTCATCTATCTTTCCCTTTCTTTGTACCACTTGAAGCAGAACTCCTTTGAGTCTCTGCAGTAAAGGGCCCAGGTGTGGCTCAGCACAGCCAGGTAGTTGGGCCCACCCATGCCATCCAAGCTGGACCCTGGCTGTAATCCTTCTCCTAGTGCTTTCCTTTCCATACAGCTTCGGATCTTTAAAAAAGAGAGCGTTTTCCTGGGCTTTGCTTCTCGCCTGCTCCGTGAGTGCTGGGGAAAGGGCTGGCATGACAACCCCTCGAGGCTGAGTCCTGTTGATTAGGGGATGGATGGTGAGCAGCGGCTGTACTCGCACGCCCTCCTCAGTGACCCTTGCCAGCATCCCTCACCCATGACCCGGAGGGATGGTCTCCTGGGGAAGCAAGGTCAGGCTCTGTGTCCGTCAGCCTGCGTGTCTACTAGCTGTGTGACGGAGCATTTGCTGATGTTGACACGCATGCGGTGGAAGCGGGATGGAGGCTAGTTTCTCATTTCCCACTGAGCTGTCAAACAAAAGGGCCTGTGCTTATACGGGGTTTCACAGTCCTCCCTGGCCGTGCTTATACACCCAGCCTGCTGCTGCCATCCCTTAAGAACTGGGGGCGCTTTCCTTTAAGCTAAAGTCTGGAGAATAACACTTTCTGAACTAAGAATGTAGGCACATGAGCGCCTTTCTCCCCAATGTATAATTTGCCTGACAAGTATTCCTATCATAACATGTATTTTTTTTTTTTTTCCTCTCGGCTCCCTGTACTCATTTTGACGTTAAAATAAAACGCAATAATTAAGTGGACTAGAATACTTTAAGTAATTTGATTGGCAGGAACAATGACTGTTGACAGAAGCAACTGGAAAAACTTTACTTTCTCTTTCTATTGTACACGATTGGCTTAGTCTTGGAGCCCCAATCATGGGGGTTTCTATATCGGCAGATTGTCCAAATAATTGACCACTTGAAGGCCCAATGCAAGTGTTGCTGGTCTTTCGAGTAACTAGGCATTTTTCAAACTTCTTTTATGAAAAGCTTCTGTAACACATATGTACTTTTCGTGTGCTGGAATAATTCATCTCATCAGTATGGGAATGCCCAAGTCACCCTGATGGCTCATGGCACCAAAATAATACCATATTTCAAATCAGGATTATTTAAAAAAAAAATCCATGTAATATAGTTATTCTTAGTGGCAAACTATTCGTAAGGAAACAGTTCATCTGTTTTGAGGGCAGATTAACTATGTGTGGGGATTTAGCAGATGATTCGTTGATTAGGCAAAAAGAACAACAACAATGATGTCTGTAGACTAAGTCCAGAGTCCAGGGTGGTCAGCTGAGAAATTAAATCTGACATAGAACTTTCCTTAGTCCTACAATGCTCTGCTCAGGCACCTGAGACCAACCAGACTCTTGCCTCTGACGTCCCCTGTGTAGCTATCAGGAATGGGGGACTCTCCTGCCTACGTAGACCAATGGCAGTCTTGTTCACGTACCCCTAAATCAGCCTCACCACTTTGAAGCAGGCAGATCTGGGCTCCCAACCCCTGGCATTCTTTGTAAATGCCTGGGCCGTAAGTTCTCTACAACCGTTGTGATTTTCTTCCTTTTCCTCCCTTTTCCCTGACCCTGATCAGCTCCAAAGCCCATCACTACCTCTTTGAGCCATGGTTCCTAATGCCACAAGACAATCTCTCTCTCACACACACAATTACTTGCCGGTTACCCATTAAAATATGAACTTACACCCTAGCCAGTTTGGCTCAGTGGATAGAGCGTCGGCCTACAGACTGAAGCATCCCTGGTTCGATTCCGGTCAAGGGCACATGCCTGGGTTGCAGCTCGATCCCCAGTAGGGGGCGTGCAGGAGGCACCCGACCCATGATTCTCTCTCATCATGGATGTTTCTGTCTCTCCCTCTCCCTTCCTCTCTGAAAGCAATAAAAATATATTTAGAAGAAGTGAACTTACAACAGTGTTTAAGGAAGACTTTTTACTAGAGTAGCTTGTTTCCTGGAAGAGGACTTACGGGGGTGACACGGATGAGGGAGTTTATACGGCTTGGTCTTCCCTACACGATGCCTCCAGCCTGTTACTCATCGTGGGATAAGCATTTTATACATTGTAAGTCATTTACTTTGGCATGTTTATTTAAAAAGGTCTTTGACTAGATGGCTGTGTGTGAATACACTTTTCACATGCTCTTGAGATTTGCAAGTCCATGAAATGATGCAATTGTGGTGATGACTGTTTAGCAGATAAAAAAAAAGAAAAGAAAAGAAAAGAAAAGAAAAGAAAAAGAACAGACACAATGAGCCACTTTTCCAAGATCATGTTGAAAGTCAGTGCCTGAATCTTAGCCAGAGCCCAGGAACAAGTATCTATGCTTTTATTAGGACTTTTGAAAAATAATCATCTAAAAGCAGCTTGGCAATAGCTGAACATCAACTTCTGCACGGAGAAGGAAAACACAAACAAATAGTTAAAAAAAATTATTTGGGGGAGTAGCGGCAAAAGTGAACAACAATTTCACTTCAAAAAGTCCATTTTTTGTACTGTAACTTTGTTATGTTATCTCACTTAATGCTCTCATCACAAGTAAAAGAAATGTTTCCTTTAATTTATGAATGCAGTAAATCTTAGAGAGGTTAAGTGGCCAAAGATTGCACAGCTAGTGAGGTAGTGCATGGAGCTGGAATTTGCAGGTAGAACAAAATCCCATTTCCCCCCCCCCCCCAAATATATTTTTATTGAGTTCAGAGAGGAAGGGAGAAGGAGAGAGAAATAGAAACATCATGATGAGAGAGAATCATTGATCAGCTGCCTCCTATATGCCCCACACTGGGGATTGAGCCTGCAACCTGGGCATGTGCCCTGACTGGGAATTGAACCGTGACCTCCTGGTTCATAGGTCGACGCTCAACTGCTGAGCCACACTGGCCGGGCTAAAATGCTATCTTTTGTTCCTTAGGCTCCATAATGCACAGATGAGCAAAGCTCTAAGTTTAGCTCCACGGCACATGGATTACTGATGGCACCTCTTTATCAATAACTAGAGGCCTGGTGCACGAAATTCATGCACGGGGGAGGGGGGTCCCTCAGCCCGGCCTGCACCCTCTCGCAATCCGGGACCCCCCGGGCGATGTCCAACTGCTGGTTTAGGCCCAATCCCTGTGGGCTATCCCTCTCGCAACCTGGGACCGCTGGCTCCTAACTGCTTGTCTGCCTGCCTGCCTCATCGCCCCAACCTCTCTGCCTGCCTGCCTGCCTGCCTGCCTGATCACCCCTAACCACTCTGCTTGCCTGCCTGATTGCCCCTAACTCCCCGCCTGTCTCTCTTGATCGCCCCTAACCACCTCTGCCTCGGCCCCCACTGCCGCGGCTTTGTCGGGCAGGATGTCCGGAATGACGTCCAGAAGGTGGTTCGGCTGTCTGGTCTAATTAGCATAATACCCTTTTACTATTCTAGATAGGCTGTTCCAAAATCTGAACATTTGTCACAAGGAACAGTGGGAAAGAGTATGGGTGTATATGTTCACTCCTCCTTTCTGAATAACATTCACGAGTAGGCTGTCTGTACCAGGGACCACCTCGCACCAGGTCTCTCTATTTCCCTGGTTGTACTTTTTGCTGCTTTAAAAAGCATTTACATTGTATTAATAGGTTCAAAGTTAAAAAATGTGTCGACACTCCCCCACCCCTTCTGTCCCCAGGCGACTCGGTTCCCCTTTCCAGAGAGAGCCAGTGCCAGCAGGCCAGGGTGCATCATTCCTGGGATAGTCGATGAATACGCAGGCATACGGGAGTGAATGTGTTCCCTCCCAACAGCCGCCTGCCTGCAGATCATTCTTGCAGCGATTCCCGAATGAGCTGCCTCATTCACTTTAGCAGCTGCTTTGTATTATGCTGTTTGCCTTGACCATGACTTACTGGACTAGATCCATTTTGATAGGCACTTAAGTTGTTGCAAACAATTGGCTGGCTCACAATAGGCTTGCGGGGAACATCCTCACACATGCTTCTTTGCACACACGTGTCAGTACATAGGAATGATGGATTTCCAAAACTGGAAGAAGCTCTGGTCGCAGAGCCTGCATGTTCACATGTTGGGCAGATTTTTTCTAAAACGACCCCCATCTCTGACGTGGAGTGATGGTACACTACTTTATTTTATTTTGATAATCTGGAAGGAGAAAAAAAATATATCTCATTGTGCTGTTAATCTGTGCCTACTTTTATCTGGGTGAGAGCAAGCATGCTCTTTTTAAATACTATGCATATAAGACCCTTTTGCGTTTCCTTTTCTGTGAATGCTCCGATTAGGCCGTTTGTCCATTCTCCTACAGCTGAATGGTCTTTTTCTTAATGACTTAGAAAAATGTTTAGGAATGTTTCTATATTTAAAAAAAAAATTATTGCTGCCCTCGTTGGCCTGGCTCAGTGGATAGAGGGTCAGCCTGTGGACTGAAGGGTCCTGGGATCAATTCTAGTCAAGGGCATATGCCTGGATTGTGGGCTCGATCCCCAGTGCAGGGCATGCAGGAGGCAGGCAGTCAATGATTCTCTCTCATCACTGATGTTTCTCTCTCTCTCTCTCTCTCTCTCTCTCTCTCTCTCTCTCTCTCTCTCTCTCTCCCCCCTCTCCCTTCGTCTCTGAAATCAATAAAAAAATATTTTTTTAATGATTGCTTTGGCGAATAGGTACCAAACACTTTTCCCACGTGTGGCTTTTGGCTGCGCTTTTGCTGTTTGCGTTCTGTATTAGGTCTTTAAATACATTACCACGAATCTTCGAGAACCCTGCGAGACAGGTTTCATCCTTCTTACGTGTGGTTGGGAGAGACGGCCGATCAGAAAAGGTTAAAGGCTGTTTCCCTATTGCCCAGCGAGTCGGTGGGGACAGGAGAGGATGGGATACAGACCTTTGTGACCCGCAAGTCAGCATTCTTTCTGCCATGTCACACTGCCTCCTGGGCTGAGCAAGTCCTCAGATTCCTGGGCCTTATTTCAGGCCGATGACTCTGCTTCTGTGGGCTGTGAGCTCCGGGGTCGGCGTTTTAAACCCGCACCCACATGCTGCTCTGGCTCCATGAAGCTTGAAGGCCTACTGCTTCCTTCGTTAGAGTGCTTCTCCTTGCTTTGCATGCGTGGATTCCCCGGCCATCTTTGGAAATTCTATAGAAAACAAGATGCTTTAGACCAGTGATTCCCAAGGTGGGGGGAAATTTGATTTTTTAAGGGGAGCAATTCGAGTTATTAACAGTGAGTTTTTTTGCATTTCTTATGGTCCTAGGGGCCTCATATACAGTCTATAAATATACACTGAGTGGCCAGATTATTATGATCTCTGAACGCATAATAATCTGGCCACTCAGTGTGTGTGTGTGTGTGTGTGTGTGTATGTGTGTATGTATGTGTGTGTATATATATATTATATATATATAATATATATATATATATTATACATATATATATATATATATATATAATTGTATATGTATAATATATATATATATATATATATATATATATATATTAGAGGCCCGGTGCATGAATTTGTGCATGGGTGGGATCCGGCCAGCTTAGCCAGGGGGAGGGGACATGGGTGGTTGGCTGGCCTGCCTGCTGGTTGAACTCCTGGTCAAGGGGACAATTTGCATATTAGCCTTTTATTATATAGGATATACACTGAGTGGCCAGAGTATTAAGTGTTCAGAGATCATCATAATCTGGCCACTCAGTGTATATTGTGACATATTTATGCATTTCAGTTCTCTATTATATGTTTTGAAACTATATTTGCTATATTGCCATATCACTTCATATTATTATTATTATTGTTTTTTAACACTTTCATAGTGATTTCTTCCTCAGTCCTTCCACTGTCCTTTCATTCTCTCTCATGGACGCCATGTTCTTTGGAAGCTTGTTTAGACCAAGTTCAAGGCCTTTGAGGCTTTCTCCATGCGAATAGGAGCTCACATTTTGAATAATAAGAATTATAGGTCATGGGGGCGGGGGGAGCATCAGGATGTTAGAGATGCTTAGGTGGGGCACGGCCCAAAAAAGGTTGGGGACCACTGTTTTAGACCATCCGGGGCAGTGGTCGGCAAACTCATTAGTCAACAGAGCCAAATATCAATAGCACAACGATGGAAATTTCTTTGGAGAGCCACATTTTTTAAACGTAAACTTCTTCTAACGCCACTTCTTCCAAATAGACTCGCCCAGGCCGTGGTATTTTGTGTGGAAGAGCCACACTCCAGGGGCCAAAGAGCCGCACGTGGCTCGCAAGCCGCAGTTTGCCGACCACGGATCTGGGGGTTTCTGCATCCCAGGGGGAACAGCTAGCAGGGAATGGCAACGTTTTGCATGACCTGTTCCCTCTCCGGCCCCGGGAACTGTGCATTTAGGGATGAGGTGGGGGAACGTGGAAGAGGGGTCCTCTGCATCGGATCTGAGCAGCTAGGCCCTGTCACACTACGCTGCTGGGACTGTCCCTGGGCCGCTCGCGCTGGGGAAATCCGAGCACATTGCCCTGCAGTTCATTTTGCTTCTTCCAGCTCCGCGGAGGCCATCAGCCCAAGTGTCTGACGAGCATTTCCGATGCTGAAATAAAAGCCCTCTCAGCATTTCTTCTGAGTGAGTTTGTGTGTGTGTGTGCACACGCGTGTGCGCGCACATGTGCTTGAGGCATAGGAGTCACATTCCCCCGGAGGGCCCCGATGAGCCAGTCTCCACGGAGCCCCTGCAGCACCAAGCCAGGAGCCCCGAGCTGTCTCTGGGAGCCGTCACACCCGTCCGTAATGACCGCTGGAGGACGGAGTTATATAGACATCCAGTGGAGGAATTAATTATGGGGAACAGGAAGTCCCTCTAGGAACACACTGCCGCTTTAACACCTCCCAGGTGAATACCCTGCCAGTGGAGTGAGGAGGCCGCTCTGTTGGCTCAGTACTGGCAGGAGCCTGCTCTACATAACAATGGCCCACGAGGCACAACTGATTAAAGCAGGGGGCCTAGGGCAGGAGGGGGGGGGGTGCGGCTTGTCAGCGATGGCTTATCTTCCAGTGGAGAGGAGCCAGCCTGCAGGGCAGGCCCACCTTTGGCTGGTTTTTCTGTTTATTTGGCACTTGTTTTATTCCTTCTTCTCTCTCCCCCCACCTCCCACCACCCTATTTTATGCCTTTAACCCTATCTAGGTGGTTCCCCAGAGAAAATAAGTGCACGAGCCCATCTCAGGAGTGAATTACAGTGATCCCCCAGGCCCCCCCTCACAGGAGGCAGGGTGTACACTGAACTCAGCTTGTCAGATCCCCATCTCCCCTCAGAGCGGGGCGAGGAGGGATTGACGGGCCATCCTGCGCGTTTGCCCTGTTGCTTTCGTTTCTACGGCAGCTGCTCCCGTCCAAAAGCCCGCAGGCTGGTCCATTCCGTGGGAAGGGAGGGCCGTTCTCGGGGCCTTTCGCGAGGTTCGGGTCATCCTGGTAAGGTGCTTCACGGTGCTGTGGCCTGAATGGGGTCGTTTAAATGTGTACCGCTATTCTGTGCCTTCTCACGGGTAGACCCGGGCAGGAGCGAGGGAAGCGACAGAAATACCATTCAAAGGCAAAAGAGAACAAGGACAGGAGAAAGGCGGGCAGGCAGCCTAGCAGGACCCTACGATACCTGCGTGGCAGCAACGCTGTTTCGGAGACTTGCCCAGGTTCATAAAATCACTGGAGTGGTGACCTCTTCATAAAAACGATAGAAATAGTGTCTTCTTTAAAAGAAAGACTTCCTTGGCCCCTAGCCGGTGTGGCTCAGTGGATAGAGAGCATCGGACTGCGGACGAACGGTCCCGGGTTCGATTCCAGTGAAGGGCACGAACCTCAGTTGCAGGCTCCTCCCTGGCCCTGGTTGGGGCGAATGCAGGAGGCAACCTATTGATGTGTTTCTCTCACGTCGATGTGTCTCTCTGTCTTTCTCTCTCTCTTCCACTCTCTCTAAAAATCAATGGAAAAATAAAAAAAAACAAAACACAAAAAAACCCTTCCTTGTCTCAACTTGCTTAAGTAAAAAGGTGATTGGGATCAAAATCTGGATGAGTTTGACAACAGACGTATCACTTACATGGATTCCTTTGGTGAGGCAGAGTTAGCTCTGTGGAGGGCATTATGGAGGAAGGAATCACACGGGGGATGAACACACACACACACACACACACACACACACACGTGCCCACACAGGGACTTTCCCCCTTTTTCCCCTGCAATCTGTCTGCCAACATGACCCTTCAGCACCTCCCCCAAATCGACTCCTGCTGATTGAAATGTGGAGACAGGCAGGTGGGTGTGGGGACCCCGTGTGTCCGGGATGGTGTAGGTCCAGCCCCAGATGAGCGGGCAGAACAGAAAGGCCTAATTGCCCTGTTCACAGACCTCCCACACCCCAGGGGACACACACCCGCTTCTCTCACTGTTCACGGTGGTATTTCTGCATGCCCACTGGCAAGCATCGGCAGGTCAGGAATCCTTGTGACACGGTAGAGGACAGAGGGCAACACACATGACCTTTTTGGTGGTGGGTGGTGTTTGTGCGCCTGTGTGGGGCATGTGGTTGTGTGTGCAGGTGGGTCTCGGGGCGGCCACCCAGCCACCGTCCCTGGTTCCGCTTCACACCATCACACGGAGGTTCTACCCTCCATGTGACCGCCCCTTCTCTCCTACCCGCTGCCTTCTTCCTCTCTGCCCGACATCCACCAGTTATTTCCGTTCGGTGTCAGCAGCACACCAGACACGCGGAGAGGTAACCTTTCCTCACGCCGATGCTCTTAAGCCATTACTCCAAACCGGAGCCGCACTTGTCAGCGGTGACTTCCGTCTCTAATAACTTCTCTTCGGAGGTGCACGTGGCGTCCGGGCGCTTAATGCTGTGGCCCAGGGCTCCCGGAATGCCTTTCCAGGTCATTTAGAGCCATCCATCTGATCTGCAGCAGCATCAGTCAATCTCCCAGCCCCGCGCTTCCCCTCACTGCCAGGTCCTTTATTAGTTCTCTCAGGGCCATATTGGGGGTGATCTTAGGCAGCCATATCGGCCACTGAGCTTGCAAAGACTTTGAGCTCAGGCATCGCTGCATGCTTGGGTCCTGAATTCTGTCACTTCCCTGTGAGATTTTTTCCCCCCTCCTCTGTCTTTTTCTCCTCTGTGGTTTTACTGGACTCTTGTTTAAAAGGCCTTTGAGCCCTAGCCCAGTGGTTGGCAAACTCATGAGTCCACAGAGCCAAATATCAACAGGACAACGATTGAAATTTCTTTGGACAGCCAAATTTTTTAAACTTAAATTTCTTCTAACGCGACTTCTTCAGAATAGACTCGCCCAGGCCGTGGTATTTTGTGGAAGAGCCACACTCAAGGGGTCAAAGAGCTGCATGTGGCTCGAGAGCCGCAGTTTGCCGACCACAGCCCTAGCTGATTTGGCTCAGGGCTTAGCAGGGGTCCTCAAACTTTTTAAACAGGAGGCCAGTTCGCTGTCCCTCAGACCGTGGGAGGGCCGGACTATAGTTAAAAAAAAACTATGAACAAATTCCTATGCACACTGAACATATCTTATTTTGAAGTAAAAAAACAAAACGGCAAAAACACTTGCATGTGGCCCGCGGGCCGTAGTTTGAGGACGCCTGGCTTAGAGTGTGCGCCCATGGACATAAGGGTCACGGGTTAGATTCTGGTCAAGGGCATGTGCCTCGATTGCAGGTTTGATCCCAGGAGGGATGGGTGCAGGAAGCGACCAATCGATGTGTCTCTCTTGCATCTATGTGTTTCTCTGTCTCCCATCCCTTCCACTCTCTCTAAAAATCAAATGGAAAAATATCTTTGGGTGAGAATTAACAACAACAACAAAAGGCCTTTTACGCAGCCCCGCCTGCAGGACATCGTAAATCTAGAAACGGACGCAGCCGTCGGTCGATGGGGTTGCCATAACTGGTCTTGTTTGGGAACGTGTATGTACCGTCTTACTGAGCATGTGGGTTTCGGAGCGCCCTCATCTCATGCCTGTTGCCTTTTGGGGACTTGGGGAAGGAGAAACAGGCTTTGTAGTTTCAACTGATCTTGATTTGTATTTCAGAGTGTAATTAATAATAATCATACCAGCGAACAAATATCAAATGTTACTTTGCAATTGTTATCTTGGTTAATGCATGGGTATGCGTTGGTACACACACACACACACACACACACACACACACACACACACACACACACGTTCTATTGGTTGCCCATTTTATAGATGAAGTAACAGAGTACTTCAGTAACTTGCCCAATACCACCCAGTTAGGAACTGGAACAATGAGAATACGAACGTAGGTACTTCAGTAGTGACCCAATCTCTCTCTCTCCCAATAAGAAGCCATTATTAATGCTGTATGACCTGCAATATGGTCACAACCATATATGAGATGGTTACTGAGAAGTTACTACAACCGTGAGATACACGTCAGCCCCATCTTTTGAGTGTCCACACGCACCGCCCTGCCATCTAATGCGAAGGCAGAGATAATCTATTAGCATCACGAGATGAATTTTTAATGCGTCAGGGGTGTCTGCCAAAAAGTAAATGGATTGGAGAAGCAGACAGAGAGGCCGGGAGTATTGATAAAGGAAGGTGCCCTCATGTCTGTCTGTCTGCTTCCCTCTTTCTACCTTCCCACCTTCTTAAAAGTCTCCCCACCTCCACTGCCCTCCACAGAAGAGTTGGTATCTAAGGGCAACACTCGGATTGTATTTAGAGAAAAGTCCTCTTAGTGGAAGAGTAATGATGGTATTGCTGGTGCCCAGGCTCCATCCCAATGCAGGTAATTATGCTCTGCCTTTTTAATTTTTTTTTCTTTTTATTTGGCTTTTACAAACAAATCATTAGTATGACAGAGAGGAGTGACAGATATCCACAAGAATATGAAACACCAGAGGAGGCGCCATGTACATAATAGATGAGTCCTCTTACAGATGTAATACATCTATGATACTTCCAACAATAAAGATAAATTAAAAAAAAAAAAAAAAAGCCGAAACCGGTTTGGCTCAGTGGATAGAGCGTCGGCCTGCGGACTCAAGGGTCCCAGGTTCGATTCCGGTCAAGGGCATGTACCTTGGTTGCGGGCACATCCCCAGTAGGGGGTGTGCAAGAGGCAGCTGATCGATGTTTCTCTCTCATCGATGTTTCTAACTCTCTATCCCTCTCTCTTCCTCTCTGTAAAAAATCAATAAAAAAAAAAAGAAAAAAAAAAGAAACACAGGACTTTTATTTCTTTAAAAAAGAAAGAAAAAAAAGATGAATACTCTTTGTCAAGTATAAAAACTAAGTTGGAGCCCTGGCCAGTGTGGTTCAGTGGACTGCTCTGCCTTTTTTCAATTCCCTCTGCCATTCCTGTGGATTCTCTCTCTCTCTCTCTCTCTCTCTCTCTCTCTCTCTCTCTCTCTCTCTCTCCCTCCCCCCCTCCCTTGCTCTCCCCCCTCCCTCTCCCTCCCCCCCCCTCCCTCCCTCCCTCCCTCCCTCCCTCCCTCCCTCCCTCCTTCCTTCCCTGAACAGTTGTACCAGGTTGCTGGGCTGCTGTTCAACATCTGCCTCCCCAAAGAAATACACATTACAAGCGAGTGAAGTGACGTCTCTTTCATGATGACTTTGCTGAAAGGAAGCTGACAAATGGCAGGGGTGGAGTGCCCCTTTGATGTGGGTCAGGGGACGGCTTGCGGCTGGCCTCAGGTCCCTGGAGTTCCCAGCCTGGAACAAAGTACACAGACCGTTCTTTTCAAGAAAATGAGGCTTGATGTTGGGCGGGATGATGGACGGGCCCCCCGCTGGCGTGGGCCAAGGCGGGCACTGACCTCCCCAGCTGAGGGGCTTGTCCAAATGCCTTTGAGGGGCATCTGGGGCCCCGTCTTGCAGAGAGCCCTCCCGAAACCACTGGGGCCCCAGCCGCAGCTCTCGTCTTACTGGTAGACCTTCCGTGGACCACGCTTTGGACCTTCTGACCTCTGCTCCCCTCTGATCTCTTCCTTCTTGGCAGAAGCACCCACAGATGAGAGGATCGTTTCCAATTTCACCTACATCATCACTTCTTCCTCTTCCCTGGGGACGCAGGCTTCCAGAGTGGCAGCGTGCTTAGCACACGCGCCCAGACACCCTCCTTGATTCTTCCCCTCCCTAGGGGTCCTGAGCAAGACCTGCCTCCTCTGCACACGCCCAGTATGTTTTTTTCTGCACCCCTTCCCAATTCTCCAGTTTTTTTAAAAAAATCTTAGTGCCTTTACTTTTAACCAACCAGATTAAAAACGGGCAAATAATTCTGATCGTAACCTCATCTACATGGTTGGTATGTCAGATATACACCCCGTCCATCCCCCAACATCATAGCAGGTGTCCCACCCCGCCTGGCTGCTCCACACCTGCATATGCAAATTAACCTGCCACCTTTGTTGGGTTAATTTGCATACTCACTCCTGATTGGCTGATGGGCATCTCGGAGGTACGGTCAGTTTGCTTATTTCTCTTTTATTAGTGTAGATACCCATGGATTGTCCCTAAATTGAAAGGAAAAACAATCTCTGATAAAATGTCTTAGATTAAAAAGCAAGTGATTTATGCAGCGAAATTCATGAGCTACTTCAGAGAAAAAGCCCAGGAGTGATGGGGGAAAAAAAAGAAAGAAAAGAAAAAGAAAGAAAAAACACTTCTGCAATAGGAGATGCAAAAAGCCAGCAAAAATAGAATTATTTTGTTTTAGGTAGAGAGGGCGGGGAAGCCCAGTTATAATCTTGTAAAGTTTTATAATACACCTGTGAATGCTTTTTGGCAGCATCAGAGCAAACGTGGCTCAGAGACAGGTAATTCTATAATAATTGCAATTCTTTTGGCGTCTTCTACAAATTTACCTCCCATATATATCTTAGACCTAAAACAAAGCAAAACAAACAAACGGGGGAAAAAAAACAACAAGTCGAAGAAGGATTTCTGTTGGCTGGGGGAGAACACACTTTGGTCAGTGGAATATTATTCTTTAGTACCAGTCCTTTTTCCAGTCGATTCCCTGAAATTACCAATTTTGGGCTCAAAAGGGGAAAATAACCTTAAAATACTAATAACAAGAGAGATCTCAGGTGCAGGCTTTTTATGTCATCAGTGACCAAACAGAACACGTTGTCTTACTAGCTTCAATGTGGACAAAGTACAACGTGAAGCAATTGCTGAAAAAAGGGAAGAAAAAAAGTGACAACCCGGCTACTCTTGTGGATATGGGGTCAGGGCAATAATGCATCATCTTTGCAATTTAATTCATAGGTGCTTTACCATACTGCTTACCTAAAAGTGGTTGCTCAAAAGGGTGATGGACTAAACCTATGCATTCTGTTCAAGCAAGGAGAGACTGCACGCCCCTCCCCTCCAAAAAACCTTCAGCCATTTAATGTTTAAAAGTTGTTGTGTGTTTTTTTTTTGCATGAATTAGAGAGTTTGGTGGAAGCACTGACAGCTCCAAAACCAAGCTCTTGTCTGCATCTAATTCCGTCTTCGCAGCTCTCCGAAGCTGCTAAAGCTGGTCTTAGAGCCTGATGCTTTTGTTTCCTGATGGTGTGAAACAGCTGCCGCTGTTCTGATGAGACACCCATTTTCCGTTTTATTTTTGCAAGATGTTGGCTACATCAGGCCCAGCGAAGTAGGCAGCCAAGACGCCGCTTGCAGCAGAAAGCAGGAAAGGGGGGACAAGGGCCATCCTCAGAGGCAGCTGTTTCTGAAAATGGGGGCTGGAGAGGAGACGGCAAAGCCAAGCTCAGCTCCACAGTCAAGGGCCATGCACGGGGATTTTGCATGGAGAACAGAGTGGTGACTCCAGGGAGGGAGGATCAATTACCTCTTTATTTAGCAACTAGAGGCCCGTTGCATGAAGATTCGTGTAAGAATAGGCCTTCCTTCCCCTGGCTTTGCTTCTTGGCCACCTGGGAGCCTGTAAGTCTTTGCTCCCAACCAGAGCACTGCTCCTGTAGCTCCTTCTGCTCCCCGCCCTCCCCATCATAGCAGGTGTCCCGCCCTCCCCGGTCACTCCATGCCTGTGAATGCAAATTAATCCACCATCTTTGTTGGGTTAATTTGCATACTCACTCCTGATTGGCTGATGGGTGTCGCGGAGGTATGGTCAATTTGCATACTTCTCTTTTATTAGTGTACATACCCATGGATTGTCCCTAAATTGAAAGGAAAAACAATCTACCTGGAGAAACTCTAACCTCAGCTTGTCCTTGAGGCACATCAGCCTCCATGCTCCCATGCCACATTTTGCTCATAAGCATGAAGTCACAATCTTGCCCCTCCAGCATGAGTGCTAAAAACTTGGAACTGTGAGTTTCTGACTTCTTCTTAATAACAAGGTGAGGCATGCCTGTGAGGTTGGACCTGTGGTGAGGCGGGTGGCTCTAGGTGGAAACTGCTTTCCAGCTCACCAGGGTCCTGACCTGATCTCCTCATTTCAACCTTCCCCCGGCTGCTGCAGGAGCCTGTCTATGTCACCCCAGAAGTAAGGGCATCCACTTCAGACAGGGTTCCCCTGTGTGCATTGCCTCCCGTCTTGCTCTCTGAAGACCCTTGTCCTAGAGCTTTGAATGGAGCTTTGATGGACTTCTATCTGGAGACCGTCAAACTGGAAGTTTGCAAGGGTAGGGCAGATGTGTGGAGGGTGCGTTAATGTCTCCATGCATAGACAGCAGGACTACCATGTTGGCTGTTAAAAATGGGCACTCCACCCACTTCAGCTGGCAAATGGTTGCTGCTCTGAGGTTGTGGAATCCCTGCCCGCCTCCGCCTACACTAGCGGCTTTGGCTGTACCTGTGGGGACCAGTTAACATCCAGGGTCCCCAGAGCCCTGCCCTAACATTATAGCCAAAATCCGTTTGGATTCATTGGTGCCTGTACCCTACTAGTTGTTAAATATTTTGAATGTCACCCCGAGTAGAAGCTAAGGAAATCTTTTACCTGGAGCATAAATGGGGTGTGGTTGCTTCTCCCATCTCTCCTCATCCCTGCATCTCTTACCACCCACTCCCTCCTCACCGTGTGCCTTCCAAGGAAGTCTTCTTTTCCAGAAGTTACAGGCAGTTGAACAGCAGTGGGCTGAGCTGTTAGGGAGCTCTTAAGCTGCTGGATCACTACAGGCTCAACTTGATTACATCTGAGCGGGAACATTTCAGAATGAGGGAACGCGGCACTGGAGCGTGGCTAGAAAATTGTGTGTTCCATATGTGTGGGGTTTTGTGCTGCCATGTCTCTCCTTGTATCCTCAGTCAGGCGGGCTGCAGCGATTCCTTTTTCTCCCCTTCCTTTTGTCCATTTTATAAAACTCTTTTAAGAGGCATTTGCTATCCTTAACAACTAGTTATAATAGTATTTTCATGGTGACAAAAAAAAAAAATGCTTCCAAAATGATCCAACAGAAATGAGCTAATTTGGCTCAGAATGTATGCACACTTGCTGTTTTTATTCTTTCCACCGTCATGTATGTGGGTCACATGGTATTTCCTCCCAACAACACCCCCCAGCAGTTTTAATCATTGTCAAATTGAAGATATGGGTGTGCATTTTGCACAAACAAGGATGCTAGATTTGGAGTCTATAGACTCTGGATCAATGATCATCATTGATTAAATGGGGTGACCTAAGAAGAGTCACGTTCTTATGCCTATGAATGAACAAGGTTGGACTAAGTGTTAGCCTCAGCTCCCTGCCAGCTCGAAGGTTCTGGATTCATTGATGTGGCATTTCTGTGCTCACAGCAGCAATAATGACACGTGCAGAGTGTTTTTCTAGACATCATCTCACTTGAACCTGATGGCCACTCTGACAGGTAGGCAAAAACGCATAAAGGATTCCCAGCAGCTTGGAGCTGGAAAAGAAAGGAAAAAAAAAAAAAAAACCCAATTAGGAAATTCATGAATTACCCTCCTGAATTACCCACTCCAATTTCAAAAAATTAAATGCTGGTTTATGGAAGTCATTCATTCTGCCTCCATCACAGGTGTTAGCATCTGAATGTGTTGGCTGAGCTTGGCGTCCTGGTGTGAAATGAGAGCTACGCAGCTAGTTGTTAGACATATGTGTTTGCGTGTAAACATAACTATGTATATAAACACCGTGGGAGGTGGGAGGGGGGTGTCTTCAAGCAGGAGGATGGATCGGAGAAGGAATGGAATTACCCATTAGCTTCCGCAAGCAGAGAGAGGCATCTAATGTGTATCAACTGCCCAATGTGTGCTTAATTAATTAGTTAATCACGTGACCTTAATTAATCTTCCCATCAGTGCTATGTGAAGTACATATTAATTCACCCATTCTACAGATGCAGAAACCTCCGCTCAAGCAGCTAATTGGAAAGGTCAAGTTATTTATTTTTTTGGTATATATATATTTTTTTATTTCAGAGAGAAAGGGAAAGGGAGAGAGAGAGATACAGACTTCAGTGATGAGAGAGAATCACAGGACCAAGCTTTAAAACCAGGCCCTCGCTGTACTGTGCAGGCTCAAAAAAACCCAAAATGGGTAACCACTTTCTTAGTGCCTGCTTTATAAGTCTACTGGTAGGCCATCGCGCGATATTGCGCACAGTAGGGTGGCAGCTGCTTCCGTGGGAGGCAGGCCCGCCGCTGTCTCCTCTCAGGACCTGTGCTTAGCCGCGTAGGCTGCGGGCTGGACCCCCTGTCCCCCAGAGGCCCTCCGAGGCCCGGGCATCGCCACGGTGAGGAAGCAAGCATTTTTCCAGGCCATTCATGCTGCCCGCTCTCAGCGGCAGCCTCCCTAGGACTGGGGGGCTCGGGCGAGGCTGAGGGGACTGGGCGCCGCCATCTTGTGGCTATGAGCGCCACCACCTTTGTGACAGAGTGATGGTCAATTTGCATATTACCCTTTTATTAGATAGGATTTTAATTGCCTTGGTTGGAGCATAATAATGAGACTGTTGTTCCCCATCCACAGTCACTCACCACATCCCTGAGACCCAGGTGTGTCCTGGGTTATGGGCTAGAGCAGTGGTCGGCAAACTCATTAGTCAACAGAGCCCAATATCAACAGGACAACGATTGAAATTTCTTTTGAGAGCCACATTTTTTAAACTTAAACTTCTTCTAATGCCACTTCTTCAAAATAGACTCGCCCAGGCCGTGGTATAATGTGGAAGAGCCACACTCAAGGGGCCAAAGAGCCACGTGTGGCTCGCGAGCCGCAGTTTGCCGACCACAGGGCTTAGAGGACGAGGATGTGACAGAGGCTGCGCACTACTGGGCAGACCCGACTGTGGCATCCCCCAAAGAGTCAGCGTCCCGACTTGCAGGTCCCAAAGCCAGCACTCGCCAAGTTCCGTCACAGAGGGGGGTCCCACCATCGTCCTGAGCAGCCGTTTCATCACTCCTCGGGCCTCTTCCGTCGGCGATCAGAACTGAAGATGGACGTAGGACTTCATTCAGGTCCTGCCTTCAGCGCTGTCGTTTTTCTCGGATCGTTCTTGTTTATGCAGGGTGTCTTTGTTCAGTGGAGACGGTGTGACGTAGGGTTGTTCATGAGATCCCTCGCGTTCCTAAGCAAGCTTTCCCTCCCGCTGTGTGCTCAGGGTGCTGCGGTCGCTCTGGTTTTCTCTGCACGTTCTCTGTGCACCGGCTGATTTTCACGTTGGCCGGATGGATGCTGGGCCGTGCAACGTGCGGTTGGCCACGGGCGGGAAGGTACAGAGCGTGTCTCTGCAAAGTGTCCCCAGGAAGGGCTCCGGGAGGAGGAGTTTGGGTTTAGGTTGCTTCTTGGAAGACCCGGGCGGGGTGGGGGCGAGGGGATTTGGGGGCAGGGAAGAGACGCAGTGAGGATGGGATGAGGATGTGGGTGGAGGATGGGCGCTCTCAGATGACAAGTTGCTGAGTCCGGAACCCTGACACTGGTGAAGTATGCTGTCAGGAACATTAAGTATCCAAAAGTGATAAAGCTTCAATTTGCTAGTCCATTAGACTAATTACTGCAATAATTAAGTAACTACTTGATTAGAACTAATGGGTACCTAATTATCCAGGAGAAAAGTATCAGGTGGCAATTATCAGGTGGCAATTAATAGACTGGAGTTAATGTCTTCGCACTGTCTTTGTATGAATTCATAAGCAAGGTAAAGAAAACAAACAATAACTTATTAATATTTATTGGTGCCACCGTGTTTTTTTTTTTCTTCTTCTTCTTCTTTCAGCTTGTTTCATTTACACAGAACCAATTAGTGGGAAGACCATTAGAGATGCAGGGTATAAAGGGACTGAAGCAGAGTTAGGTCTTTTAAAGGTACAGGATCTCATTAGCAGTAACGACTAACATTTAACTGGAAATCAACCTGTGATTTCAGCTTTGTTGCTGTAAATCTATATTGAAAGGGGATCCCCAGAAGTGAGCAATCCATAGTCATGATAAAATCTGGGGGGAACAGGCTAATCATTTGAAGTCAAGGGCTTTATATTTTTATCTTATTTTATTTTATATCAGAGAGGAAGGGAGAGGGAGAGAGAGATAGAAACATCAATGAGAAGAGAGAACCCCATCCTGGCTGCCTCCTGCATGCCCCGCACTGGGGATCAAGCCTGCAACTCAGGCATGTGCCCTTGACTGGAATCGAACCCAGGACTCTTCAGTCCACAGGCTGAAAAGAAAAAAGAAAATTAAAGATTTTTATTGGTCACCTGGAAACCTCTTATCTCTTGTCCCCTGCTACGTTTGCATGACAGGGGGGAGAGATGCATGGGAAGAAATGGAACTTACTAGAAAAGAAACTTTTCTTCGTATGAACTCCCATCACACAGAAGCCTTGCACGTCTCCTAGCATGAAACCTCATCTTTCTAAGCCGGTGGTTGCCAAGCACGGACTTGAGACTTGCTGCTCACACCGGAAAATATTTGTTCTAAAAATAAGATGTTAGAACAAGACTCCCATCCATGGCCGTGGGTCCTGTGGTTACAACCACAGAAACCTGCCTGGTCCAAAACCACGGCGCTGGGAAGCATCGGGCAGAGTTTGGCATGTGCCACTCGGGTCCAGAGGAGAGAAAAACGGGTCAGCTGTTTACTAGTATTTATTTATTCCTGAGTTTGGGAAAACGCGTGCTACAAGGTTGTGAGGCTTCTGGGGGAAAAAAAGACGAGAGGTGAACTTGTGAAAAAGGGAGTGAAAAAAATGCTCTCGGGCTGAGCATTCTGAGTCGGACGTTTCAGCCACGGGACGAAAATAATAACGACACGCTTCTGGTTCTCTCTTTTTGAAGTTCACCGAAGTCTTTTTTAAAAAGAACTGTTTTCAAACATGCCGGAGAGGTCTGGACCCGTGTTAAGTTTATTAACATTTATTAAAAGTCATATAATTAACCCTGCAGTCGCGGAATAGCCCATCTCGTTTTATTTCTGTTCCTCGCCCAGCATACATAATTGAAATGGGTTTTAATCATATTTTATGGGGGGGGGGGGTGTGGAAACAACAATCGCCTTCTATTAGAATGCATACAGTGACAAATGGAGATAAATCTAAAATTTATAGAAAGGGAGCATTTGCATAAACTGCAGAATCCAAACATATAGGACATGGAGAGTCACAGTTGTTGCAAAGGGCATGAAAAATTCAACTTTGGTTTCGTGCGAGGGGCCCGGCTTCCTCATATGATTAAGATCATACATCACGCGGCCCCCCTCTTATTAAAGGCATAATTGTTGTGAGAACCCGAAGTGGCGTCAGCGCTAATCTAGCTTTATATACGTACAAATACGAAGGGAAGTGAACTTGGAGACGCCGGCTTTTGGTGATCCGTCGTCATTTTATTAATGTTTGAATAATAACCGCCTAGAGGGCCTGTTATAAATTAAAGGGACGGATGGAGATATAAATTTTTATGAGGACTAGTTATACATTTCCATTATGTGTTTAAAAATGAAGGAATTACTGTGAGCGCCGCCGTCCTCACATTTATTTGAGGTGATTTGGACGGGAGGGACCGTGGCTGAGGGCCGCTGCGTGGCGGCCGTAAGAAAGATGTATCTGTCCCTCTGAGCAGATCCATCATACCTCATGCATGAACCCTTCTACCAGAGCCGTTCCTCCGCAGCCGAATCTGCATGATGATTTCTGTGACAATGGCAAGTGATGATAGAGCGCGCGGTGCGGGCCACGCACGGGGGTTTCCGGTGGTTAAATCCTGGAGGACTCGGCTATTACCTACCTGTTAATGCAACAGCGGAAGGCAGCGATGACTGGGAAGCGAGCCTGATTCCTCTCCCTGCTCCCGGGGTCCTGGCTGGGGCTTCACAAGTGGCCTCTGACCGCCAGTCGTCTTCAGATCTGTTCTCCCAACGTTGTCCTCACTGTTGTAGATATAATGGGCCCATGAATCTCCATCACGTAGGAACTCTAACCCCAAAGCGATCAATCAGGCGGTTGACTGGCACAGTTGGCTCCTGTGTACACGTGGTCATCTATGTAATATATGTATATGTGTATATGCGCATGTACTATATGTATATCCTATGTAATAAAAGGCTAATATGCAAATTGTCCCTTCAACCCAGAGTTCCACCAGTGGGGTGGGGTTGGCCTGCCAACTGCTCGCAGCCCCTGCCCCTGGCTGGCCGGCCTGGCCCAATCGGCCCCAACTGGGGTGGGCTGGCTGGACCCCACCCATGGCACGCATTCATGCACTGGGCCTCTAGGATGTATCTATACATATAAAGAGGTAATATGCTAATTTGTCCATTATGGTGTCCCAGGCACGACGAGTCTGTGGGCGGGGACGGGGGCAGGGACTTCCGCCCCCAGTGCTAAGGTCACATCTACCTGCGTGCATCCCCGCCCAGCGCTGAGGTGAAGCTGCCTGCCTGCATCCCTAGCTAGGGACATGACCCTGCCTGCATGCATCCCCGTTCAGTGCTGATGTGAGGCTGAGGCTGTGGGTGGGGGGGCGGGGGGAGGGCGCGCGAGCTTGACTGGGGACCTCAGGCCACGCCCCTCGCCTGGCAGGGCTTGACAGGGATGGGGCTGGCCGGGTCTGGGTCACACCCAATGGGGGTGGGGCTGGCCGGGTCTGGGTCTCCCGCGTTTTAAAAGTGCATGCAGGTGGTGGGTGGGGACTTGACTCTAGGTCCCGCGGAACACCCCAGACTCTGACAGGAGGGAGATTTCATATACATTTTACTACTTTTCTTTCATCTCTGACACTTCTATTATAGAGAAAGCGCAAATAACAATATTAAAATATTTCTTCTAATTCCCTTTTAATGTGCATGAATTTCGTGCACCAGGCCACTAGTATGTGTGTGTGTGTGTGTGTGTGTGTGTGTGTGTATACATACTAGAGGCCCGTTGCATGAAGATTCGTGCAAGAATAGGCCTTCCTTTCTTCCTTCCCCTGGCTGCTGGCACTGGTTTTCCTCCAGCACCCGGGACCCAGGCCTTCACTCCGGCCACTTCCTTCCGCCTTCACTCCAGCTGGAGCCTTCAGTGTTCACTCCAGCTGGAGTACCGCTCCTGTAGCTCCTTCCGCCCCCCACCTTCCCCCTCATAGCAGGCGTCCTGCCTTGCCCGGCCGCTCCATGCCTGTATATGCAAATTAACCTGCTATCTTTGTTGGGTTAATTTGCGTACTCACTCCTGATTGGCTGGTGGGCATCGTAGAGGTACAGTCAATTTGCATATTTCTCTTTTATTAGTGTAGATACACACACACACATACACACACACACACACACACACACCTATGGACATAATTCAAACCTTATGAATATAAATGTATATTATAATGTATATTATAAAATACTGCTTTTGCAGTCATCTGTGTCCCCATGAAAACTTGGAAGTCAGGCAGCCCAAGGGTTGCACACACAGTCCCCCCGCCCCCCCCGCCCCCACGTGCCAGAATGCTCATGAGTTGGTAACTTAAACAAGCTATTTACCTGGTAACTCCCAGTTTCCTCATGCATAGCATGAAAAGCTTACTGAGTTCCTGGGAAGATTCAATATCACTGCATGTAAGGTGCCTGGGATGCGATCGCAGCTTAATCAACACATGGGTATGCATTTGCTAGGGCTGCTGTAATAAAGCACCACGGACCAGGTGGCTCAGTCGGTAGAAAGTGGGTGCCTCACGGTTCTGGAAGTCCAAGATCAAGGTGCCGGCAGGGTGGTTCCTTCGGAGGGCAGGATCTGTCCTAGGCCATTCTCCTTGGCTTGTGGATGGCCATTTTCTCCCCGTGTCTCTCCATATCACCTTCCTTTTAGGTATATCTCTGGATCCAAATTTCCTGTTCAACAGGGACACCAGTCATTTTGGGTTAGAATGTATACCAGTGATCTTGTTTTAACTTGATTACATTTGTAAAGGCCGCATGTCCAAACCAGGGCACTTTTGGAGATGCTGGGGTTCTACCCATTAAAAATGTTTGATGAGAGCCCTAGCTGGTTTGGCTCAGTGGTTAGAGCATAGGCTCATGGACTGAAGGGTCCTGGGTTCGATTCCTGTCAAGGGCATGTACCTTAGTTGCCAGCTCTATCCCCAATGTGGGGTGTGCAGGAGGTAGCCAATCAATGATTCTCTCTCATCACTTGATGTTTCTCTCTCTCTCCTTCCTTCCTCTCTGAAATCAATTTAAAAAAAAAAAGAGTTTGTTTAATCCTATGGATATGTTTCTCCCCTTTTCAGCCCTGTTAACCATTATTTTAGTATCAACCTAAGAAGGTGAGGGGACTCTGTTGCTAGGTTAGGAGAAAATGGATATGTATATGGGTCTTCATATTCTGAATGAATAGTTGAAAATCTTATAGAAAATAAACACTGTTATTAGCCCCAAAATGAGACTCAACATACCTCAACTTTAGGAATCAGGTTTCCTTTTCATGGAATTCCTTTTCAGAAAGAAATGCATTTGACCTATTTTTTTCTAGTCACGGTGATAAAGGTGTGTACCGGCGCCCTGCTTACCTTTGGGGATGACGCCAAGTGCTGATTGTGTACCTGGGACAAGAAAGCATCAGTAACCATGTGACCACATTGGTCCTCTCCAAGTAACTGACAGACCCTGCCCAGAACCCCCTTGGGGAAAAGAAGGGAAGAATTATATACTCTTTTATCTTAAAAAAAAAAAAAAGTCCCATTATTGACTCAAATTGTTTAATCCAGCACCACTACCACCTCCTACTCCCTGTTCCAGCACTTAACTATCAGGAAGTAACCAGGGCCCTGGGGGAAAGAACCAAGCTCACTTTTCTTTTTTTAAAAAAATATATATTTTTATTGATTTCAGAGAGGAAGGGAGAGGGTGAGAGAGATAGAAACATCAATGATGAGAGAGAATCGTTGATTGGCTGCCTCCTGCACACCCTCTACTGGGATCAAGCCGGCAACCTGGGCATGTGCCCCAACTGGGAATCAAACCGTGACCTCCTGGTTCATAGGTTGAGCCACACCGGCTGGGCTCACTTTCCTTTCATGGTCTTTCCTGCCGTCCATGGAGGCTCGAAGGCATTTCCCCCTGAATAGCTCATTTAATCTCCTTGTATCAGAGCATGCTCTCCTGTGAGATGAAGGTCATAATACTAGCGTATTTCACAGCGTTATTGGGGGAAAAAAATATCTGGTTAGCCATATAAAGCATTTTACAAGTGTGAAGTGCTTTATACAGTCCAAATGACTTTTGAGAGCACAAAATTTTATAGTGATCAAGTATTATCATTATAGCCTTTCTATTTCTCTGGGCATTTATCTCTTTCTTCCTTGGCTGCCTCCTCTTTTCGCCTCGTTATGTAGAGAAATAGAATTCCTCCTCCTTCCCCACGACTAAGGGTTCGAAAGAGTCTTCAGGGCAGGAGAGGAGAGCTCTTAGAAAGATTACTTGTCAATTCAAGTGCCAAAGTTTTCAGCTAGAGAATTGACACCAACATGTGACTCTGAATGGCTTCTGGAGAAATAGGCTATTGAAGTGGGAGGTTAGATTTAAAAAAAGAGAAAAAAAAAGGAAATGATCTCCTTAGAAAATAACATCTGAGAAGGAGAGTCTGTTGTTATCCTACCTAATAAAATAGTAATATGCAAATTGACTGCACCTTCGCTATGCCCAAGCCACACCCACCAGCCAAAGCCACGCCCACCAGCCAATCAGGGCGAGTATGCAAATTACCCAACCAAGATGGCGGTTAATTTGCATACACAGAGGGAGGGAGGAGTGAAGACTGAAGACAACTTAGAAGGAAGAGGAAGGAAAAGCGGAAAGCAAGGTGGCTGCCAGAGGGAAAGCCTGGGCGGGGCGAGGTGGGGCGGGGCAGAGCTGGGCAGAGTGGGGCAGGCAGCAGCGGCCCACAGGTGCAGGCATGGCAGCTGCAACACAACGGCGGCGGCAGCAGCAGCGGCTGCAGCGGAGGCTTGCAGGATTCTTCCTGCAAATGGGCTACTAGTTAGCATACAAGGATAAGGTAAAAATGCAGGGTGGGGCAAAAGTAGGTTCACAATTGTTCGTGTGGAAAAGAATACATCTATATATATAAAAGCCTAAGCGACTGTCCAACCAGTCGACCTTTCGACCGTTGGACCGGCTATGATGCGCAATGACCACCAGGGTCAGACACTCAATGCACAGGCATGGAAACATGGAACAGACTGATGAATCTCAGAGAGAAGTGAGGAGGGGGAGGGCGGGAGGAGATTAACCAAAGGTCTTATATACATACTAGAGGCCCAGTTCATGGATTCTTGCACGGGTGGGGTCCCTGGGCCTGGCCTGTGGGGATTGGGCCGAATCCATGCCCTGGGACTCTGACATCCCCCGAGGGGTCCCGGATTGCGAGAGGGTGCAGGCCAGGCCAAGGGACCCCATCGGTGCACGAATCCATGCACTGGGCCTGTAGTTAATAAATAATCACACAAGAATAAAACTGTGTCTCACGTACTCACAACTGTAAACCTACTTTCACCCCACCCTGTATTTGCCCATCCGTGCCTACTCTTCGTTGACGATCTCTTATATGCTAGGCACAATACACATTATTTTTATTCTTGGAAACAACACTAAAGAGTCTATCTCCATTTCATAGATGAGGGGCCTGCCCACAGTTCCACAGTGAAGGGAAGGTAACCCCAATCTTTGGGACTTCAAAGCCTGTGCTGTCTTCTATGCATAGTAAGGCATGCTACCTTTGCATTGTCCACTCACCACTGAGTCCTAGAGACAAACTCACAAGACCCAATTTATTTACAGAGTGATCATGTTTCTATTTTGTGCTGTGGAGGCATGCATCACTTTGTTGACTTGTTGGGTTCCTTGTTCAGATAGCCATCCATTGCATAAGGACATATAACAGTGAAAGTAAATATTCTTGCCTGGCCAGCATTGCTCAGTGGTTGAGCGTCGACCTATGAACCAGGAGGTCACAGTTCTATTCCCGGTTAGGGCACATGCCCCGGGTTGCAGGCTTGATGCCCAGTGTGGAGCATGCAGGAGGCAGCCGATCCATGATTCGCTCTCATCTTTGATGTTTCCATCTCTCTCTTCCTCTCCCTTCCTCTCTGAAATCAATAGAAATACATTTTAAAAAAACAAAAAGAAAGTAAATATGCTTACTTGTAGCTTTATGCCTCCTCAACATGAGTAAATGTGGGCTCTGTGAAATTTCTTCTAGAAGATGACCAAAAAGGGAGCACTCTAGATGAAAACATGTAACAGTGGAATTGACATAGCTCTTCCTGTTGTGTAGTTACAGGAGAGAATGTAAATGGTTTTACTAGACAGAATCATACCATTTTATAATTGTGTGAGGGCCCAGGTATGACCAGTAAGATAGACAGGTATCTATGTAGGATATGTGCTCTCTAAAGCAGCAGTCGCCAACCTTTCGGACCTCGACGGACTGCCAGGGGTCCACAGACCACCAGTTGCCGACCGCTGCCCTAAAGGTATTATAAACCTTTCTACCTGTTACAGCCAGTGAAGTCATTGCAAGAGAAACAAATGTTTGAGCTACTAGGGTAGAGAAAGCTATTTAAAAGTTTGTTTTAAAACTACATAATCAGAACATGTACCTATGCATAAAGTGTAAAGAAAGTCTAGAGCGGAATCTCCGTGATTAAGATATTTTTAAAAAATATATTTTATTGATTTTTTTACAGAGAGGAAGGGAGAGGGAGAGGGATAGAGAGTTAGAAACATCAATGAGAGAGAACCATCAATCAGCTGCCTCCTGCACACCCCCTACTGGGGATGTGCCTGCAACCAAGGCAAATGCCCTTGACCGGAATCGAACCTGGGACCCTTCAGTCTGTAGGCCGACGCTCTATCCACTGAGCCAAACTGGTTATGGCACGATTAAAATATTTTATTTATTCTAACATATTCAAATTATTTATTCTAACATATTCAAATTTTATTTATTATAACATATTCTAACATATTCAAATTATTCTTATTATAGAAATATGTTTCCATTATTTGAAGATTTAAAAACACACATATTACTCAACT
The DNA here is from genome assembly GCF_027574615.1 of Eptesicus fuscus. Classification (NCBI taxonomy): domain Eukaryota; kingdom Metazoa; phylum Chordata; class Mammalia; order Chiroptera; family Vespertilionidae; genus Eptesicus; species Eptesicus fuscus. Next base: position 7,397,880 of record NC_072497.1, on the reverse strand, counting down.
GATGTCTGAACTGTTAATCTTTGTGTTACACAAGTCTAATGTATAGTATCTAGAATGATTTTCATGTCATTAGAGCCACTTTTCTATTAGTAAAGACACTTCTCTCATTTCTTAAACATCAAATGACCACCACAAGTCCATTCTGTCTCTTTAACTACAAGTAAACATCACCAATGATCCTACAAAGTGGTAGCTGGTCCCAGATGCCTGGTCTGGAAATCCAAGGCCTTCAATTCCTTGTGGTCCTTAATAGCATTAATCAAGGCACCAGGACTTACGTAAAAGGAACAGATGATTAATCTTGACAATAGTAATGTAAACAGAACTCTAATTCATGAATTGGCAATTATCTCCCCCCCCCCATTTCTCCCCCCTCACTCCCCCCCACCCCCCCCACACACACCACTGGGGTATTAGCTCTTTGTTTGAGATTTACCCTGTGCCATGTACATATTTTAAGAACAAAAGGGAGTTCTTTACTCATAAAAAAATCCATTCAGTTCAGCTTACCGAACCGGGGGAAGCATTGCCGTATTTATCAAGGTTGATTTTGTTTTCCAAGTCTCTAATTCGAAGCTGAAGAATGCAAGACTACATACATCAGGTGTTTCTAGCGAAATAGCAGCCGCCGCCGCAAAGCATAGACATTTGTCATTCCTTAGAGCTGTCTGACAGTTCTGACAATTCATTAGGCTGAGCCGAAAAGAGGTTTAGAAAGCAAAGGAGGGGACTCAGGTAGGAGAGTTGCTTTTTGCATGATCCCCGTAATGGCTGATTTGTATCATTTGGGGTGATGGATACACCGTTCAGATTGAACTCAGCAGGGTCTGTTCCCCTCTCTCTTGCCTTGATTTCCCCCCCATCCCCAGCTTCCTTCCTCTGGAAACCCCCAGGACAATGAGCATAGGCTGTCCCCTCAGTGGCATTTCATCTGAAAGGGAGATTCAGACATGTGTCAAGGAAATTCCGCGTCTCAAAAGATGCTTCTTCTGGGTGGAGGGGGCCAAGGAGAGCCAGGATGAGGAAACCATGCCTCACTTCCCCGTTGAGATGGGTGTTCCTCCCTCTCAGCCTGTGCCCACCAAGTGTCCAGTGTCCTAGTCCCTGACACACTGAGCCTCTAGCATGTCAGCAGCCCATCCTGCCCACAGCCCACCGTCATGGCCGCACTTCTTTACAGATGGGGATAAAGGGTTCATGGCCAGCAGTGCATGTTCATGCCTTGAGGTAGGATTGGAAACTTATTCCAGGCATCGTCTTCTTTGTTACCTCTTGCACACCTAGGTGAGGAAACTTGTCATTTATTTTATTTTATTTTTATTTTGACAAACAACAACTGGAGTGAATAAGTGTGTCTGTGGCTGTTCGTCCCAGTACATCAGACATACTCCCCGACTCATGTTGCTGGGGACTGCAATGTCGGTGACCCAACTGAAGAAGGTGAAGGGAATTAATCAGAATTGGTACTTATTAATGTCCATTGGTGTGCAGTGCTTTGAGGGAAAGAGAGTAGAGACACAGGCTGCATTTTCAAGATTGACACGTACACCAAGATTTAAACTACTCAAAAAAATTATTTAAAAAAAAAAAACACCATCAACTCGGCACAGGAGGTTGTACTTGGTTGCTAACTTTCAAACATTGCTCAATCACATCCTAAGCAAAGGAGTGACATAATTTGATTTATACTTTTCCAAAGGTGCTCCCAAGAACCTAGTGGGTTAGACCAATGCAAGACATTCTTTGAGGCTCTGTTCTAGTTGGGTTCTTTGCCTTTCTTCATCCTGCTTCATTCTCTACCTCGTAGTTTTTTTCTTTTGTCTAAAGAGCACTCCCTCAGTCAGTCGTGTGCCTCCACATCTGTACGTGGGCTCCATGTCTAGGGAACCTGACCCACAATGACTCATGTAGAGAACATGAATCACAGGGGAAAGAATGGTCCTAATGATGCTATCGACAGCCTCAATGTAGGACCAAACCAGGATTGAAGGAGTTGGGAAGGGACTTCAGGATAAGGAAACTGTCAGCTAAGGGTAGGCTTCCTCAGGGACGAGTTCTATGATTAGAAATGAAGCAGTAAAGATTTTGACTGCCAACAAACCATCTACACTAATAAAAGAGTAAGATGCAAATTGACTGTACCTTCGCGACACCCACCAGCCAATTAGGAGTGGGTATGCAAATTAACCCAACAAAGATGGTGGGTTAATTTGCATATGCAGGCGCCATGGCGACGGCACAGGCGTTCCACTCTGCCCCTGGCCGCTCCAGGTCTCTGGGCAGCATGGGAAGGCAGAAAGGCGGCTCTGGGCCAGAGCGAAAAGGCAGCTCTGGCCGGAGCGAAGGCGGTGCCAGCAGGCAGGTGAAGGAAGGCCCATTCTTCCACGAATCTTCGTGCATTGGGCCTCTAGTATGCACATATTGTTTTTAAAAGAAAGTTGGTCATTCTTTTATCTGGATTCATTATTTGGGAAAGAGAATGTGAAATGGAGAGAAAAAGAAGAGGAGAGAGAGAGAAGAGAGAGAAGAAGGAAGAGAGAGAAGAAGACACACACATACATGTGTGTATTTGGAGGATGGAAGCTATTAGGCCAATTATATGGTGCTCATTGAGTCCAGGTGGCAAAAAAATCCTCTTCCAAAATGGGCTTCCCAAGCCCACGATGGGAAATATGCCTCATGAACATTCGTTTTGACTCTGAAAATAAAACAAAGGAAATAAATCTCACCAAATAACCAAGAATGTGACCCTTTAACATCAGGGTTACTATGAGAAAAGAAAGAAAGAAATGGAAAGACTAAGTAGGATACCAGCTACAGAACATGCCGTCTTCTTATCAACTTAATTGAAGCCATTCTGTCATGAATGACAGCCCATCAGCTCTTCTGCTAGTCAGCGTGTCACGACATTGTACGTAATGAGAGGTCTCCTAAACCCAAAGGGAAAATCGACTCATTTTTTCTGACTTTACCTTTTTTTTTTTTTTTTTGCATCATCATGGTACCAGTATAAAATGTGTGCAGCTTTATTAAAGCTGTGAAAGTAGTCAAATCAGAACTCAAAATGCTGACATGCACTTGCCTAAGACTTTATTTTTTTCAAATGTGCCATATTCTGTTCATAGTATTGACCTTTTCATCCTTACTGGTAAGTGATTGGATGTGCATCAGATGTCTCCCTGGCATAACTTAAGAAACAAAGATTGACATAGTATACAGATATTAGTGGTTGGGAGAACGTTGATGAAAAATAAAATATTCTACAATGTAAAAATGGAAGCTTTGGCAGTTTCTGCCTCCAGCTATGATGATATAGCTTCATGCAGACCATCATTCCCATTAAAAACAACTAGTATAGCCCTGGCTGGTTTGGCTCAGTGCAGAGAGCATCAGCCTGTGGACTGAAGGGCCCCAGGTTTGATTCTGGCCAAAGGCACATGCCCCGGGCTGCAGGCTTGATCCCCAGTAGGAGAAGTGCAGGAGGCAGCCGATCAATGATTCAAAGATTCTCTCTCATCATTGATGTTTCTCTCTCTCTCTCTCTCTCTCTCTCTCTCTCTCTCTCTCTTTCTCCTCTTCTTCTCCTTCTCCCTCTCCCTCTCCCTCCCTCTCTGAAATCAATAAAGTATATTTAAAAAAAAAATAAAAACAACTAGTATCTATATATATAAAAGGCTAAGGCTAATATGCAACGTGTCCCCTTGGGAGTTTGACCAGGAAACCGGGAGTTCGATCACTCACTATGACATGCGTTGACCACCAGGGGGTAGTGTAGAGTGAAGGAAGGCCCCAGCCGGCAGCTGGCAGCTCGGGGAGGGAGGCTCCTGCTGGCAGCCAGAAGGCCCCTATTGGCCCTGATTGCCAGCCAGGCCTAGGGACCCTACCCGTGCATGAATTTTGTGCACGGGCAGCTAGTACCTACATAAAATACCAGCGATGTTGTGTTTGAAGAAATCTCATGTGGGGCTAAAGACAAAAAGCCAAAGTCGGGCTTGCCAAGGAGCCAGGACTTATGACCCTGTGATCCCAAAAGGAAGTCAGATACGGTGAAGTGGGTTTAACATTTGGGGCCAGTTTTCCCTGTGAGGATTTTTCACACTCGAACGTGGCACAAGTCAAGATGCCAAGAAGCCAGGCAAAAAGTGGCTCCAAAGCTGAACGGAATTTTGACAGCCCCGGCGAGATAAAAACCCAGCCAGGAGACAAGGCCCTGAGAAATAACTTCGGGCTCTTAGCCAAATCATCTGAGAACTGTGCCCATGCCATAGAGGTGACTCAAAACATCTTCTTGGAATAAGGTGATCTGCTCTTCCAGTGGGCGCTTGCCCGGAAGTTAAATGGATCCCACTAGAAAGGGAAATCTACATCCATAGGAAGTGTAACGCTCCTGGACGTCACAGTATGACACATTTTGAGTAACTAAGAAAATGTTGTGATATGTTGGGATAAATATAAGTAGTGATGAAATAAAAAAAAAATTAAAAAAACAAAACAAAGAAAATACTGTGTTTTCACCAAGATAGACAATGAACCTAATGGGACAAAATAAAAGGCCTGAGACAGACCAGTCCATATGGCGACTTGACTTATGACTAAGCCAACACCTCCACACAGAAGAAGCCAAGATGGCCTTTTCAACAAATGATGCAGGATCCGAAGGATATTCTCCGAGAAAAAAAATTAAACCCCATCCTTATCTCATACCAACCCCAGAGGAGTTGAAGATGAAGCTCCTGTAAGATAACATGGCAGAATATCACCACCACCTTGTTGTGGAACACAAAATGCACTGAACAAAAAGAGCCATGTGGAAAAAACAGACTCAACAAGTGATGAAATAGGAACGCGGAAAACGACTTGAGCAGACACTTCACAGGAGAGTGAAGGAGCCAATAAATACAAGAAAGGACTCCCAATACATTAGACTCATGGTAAATACATCAAATCCACACCGAGATACCAATGCACATCCATCAACACAGCTGAGTTCATGAGATTAATCATGACAAATGTTGGCTGGGATGAAGGACAACAGCAACTCTTAGGAGCTAGGAGGGTAGATGTATGATACTATTTTAGCAGAGTCTTTAACACTAGTCTAGAAGTTGCCCATACTAGACTAGTATTCATGTCCTTTGGCCCAGTGACTCCCCTCTAGGTATATTCCTAACAGGTGTATTCTAATGTGTATTAAGAATCATTTTTTGCCCTACCCAGTTTGGCTCAGTGGATAGAGCGTCGGCCTGCAGACTGAAAGGTCCCAGGTTCGATTCCGGTCAAGGGCATGTACCTTGGTTGCGGGCACATCCCCAGTAGGAGGTGTGCAGGAGGCAGCTGAATCGGTGTCTCTCTCATTGATGTTTCTAACTCTCTATCCCTCTCCCTTCCTCTCTGTAAAAAAATCAATAAAATATATATTTAAAAAAAAAGAATCATTTTTAAGGGTGGTTATAATGAGATTATTTGAGATGTAAATTAAAAACAAAGTCTGTCAGCTGTGGATAATACAAATACACTGCGGTCTAACTGATCAATGGAATAGATTATATGTAGCCATGTGGACACATTTTGCGAACCTAATATTTAGTAAAAGAAACCAGACACAGCCTGGCCAGTGTGGCTCAGTGGTTGAGCACTGGCCCATGAACCAGGAGGTCACAGTTCAATTCCTGGTTAGAGAACATGTCCGGGTTTGGGGCTCCATCCCCAGTTGAGGACGTGCAGGAGGCAACCCATCGATAATTGTACTCCCATATCGACGTTCCTCTCTCTCTCCTTCTCCCTTCCTCTGTCTCAAAATCAATTAAAAAAAAAACCCTTTTTAAAAAAGAAACCAGACACAAAAGAAGGCAGGCTGTAGAATTCCATATGCATGCAGTTCCGTGGAGGCAACACCCCCTGGTAGCCGTAGATGGGAGGCTGTGATTGGATGGAGGCAAGAGAGGGACTCTGTTGCTGGTGCCATCCGGTTCCTCGTCATGTGCTAGTTCTACAGGTGTGTTGGCTGTGGCAATCCACCCAGCGTTATGCTAACCACTGTCCTCTATTTCTAGAATGCCGTGAAAAGATGACTTTAAAAAACCAAGGCCTTTAAAAATGAAAATATTTTTTAGACGTACATCCATGTTTGCAGAGCCGTTTCTCACAGATGGGGAAACTGTCATGCTCTAGCGAGGCAAGATTTTGTTCTTTCCTTGTGAAATGTGAACATGTTCAACGAGGACAAAAAAAAAGAAAATGCAGTTTTGCCTAAGGCAAATATATGGAAATTCTTGGGGCAGCATCGCTGAGTGGGAAGTGCATACTTTCACCGTATGAATTACATGGTGGGAAGGGGAGCATTATTATTATTTTTTTTAAAGCAGGCAAAACATTTTAATTGTGCGAAGTTTATGACGTGACAGCACTATGACATCACCTCTAACTCCATGCAGTATCAGAGTGGCTTAAAGTAAAACAAATCCAGCCGGTGTGGCTCAGTGGTTGAGCATTGTCCCACGCATCAAGACCTCGCCAGTTCAATTCCCAGTCAGGGCACATGCCCGGGTTGCAGGCTTGATCCCCAGTAGGGGGCGTGCAGGAGGCAAGGGATCTATGTTTCTCTCTCAGTCCTGTTTCTATCTCTCCCTTCTCCCTCTTCCTTCTCTCTCTCTCTCTCTCTCTCAAAATCAACAAAAAAACATATATATGTAAAAGAAAAACAAAAGACTTGTCTTTATTATTCTATTTACACCAGCTGATTCCTGAGACATACACACACACACACACACACACACACACACGCACACACGTATCTTACACGGAGCTTCTTTTCCTTGCTGATCATATAAAAATTCACCTCTTCTTATGAAAATGTATATAATTTTTAACTGTTTAAATGGGTGAACATGTACATTGGGAGCTGTGACGTTTTCCGTTGAGTTATGCAACGCCACCTCAGCAAATATTGATCAGCTTCTTTGAAATGGACAGCAAGCATTATGGGATTCTAATACAGTGAGGATAAGCTAATTTAATTTCTCCATCTTCGTCCACACATGTGTAGGGAAGAGCAAACATAGGCATCGCGCGCACATGCTTCGGGAACGCTGGGCCTGCTTATCGTGAATAATTCATTGTTTGTGGAACTGGTAATTGGAATTAAATTTAAGCCCCGTCACGGCAGCAGTGCACAGTATTTGAAAATAGAAAACGAAACACGCGGATCTGTTGTTTCCTCTCCAAGATGTCACCAGGCATGTCCCTCGCAGGCTGCATAAGCCGTGGTGTCACAGCGCGGGACAGCTGAAATGCTGACAGGTACTGGCGGGCGCAGCCCTCACGAGGTCAAATACCCCTAAACCTGCCTTGTTTGCTGATCTTTTAATCGGATTCAACTCGACTGTGGCCATCGCGTGAGGCTCCCTGACAGTATGTGACAGCCTCTGACAGCAAAAATATTTTGACTTTTCACCACTGGATGGTATTTCACATCTCCTGCAGCCCCTCGTAAGCCAGCACGGTGTTTTATCGAGAATGACACAGGCACTTAATTGTCTGGGATGCTTGCAAGGTCTCTTCGATTTCAGCTGAATCCGAGTTACTGAGGGCGCCTTACGTCTTGGGAGTAACAGGCCACGTAGATGGTCATGACCATAAGGACTTTGCTTATGAAAAGGAAAAAAAAAAAAAAACAAAACACAACACAATTGAACTCACAGCCCAGCACCCAGCGTTGTCAGAGGGTCCAAGGAAATGTGAACAACTTTTCATCCTTCTGAGCTTCTCCCAACAAGGGCAGAAGGGACTTCTTCTTGGGTAATAATAATAATAAAAAAAAATGGTGCAAGTTGCTAATCTTTTACTTAAAATACATTTTTAAATAATTTTTTTTTTTTGGCCTCTACATAAATTCTTGGGGGATACAACTAACCATTATTTGGAAGGAAAAAAAAATGAGCAAATCCACTGGAAAACCACTTTTGATAAGCTCCCGATGAGCCCCTAAATGTTTCAACCAAGTCTTTTCCCATCAGTTATTTACAAGATTTGAAACTTAAAACAAGATTAAAAGTGCCTCATACTTTCGTTGTCATGGAAATGGTTTTCTCCTGTAAGCGCATCCCCTTTGATGTTGATTTTTTTAAAAAATGTTTCTGAAATAAAACAGATACGCCTTCTGGGGTTTCCCACTGAGCGTAGACTGATGTCCGAAGGTCCACCTCACATGTCCACCTGTGCTTCTTCCCTTGCTCACTCTGGCCGAGCTCCTCTGCCTCCTTTGCCTTGAACTTCCCTCTTTCTTGAATGTCCCCTCCCAACTCTTATCTTGGCAGAGCTGGCCTCTTTGCATTCACTATCCCCTTCCTGGTCACCTGACTGATGTTCCTCACCTGCCCCCAGGACCAGTCCCTCTCTGTACCATTCCACTTTCTCAGGCTACTCCTCCCTAGGGGTCCTGCCGTTAGAATTCTGTAGGCATCACTCTCTCTAGTAAAATGATGTGTGGAGCAATCATCCGGTAGGGGCTGACAGGATGTAAACTTCTGGGCACTCCTGTGTCAGCCTTATGTGGAACACTGTCTACGCTTAGTAGGTGCTCAGCAACTCCTGTTGGTTGGACCTCATTTGATTCACATCTTACCTTATCATAGACAAATATGCAAATTGGCCGCACCTTCGCTACGCCCAAGCCACGCCCACCAGCCAAGCCACGCCCACCAACCACGCCCACCAGGAAACCGTTGCAGGGACGTTGGGGTGTGGCAGAGCCCAAGGCCGGGAAAGCCGCCCCAGGAGCTTTCCTGGCCTTGGGCACCAGCGGGGAGCCTGCGCCGATCACAGGAAACCACTGGCGATCGGTAGCAGGGACGCTGGTGCTGCCAAGCCCAAGGCCACCGCCCGGGGCCAAGCCCGACCCTGAAAGAAGACAGAAGGCCGTCTGGGTCCCCGGTGCCGGCAGAAAACTGGTGCAGGCAGCCAGGTGAATGAAGGTCTATTGCACGAATCTTCGTGCAAACGGGCTACTAGTACCAAAATAAAACTACTTTCAACGATAGAATAGACACAAGTGGTACCTTAGGCCTCGGTGTGATGAATGCCCATCACTAAGAATTCGTGAGAAATGTGAAAAGGCAGAATATAATGATCTACATTAGGAACAGGTTATTGAAATCTGTTGCCATGACCCCTATGATGGGGCCTTCATGGCTCTTGGGGCTCATGACCTCAGTTGTATTTTTCACATCTTTTAAAAAATATATATTTTTTCATTGATGTCAGAGAGGAAGGGAGAAGGAGAGAGAGACAGAAACATCAATGATGAGAGAGAATCATGGATCGGCTGCCTCCTGCATGCCCCACCCTGGGGATTGAGCCTGCAACCCGGGCATGTGCCCTTGACCGGGATCAAACCCAGGACCCTTCAGTCTGCAGGCTGATGCTCTATCCACTGAGCAAAACCGGCTAGGGCAGTGGTCGGCAAACTGCGGCTCGTGAGCCACTTGTGGCTCTTTGGCCCCTTGAGTGTGGCTCTTCCACAAAATACCACGTACCCTAATTAAGTTAATAACAATGTACCTACCTGTATAGTTTAAGTTTAAAAAATTTTGGCTCTCAAAAGAAATTTCCATCGTTGTACTGTTGATATTTGGCTCTGTTGACTACTGAGTTTGCCGACCACTGGGCTAGGGCAATTTTTCTCATTTTATGTGGCCTCCTAATTGGCCTTTGTCTTACCTCCCGGGATGCAAGGAGCTTTTTCAAAAGAACTGTCTCTAAAGCTTGTGAGTAGAAGATAGACTTCCTGAAGTAGAAGCCGAAGAACAGACAGGACCTCAGTGGCCTGGTATTTGGGGATAGATGGGGCAGCTGGCAGGAGATGACAGTGGTGAGTATGTGACCATCCCAAAGCGTCTGATGAACAAGGACCAGTTCCAGAGCCACTTTTTTTCGGGGATGAGGAGATAAATTTTGTTTCTTTGTCTTCACGCTCTCCACCATAACATGAGGGAAGCAGTGTTTGCCTGGTGAAGGAAATAAGGGATGATTTAGTATGAAACGCTTCTCACTTCTTAGGGGTGTCAGGAGTTATGAGTATAATACATTTTGAAAGTACAAAGCAATAGGGTTGTTGTCTAAGTCTAACCTGCAGAGGCCCCAGGGTTATTTATTTATTTATTTTGCAAGTGTGGAAATACATTTTTTGAACAGGCGCCACTGTTGAAAGCCCCGGGGTCATCCTGAATGTGGGCGATCATGATATTGCGACTTGTTGGTGGTAGGGCGTTGGGTGGTAAACCGGGTTGTCCGTGTTTTGATTCGTTATCCTCTGAAGCAGGAATCATGTGTCCATCTCATGAAATAGATGCGATTGACGCCTTTAATGCTACCTAGAACGGGGCCTGGCATGGAGTAACTGTTCAAGAAATATCACCTATTATTATACTTATTGAGATAAGTCAGAATCATAACTAATACTTGACCTCGTTCTCTATCTGCACCGACCCGAGCAATTTCAAGGTTAATAGGATTGGTGTAGATTTCTGTTAATGTAAAAAACCATTGAAACCTGTAAAGAATTTTTGTGAGTTTATTTGAGCCAAACTGTCGACATATGTCGGGAAGCAGAACCTCAATGAATTGAGATAATGTTCAGGGGAATGGCGGGTTACACCTGTATTTATACATTGCCATCAAAGGAAAGGGATGTAGGTGGGTTACATGAAATCCACTGGTGATAGATTAAGGCGGTGGGATAAAGCAAAGTTGGGGGAAACCTGTGCATTTGGATAAAAAGTGAAATGATGGCTCGACCGGCGTGGCTCAGTGGTTGAGCGTCGACCCAAGAACCTGGAGGTCATGGTTCGATTCCTGGTCAGGGCACATGCCTGGGTTGCGGGCTCAATCGCCAGTGTGTGGCGTGCAGGAGGCAGCCAATCAGTGATTCTCTCTCATCATTGATGTTTCTATCTCTCTGTCCCTCTACTATCCTCTCTGGAATCAATAAAAATATATTTTAAAAGAAGTGGAATGAGGGACGTATGCTTCTTTTACATAGATGAATACAAGGTAGTTTAACATAGTGAACAGTTGAAAATTAACTTGATAACAATAACAATGAGGGAATGTCCTGGTGCCATTTGTTGTGCCTTGAGGGGTCCGGAAAAAAGGGAAGTTACAAGTTACCCAGACATTTCACAGGTAATGTTATCTTAGAGGCAAAAAGGCAAATGGGCTCAGTAAAGATCTAAGTTGATCTTTGCCAGGGAAAATACTGGCCTAGGACATGACTACCCACCATAACCTGCTTGTCGTTAAATATTTAATTTTCAGACCATCTTTTGTGGTTATTTTAGGTCTCTGAGTTTGCAAGACTGCCATGCAGGCCTCCCCTGAGCTTGTCAGGTTAGCACGTGGCCCCTTTTGTCCACATTTCTAATATGATTAACAGCCCACAGCATACTAAAAAGAACATCATTTTACAGTCAAGTCGGTGCAAATGCAAATCTCAGCTCAGGTAGCTAATGATGCTTTGTGAACTTGTGAAAGTTTTGTCTCCTCTCTAAGTCTCAACGTTCTCTCTCTTTAAAACATAGTAGGTAGCAGTGTTCACTTTGTGCTCTGTACACTTGCATAGTAAGTACCTAGTGTGATGTTTGGCACCTAGAAAGGTATAGTTATTATTCTCTACATGGTAATTCTATGAATAGAATATACTTCTCTGTTTAAGTGTCTACTTAAGCAAAATGAGGTAAATAGTTCATACTTTAAAAAACAGTGTGCACTGACAGTTTTGTGAATGATTCTTCATGACAGTGTAGGTCTTACCATAGAGTCTATCGATATTGTTTCTGAAGGTATTAATTCTTACTGATCATGTATTTCCTGAGCAACAGTAGGTGCCGATCTTCCAGTTAATTTGTATTGGCACAAATGCACATAACATGCTGTTCTACCTTCATTAGTATTTAATGAGCACCATGTATGTACTATGAGGAAAATAAATATATGGAAACATAAGGACTAACCATCTTATTGGAGAAATAAGGCATAAACAGCTAACGAGCTGAATCATAAGAGAGTTGGAAAAAATATTAGCTCAAAAACAACAACATAGCTCTAGCCGGTTTGGCTCAGTGGATAGAGCATTAGCCTTCAGACTGAAGGGTCCCGGGTTCGATTCCTGGTCAGGGGTTTGATTCTTGGTCCCGGGTTCGATTCCTGGCACATAACCGGGTTGCAGGCTCAATCCCCATTGTGAGATGAGCAGGAGGCAGCCGATCAATGATTCTCTCTCATCATTGATGTTTCTCTCTCTCTCTCCCTCTCCCTTCCTCTCTGAAATCAATACAAATATATTAAAACACACAAACACACACACACACACACACACACAATAGTGCAAGAACTGTCCAAGGTCAGGGCAAGAACAGAGATTGAGATTGTAGGTGAGGGGCATTTCCCTAAGTGAGCTGGCAAGAGTGTACTTGTCGAACATTGTGCCAAGCTGTAGGCATGGGGTCTTGAGTGGTGGTGGAGCCTGCGGGGAGAACACAGCTGATGGAAAGAATGGTGTCAGCCACAGTAAGAGTTGAGAAAACCCAAGGTGTGGTTCAACATGGAACAGCATGACTCAGAGTGGAAGGCGAATGGGGAATTGGAGTCATATTGGGAAGGGCTGTGAATCTTAGATTAAGAGGGTTGAGTTTTAGCCGGGCTAGAGTGGGTCAGTGGTTGAGCATTGACCTATGAACCAGGAGGTCAAGCTTCAATTCCTGGTCAGGGCACATGCCCAGGTTGTGGCTCCATCCCCAGTAGGGGGCATGCAGGAGGCAGCCGATCCATGATTCTCCCTCATCATTGATGTTTCTCTCTCTCTCTCTCTCTCTCTCTCTCTCTCTCTCTCTCTCTCTCTCTCTCTCTCTCCCCCTTTCCTTTCTCTCTGAAATCAATCCAAATAATATATGTTAAAAAAAGAGGGTTGAGTTTTAGTCAACAACATTGAAGTTGTTCAAGATTTGGGACAGAGTGACATGGACTAAGCAGGGCTCTGCCAAGATGAGTCTGACACTCATAGGAAGGAGGGACTGGAGGGAGGAGCCACCGAAATTCGGGAGGCATTTAAGTTGTCATTTCAGTTGTCCAGAGAGGAAATCACTAGACAAAGGGAACTTGGAAAAAAGTCAAGGTGAAAACCATCTTAAAGAAGAATAATCAGCTATTAGGAATCCTATATAATATAATAAAGATGTAATATGCAAATGGTCGTTACGCCATGAAGCGTAATGACCGACTGCGTAACAACTGGATCACGGATCAGCAGGAGGGTGGGGCAGCGAGCTACAAGCGGGTGGCGGAGAGCTACAGGAGAGGGCAGGGCAGCAAGTTATGAGGAGGGGCAGGGGGAGCTACAGGAGGGCGGGGCAGCGGGCTGAGAGCTACAGGAGGGCGGCAGCGAACTACTGGCAAGCTACTGGTGCACGGATTCATGCGTAGGGCTACTAGTTTATTATGAAAGGGAGTCATTGGGAAGAAAAAAAAAAAGACAAGGGAAAAAATAACACAAGACTATGACTAGGTGAGTTGGAGAGCAGTACCCACATTAACATAGGAATAGGGCTGTCGAAAGCCTAGCTGGGCTAGGGCAGTGGTCGGCAAACTCATTCGTCAACAGAGCCAAATATCAACAGGACAACGATTGAAATTTCTTTCGAGAGCCACATTTTTTAAACTTAAACTTCTTCTAACGCCACTTCTTCAAAATAGACTCGCCCAGGCCATGGTATTTTGTGGAAGAGCCACACTCAAAGGGCCAAAGGGCCGCATGTGGCTCGCGAGCCACAGTTTGCAGACCACGGGGAAAGGATCATATGTCCATGCCCTGGCATCCACATTTGCATATCCACTCTCTTCTCCTGACTCAGTCTCTTGGAGAAACAGGGTTGTACCTCACTTTTGCTGATTCCACAATCATTGTCTCTTGTGCAGAGAGTGCCCTTCATTATTATTATTATTATTATTATTATTATTATTATTAATGGATTGGGAAAAAGGAAGAGAGGAAAAAGGTGAGCTTCAAGAAGGAGGGGCTGGTTTTCCAGGAAGATCACACCTGTACTTAAAGGCTTGGTAAGCCTGGGGCCCCTGCACTGAGTGCTGGCTGAGTCCGCAGGTCAGGAGCCAGTGGGTACATTAGCAGGGAAGGCCTAAGACCATCCCTGATACGTTTCTAACTCTACCTCATTTATTCAGCATCGAATCTCATTTTGTGTGTGTAAAGAGTGATTTTTAAGCTCTAGCCAGTTTGGTTCAGTGGATAGAGTATCAGCCTGTGGACTGAAGGGTCCCGGGTTTGATTCCGGTCAAGGGCACATGCCCAGGTTGTGGGCTCAATCCCCAGTAGCGGGTATGCAGGAGGCAACCGATCGATGATTCTCTCTCATCATGGATGCTTTTATCTCTCTCTCCCTCTCCCTTCACCTGTGAAATCAATAAACATATATATATATATATATTTTTTTTTTTTTAAAAAAAAGAGTAATTTTTAAGACTTGGTAAATCCTATAGCTAGACAATACACCTGAGTGTGTCCATATATAATTTGGATATTTCTAACATTATAAATATACTAGGTGTCCTAGAAATTACGAAGAAGCAAAAAAAAAAAACCTATTGGGTGAGTTTTCCGTCGTTTCTATAAAACCATTTAAAACGGAGAGGCCCGAACGCCGGTTTTCTGTAACTTCCACCAAATTGTCTGGCTGTTGTTATAATTCCGTAGGCATCGCGCTCTCTGGTAAAATGATGTATGGAGCAATCGTCTGGTAGGGGCTGATGGGATGTAAATGAAACTAATTAAGGAAATGTCAAACATAATTAATAAAACAGGTTTAAGTTGCAAAAGCCCTGTCAGCGGAATGAATGGGGAAGAGCATTGCACGCCCATTGTCGGGGGCACGTTCCCCCCTCTCCCGGCTTTATTCAGCTCCGTCCCGTTGGATCCTCGAAAACTACTTGACGCTCACTTCTCCGCCTCACCTTCTCTTAGCCGGTCCCATGGAGAGGGAGGAATATAAATCTGCTTGTCGGGGCCTGCCGCTTGGAAAAAAAAAAAAATTAATTGCCCACTCCTCATCTTCCCCAAGTACTACAGGACATTAACATAACCAATTTGCTTGAACTCCTCACTGGCTGCCTAATAGAGCATCAGACCGGCTGATAAAAGCAGGGTGTTGCTGACACTACTTTATTATTATTAGCATTTTCATAATATCCAAATATTACAGCCGCGTGATTCACGGGCTCCATTTATTATTGATAAGAACAAAAAAAGAAGGGGGGGGGCTGTGGTGGTGCAAGAGGGGTTGGGAATAAAGCGGGTGAGTGACCTATAATTATGGCAAGCAAATTAGGGTGTGCGGTAGAGTCGGTTACATTTGCTTAGGAGTAATGATGCCCGGGACCTTGGCCTTCCCCCGGGGACCCGGGAAATAATGGGTTCCCTGGCAGCTGCAGATGGGGTAGGGAGGACAGTGTTGCCATGGGTTAGGCCGAGCGCTGGGCTCGGAGGCTTGCCTGCAGTGGTCCCGTGAAGTCCGATCACTTCAGCCCCTGGAGTGTAAGTCTCTCGGAAAGCCACCGGTTCCTGGGAGGGCTGGGTGACAGGACTGGGAGCCCGAGGGAAGACGCTTGCTTGGAAGGCAGCCGTGGCCCTGGTGAGGAGCCTTTTAAGGCTCTTCCGTTCTCAGACAGTGGTGATGACCTAAAACGGATGAACAAGAACAGATCCAGAGACAGAGAGGCATCGATCAGATGCTCACACCTCAGAGGGAAGGTAGGGGCGGGCGGGGGTAAGGGGGAGAGATCAACCAAAGGACTTGTATGCATGCATATAAGCCTAACCAATGGACATGGACACCAGGGAGGTGAGGGCATGAGTTGGGGGAGGGGGCAATGGGGGGGATAAGGACACATATAGAATACCTTAATCAATAAAGAAAAAGAAGTCAAAAAACAAAAAACAGAGGCCAGTGGCTTTTAAATGGAGAGATAAAGATGAAATGTGGCCCCAGCCAGTGTGGCTCAGTGGATAGAGCATTGGCCTGCAGACAGAAGGGTCCCGGGTTTGATCCTGGTCAAGGGCACATGCCTGTGTTGCGGGCTCGATCCCCAGTATGGGGCGTGCAGGAGGCATCGGATCAATGATTCTCATCATTGATGTTTCTGTCTCTCCTCTCCTTTCTGATATCAATAAAAATACATATTTTCAAAAAAGATGAAATGTGGTTTTCGTTAACTTACAGACCCTCAACTGTCCTCTTTTCAGGTTATTTCAGTTCAGTGTATGTACTCACACACGCACACATGCACACACCTGTACACACATGCACACACAACATGCACACATGTGCATGCACATGCATTCACACAGGTGCACCCGTGTACACACACATACACACAGCTGCCTAGTATTTAATGCCATTTGACAAATAGTAATTTAACATCTGTATTTGCCAGACTCCGTAAGAGGAAGAAGAGAGAGGAAGGCGTATCTCATATACTCAAGAAGCTTAAAGGGTCCGTTTTGAATTCAACTTTTTGTTCAAAACAAACACACACAGATGTTATTTGCAAACAATGTTTTCTATAAAAAGCCACTTTTGATAGACACACTGAGGCTTGATTGGCATCCACCAGATCAGAAGACACTTTCAAACAAATCACCATCGATGAACAAATACTGGTAATCACATCAAAGGCATGTGCCTGCTTTCAATGAAACGTTCGTGTCAGAATCTGTCCCACTGGGCAGGGAAAGCAGAGCACAGCGAGCCTCGGACATCGAGTGATGTCGGAAAACCGAGAAGTGCTCGGATACTAATGGGACCTGGTAAAAAACAAACAAACAAACAAACAAAAAACCCCACAAGAGTCAGCGTAGAGAGGCTGCCGCTGCTTATGTACGATCCATTTTTATTTAATCTGGTTAAGGCCCAACCTTCGATTCTCAGAACACTGCCATTGCCCGTGGACTCTCCTCTGTGTCTGTATTCCGTCATGCCCTTTCAAAGTAAATGCTATTCTGAATTTTGAATTCTGTCATTGCTTTGCACTTTAGCATATATATATATATATAATATAAAATATACTGGTGACCTTATCAACACACCTGTAATAATAAAAGCATAATATGCTGATTAGACCGGATGTCCTTCCAGACTAAGCAGTGGTGGAGGGCGACGAGGCAGAGGTGGCTGCCGCCCTGTTGGGGGGGGGGGACGGGGAGAAGGGGGATGATTCTCTCTCAAGCCCCTTGCACGAATTTTGTGCACTGGGCTTCTAGTCTATAATAATAAAAGCTTAATATGCTAATTAGACCAGACATCCTTCCAGACGACCTTCCGGACGAAGCCGGGGCTGCAAGGGAAGCCTGGGTCCCGGGTGCCAGAGGGAAGCCGGTGTCGGCAGCCGGGGGAAGGAAGGCCTACTCTTGCACAAATTTCGTGCATCGGGCGTCCAGTTGATATATATTTCATATTTATATCTTACGTATTAGATATGCTTTAATAACAAAACTGTGTAAACATAAAACTGTTTTATATATTACATAATATCATATTACATATAATAACTTTACAATCCAGTAATTTTAATTGCCTGCGACTTTGCCAAAAAACTCTCTCCGTGAGATTTTTATTGGTTTTATTTCAATCCTCTGGACATTTACTTCTGGCCTCGCACACTGAAAAGGAAAGAAAACCCTAAATAACGATTCCAAGCAGCTCTCATGAAAGCCAGGTAATTCTAATCGTGGTTAAAAATGGTTAGAACCCGGAATACATAAATGAGCTAATATCTGCCATGGCCTAGCGCAGGCCCTGGTAAAACAGGGGAGGGGATGAGAGCCGTCCTCGTCATTGCCATCATCTGCATGCCATCGCCTTCTCTCCTGATCATCCGGCTCATCTTAGGCGTTCAAGAAATCATTTTTCTGGATGTGAAGGTTTCAATATGCACGGCATTTGAGAGGATAATCAGAGAGACATATTTTATTTTATTTTTGCTGAGCAAGAGTGCACATCACACACTAGCACTGAGGAAAAGATGTCTCTAATGGGCTGAGGGGCCTTGGGTGGGCACCAGCCATGTCCTGTGTTTTGCTGTCCACCTGTACCAGTCTTCAGAGGGGTTTCATGGAGTGGAATTGCGGTTTAATAAGAGGCTCATTTGCAGGTACAATTCCCATCTACTGACCAGGGGCCTTAGCTTACTAATCATAGTTTGATTGGAGACCTGAGGGGGTACAGTCCTCTATTAGCAACTTGTCTTTTTTTTTTTTTTTTTGCAAGTTTTTTTTTTAATTATTATTATTGATTTCAGAGAGAAAGAGAGAGGTAGAGAGAGAGAGATATAGAGAAACATCAATGATGAGAGAGAATCATGGATCGGCTGCCTCCTGCACGCCCCACACTGGGGATCAAGCCCGCAACCCGGGCATGTGCCCTTGTTCGGAATCAAACCCAGGACCCTTCAGTCCACAGGCCGACGCTCTATCCACTGAGCCAAACTGGTTAGGGCAGCAACTCGTCTTTATGGAAAGAAATTGCATCCATTGCAACCCTCCTACTGCATACACATGACCATGTGAACGAGAGCCAGATCGGGGACTTACTTCTCCCACCTGTGGGAGCGTGGTTAGTCCTTTCAGCTGGTGTATAAATTGCCGCAGTTGAGGGCTGGAGCTCTTTTTCTCATATGTACATATTGAGGTAGAGCTGGAAGCAACTCTACGTTAACCTTCCCTTTTACCTCCGACCTGAAATAAACCTCGGAAGAAAATTTGAAGAATATCTCATTCCTTTTCATCTCCCCCGCCCTGCTGCCTCATCTCACAAGGATTATAAAATCTGAAATATTTACACCAGGAGAAATTAGGTCCTACTAAATGTTTTCCTTGCCTGGAATCAAAATTGCTTTTTAAAAAAAACCACACAAACCAACCATGGTTCTCTGGGAATAGTTGAACAGATTTAGAAGATTTTTAACTGTTCGGGAACATCTGAACTTTTGAAATTATATCAATTATTGATATTAAGAATTGTCAATTTGTGCTCATCTAAAATTATGTCAATTTCATTGCTTAAAACTAAGCAATATATATTATTGGCTATTGTGTATGCAGAAATTTTTCCTACAACATTTGATCCTTATTGTTATACTCAGGACTTCGTAATAATGTCGTGACCTTACCCTTTATTCTTTTTTTGTTACAATTCATTTTCAGCTTTCTTTTATTTTTTAAATTGATTTCAGAGAGGAAGGGAGAGGGAGGGAGACAGAAACATCAATGATGAGAGAGAATCATGGATCAGCTGCCTCCTGCACACCCCACATTGAGGATTGAGCCCAGAACCTGGGCATGTGCCCTGACTGGGAATCAAACCGTGACCTCCTGGTTCATAGGTCAGGGCACATGCCCAGGTTGCGGGCTCGATCCCCAGTGTGGAGTCTTCAGGAGGCAGCCCATCAATGATTCTCTCGTCATTGATGTTTCTATCTCTCTCTCTCCCTCTCCCTTCCTCTCTGAAATTAATAAAAATATGTTAAAAATTAAAACAAAAAAACACCAAAGTACAGTATGGAAATGTGGAGAGTGAGAGGGAGTCACTTTACAAAGGAGGAGCCTAACAAACATGACCTCAGCCCCATGATCAAGGTCAACATCAAAAGTAATAATCCTGTAGACAGCATGTGCCCTAGATAGAGGATGTGATGAGAATGGCTCTTGACCGTGTGCTCTTCCTCCCCAAACACATAATCCCTTCCTCTGAAATCAATAAAAAAAATATTAAAATAAAATGTTAATAGGTGGGAAAACTAGGTGCGAGATGCATGGGGACTACTATCTTATTATACTACTAGAGGTCTGGTGCACGAAATTTGTGCACGAGGGGGGGGTCCCTCAGCCCAGTCTGCACCCTCTCCAATCTGGGACCCCTCGGGGGATGTCTGACTGCCGGTTTAGGCCCGATCCCCTAAACTGGCAGTCTGACATCCCTCTCACAATCCAGGACCACTGGCTCCTAATTGCTCACCTGCCTGCCTGCCTGATCGCCCCTAACTACTCTGCATGCCAGCCTGATAGCCCCCAACTGCCCCCCCTTCCAGCCTGATGGCCCCCAACTGCCCTCCACCCCCCCGCTGGCCTGATCGCCCCTAATTGCCTCTGCCTCAGCCCCACCACCATGGCTTTGTCTGAAAGGATGTCCAGAAGGTCTCCCGGGAGGTCTCCCAGTCTAATTAGCATATTACCCTTTTATTAGTATAGATCTTTGCAATTTTTATAAACCTAAAAACACCTTAAAGATAAAGTTTATTATATATAAAAAAGGAAGAGATAATAAAAACGACAGGTTGTCCTTGGGTAAAGGAATTATTTAGGGCACATTTCACCATATTTGGGAATATAAAAATGCTTTCTTTTGTTATCTACCTGTATACAGAGAAAGGAGAGCAGGGTGGCAAGATCATGCCAAATCTCTCCATTGCTCTCTCTCTCTCTCTCTCTCTCTCTCTCTCTCTTTCTCTGTGTGTCTCTCTCTAACTTGGCCTTCATTCTCATTAACCCGCTCCCCTATCACTTCCTCCCATGCCTCTCTGTCATCTCCATTTCACAGTGTCACTTGCCCGGTGAAAAGAGGCTCCGGCACATTCCCTTTAGAAGGTGAGTGTCTCACTAGGGGTGACAAGCCTTCCTTTGAGGTCATTTATCTAATTGCTCTTTGCAGATAAGAATTAATTAGCCTGATTATTCTTCTCCGTTTTGGGGTGGGCTCCCCACCTGAAGAGAAGAAGGTGCTTGGTGTCAGTGATGAATGGCCCAGCCAGACGCTTGCCGCCTCACATTTGTAATAAATGCCGCCGCGCTCTTTAGGTCACATTAGGAACCAGGCGGGCTGGGGCGTAATGTACAGGATAATGAAGCACTTGTGTAAATAAGGGGACCCGGCATCGGATGGTGATTAAATATTTTAATACATCAAAGGGTGGAAGAGTTTCAGGATGCTGAAGGGAAGAGCCCCCATCAAGGGCAGCTCTCTCCCTCCTTCCTGGGGGCACAAACATCTCCAGGATCCGTGGCAGCAGGTGGCATCCCAGTGTAGGGTGTGTCTAAAATGACCTCAGTGATCTGTGGGGGTTTTGGTTTCTGTTTGGGTTCTCTCTTTTTTCTTTTATTTTTTTTTCTTTAGGGAACACCTAAAAATACAAACACATTCAGAGCCCAGGGCCCTTTTATTTCTAGAACGGAAAGAAACGAGCTTCCTCTGGGTTTACTTCCAAATTAGGTGTTTCAGACATTGCCGTTATTGCTCCGGTGTGTGTGTGTGGAAGGTCCCCTGACATCAAAAACAATGCGATTAAATGAAAAGGCGAGCCAACCAAGATGGAATAAAGACCTGTCCATGTGAAATACGCCTGTAAAGAAGAAACTCAAGTCCATGAGTGAATCTAGTGGGTGGTGGGGTCTGTTTGGCCGCTCTAACAAACTCCCGTAGACTGGGTGGCTTACGTAGCAAACATTTGTTTCTCACAGTTCTGAAGGCTGAGAAGCAAAATCGAGGTTCTGACAGTATCGATGTCTGGTGTGGGCTGCTTCCTGGCTTATAGACTTGCTCTCTCACCGAGCTGTGTCCCCAGATGGTAGATGGGGCGAGGCAGCTCTCTGTGGCCTCCTTTATAAGGGCACTAATCCCATTTAGGAGGGCCCCACCCTCATGACCTAATGCCATGCAAAGGCCTCACCTCCTAAAACATCATATTGAGGGGTGGGGTTTCAACATGTAAATTTGAGGGGGAAGGGGGAACACAAATATTTAGTCCATCACAGAGGGCAAGTCTTATATTTTGTGGGTAGTTTAATTGAAGACATAGGATTTTTTTTTAATGTTTTCATTGATTTTTTTTTTTTTTTTTGAGAGGAAGGGAAAGGATGAGACAAAGTTCAGTAAATGAAACTTGAAATATAACTGGTGTGACAAAGTTAGGAACCTTAGTATTTTATCTTGTCTTACCTATTTCTTTTTTTTAAAAAATATATGTTTTATTGATTTTTTTTACAGAGAGGAAGGGAGAGGGATAGAGAGCTAAAAACATCGATGAGAGAGAAACATTGATCAGCTGCCTCCTGCACACCCTCTACTGGGGATGTGCCCACAACCGAAGTAAATGCCCTTGACTGGAATCAAAACTTGGACCCTTGAGTCCGCAGGCCGATGCTCTATCCACTGAGCCAAACCGGTCAGGGCATTAGCTATTTCTTATTGCCAGCTCTTCTTACGTTCCATAGAGTGGAAACCATTGTGTCTAAGGAAGTTGATGGAAAATTTCTGTACACACGATAATGGGAATAGTTGAGATTGGTTCTGTAGGATTCAGATGGCACAATAGAAAAGAACTTCTCTATGTCAAAGGAGAAAGTGTTCTCTATGTCAAAGGAGAAAGGGTCCTTTAACCAAGGCTACTGGGCTCCCCATGTCAGATTGCGCATATCAATCGCTTCAGGCAGATTTCCAGGCTGCTGTTGCTTTTGTTCACCTCTAAGAGCCTGTTTTTTATGCTATCGGTACATCTCCCCATAATCTCTGCGCTCCTGGTTAATTATAAACAAGGGACTTTTCTTCATCAACCACCTGTCAAGATTTCTAGGGCTATTCTACAAGAGTGAATGTTTCTGTTTTGTTTTGGTGTGGTGGTGTGTGTGTGTGTGTGTGTGTGTGTGTGTGTGTTTCCACTCTCTTTTCACAAAAACGATGAAATTAGCTACCAAGCTGTTGAGCATAGACATTTCATGCTGCGTTCTGCTGTAAAAGGATTATGTTCAAGGGCGACATCGTTTTCAGTTTGCATCAACATGTCTCCAATCTCCTTATCTCCAGGGGGAACTAATTGTTCTGTGATGATTCAAAATGGACATTTGTTCCATATTTTCTTTCCTTTTTGGTTTAAATTGATAATTTATTCAAAAGACAGTAGTCAGAAAGCTTTGAATTCAAAATACCGGCAAATCTGTTGCAGGTCTAAAAAAAAAAAAAAAAAGTAATATGATGCAAAAAAATCATAGAAGTCTTTAGCGGTCAAAAATGTGGAGCAAATAATTTATCCAGCTAAGCTTCTATCCAGAGTCTGAAGGAAAAACACATTAGCAAAGGACCATGTTTCTCTCTCTTATGTCCCTCATCCCAATCCATTGCTTTTCTCATGCAATCCTATATAATAAAAGGCTAATGTGCAAATAGACTGAATGGCGGAATGACCAGTCGCTATGACGCGCACTGACCACCAAGGGTTGCTATCACTCTGTCAAACAAAAAAATGTGTCGGACATGCCTGTGTTATGAAAACACCATATTATATTTTACTAGAGGCCCAGTGCACAAAATTCGTGCACTTGAGTGGGTGGGGGGGCTCAGCTCAACCTGCGCCCTCTTGCAGTCTGGGAGCCCTTAGAGGATGTCTGACTGATGGCAGTCGGACATACTTAGTGCTGCCGCGGAGGTAGGAGAAACTTCCACCACCACCACTGCGCTCACCAGCTGTGAGCCTGGCTCAGGGCTTTTGGCTGAGAGGCTCTCCCTCTGTGGGAGCGCACTGACCACCAGGGGGCAGCTCCTGCATTGAGCGTCTGCCTCCTGGTGATCAGTGCACGTCATAGCGACCAGTCATTCCTCCATCGGTCAATTTGCATGTTAGCCTTTTATTA
The DNA here is from genome assembly GCF_027574615.1 of Eptesicus fuscus. NCBI lineage: Eukaryota > Metazoa > Chordata > Mammalia > Chiroptera > Vespertilionidae > Eptesicus > Eptesicus fuscus. The sequence goes on along the minus strand of NC_072497.1, from coordinate 7,374,140 downwards.
TATAGGATGTCATGTTTTTGGTGACTTGAGGCCTCACCCAGAAATTTGGCAAATCACAATATATGGCACAGTTCCCTTGTGCAGAAATAGGAGTTCTGAAATTTTTGAAATCTGACAGAGCCAATCCTCTCTCACTCTGCTTCTTCACAATTGTCTTGCCTATCTTCATGTATTTATTCTCCCAGTTAAAAGTGATTATCAAGTTGTCAAGGAATCAAACAAAAATAACAGTAGGTTTTGATGTGAGTGGCACCATGTTTATAAGATGATCTGAGGGAAATTGACATGGCTACAATCTTTAGTTATCCCACCCAGAAAGGCAGTATCTCGTTAGCAATTCAGGTCCTGTTGATGCCTTCAAGAACATTTTATTTTTTGTGAGCGTTACTTGGTCCTTACTGAGTTATTCCTAGGTATTTCATAAATTTGGTTGCTATTCTCCATACGCACTTTTAAAATTACATCTTATAACTCGTTCTTAGTTTTAAAGTGGAAAAGCTAACATTAATCTGGCTATTTCACAATACTCTTGGTAGTAATGGTTTTAATAATTTTTTTTCCATTAGTCCTCTTGGAGATTTTAGGTATATTAAGATAATCATTTTTACTAACTAATCACTTTATCATTTTCTGTACAATATATACCTCCTTTTAAAAATCCACCATCATGAGCAATGGACTTTAACTTTTTTCAAAGCTAGACCAAACAGAGGGAAGGATGGGAACTCACAATTTATAAACACCTACAGTATAACAGGTACTTTGCTAGGAACTAAATCACATATTTTCACGTAATTCCCTCAAAGTTGGCATTGTTCAGGCTCCAAACAGAAGACTGAAGCTAGCCCATATCTTCTTCTTCGGGGCACAATCAATACTTAAGTGAGGAACGACTTACACAGAGGTCTTCCTGACCTGGTATTCCAGGTTTTTCCGACAATAAATACAATACGTCCTTACCCACAAAGATGATCTTTCCCGAGGACGTCCCACAGGCCCAAAATTGTAGTTGTATTAGTCTCACCCAGAGCTGAGAGCTACTCTCCAGGGATGTTCCCTTTTGATAGTTCTAGGGATGACTCAGCAGTTCCACTGTAGATGGGCACCCCATGAAGGGTTTCCTGTAAATTAGAGTGAGTAGACATATGTTGACCCAAATCATAGATATGTTTTCCAGGACCTTGACTTACAGGCAATTTGCTCACATGACGGTGATAAAGCTGCATGCTTGGTGAACAGATCATTGCTCATGACTTGTAAAAAGGGTGGTGTTTACAAATGAAGGGGGCTCTTGCATGGTTGATTTTGTTCTCGATTTCCTCCTTCACTGATTTTGGCCGTCCTCCTCCCCCAAACAGGCAGGGGTGAGAGGAGCAGATATCACAGACAGACACGGTCCCATCGATGGGAGAGATTAACGTATGCCCATACCGAGCATCATTCCACCGTCTATATTGACTATGAGAACAAGCGTGCGCCTCCTATAAACCTCGCTGGGTAATTAGCTCATCTCCATCCTACAGATTCACATTACAAGGAGCTTCTGAGACATTTGATGTGACAGGAAGTATTTATCTGGCACCGTCCAGGTGCTTTCATAAGCTGCTATAAAGTGTTGTGGCGTTCATAACAACGCATACCAGCGATTGTATTTTTCACAACCATAAGGGCTTCCCCCTTCCTCTTTATCCTTCCTTCTTCAAGCTCCCTCTGGAGGTCTGCTGGCTGGCCATTCCCACGACTCTTCCCGTTGTACCCGAGAGACCTTCTCTTGCAGCCTCTGGACTGGCTGGCAGCGTCCACCTTTTTGCCTTTTTTCACATCTGACGTTTGCAACCCAATGGACCTGCTTCTCTCTCTGAGGTTGACACTCAACTGTCAATCAATAATACAGCTCTCCTCTCTCTTGGTATCTAGTTAGCCTGGTTTTTCTATCTATTTTTTTTTAAATATATTTTTTATTGATTTCTTACAGAGAGGAAGGGAGAGAGATAGAGAGTTAGAAACATCAATGAGAGAGAAACATCGATCAGCTGCCTCCTGCACACCCCCCAGTGGGGATGTGCCCGCAACCAAGGTACATGCCCTTAACCGGAATCGAACCTGGGACCTTTCAGTCCGCAAGCTGACGCTCTATCCACTGAGCCAAACCGGTTTCGGCTGGTTTTTCTATCTATTATTTGTGTGTGTGTTTTTTTTCCACTTTACCTGACAATTTTAAAATCAATGGTTCTTTGCCTCTTGGGGATTCCTTCTCTGGAAATCTATTATCTATCCGAGGCGGGGAAAACATATCTGTAAATAAATACTGTTTTTCATAACATGTCACAGGGCATTCTTCCGTTATCTAACTTGGTTCACACAGCTGTCTTCTTACACATCCACATTCTACCCATTTTATAGACAGAAATCAAGGCTCGGGAAGTTTAAATGACACGAAGACAAAGACTGACTTGGCAAATGGTATGGAACTGGGTAGACCAGAGGAATCAGTAATGGAATCTTGAGGTTGTGCCGCTCATCGCAAAAGTGCTAACGCAGCAAATTGGTTGATACAAGACTTCCAAAATATTTTTAATTGCACTCAAGAACAACAGATGTGATTCCTGGGACAATAGCATCAACCTACACACCATATTTTAGCTTTGATCTTCTTTTCTGTATACATGCACATATTATCTTAGGTTTCTTTTACTTATAGAATCAACCTATCTCATTTCTGTTCAGTCATTAGGTTAATCAAAGAAGCTTATTTTGTGGGGAAGGATTGTAATCAGATGCAGAATTATCTTTCAGCTCCTCATTCATTTACAGTTCTAGCAATGTGTCTACCTGGATTATTTATTTAGGATATACCTATTCCCTAATTTGTATTAAAAAGCTGTCATCAAAATCTCTCTCTTGCCCAGCTAGGGTGGCTCAGTGGTTGAGCATCACCCTATGAACCAGGAGGTCACTGTTTGATTCCCGGTCAGGGCACATGCCCAGGTTGTGGGCTCGATCCCCAGTAGGGGGCATGCAGGAGGCAGCCGATCCATGATTCTCTCTCATCATTGATGTTTTCTCTCTCTCTCTCTCTCTCCCTATTCCTTCCTCTCTGAAATCAGTAAAAATATATTTTTAAAAATCTCTCTATATAGTTAATCTATATTTTAAAAATATATTTTAAAATATAGATTAACTATATAAAGAAAAAGTGAAAGAAATATTTAAACAAAAACCTTACGATAATACATTTCCCTGCGATCATAAAATCTTGAGAACCAGTCGGTGGAACGACCCTGTGAGATCAGCGTTGTGGTCTATAAACGACTCCCTAAACTACTCACTTTTACTTGAGATTTCGAATTTTGTACCAGAGCCGTTTCTCTTCCAGGATTTTGAGACAGCGGCGAGAGAGCAGAGCTGAAAAGCTTCTGGCCGCGGTGAGGTTTAGATTATACAAGTGAGGAGGGCTGGGTGCTCGCTGTTGAAATAGACTGTTAAGAACTTTGTCAAGGAATGAACTCTTACTGTAACCCACACCTCATTTGTCACCCTGATGGGCTGAGGAAAAGTGACATTTACAAACTGAGAATGAAAGCACATCCATTTCGCCCGTCTGACACCCTGATATAATAACTATTTACCTTGAGAAAGAGGCACCGAGATTTCCGATTCTTGTGAATCTTCTCACTTTGGCACTTATTTTCTCACTCTGTCAAACATCCCCAGATTAATGGAACAATTTGTTCAACAAATCATATTAGTAGGATGCGCAGAGGGTAAAGGGAGACAGGCGGGGGAGCGGGAAATTTCCCCCTCATTCATAGCCGGGGTATCTCTGCAAATAAAAAATGTAGTTATGCCTGACATTTACAGAGGGACCGTGTGAAAGGGAAGGGGTGTAATGACTTTGGGCAGTGGGGGAGATCATTCTGCAAGAACAGTAGTGCTCAAGGGGGAATAAGATAAAGTTACACCTAACATCTAGATGGAGCATCCTTCTAGAACAGATCTGTCAAACACGGCAGGATCAGCCTGCGTGTGTGTGTCGGGGGGAAATGTTTTCCATTAAAATTAAGTTCCTTATGCTTTCATATCTATACTAATAAAAGGGTAATATGCTAATTATCCCGGGAGACCTTCCAGTCATCCTTCCGGAAAAAGCCATGGTGGCGGGGCCGAGGCAGAGGTGGTTAGAGGTGAACAGGCCAGCAGGTGGGATGCAGTTGGGGGTGAGCAGGCCAGCAGTAGGGGCAGTTGGGGGCGATCATGCCAGCGGAGAGGGCAGTTGGGGGTGAGCAAGCTGGGGGGGGGGGGGGTCGTTTGGGGACTATCAGGTCAGCTGGTGGGGCAGTTGGGGGAGAGCATGCTGGCAGGGGTGGCAGTTGGAGGCGAGCAGGCTGGCGGGGGGGGGCAGTTGGGGCAATCAGACTGAAACGGGGGGCAGTTGGGGCAAATCAGGCCATCAGGCAGAGAGGTTAGGGCCAATCAGACAGGCAGGCAGGTGAGCAGTTAGGAGCCAGCGGTCCCGGGTTGTGAGAGGGATGCCCAACTGCTGGTTTAGGCCCGAACCCTGTGGAATTACCGGCAGTCGGACATCCCCCAAGGGGTCCCAGATTGGAGAGGGTGCCAGCTGGGCTGAGGGACACCCCCCCACACACACACACACATGAATTTCGTGCACAGGGCCACTAGTATGCATATATATATATATATATATATATATATATATATATATATATCCTATATAATAAAAGCATAGTATACAAATTGTTCCCTCGACCAGGAGGTTATCCAGGAGTTTGACCAGGGGGATGGGGAGGGAGTACCTGGCCAGCAGCAGCTGGCAGCCACTAGGGACCCTACCAGTGCATGAATTTCATGCACTGGGCCTCTAGTATATATATATATTTATTGATTTCAGAAAGGAAGGGAGAGGGAGATAAAAATATCAATGATGAGAGAGAATCATTGATCAGCCGCCTCCTGCACTCCCCATACTGGAAATTGAGCCCGCAACCCAGGCAGGTGCCCTTGACCGGAATTGAACCTGGGACTCTTCAGTCCAGAGGCTGACGCTCTATCCACTGAGCCAAACCAGCTAGGGCAAGCTCCTTATGCTTTCAGTGCTACTCAGGCCACTTGCCAGCCCACAATTGGGGCACCTCAGAGAGTTCCAGAAACGTCTTTTTTTTTTTTAATATATTTTTATTGATCTCAGGGAGGAAGAGAGAGGGAGAGAAAGATAGAAACATCAATGATGAGAGAGAATCATTGATCGGCTGCCCCCTGCACTCCCTGTACTGGAAATCAAGCCCGCAACCCCGGGCATGTGCCCTTGACCGGAATTGAACTCGGGACCCTTCAGTCCTCAGACCGATGCTCTATCCACTGAGCCAAACCGGCTAGGGCGAAACGTCTTGTTACCAAAGTGATGATTCAGTACCTCAGAGAAGGTCATAAGTTATAGGGTCTCCCAAGAGCTGCTTGTGATGAGGGCTGTGCTTGTTAATTCTGATAGGCCTTCGATTCACACTGCTAAGGCAGAGCCTACAAATAGAATGAATAATGGATAGAGATCCTGCCGTTCATATATGTGTTTGTGTACCTTGTGCCTGAGGTTGGGATGAATATTTAGAATAGAGAGAGCCTAATATTAGCTACAACAGATATGTCTATTTGAATATATGTTGCCTATTGCTTTTCTTCACACACACACACACACACACACACACACACACACGCACACACACACACAATATGCCACATTTTTCTACTAACTTTCAAGGGACGCTCAGAGTTGGCTGTGAGGTTCATTTATTTGTGTTAGCGTTGTCACACTGCTATTGCATTTGTATCCGCAGCAGAAATTGACACACACTGTCCCCTGCTTCTGTACACCACGGCCTTGGGTGTCAGGGGAAAATATTGCTCTGCAGTTCTGCTCCTTTGATTTCTCTTTCTTTTTTCTTTTCTTTCCTTCTTCTTCTTTTTTTTTTTTTCTTAAGGCGCCTGACATATTTTTGAGCCAGAGGAGAGATCCCAAACACCTCTCCACACAAAATCGGTTCCTGGAAACCCCTCATTAACTTGGAGAGGATGCTTTCTCATTCCAAAGTTGTAAATTTCAATCGGAAAATGTTCTTCTTTTTTTTTTTAATCCCAGGTTTATTCTAGAAACATTTCAATGAACAAGTTACCTATTCAGGTCATTAAGGAATCACAGTGACTCAACAACAGACTCATTCCAGTCATGTTTAATGGTGGGAATACCATGAAGTCTCCCAGGCTAAATGGTTGATCTGATTGCCTCTGGGGAAAATAACAACCCTAACCTTAGGTATCCATTCTTTAGGAAAATATTTTGTTCCAGAAAGTTCAGGCCACTCTTTTACAGCTTTTTTCCCCTACTTTCCACCTCATTTTATCAGGGAGAATCAAGACATCGCATATTACTCTTCGGGAATTTGAGGGGGCTAAATGCCTAGGAAAATACTTGCTATGTTAGATATAGAGTGATTGTTTGTGTTGGTATGCATGTGTGCACATATTTGTTATAAAGAAAACATATGTTCATGTTAGAAAATTTGAAATGTATAAATATATATGTATAAATTTTTTTATTTGAAAAAATAAAAAATGTAAGTGCCTTTTAAGTGCATAGGTATATGTTATATATCTACTAGAGGCCCGGTGCATGAAATTCGTGCACAGGGGAGGGGGTGTCCCTCAGCCCAGCCTGCACCTCTGCAATCTAGGACCCCTCGAGGGATGTCCAACAGCCTGTTTAGGCCTGATCCTACCATAATCGGGCCTAAACAGGCAGTCGGACATCCCTTTCACAATCCAGGTCTGCTGGCTCCCAACTGCTCACCTGCCTGCCTTCGTGATTGCCCCTAACTGCTTCTGCCTGCCAGCCTGATCACCCCCTAACTACTCCCCTGCCAGCCTGATTGCCCCAACTGCCCTCCTCTGCCAGCCTGGTCACCCCTAACTGCCCTCCTCTGCCGGCTTGGTCACCCCTAACTGCCCCCCCTGTAGGCTTGATCGCCCCCAACTGCCCTCCCTTGCTGGCCTGGTCCCTCCCAACTACCCTCCCCTGCTGGTCATCTTGTGGTGGCCATCTTGTGTCCACATGGGGGCATGATATTTGACCACATGGGGCAGCCATCTTGTGTGTTGGAGTGATGGTCAATCTGCATATCACTCTTTTATTAGATAGGATAGAGGCCTGGTGCACGGGTGGGGGCTGGCTGTTGTGCCTGAAGGGTGTCCTGGATCAGGGTGGGGGTTCCCTTCGGGCATGGGACGGCCTGGGCGAGGGGCCTGTGGTGGTTTGCAGGCCAGCCATGCCCCCCTGGTGACCCAAGCGGAGGCCCTGGTACCTGGGGTTTATTTTATCTTCTACAATTGAAACTTTGTAGCCTGGAGTGGAGCCAAGCCTCCTGCTTGTTCCATGGCGGCGGCCATTTCTGTTAGGATTTATGTATCTTCTATAATTGAAACTTTGTAGCCTGGAGTGGAGGCCTGGGCTGGCCAGGGTATGCGGAAAGCTTGGCTTCCTCCATTGCCGGGGGCAACCCAAGCCTCCCTCCTGCTCTCTGTGGCTGTAGCCATCTTGGTTGGGTTTATTTGCATACTCACTCCTGATTGGCTTGTGGGCATGGCTTGTGGGTGTAGTGGAATGATGGTTAATTTGCTTATTACTCTTTTATTAGATAGGATTTTTAAAAATATATTTTTATTGAGGTCGACACTCAATGACTGAGCCACACCAGCGGTGCTCCACATTTTTTTTTAAAAGAGCTTTAGCTTCTACTCTCAACTGCTTGGCTTTTCTCTGCATCCCCTTTGAATTTCAGAAAGGGAATCTCATTGACCTCTTGGTCATCTTCGCCTGCACGACAGGACACTTCGGCGGCCCTTGGGCAGCCTGTGGAATTGGTGTCTGTGTCCGGGCACTCCTAAAGTCTAATCAGCTGTGTCTTTCTTTATTCACTGGGTGGCAGGGTTTACCTGACCATTAAGTGGCTGTGCTTGACGAAGTTTTTCTTGGAAAGGATTCTGGCCACCTTGGTTTTACTTGTCTGTTACTTCCTACTTTATAGCTAGCTTTCCCCACCTTCTCATCACCTCTTAGACACAGTGTCATGTAATCTGGGACGCTTGTCACAAAATAAAAACATCCCACGTTCCACGAATCCTTAAGCAAGCAATGCCCTAGCTCAGTGGTCGGCAAACCTTGGCTTGCGAGCCACATGCGGCTCTTTGGCCCCTTGAGTGTGGCTCTTCTACAAAATACCACGGCCTGGGCGAGTCTATGTTGAAGAAGTGGCGTTAGAAGAAGTTTAAGTTTAAAAAATTTGGCTCTCAAAAGAAATTTCAGTCGTTGTACTATTGATATTTGGCTCTGTTGACTAATGAGTTTGCCGACCACTGACCTAGCTGGTTTGGCTCAGTGGATAGAGTGCTGGCCCTTGGACTAACAGGTCCTGGGTTTGATTCCGGTCAAGGGCACATACCTCGGTTGCAGGCTCAATCCCTAGCCCAGAGCCACTCACTGTATCTCTCTCACATCAACGTTTTTCTCTCTGTCTCTTCCACTCTCTCTCTAAAAAAAATAAATACATTTTAAAATTTATTTAAACCGAAACCGGTTTGGCTCAGTGGATAGAGCATCAGTCTGCGGACTGAAAGGTCCCAGGTTCGATTCTGGTCAAGGGCATGTACATTGGTTGCGGGCACATCCCCGGTAGGGGGTGTGCAGGAGGCAGCTGGTCGATGTTTCTCTCTCATCGATGTTTCTAGCTCTCTATCCCTCTCCCTTCCTCTCTGTAAAAAAATCAATAAAAAATATATTTTAAAAATTTATTTAAAAAAAGAGAAAGCACTAAACCGTATGGATTTTTATTTGGATCTGATTTGGTTCCTGCTTCTCTGTTTGGCGCCTGATGCTTCTATTTCCTCAAGCCCCAGGGGTGGTCTGGTTACTGACAACGCCGATCCCACTCTCCATGTAAAAAGAGACTTGCTACGTTAGATATAGAGTTTCCAAGGTAGAGTTCCCTCTTCAGTCCTCGGCTACCTCGGGGAAATAGAGCGTGTTCCAGTTGGAAGGAGCAGTGTTGATGCATGCGGCCTCTTTAAAAAGAAAGGATCCAAGTATTTGGCTTGTCTCTGAAATATGTTACTGCAAATCGGGAAAGATGGTCATAATTAGGGGAGAGGTTGAGTTTAATTATTCTGATGTGCCTTATTGATAGGCATTCATTGCATGTGTTCTTTCTGCCGGGCGCTGTTCCAGGACAACGTGTGCATTCATTGTTCCAGTCCGCACACCTTTCCCAGGTAGATGTTTTCATCTCTTTGTTCAGATACAGACGCGGTGGTTCAGGGAGATTAGTTTCCCTGCCGAGGGCCCCACGGCCGCACACGGGACCTGGATGTTTCATTTAGTTCTGCCTCTAAATCCTGTTCGCCACCTATGTGGACAGCCTGTCAGTTGGAATATTGTAATCTTGCTTTTTCTTGTATCTTTACCCAAAGTAGCGGAATCTAGCAACATTTGTGGAACCTCAGGTACAGCCGTCACGCCGTCGCAGAGACCATTTCATTTACTTCTTCCACATCCCTGGGAGATAAAGATGATTAATCCCATTTCATAGATAAGGAAACTGAGGTTCGGAGGATTAAGCAACTTGCTTGGGCTGCGATCTTTAAGCGACAACGGCCAGGATTTGAATATAGAAATCCCGGCCCCAAGTCTGGGTCTCTTTCTGCCTCTCCTCAACTTTTCACCAGTTTATACAAATAAGTCAGAGGGATAATAATTGCTCCACGTTAGCTTCCCAATGTAAGAAGCGCTCAGTTAGCGCTCCCAATAGGTACAGAATCAATTACTGAAATTACCTCCTGCCTCTAATGGTGAACTATAGCTGTCCCTGAGTTTTATTTTCTGCTGCTTTTCTTTCATGCGTTCCTTTTGATTTGTGTCACTTTTTAACGGGGAGGCTTGATAAAAGATAGTTTTCAGAAAAGAATGTTTAAAAGTTTCAGAAGATGCCCTAGCCTGTTTGGCTCAGTGGATACAGCATCAATCAGCTTTCGGACTGAAGGGTCCCGGGTTCGATTCCGATCAAGGGCATGTACCTGGGTTGCAGGCTCGATCCCCAGCCCTGATTGGAGCATGTGCAGGAGGCAACCAATCGAGGTGTCTCCGTCACATCGATGTTTCTCTCTGTCTCTCCCCGTTTCCTTCGCTCTCTCGAAAAATCAATGGAAAAATGTCCTCAGGTGAGGATTAACAACAACAAAATTTTCAGAAGAATTGGTGACTTTCATAAAGATAGAAATATGAAGACAAATTATTTTTCTTATGATATGAAGGATCCAGGCAAATGTGTTTTTTTTTTTAAATATAGTTTTATTGACTTCAGAGAGGAAGGGAGAGGGATAGAGAGATGGAAACATCAATTATGAGAGAGAATCATTGGTTGGCTGCCTCCTGCACACCCTCTACTGGGGATCAAGCCTGCAACCCAGGCATGTGTCCTTGGCCGGAATTGAACCTGGGACCCTTCAGTCCACAGATGGACGCTCTATCCACTGAGCCAAACCGGCTAGGGCCAGGCAAATGTTTTAACCAGTTCAAAGGAAAAGTCTAAAGAGCACAAATATATACCCTAGCTAGTTTGGTTCAGTGGATAGAGCATCGGCCTGTGGACTGAAGGGTCCCGGGATCGATTCCATGCCTGGGTCTCAGGCTCAATCCCCAGTAGCGGGTGTGCGGGAGGCAGCCAATTAATGATTCTCATTCTCTCTCTCTCTCTCTCTCTTTCTCTCTTTCTTCTTCTTCTTCTTCTTCTTCTTCTTCTTCTTCTCTGAAATCAATAAAAGTATTTTTAAAAAAGCACAAATATATGTGGAATACACACACACATAGTATTCACAGATGTCTAAAGCAATGTTGAGATTAACTGCAAATGGAGACAAAGCTGTTTTTCCCCCACGAAGGAATGGGTGGTGTTTGCTGAACTCTTTACTGGATTCCTGGATAGAGCAGAGTTTACTGTCAGTTACCTACGATTCACACCGTTGCCAAATGACTCCAAGACAATGAGCAGGGCCAGAACTGAGCAGCCAGGAAGGGTGTGCTATATATGATGCATATTTTCCCACTGAAATTCTTTTCATTTTTCAACACGCCCCTGGGATGGCTCTGAGAAGCCCATGGAGAGCATTAGATGTAGACAAAGGTAAGCAGGCAGTTTGAAATACACATGAAGGAAACAGTCCCACTTGGAATAGATTTGTGAGTGAAGGGGGTGGTCTTTGCTCCTTTCCTGATTTGGGGTGGTGGGAAGCAGACAATATGGGCTTGGAATGCTTCCATCCTGGGGAAGGTCAGGATAGGCTATTCCACCAGCCTGGCTCACCCATCCACTCGTTCCAGTGCCTTGCCTGTGCCCTGGGGCAGGATATAGAGTAGGAAGTTTAGAAGAACCCTTGGCTCCTGGCTGGCCTTCCCTGAAGATCTCAAATTGACACTTAAAAAAAAAAAAAATCCCAGTAGCCCTAGCTGGTTGGGTCAGTGGGTAGAGCATCGGCCTGTGGAATGAAGGGTCAGGGGTTCAATTCTGGCCAAGGGCATGTACCATCCTCAGTGGGGGGCGTGCAGGAGGCAGCCAATGAATGATTTTCCTCTCATCATCGATGTTTCTACCTCTCCCTTTCCCTTCCTCTCTGAAATCAATGAAAAAATATATATTTAAAAAAAAAAATCCCAGTGGTCTCCTAGGGAGGTTGAACAGTCACAGCTATACACAAATGGACTAAAGGCAGAAAAAGGTTACCATACAACTTTCAAAGTGTGTGTCATTTCAAACCACAATTACCTAGAATTAAAAAAAATTGCCAAAACCGGTTTGGCTCAGTGGATAGAGTGTCGGCCTGCGGACTGAAGGGTCCCAGGTTCGATTCCGGTCAAGGGCATGTACCTTGGTTGCGGGCACATCCCCAGTGGGGGGTGTGCAGGAGGCAGCTGATCGATGTTTCTCTCTCATCGATATTTCTAACTCTCTATCCTTCTCCCTTTCTCTCTGTAAAAAATCAATAAAATATATATATATTTTTAAATTGTGACTTTTGGCCCTAACCGGTTTGGCTCAGTGGATAGAGTGTCGGCCTGTGGACTGAAGGGTCCCAGGTTCGATTCCGGTCAAGGGCATGTACCTGGGTTGCGGGCACATCCCCAGTGGGGAGTGTGCAGGAGGCAGCTGGTCGATGTTTCTCTCTCATGGATGTTTCTAACTCTCTATCCCTCTCCCTTCCTCTCTGTAAAAAATCAATAAAATCTATAAAAAAATTGTGACGTTTGAATCTTGTCATCATCGTGTAATATGCAACATGATCTTGATGGGTGTCCCTTGCGCATGTCTAGATTGAACGCGCTCCTGTGCAGAACATCACACTTTGTCTTTGGGCTTTTGCAGTGTTCCTATTTTTATGAACCAGCAGGCTCAGCAAGGCACGCGGCCTCAACTCTGCCAGTAGTGGGAACTAGCAGCTAAGGCCAAGGGCACTTTCCCTGGCAAATCGCTGGAGAAGCGACCTGTTTGGACTCAGCTCCTTTAAAAGTCCTTGGGATGCCCTAACCGGTGTGGCTCAGAGGCTAGAGCATCAGCCTGCGGACTCAAGGGTCCCGGGTTCGATTCCCCTCAAGGGCATGTACCTTGGTTGCAGGCACATCCCCAGTGGGGAGTGTGCAGGAGGTGGCTGATTGATGTTTCTCTCATGGATGTTTCTAACTCTCTATCCCTCTCCCTTCCCTCTGTAAAAAATCAATAAAATCTATAAAAAAAATTGTGACGTTTGAATCTTGTCATCATCATGTAATATGCAACATGATCTTGATCATGTCAGGCCCTTGCGCATGTCTAGATTGAACGCGCTCCTGTGCAGAACATCACACTTTGTCTTTGGGCTTTTGCAGTGTTCCTATTTTTATGAACCAGCAGGCTCAGCAAGGCACGCGGCCTCAACTCTGCCAGAAGTGGGAACTAGCAGCTAAGGCCAAGGGCACTTTCCCTGGCAAATCGCTGGAGAAGCGACCTGTTTGGACTCAGCTCCTTTAAAAGTCCTTGGGATGCCCTAACTGGTGTGGCTCAGAGGCTAGAGCATCAGCCTGCGGACTCAAGGGTCCAGGGTTCGATTCCGGTCAGGGGCATGTACCTTGGTTGCAGGCACATCCCCAGTGGGGAGTGTGCAAGAGGCAGCTGATGGATGTTTCTAACTCTCTATCCCTCTCCCTTCCTCTCTGTAAAAAAAAATCAATAAAATATATTAAAAAAATAAAAAATAAATAAAAGTCCTTGGGATGCTTGGCGCTGACACCCCAGGGGCGCCCACTCCACCCTTCCGCTTGGAGAGGGTGGACAGCGGGGTGTGGGAGGTCACCGGGGCCTGTGTCCCTCCGGAGGGCGGTGGCTTCCAGGTGCAGGCGGGGCTGGCTCGCGCCTCCCGCCTCCCTCCCGGGGAACTTTCACTGGGCGCCGCGCAGACAATGGGCCGGGAAGGGCCTTATCGCTGCAGCGCAGGCCTTCCCAGCGCTGCGCTTCCTCGGCCCCCAGCCGCCTGCCGCTTCCTCGCCTCTTCCTCCCGGTGACCCCGTGGCCTCCGGGCGAGGTGCGGCCGGCGGAAAGGCTTGGTGGGGTGGCCGCGGCAGCGACACGTGTGGCTGGGCCCGGGAAACAAAGAGGGGATGTGTGCGGCCTGCAGTCCGGAAACCGGGCGCCGGTGGGGGGCCGGGCGCGCGCGCTGCGCCCAGGCTCGGCCCATTGTCCGCGGAGCGCACCTCCGCACGCGCTGGACCAGAAATGAGCACATCCTGCCGCTGCTTATCCAGCCGTCGGGCGGCCAAACAGACAGCAAACAGCGGGGTCCTTTGGCCTGGGGAGGGCTTTTAATGGGATGACCAGGCCCGGCTCTATCTCAGGCCCATCGTGGAGTGCCCTTTGTTTGATAATAGTTATGATTCGCACGCCATAGGACTGAGCTTTTTAAAAAATATATATTTTATTTTTTTTTTACAGAGAGGAAGGGAGAGGGATAGAGAGTTAGAAACATTGATCAGCTGCTACCTGCACACCCCCTCCTGGGGATGTGCCCACAACCAGGGTACCTGCCCTTGACCGGAATCGAACCTGGAACCCTTCAGTCCGCAGGCAGACGCTCTATCCACGGAGCCAAACCAGTCAGGGCTGAGCTTTTAAGCAATGTATTACTATGGGGGGTGGGGGGTGGGAGTGGAGGCGGGGGCGAGGAGTGGTATTTAAATTTCTTAAGAGGCAAAATTCTGAAGGTCCTTGGAGTAACACAATGATGATGATGTGGGTACTAATACATTCATCTAGTCTTTTTTTTTAAAAAAAATATTTTTATTGATTTCAGAGAGGAAAGGAAAGGGAGAGAGAGATAGAAACATCGATGATGAGAGAATCATTGATTGCTTGCCTCCTGCATGCCCTCCCCCCTGCCCCCCACAGCGGTATGGAGCCTGCAACCCAGGCTTGTGCCCTTGACCAGAAAGGAACCCGGGACCCTTCAGTCCTTAGGCCGATGCTCTATCCACGGAGCCACACCTACGAGGGCCCGTCTAGTCTTAAAATGAACCAGGCCCTACTTCATATGTGTACTTTAACCTCTAGAACAACCCTATTCACTCCGTGGCATTTTTAGCTTCATTTTCCAGGTGAGGGAAGAAGGACACAGAGGAAAACCCACGTGGACACAGAGCTAGTAGATGGGGTGACTGACCCCGGCCTGAGCTGCCAGCTCCAGATTCCATACTCTTTTTCTTTATTTTTAAAATATATTTTATTTATTTCAGAGAGGAATGGAGAGGGAGAGAGAGATAGAAACATCAATGATGAGAGAGAATCATCGATTGGCTGCCTCCTGCACAGCCCCCACTGGGGATCAAACCCGCAACCCAGGCATGTGCCCTTGACCGGAATCGAACCCAGGATCTTTCAGTCCACAGGCCGACGCTCTAGCCACTGAGCCAACCCGGCTAGGGCCAGATTCCATACTCTTCACGTCTGGAATCAGGTCTTGCAACTACTTTGTTTAACCTCTTCGATGCCTTGGTTTTGACTTTTTATTTTGGCCCCTGAAAGAAAAAGACTTTTCTCCAGCTTGTGCTCCTGCCAGTCTGGTTATCTAGGAAACCTCGTAACAAAGCAAGATCTCACCCAAGACCAGGGGAGCAAGGGACTTCTTTAGGCATATGTTTTCTTCTCTATCTTTCCACACTTGTGAAGACTTAGGCTCTCCCCGGGTTTCTGAGGAAGGGTTGTCAAATTTAAGTGAAATCTGTGCTTTCTTTGAAAAGTACATGTTGTCGTTTTTGTGGTACGCGATCAAGTGAAAAACAGAGCAAAACGAGCGCCTAAATTCTTGAAACCAATGAGTCAATCAATCAATCAATCTGGGTAATTAAGCCAGCGTTTCAGTCTTCTGGTTTGTTCGAGTTGGGTGGATGTGGTCTAAATTCCCCATCAGGGAGTAACTGAGAAGGTTTCGTGTAAATCTGGGCCCTGCGTGCTGGTCAAGACCAAGGCCAGCCCAGTGGTCTCCTCCACGGTTGAAGCCAGACCCTTGTCGCAGTGGGGGGTCGCCCCGATGAACCTGTGCCGAGGTCTCACGAAGGTCCAAATGCTCTGTGGGGACAGAGGATGTGCCAATGAATAAGACACCCTTCATAGCTCGGGCAATAACTCTCAGGCTGGCCAGGGAAGACAGTAACCAATCACTGAAATTTGATGTGATAGGTGCTGTATAATATGGAAGAAGATCACAGATCGGAGATCAATACTTCCACTTCCTCGGGGCCAGCCTGTCACAGAGAGGTTCCAAGGCTTCAAAACACTGTTATCTTTGACCAATGACTTAAACACACACACACACACACACACACACAAACACACACACACACCCATTCATTTGTTTTCTAATTTTCTCAGCTGTTCTTTCCATCCCTTCCTTTTTGGTTGATTTACTATCCCATTTATCTCCACTAATACCTTCTTTTCTGGGGGGGAGGGGAGAAATGGGGAGCTCTACTAATATCTTCTTGGGTTACCTTATATCTATAACTTCTTGTACTTTATTTTATATTTAACAATACGCTGCTTTAACTTACCAGTTTATCTTCAAATACCATTATATCATTTCATAAGTACTAGGATGCTTAAGCATTGCACTTCTATTTTGACCTTCTTCTGCCGCTATTACTATATATTTTACTCTAGTTTTGTTTCCATCCCCACAATATGTTACTTTAATAACTTTGCAACCTCTATAATGCAGTTGGTTATTTTCCCTTGTTTAATTTTCATATATCTCCTTATGTCAGCAAGGCAGCTCTAATACACGTGAGGTATTCCATAGCACCTGTGTCCGCTCTATTGCGTTCAAGGACCCCGGTATTAGGGAAGATCAACTCTAGTGTGGAGAGTTCTGTGCACAGAAAACTATAGTTAACCCCTCCTCACCCACTAAGCAACTCACATCCCTTCCCAGCAGCTGAAACTACCCAGATTGTAGTCCTCCTCCCCTCCCTGAGGATGTAAAGCACTCTGGGTGAGAAAGAGAGAATCCCCCATCTAGTCAACCCAGACCTTTTTTACTTGGAGATTCTACACGTTCTGAATGAGGAACACTTACTTTCTAGGAATTCCATTCTGTATTCATCTAAGACCGTCAGTTATCATCTGCTTAGAATCCTCAAGGATGCTCCATTGCATTTGGAAGAAAATCCAGAGTCTTGTTAACTACTAGAGGCCCGGTGCACAAAATTTCGTGCACTGGGGGGGAAGGGGAGGAGGCTTGGCCCAGCCTGCACCCTCTCGCAATCTCAGACCCCTTGCTCCTTACTGCCCACCTGCAATAGAGGCAGGAGCCACTGAGCTCGCCAGCCGTGAGCCCAGCTTCTGGCTGAGCAGTGGTCCCCATGTGAGCGCACTGACCACCAGGGGGCAGCTCCTGCATTGAGCATTCGCCCCCTGGTGGTCAGTGCATGTCATAGCAACTGGTCATTCTGCCATTCGGTCGATTTGCATATTAGGATTTTATTATATAGGATGGGCTTGGAGGCCTTCTTTGACTTGCTTCTCTCTGTCTGCCTCTCTCTAGGCCTCATTCTATCCTTGTGACCCTGCGCGTCTCCACCTCCAGCACACATGTGCACCAGAATATGGCTTTTCTGCGTTTTCCTTCTGGAATGCTCTACCTAGAGACCTCAACATAACTAGTTCCAGAATTCCTTCAAGTCAACACTCACTTGGTACCTTAACATACTTTTCTCTGAACACCTTCCATAAAATAACTCCCCCACCCTATGCTACTTCCTATTCCTTTGATCCCTGCCCCTCCTTTTTTTTTTTTTTTTTTTTTTTTCCATAGCACTGGTCATTTTCTGCAGTTACGTGTTTATTTAAATACTTCCTCATTGCGTGACTTTCCCTGCTAGAATATTCATTTATGACGACATTTGCTTTCTTATCCACGGCTCTTCACCCAGCACTCCCAATAATGCCTGATACACAGTAGGTGTCTTAAAAAAATATCTGTGCAAAAAAAAAATAACCAGCAATACAACTAACAGTACCGCAAAACAATATATTACTTTTACTGAAACATTACGTGCATGATGCAAAAATAAATTGCTCATTGTGGCGAAATTAAAACTTTTGCCAAATCCCCCCTTACCTCCCAGTGAAATAGGGAAGATGTAAATGTAGAATATGTGTTTATGGGGGTTATAAACTCCCACAAGGCTGAGATTTCGTTCTTTTACATTTGTTATAGGAAATAGCCTATTATGAGTGCTGAATTAATACGGATCATGATTGATTTAAAATGCATGGTGTTTTGCACTGGTGTTCAACCAACATCTATATTCAATTAAATAACCATTATAGTTGCCCGCATTTGTGCATCCCACTAATGGCAAGAGCTATCCTTGCAGCGGCTGTGTTTTATTCTGGGATGATATAGGTGCCATCCCGAGCCTGGGTAAGATGCAGGCATTTTAAATCCCGTCCTCGCAAATTAGTTTGTGCAGAGTGGAGGGTCAACACACATGAGCATCTGATTTTAAAACCTGCTTGTGCACGTGAAAGAAAGAAAAAAAAAAAAGAATTCCCATGTTTCTACTGAATTTGGGTGGCAATTTGGGGAACAGGCTTGCATTCCATTTAACGGTAAAACATGTCACTTTTCCTCGGTTGAGTCTGTAGGCAGCATGTCCTTCTGTGGCTGACTCACCTGCTTGGCCAGGTGTCCTCACCCACCACAGGCGTCAATATTTGAATAAGTTCTTCCTTTATTATCATCGTGTTTTTGTGTGTATTAGGAGAACCAGGGCTGGTCTGCTAGGGAAGAACAACTTTCCCAGTTGGCTGTTGATGACTTCGGTCTTCCTGAATAGTCCCTCTTATACTTGGCTGATAGGAAGAAAAATCTCTCTGTGCTAAGAGCAGGCTCAACACATCTACACTAATAAAAGAGAAAGATGCAAATGGACCGTACCTTTTCAGCGCCCACCAGCCAATCAGGAGTGAGTATACAAATTAACCCAACAAAGATGGTGGGTTAATTTGCATACACAGGCACCCAGCGGCTGGGGGTGGGGCGATGATGCAGGCTTTTCACACTGCTCTAGCTGCTCCAGACCTCTGGGCAGCATGGGAAGGCAGAAAGGTGGCTCAGGGCCAGAGCAAAGGCGGTGCAGGCAGCCAGGGTAAGGAAGGCCCATTCTGCACGAGTCTTCGTGCATCGGGCGTCTAGTTAAAAAGTAAAAGACACAGACAACCTAATATCTTTTGAAGCGTCTCGAGTTGCACAGATGTGCGAGCATCTTTTCACTGTGTCTTTCTCTGAGGGGTACTTCACACTCCCCTTTCTTATGTGGTGACAAGGATATGCGCTTTGAAGTCCGATAGACTTTGATTTGAATGTTACCTCTTTCACTCCATAGTCCTGCAACCCCCATCAAATTGCTTGATCTCTCTAGGCCTCAGCCTGCCAGCCAGGAAATGGGCAGCAGTGACCATGAGTTCTTCCTTCAGATCCCTGCTCACAGTCCACCTTCCCACAGAGACCGCCCCTGACCACCCCACACAAAAGCACACCCCTTCCCTGGCTGGTGTGGCTCAGTGGATAGAGCGTCAGCCTGAGGACTGGAGGTCCTGGGTTTGATTCCATTCAAGGGCACATGCCCAGGTTATGGGCTCGATCCCCAGTAGGGAGTGTGCAGGAGGCAGCAGATCAATGATTCCCTCTCATCATTGATGTTTCTCTCTCTCTCTCTCTCTCTCTCTCTCTCTCTCTCTCTCTCTCTCTCTCTCTCTCCTTTCCTCTCCAAAATCAATAATGATATACCAAAAGTACACTCCTGACCCAGTGCACAGGAAGCATATAACCCGTGTCTGCTCCATAGAGGAGGCTCAATTCCCACATCCACCTTTATCTTGGCACAGTTAACAAAAGGGCATGCTGGGACTCTAGGACCTGGTTGGTTAGTCATGTGGTTTGCCACATTTATGAAATCAGAGGACAGTAGGCCCAACAGGGAAAGGCATACATACTTTTTTAAAATTAGAGAGTTCTCTATTTACACAGGGTTTAGGAGAAAAGTAGACCCAAAAACATAACCAACAAAAATAATGAACTTACCCCGGCCCATGTGGCTCAGTTGGTTGAGCATTGTTCTGTGCACCGAAAGGTCACGGGTTCGATTCCTGGCCAAGGCACAAGCCCAGTTGTGGGCTTGATCCCCAGTAGGAGGCGTGCAAGAGGTAGCCGATCGATGTTTCTCTCTCTCCCTTCTTCTCTCTCTAAAAAATAAAAAAAAAGATATTTTATAAAAAATAGTGAACTCAGCAGAAGTCAGAGTTGAATCTAATCAACCAATATTTAAATTAAATCACTAAATATTTCCTGATGACCTGATTGCTTTTTATAAAGAAGGAAAGAATGTTGCCTACCAAATTATTGATTATCTTTTGTTATTGAATTTGGTTTTCATATGCATTTTGTCTGGAAGCAGTTTGGCATAGTGGGATATGGTACTCAACCACCAGTTAAAACGGAGTTCAGTTCCTAGTTCCGTCAATTAGCTCAGGGAAATGAGGAAGGTTTGCAAGTCATGTTCCTGACAAAGAATCTTGCTCTATTTAACTTTTAAATCATTATTATTTGAGAGAGACAGATCTCTTAGGTCCCCATCAATGCTTGGCTTCTCTGCTAATTTGGGCCCAGAAAGTTGGAAAAGAATTCCAAAGAGAATATGGTGGGTTCTCCCCCAACTTGACCTCTCTTGTGTAAACTGGATAGGAGACTGTTGAGAAATTTTTTGGAGGTCATTATGGCAGTTATTCTGAAAATGTAACTTATTAACATTGAATCATAGCTGTAAGTGAAAGGAAACTCTAAAGGCAGGTAGGTAAAGTTTTCTGAAAATCATGGATCCATTAAGTGTCGTCTATATGGACTTGGGAGTCGCTCAATATTTCTAAGTTTCACTTTTCTCATTTTTAAAGGAGGCATAAAAATGTTTAACCTCCAGGGTTACAGGTGGGATTAAATTAACTAATATACACCATACATCTAGCTGAAGTTTTCCGGCACTGTTTTGTACCTTATTTTTAAGGTGAAGGAAAGAAGCTGATGGGATTTCTATTACATTATATACTGGAACTATAACCCAGTACTAAGGTTCCTTGCAGACTTTTGGCTCTTGATTTCCTGATGAGATGCATCTTTGTTATTTTATTTAACTTTTACAACAAAACAAATCTATTTACAAGGGTTTGAGACATAGAAGTTTAGTAGTAAAACATAAATAACATAACTTTGTGAGCCGGCCAGACACCACTCTTCCTGTATGTCCGAATTGTCAATACTGGTTTGCTGGTTATCT
Source organism: Eptesicus fuscus (assembly GCF_027574615.1). Lineage (NCBI taxonomy): Eukaryota > Metazoa > Chordata > Mammalia > Chiroptera > Vespertilionidae > Eptesicus > Eptesicus fuscus. The sequence continues at coordinate 7,353,172 of NC_072497.1, read as the reverse complement.
TATAAAGAGAGTGATTTGAACATCCTAATATCTGTATTGAGATTTCCCTTTTATTCCTTTTTCTAGTCCAACTGGAATTCTCAAGCTTAGCGTGCATGAGAATTCCTCTGTAGAGTTGTATATGGGAGATCAGGGGGGCTGTCGATGTCATTTTTACAATAGATGGTTTTCTAAGATGTAACATTACATTCAAATAATCACAGTGAACAGTTCCAAGGAGAACAGCTCCAGTGCCGTGTGAAGAGGTATTTAGCATGTTTTAGACTAAGAGTCTCATGTTTTAGCACAGGCTCCAGTGGGCGTCAGTCCTCCCTGAGGTCTTGAGGTCAGACCCCTTTCACTTTCCATGTTCAAGTTGACTATCTCTGATATTAACTCATGCTTCAGTCTTGTCCAGCCTTTCTTCCCAGTTCTAATGAAGACTTCCCCTTTGTCCTAGCCGGTGTGGCTCAGTGGATAGAGCGTCGGCCTGCAGACCAATGGGTCCCAGGTTCAATTCCGGTCAAGGGCACATAACTTGGTTGCAGGCTCCTTCCCAGCCCGGACCCTGGTTGGGGCTCATGCAAGAGGCAACCGATGGATGCGTTTCTCCCACATCGGTGTTTCTGTCTTTCCCTCTCTCTTCCATTCTCTTTTAAAAAACCAATGGAGCCCTAACCGGTTTGGCTCAGTGGATAGAGCGTCGGCCTGTGGACTGAAGGGTCCCAAGTTCGATTCCGGTCAAGGGTATGTACCTTGGTTGCGGGCACATCCCCAGTAGGGAGTGTGCAGGAGGCAGCTGATCGATGTTTCTCTCTCATCGATGTTTCTAACTCTCTATCCCTCTCCCTTCCTCCCTGTAAAAAAATCAATAAAATATATTTAAAAAAACCCCACAAACAATGGGAAAATATTCTCAGGTGAGAATTAACACAAAAGCAAAACAAAAAGACTTCCTTATTTTTTCCCCTGAGGCTAATTCCTTATCTTTTAAAAAAATTTTTTTTAAATATGTTATTGATTTTTTAAATATACACCATACATCTAGCTGAATGTGCCCGCAACCAAGGTACGTGCCCTTGACCAGAATCGAACCTGGGACCCTTGAGTCCGCAGGCCGACGCTCTATCCACTGAGCCAAACCGGTTTCGGCAAATATGTTATTGATTTTTTACAGAGAGGGAGGGAGAGGGATAGAGAGTTAGAAACATGGATCAGCTGCCTCCTGCACAGCCCCCACTGGGCATGCGCCCGCAACCAAGGCACATGCCCCTGACCGGAATCGAACCCGGGACCCTTCAGTCCGCAGGCCGACGCTCTATCCACTGAGCCAAACCGGCCAGGGCCTAATTCCTTATCTTAATAACCTTTACAGTTCCTCAAAACCTTGTCTTGGTTTGTTAGCTGCCCACTGGTCCAAGGACTGCCTCCTTCTCGCTTCGGTCCAGGCATCCCAAGGCCTTCCCAGCCGGACGTGATGCCATTGGCTCCCTGCCTTTCTGGAACTCTGCATATCCCTGTCTCTCAATTCCCTGTTGATCCTATTAGCTCGACTGGAGTGTCTTGGAGGTCACGCCAACCTGCCAGGCACTCAAAGAGAAAGTATCAGATCCCAAAGAACGTTTCCACATTCTGGTAGCCTCTTGGTCTCAGTAATTCTACTCGCAGGTGGGGTAAGGGGACCCTACGAGAGAGCTTTGCAAAAGAGTAAACATCTGACAGCTTCAGTAATTCAGCTCTCTCTGTCGCAGTAACACGAGGGACGTGAGCAGCCAAATTCTAGGAAGAAATATATTTGACTCTGAGTCTCGTAAATCCATCTGTTCAAACTGGCTGAAATACACTCGCTGCATGGAGCTGGAAATTGGAGCGCATTAGGACATGCAGCTTTATGGCTAGAAATAGGGGTGAGACTAATGAGCAAACATTATTCACAGTTTCCCAGAGCCACTTTGATACAGTAATCAGGCTCCTGGGAGAGTCACAGTCTAAGGATCTGTGGGAAAACAGACTCCAGGTTAGAAATCAAAACAACCCCCAACCACTTCTGTTTTTCAAAACTCTCAAATGAGGTACATATCTTCTCTCTCTGTATACAAGCCTAATATGCAAAGTGTCCCCTCGGGAGTTTGACCGGGAGTTCAGTCGCTTGCTATGACATGTGCTGACCACCAGGGGGAGGCCTGGAACGAAGGAAGGCCCCAGCCAGCAGCTGGGGAAGGGAGGCCCCGGCCAGCAGCCGGTGGCCACTAGGGACCCTACCCGTGCACGAATTTCGTGCACTGGGCCTCTAATATTTATATATAGCCTATTACCTCTTAATAACTAAGATGCATTGGTTACAGTTTTATAGTTATTCTCTGTTTTCACATTTAGATGTCTTCCTTTGCCAAGTTGAAAAAGGAGGAAAAAAATAAATTAATCCTCTAGAGCCGAAACAGAAACATTTGGTCTTCTGTAATCCGCAGTCCTTAACCTAATGTGGCAGCTCCGAGGGAGACTGTCGGATCCACACTCCCGATTACTCTAAGCTGCCTCCCATGTGTACCCAAGTAACGGGCAGGACTCAATGTGCGTTGACAACCCATCTTCTCTGTTCCATGGCTCTGAACATCCTTCCTGTGTATGGGATTTTATCTCCCTGCCTCACCCAGTTTGTGTGGCTCGGTGGTTGAGCATTGACCTATGAACCAGGAGGTCATGGTTTGATTCCCAGTCAGGGCACATGCCCGGGTTGAAGGCTTGATCCCCAGTAGGGGGCATGCAGGAGGCAGCCAGTCAATGATTCTTTTAAAAATATTTTTTATTGATTTCAGAGAGGGAAGGGAGAGGGAAGAGAGAGAGAGAGAAACATCAATGATGGAAGAGAATCATTGATTGGCTGCCTACTGCACGCCTCCTACTGGGGATCAAGCCTGCAGCCCAGACATGTGCCCTGACCGAGAATCAAACCGTGACCTCCTGGTTCGGAGGTCAGTGCTCAACCACTAAGCCACACTGGCTGGGCTGAAGATGACCTATTTTATCTACACTTGATTGTTTATATTTTGTAAAGGGGACACAGAGTCATTTCGAATGGGAAATTCAAATCACCTCAAAGCTCCTGGTCGGACAGACAGTTAGCCTTTTATATATATAGATTCCCAGAATCTAACACAGTACCTGTTCTTAGTGGGTGCTTTGTCATCATTTGCAGATAAATGGATTCATGCTCCTAGTTGCTAATAAATAACATATTTGCCAACACCCTGGCCCAGGAGGTAGAGGAAGAGTGTCTGGGAGTGTGTAGCTAAATGATGCTGCAGATATAACTCAGCTGACTACCATCCAACTGAGAAGAGATGGGGATGCTGATGAATAGTTTGCTATGATTTAATGATATGTGACATGCGGGTAGTTAGATGGATACATGGGTAACATAGCTGCTTTGTTCTCATTGCTGGGAGGAGCTAAAGCTGAGGAGAAATTAGTATTCATATTTATTTTTATCGTTATCATTAAACTATTTGATACTAACATATAGCTGAATTAACTAGGCCTTATAAACATTAAAAAAAATATAGAGAACTCTGGCTAAGAACAAGATTGATATCCAAAAATATTGCAAGGGTCTGCTTATTCTCCTTGGCTATGCCATTTCAATCAACGTGACCCAACAAATAATACAGCCTCGTACTTATCGAGAGCTTAGTTTATCTAAGATGAGTGTAGAGTGTGGGACATCATATATCTCCTCTGAAAATATCCTAAATGCTATGACATTAGCCGCTTGCTTATAATTAAAGAATGTTGCCATTTCATCAGGCTTTCACTTACAGGAGAAAGTTCAAATTCCATTCCCCTTGAACTTTAAGCTATTTCCCTTTTTTTTCTCTTTGTTCTTTTCTTGAAAGCTTTGCAACAAATGCATCCCCATATGCTTATATTAGTTAATATAGTATTAAACATATTGGCTGTGCAAAATGTTGGCATCCATTAATAAATGTTTTCATTTCCCCATTCTCTCTCTCTCTCTCTCTCTCTCTCTCTCTCTCTCTCTCTCTCTCTCTCTCTCTCAACTTTAGAGTCTTCCTTTTGACTACATAAGCAACAGCTGTCTAGCTGCCTGCACAAGACTAGATCGAACGCCTCTCCAGAAATCTAGGTCAAAACACTTGGAATGCATGAATATCAAACAGAGTTTTCAAAACAGCAAATGAATACATCTTTAACTGGTGACATTTTCCTGTAGCATATGGCTGCAAGCTCAGGGGACTGGATGCTTTTTTGATGAAAATGTTCCATCAGAAACGCAGGGATGGCAGCAAGCTTTCGCCACCTTCTGTTTTGCCTTATGAGATGATAATGCAAATGCATGGATAGACAGGAGGATCACAAGGCTTTTACCTTCAGACCTGCTCTAAAGATGCATTTCCCCTTTAAGATGACCTGCTTTGTCTTGCGTTGGGTTTGGGTTTCTACCCAGCGGTCAAAGGTGACAACCAGGGGGAGCTGTAGTCTTTCTTGGGCAGAATTCGAGTGGTGGCGATGTTCAAAGAATGGAACTGTAAAGCAAATATTCGCCAAAAAGAGAGGAGTCGGGCGTTTAGTCGCATGAGTAACTTTTAGCCATAGCAGCAACCGGTTGATCTAAACCCTTTGTCAAATGTCAGTATTCAGAGGCTGGATAACCATTTATGAATGAGGCGCACGGGGAAGAGGCCTGGGAAATTGGAGGCTGGCTCCCGGCTCCTTGGTTTTGTCACTAATAGGTCAAATGTGCCCTTGGATGAGCCCCTTCATCTCTGTGACATCCTGTCCTTCTATTGGGTCAAAAGAGAGGACAGGAGTGTTCTATCCGTAGGGTCTTGCTCGGTCCTAAACTTCTCAGTCTGTAGAAGGTGTGAGGCCATATTATTGTTGGCCATGTTGATTGAAGTGGCATAGCAGAGGAGAATAAGTTTGGATTTCTTAATTGGCTAAAGATCCCTTTTTTTTTTTTAATCCTCGCCAGAGGATAGTTTTCTGTTGATTTTTAGGAAGAGTGGAAGATGGAGAGAAAGACAGACAGAAACATCGATGTGAGAGAAACACATCGGTTGGTTGCCTCCTGCATGAGAACCCCGACCAGGGCCCGGGCTGGGGAGGAGCCTGTAACCAAGGTCCATGCCCTTGACCAGAATGGAACCTGGGGCTCTTCGGTCTACAGGCCGATGCTCTATCCACTGAGCCAAACCGGCTGGGGCTGAAGATTCATTTTTTAAAGAGAAAAATAGCCAGGATTCCCTTCCTTCCTAGGCAATAGGGGAGCTCTTTCCGTGCAGCAGAGGAAGGGGGTGGGATGTGCCCGTGGCTTCTCTTGTCGCCCACCACTCCGCGCAGCCTCGGAACTGTGTGTGGAAAGCCTGCGTGTCCGCCGAACCCAGCTTGGAGGCCACTGAGTGTGTGGTAATTTGTTAGCAGTGGTGGAGATGAAGAGAGGTGCTGGAAATCACCCTTCTTTCTTTATGCATCGAGCAAATTTGTGTTAACCAAACGGTGCATTTCAATTGCAGGTTAAAATTTAAGCCTCATGCACTGTTCCTGGTTTGCCTTTTGTTTAAACAAAAATAGCTAACTGGGCCCTAGCCAGTTTGGCTCAGTGGATAGAGTGTGAGCCGGCCTGTGGACCAAGGGTTCCCAGGTTTAATTCCAGTCAAGGGCACGTGCCTTGGTTGCAGGCTCCTCCCTGGCCTGGGCCTTGGTCAAGGCTCCTATGGGAGGCAACCTATCGATGTGTTCCTCTCACATCAATGTTTCTTTCTGTCTTTTCCTCTCGCTTACACTCTTTCTAAAAATCAATGGAAAAATACCCTTGGGTGAGGATATAAAAGAAAAGTAAATAAAAAAAATTAACCAGCTGGCATCATGATTGTCACAGGAATCTATAAATGATTCTTTTATTAACAAGGTGGACTCATTATCCTTCCTTTGATTTGATAGTGTCCCTAACAGTAGTGTTGAAATCAAGTTGGGAAACATGCTTATTATTTTAGAACTAGAGGCCTGGTGCATGAATTCGTGCACCAGTGGGGTCCCTTGGCCTGGCCTGCAGGATTGGGCCGAAACTGGCTCTCTGACATCCCCCAATGGGTCCCGGATTGCGAGAGGGTGCAGGCCAAGCCAAGGGACCCCATCAGTGCACGATCAGGGCCAGGGAAGGATGCGGGAGGTTGGCCAGCTGGGGAGAGACCATGGGAGGGCTTCAGGGTGTGTCCGGCCCATCTCACTCAGTCCCAATCAGCTGGACTCCAGCAGCAAGCTAACCTACTGGTCAGATCGTCTGCCCCCTGGTGGTCAGTGCACATCATAATGAGCAGTTGAGTGGCCTTAGCATGTCATTAGCATATTATGCTTTGATTGGTTGAATGGATGACTGGACGACCAGACACTTAGCATATTAGGCTTTTATTATATAAGATTATATAGGAAGATGGGGATTCTTTCTTCCACCACTCTGTTCCCAAGTTTCATTTACAAAAGCTGTTGCTATTACCAGGTGCTTGCGTAGCCTTTCAGAGTAGCCTATACATATATACTTGTATGTGTGCCTATGTTTGCATGTGTATAAATGTGTGTAAAATTACATGTAAAAAACTGTTCATATTATTTGTCCATAAATGGAGTTAGGACAAGTTAGTAGCCATCTGGGAAAAAAATAAAATTGTATCCCTCTTTATTTCTAACACCAAAATAAACTCCAGATGGACCAACCATTTTATGCTAAAAATAAATGCATTAAAGTACTATTAGAAAACATGAGAAGATGTTTTCTGTAAGTAATTCAGAGCTCAGGAAGGCCTTTCTAAGCATAATACTAAACTTATAAGGAACGATTCTAAAGATGTATAAATTAATAAGTCAATATACTGTGAAAAAATTAAAAGGTGACTGATAAATGTAGCTTAAGGACAGTGACACAATTGATGAGCGTTGATTGCTTTAAATGGTCTGTGCCTTTAAATGGTCGTACTATCTAAGCTCAGGATGTAGAAAGTTGAAAGAGATTGTTGCTGTCACCCCAACAAGCAAAACAAGCTGGATAGACAACAAAATCATGGTTTATTAAAAACCATCAGAGGGCCAAGGACAGAGAGAAAGCTAATGAAATTAATTCTGGAAACAAAGATACCTTCATGGCTGACAATAGAGCCACAGCTGCTGGGATCCCATTCCCCGAATCGCATTTCGTCGTCCCACCGCTCTCTCCAGTTTCAGAGGCCTAATTATTAGCTTACTGATGTTCACTCTTAAGTTAGGAATGGTAACACTCATTTGTGATTTTATTAGATTTCCCTGGCATATTTAAGAATACCAATACCAGCCCTAACTGGTTTGGCTCAGTGGATAGAGCGTCGGCCTGCAAACTGAAGGGTCCCGGGTTCGATTCCAGTCAAGGGCATGTACCTAGGCTACAGGCTCCATCCCCAGTATCGGGTGTGCAAGAGGCAGCTGATCAGTGATTCTCTCTCATCATTGATGTTTCTTCTCTCTCTCCCTCTCCCTTCCTCTCTGAAATCAATAAAACATATATATATATACATATATTTTAAAAAGAATACTGATACCAAGGGGCAGAGGTGGTTAAGGCCTGAGGCTCGGGTGAGAGACTGCCCATGTTCTCACCCAGCTCTGCCACTCCTCAGCTTGGCCTGCCCCTCTTTGAGTAGTTTTAGCATCTAGTACATAGAAATAGTAGAAGTGACATCCTTCTCAGGTTATTGGAAAACCCAAGTGAATTAGTATGTCTACACCATTTACAGCACAGCCTGGCACCCACAAAATCCTCTTATGACTAAGTTAAAATTTCACGGTTCTTATCACCAAAATGATAGAATATTTAGGAAGTATAACCTAAAGAATACCTTTCAGTGTCTCCGTAAGCTGCCTTCTTCCAGTGGTTTAGACCAGTGGTCGGCAAACTCATTAGTCAACAGAGCCAAATATCAACAGTACAACAATCGAAATTTCTTTTGAGAGCCAAATTTTTAAAACTTAAACTATATAGGTAAGTACATTGTTATTAACTTAATTAGGGTACTCCTAAGCTGGCCTTTGCTAAAAACTCAAGGGGCCAAAGAGCCGCATGTGGCTCTCGAGCTGCGGTTTGCCGACCACTGGTTTAGACAGTCACAATAGGAATAACATATTCCATGTAAGACGCCATATTTATATGAAAATTATTCATGTATTTGGAATAGAAAAATCTACTGATTATTTAAGACATTTTATGATCTCACTGAAGTTTCAGGGACTTTGTGAGTGAACTTTGTCCTGTGGCTAGCATGCTTTCTTTGGTCAAAGGCACCACTCCAAAACGGAAGAACTCACTCCAGAGAAAGTAGGGTAAACAGGAGATGGGCAGTCACATCTAATCTGGAAGCGCTATGCTGATTTATGTTCTGTGCTTATTTAATTTTATTTTCTAAATCAACACTGAGAAGGAAAAGTTGAAATATTAATTACCCGTTTACTGTCAATGTAGCGGAAAATGTAATTTATAGCTTACTTGCAAAGAGAGAGAGGGAAAAAAAAGCTGCCTGCTTAATTTAAGAACTCAAATTATTCAAATAACATTCTGAATTTGATTATTCATTTAATTGAAATGTTGCTCTTTCCGTCAGAATTGCTTCTGAGATTCCAATTTCAGCAATAGTTAAGTAAGAGCTCTCCGTGGAAAGGAGAGAGGGGGGACCCACAGATGAAAATGCAGCGGGGAAGCGACTGTGTTTGGTGAATTACATTTACCTGAAAGGAAGGCTCCTCTTCGGTAGCAGTGTTTTCTTCCCAACCGGGTTGTTGTTTTGTGTAAAAAGGTGGCAGGGTTCTTGTTCCAGCATTATGAAGGGGTTCAGCAATCTGGGGATAGATCAAGTAGGAGTCCAAGGACGAAAGATAGTTTTGAAAGGCATTGGGGGTCAGAGGAGCTTCAGCTAAAGGAGCTAAAGACTCTCTTAGTTCTTCGTTCTCTCAGGACCCCGTGCTTTTTATTAACACAAACTGTCCTAAGGCAGTGGTCCGCAAACTCATGAGTCAACAGAGCCAAATATCAACACTACAACGATTGAAATTTCTTCTGAGAGCCAAATTTTTTGAACTTAAACTTCTTCTAACGCCACTTCTTCAGAATGGACTCGCCCAGGCCGTGGTATTTTGTGGAAGAGCCACACTCAAGGGGCCCAAGAGCCGCATGTGGCTCGTGGGCCGTGGTTTGCCCACCACGGTCCTAAGGCAAGGTGGAGATAATACACCTCAAATGGTGGGGTTTCAAAGGGTAGGGTTTACAGAAGCATTGTCAGGTTGGGGAATGGCCTATGGCTGTTCAGGTGTTTGGCCAACAGGAGGCAATAACATGTAGATTATGATGCCCTGAGCTGTCTGGCAGCAAGCAGTCATCCCATTCAGGTTTGGGGGAGATGCTTTCTAGCCTTTTCAACAGATGATTACATATGTGGCTCAGCCCTTGTTGAGCCCCCAAGCTTCATCAATCTTTTGATGAAACTCCTGTAATTATGACATGCTGGAACTTGGCTCCCAGCAGAACGGAATCATGGAGATCATTGGGACCCGCAGAATACCTGAAAACGAGCGTTCAAACGTGGAGCCTGCGTGGTTATGCAGCATCTGTGGGCTCTATAATTGGAAGTTGCCTTCACACTCAAACTTAGGAGGATGGAAGTTAAGTTCCCCAGGGGCAGGAGGCGCTGCCTCAGGAAATAGTCCCTCTCCTGCCATAGTGAGGTCTCCTGGCGGGCTTTCCGAGCCAGGGTCTCAACTCTGCAGACTTCCACGTGGAGAAAAAGATAGCAGGGACACCCAGCCAGACACTAAGAACTAGAATAATTCTTTAAAGGTTTCCCAGAATTCATCGTTTTGGTCATTATGAAGGGACAGTTTGCATACAATAAAATTTCTACTTTTTAAAAATATATATTTTATTGATTTTTTACAGAGAGGAAGGGAGAGGAGAGAGAGTTAGAAACATCGGTGAGAGAGAAACATCGATCAGCTGCCTCCTGCTCACTCCCTACTGGGTATGTGCCCGCAACCAAGGTACATGCCCTTGACCGGAATCGAACCTGGGACCCTTGAGTCCGCAGGCTGACACTCTATCCACTGAGCCAAACCAGTCAGGGCTGGAATGTTTCCATGACACTAGAGTTCCCTCAAGTCCTTTACAATTGATTCCCTCCCCTAAACTGTAGTCGGAAGCAACCAATGATCTACTTTCACTTTTTTTTTTTTTGGTTGCACTTTTGGTGTTCTACTTAAGAAATATGATCCTAGCCCAATATCGCAAACTTTTTTTACCTATATTTTCTACACTATATTTAATAGTTTTTTCATGTATATTCTATTTTGTTCATGATCTGAGAAAAGAGTTGAAATTTATGTTTTCCTATGCAGGTAGCATCATTTCTTAAAAAGACTGTCTTTCTTCATTGAGTTTCCATATCATCTTTGTCAAAAATCAGTCTTCCCAATTCAAGTCTTAAAATCGATGAATCTGTTATATTTCTCTAATTATTACGTTTTCTTAAAATATCTTTTACAATGTTATGTAAATTTGCGGTGCATACGCCTTGCATATCTTTTGTTAAGTTATTTCTAAGTATTTTTTCAATGCCATTGTAAGTGGACATATTTTTAAATTTTTATTTTCTATTTTTTCGTTGCTAATATATAGACATACAATGTATTTGTAAATTTGTTTTGCTTTTTAAATATAGACCCCGTATCCTTAAATTTTACCAAGTTTACTTTTACTAGTATTTCTAGGATTTTTTTCTAGATTCCTAAGATTTTTCCCTATAAGCTATTAAGCCATTTCCATTAAAGACAGTTTTATTTCTCCCTTTCAAAACCACATACCTTTTTCTTTTCCTTGCCTGTTCTTGCTCATTGGTAGAAAGTATTGATCCATTCACTATTGAGGCTGACTTAACGGTAGGTTTAGCATAGCTTATTTATTCAGATAGAGAAAGTCTCCTCTTTTTAGTTTGCTGAAAACAAAAATGTTTCTGTTTTTATTCTGTTTAGTGTTTCTTTCCATTAATGGATGTCCAATTATATCAAATGATTTTTTTCTCTTCCTCTATTTCAGGGATCATATGGCTTTCTCCTTTTTTCTATTCATTTGGGTAGTTGGTTGGTTTTTCAAATGATGAAACACCATTGAGCTTCTGGGATCAACCCCACTTGGTTATAATGTATTATTATTTTTATGTTTTTATATATATATGTGTGTGTGTATATACATATACATATATGTACAGTATATATATATATATACTGTGTATATATATATGTACATATATATATATATATACTAGTATATATATATTTATTGATTGATTTCAGAGAGGAAGGGAGAAGGGAGAGAGATAGAAACATCAATGATGAGAGAATCATTGATTGGCTGCCTCCCGCATGCCCCCCACTGGGGATGGAGCCCACAACCCAGGCATGTGCCCTTGGTCGGAATTGAACCTGGGACCCTTCAGTCTGCAGACTGATACTCTATCCCCTGAGCCAAGTCAGCCAGGGCTATTTTTACGTGTTGTTGTGTTTTTTTTTTAAATAATATTTTTTGGTTGATTTTTAGAGAGGAAAGGAGAGGAATAGAGAGATAGAAGCATCGATGAGAGAGGAAGTCATCGATTGGCTGCCTTCTGCATGGCCCCCACTGGGGACTGAGCCCGCAATCTGGGCATGTGCCCTGACCGGGACTCTAACAGGCAACCTCTTGGCTCCTGGGTCGATGCTTAACCACTGAGCCACACCAGCCGGCCTGTTTTTTTGTTTTGACGATTTGATTTGCTAATATTCTGTTAAGAGCTTAGGTGTCTATATTCAAAACGAATGTCTTCCTCATTTTAGTGCATCGCCGTTTTCCTGCCCTTATCCAACCACATAACATTTCCTTTTCTGTCTTCTGAAAGGATTCTAGTAGCACCAATACTATTTCTTCCTCCAGGGTCTGCTAGAATTTACCAAGGAGGGCGTCTGGGTCTGGAGTGTTCTTCTTGGGTGTGTCGCCAAGAATTTGCCTTATCTAAGCCTCTGGCCTTTGATCGCAGCTCCTGGGAAGTGATCTCTACGCCTTGGAATGTCCTGCCTGATAAGACAGCCATTGTTTACCTGGGAGTCTGGGGCCACACCAGATGGCCTAACAAAGCCATTGATGGTGGCCCTTTGGTTCACATTGTCACGGCTCCACCTCCCCAAGTGCTGGAGACCAAAGGTCATGCCCCCCTCCCCCCATGACCACGTGGGTGGGCAGACAAATCTCTGGGCGTGACTGAGCTCAACCAAACTGGATTCACCGGGCTCAGGTGCGCTTCCTGGGTTGGCAATTCTCCATGTATATCAACACACTTTTTCTTTTTCTTTTTTTTTTTTTGCTGGGAAAAAGTCATGCTGTCCCGGACTCTCCTGGCAGAGGACAATGGAAAGCATTGCTTTTAGAGATCTCCTGCAGCCTGGGTCTCTCCCTGGGCCGGTTTTTCATCCTTGTCTCTTCACTGCAGGAAATCACAGCCTTCCATATAACAGCTTCAGTGACTCCTGGGATGTCTGTATTTATTTGTCTGTTTTTATTTTCATGTTTACCTGTCACTTTATTATTTTAAACAGAATTCTAGAAATCGCATCTTTCTATATTTTTATAAATTGCATTTCTTGAACCTCTGCATATGTTGTACGGGAGACCCATTAAGGAACCCTCTTCACTTAAAATTAGCAAAGGGCATCAGCATTTCTTATTCAAACCAAATGAATTCTATGTAGATGAACCTACAGGGAACTCTTTCTAGTTCCCTAAACTAGGAAAGCCCCAAGGATAACGGGAAAATATTGTTATTCTTGCTTGCTGAAGATACCAAATGTTACTCTAGCGTGTGACATAATATGTTTACATTTTCTTCCCTTTCAAGGGTCCTAATTGACATTTTCATAGAGGGTTAACTCTGTCACTCATTCTAAATCCCCCTCTATTCTGCAGTTGCTTTTTTAAAATGTATTTTTATTGATTTCAGAGAGGAAGGGAGAAGGAGAGAGAGAGAGAAACATCAATGATGAGATAGAATCATTGATTGACTGCCTCCTGCACACCCGCTACTGGGGATGGAGCCCGCAGCCCAGGTACATGCCCTTGACCGGAATCGAACCTGGGACCCTTCAGTTTGCAGGCCGACGCTCTAGCCACTGAGTCACACCAGCTAGGCCTATGCTGCAGTTTCTTATCCTAATGCCCCACTTGGCCGGGAAGGGCTTACAGGGGCCTCATGAAGCTGTAACTGGCTGGCCTTGTGCTGTAAAGTACGAATCTGCAGCTATAACCTTCCCGCCTGCATTTGTCACATGGAGGACCTGGTAGCTCTGTCTTCGCCCCTCTCCTCCGCCCGTCTCACCCCCTTTTCTGTCCCTAACCACGTGCATCATGGACGGGGACACTCGAGAGCACCTTTCCCTGCCCCTCTGTCCCAACCCCACCGAGAATCAGACTTTCCGAAGAGGTTCCCATTTTAAAAAAAAATATTTTATTGATGTTTTACAGAGAGGAAGGGAGAGAGATAGAGAGTCAGAAACATCCATGAGAGAGAAACATCGACCAGCTGCCTCCTGCACACACACCCCCTACTGGGGATGTGCCCGCAACCAAGGTACATGCCCTTGACCGGAATCGAACCTGGGACCCTTCAGTCCGAAGGCTGATGCTCTATCCAATGAGCCAAACCAGTCAGGGCGAGGTTCCCATTTTGATGCTGGTATTTCACCTGAGGCATTAAAGCTGGAATTGAAGAGAAGAGTCTCCGCCTCTCTCCCAGCAGCAGCAGCACCAGGCCCGCCTGAGTGGCAGATGGAAACAAGGCAGGGTCTGTCTGCCTGCTGCCCATCCCGGGGGCACGATTAGGAGAAAGAGGAGGCCCCGTTCTCCCAGACACTTCTTCACAAGCAAACAATTGGCACCCATTCACGAGTCAGAGGCACAGAAGAAAGAGGCTCCGTGTGTCCATGCTGGAGGCTAATTGTCCTCCTTCATTTTCTCACCATTCACAGCTGAAGGGGGAAGACGATGAGAAGGGAAGGGAAGGGGCAAGGGAAGGCATCTTTCCACAGAAACGGCTGATCGCAGCCACCGGGGCGGCCAGGCGGCCCATCTGGGTTGCTCACTTGAGCTGTGCAGTCTGTTCCCGAACCCCCAGCCCTCCCTCCCACCCTCCGCGCCTCACCCCCTTCTCTGTCCCTCACCGCCTTCCATTCCATCTGATAAGATAGCGCCACTGCGTAGTTCTTTCTTTTGTTTGGGGCGTGTTAACTGATTCGCAGCTTGGTTTCTACAGATATCAGGCCATCATAGCATCTTGTGAAATCAAGATGCTATTTTTAAATAGCTTCCCGCGCCGTCCTCCGAACAATAGCCACATAAGCGTTATTTCGGTTTTGTAGATGGTGGCATTGCATCTAGAAAAGTTAGGGAATCTGTGAAGCATCTAAAAGCAGTGCTAACTAGGCCATTGATGTTTCTCTTCCTCTTAATGCGACCAGACCTGAGGCCCTGAACCTAACTGTCCCCTCTACCTGGGCTCCTGAGCATTAAAGAGAAAAAAATCAACATGATATAGAAAAATGTTAGTTACATGCAAACAAGTGGTTAGAATAAGATGGAACTTGGAGACATTGTAGAAAATAGGTCTAGGCAAAGTACCAAAAATTAGGAACAGCGGTATAGCGGCAGATTCGGAAATTACCAAAAAATCGGTACAGCGGTCTGGTAGGGTTAATACTTTGGTTAATACATTTGCCCACAACCATGTCCTCATGGGCAGGAGCCTCCTGTTCCAGGAGTTAGCGGGTCGCAGGACATGACCACGAGGAAGAGGAGCCGTAAGCTTTCCTCTGGGCCCCAGACGTGCGCTCCGAGTCTGATGTCGGCCCTGATCATGGACGGATGGGGGCCCTCTCACCAGCTCAGAGCATCGAGGCTTGTCTTTCGCAGCGGGCTGGAGCTAGTGTGCGGCCATGCGCTGGTTGTTCAGCGAGCGGTAGCTTGAAGACAGCCAGGGTGGGGCTATTTACACCACAGACATTGGCAACTGCTGTACGTCAGGGCATTTCTTGGATTGTTTATTCTCAATTAATTTTTTTTTTTTGTCCCCAGAAGGCTGGCTTGCTACCACATCACTGGTTAAAAATGTACCATACTTGAGACAGGGCCAGCAAGAGGACACCTGAGGTTCTAAGGATGAAGGAATCATTTTGTTTTTTTATCCCTGAGTTAGCCAGATTTCTATAAATTCTTCCAAAGGCTGTCCTCTGCTGAAGCCTTCAGGGACCATCTTTGATCAGGTGGCAAACCCTGGGTTGGCACGTGGTTATCACGTCTTGGGAGTTGCCCTCGTGAACCTGAGCTGGTTGCCGCCTTACTACTTCCCACAAGCGTTTCCTACCCACCGGGGTGACCGCTCCCATAATCAAGATTAAAAATCCACTAAGTGCCTGCCCTGAGCAGAGGACACCACCCAATTATATTTCCTGACCATTGTTTCTAGGCAGAAGCACAAGAAACTTAAACTTGAACTCCACGAAATGGACCACAACGAGGATTAAGTTCAGCAGTTATTGAGCACCTGGGATGTCTGGCATAACAAGTACATATAAAATGATTTAAAAACACCCAACAGCCCTCTTGAGGAGTCATCTGTATGTTTAATGAATATTTATTGGGGATGTGGATGGAGTGTATACAACCATCTCTCAGCAAAACATCTCGAAGATCCTTTTTAGATATTTTTCCTATTCCTCATTTTATGCCAATCCCCCCCCGCCCCCCCGCATCATTTCCGCTTCCCCACATTTTTCTTTCTCCTTTTTCATACCTCCTCACTCCCTGCCCCTCTCAAGTGACCCCTTGTCTTTCCTCTGCTCCCCTATTTTTCTATCTGGAGGTTTTCCCTCTCTTGCTCATGCTTTCTGATTCAGCAACTGGACCTCTGTGGGTTTTTCTGGTTGAGCAAATATTTCCAGGTGCCGCTCAGCCCAAAGCCTAGAGCCTCTCAATTCAGACGTGAGTCTTCCTTTTCGGTAGCAGGAAGATGGATGGTTAGAAGTGCTTGTGATTTTGTTTCCAGAAACACATCATTGTCTGTGACCGTGGTCGCGAGCCACATGCGGCTCTTTGGCCCCTTGAGTGTGGCTCTTCCACAAAATACCACGGCCTGGGCCAGTCTATTTTGAAGAAGTGGCGTGAGAAGAAGTTCAAGTTTAAAAAATGTGGCTCTCAAAAGAAATTTCAATCGTTGTACTGTTGATATTTGGCTCTGTTGACTAATGAGTTTGCCGACCACTGGTCTATGATTTTCTTAGACATGCTTTGTTATAATACTAGAGGCCTGGTGCACGAAATTCATGCACAGGTAGGGTCCCTAGGCCTGGCCGGCGATCAGGGCTGATCAGGTTCCCTGCCTCCTCCTTCCCTCGCTCCCTCAGCACCCTGCTGCTGCTGGTAACCCGCCATGTTCTGCACCGCCCCCTGGTGGTCAACGCACATCATAGTGAGCGATCGAACTACCATTCTCCTGGTTGAACTCCTGAGGGGACACTTTTCATCTTAGCCTTTTATATATAGAGATGTGTTACTCCTTCCTGTCCGGGTTGCTAATTTATTGGGAGCCAATGCAATTGCTATCTCATCTTTGTGGCCTCATAAACCTCCTTTTGTGCATCGTATGCTTAATATATATTAGTTGAGTGAAAAGGATGCAGAGGCGGCCCAAAAGCCAGCCACCTCTGTTGGGTCTATTAGATATACTTCATGCCCTAGCTGGTTTGGCTCAGTGGATAGAGCGTCGGCCTGAGGACTAAAAGGTCCCAGGTTCGATTCCAGCCAAGGGCACATGCCCGTGTTGCATGTTCGATCCCCAGTACGGGGCTTGCAGGAGACAGCCGATCAATGATCCTCTCTCATCATGGATGTTTCTCTCCCTCTCTCTCTCCCTCTCCCTTCCCCTCTGAAATCAATGAAAATACATTTAAAAAATAATAAACGTCATAACGTTAATACCATGCAGAACTAAGACCGGTTTCCCAGAGATCCAGATAACTACCGTGCAGAACCAAACCGAAAATGAGGTCCGTTATTTGACAGTGAAAATAACGCCATGCTCTTTTTGCCAAGGTCAGGGTGATTGTGCACATATATGTCTAATATAATTAATACAGGGAAGAGACAGACGGTGGGTGTGAACTGGGTTGCTGCAGGAGACGCTCATAACAACAACACAGTGTTCTTGCTTGTCTGATTGGTTATGTGCAGGACGCCATCCCTCCTTAAGTGGCCATTGCTCAAGCCTGTTTATCGGTTGAGTTGCTGTGAGATTTTAATTCACTAGAGGGAGCTTGTGGGCAGGAGTCCTGTGGTTCCCACACAAGGAAGATTGATTGCATTCATTCAATCCCCGCAGCCTGAAAAATACTTTCTATTTGTTTTATTCAGGAGCTTGTTGTAACATATCCCAGAGTTGCCTAGTCATTTTTTTCCACTAGTGAAAACTCTAATTTCCTTTTCCATTTTTTATTCCTCGATGCAATTCACTCAATCCCCATCATGGTCTCACATGCCACCGTATGCGGCTCTCTCTCAGCTCTTATCTGGTTTCACCACCAATGTTCTTTTTATCCCAGAGAACGGCCCATATAAGAATGAATCCATGCCTACCTCTCCCATGTGTGAGTGATAAAAGTTTTTTTTTCCTGGTTGTTCAACTACTATTTGAATGGGGGTGGAGGTGGGGGATGGAGACCCTTTGGTTTGTAATAAAATCTGACATAACTTTGCTACCATTTTAACAGTGTATTCCAAGTGTGGGGGCCATATTTCCTGGTGTTTGTGTGCGTTTTACGTGTGTTTTCAGGTCAGATTTGGAATGAGAGAAATTCGTATCATTTGAACAAGAATGATTTGTCATCTTACCAGTCAGCTCAAACCAAAATGGTTGAAGGTAATTTAGATATTCATCTTGCAGGCTTCATGGTGGTGTGTGTTTGCTTCACTAATGGCTAAAACCAACCAAACAAACCAAAAAAACACATGACTTAAAAGAGCATTTGTGAGTACATCCCTGTATGTAAGTTCATGTATAAGTTGCACGCACATGGGTGCTCATTCAAAGTTAGCTATCTCCAGCTTTTCATCTGATTAATAGAAAACCACAAAATATAGTCAAAATTACCAAAGGCTGCTTATATCCATTGTCTGGTAGGTTTTTGTTTTATTCCTTCTCGTAAGGTAACATCAGAGAGAACTGAAGAGGAGCCACTTTTACTCTTTTAAAATTGGTTTTGTAAGTTTATTTGGTTGCAAATGGCTTCAACCCCTCCCCCCATATTTTTCTGTGCAACGTTGAGGAGTATGTATGTCACAGGCCCCAGAGGCCACCCTCAGGCGTGACAGACTTCTCAAAGAACTCAAGGACTTAGAAAAGCTGAGGTACGTGCCCTCGGCCGGATTCGAACCGGCAACCCTCCAGTCTGAGGGCCGATGCTCCCAACCACTTAGCCAAACTGGTGAGGGCCAAATCTGTATTTTCTTAACCTTTCAAGTGTCTGTTAATACATAAAAAGTATGTAGGCATTACAACATAACAGAATGTCCTAGAAGAATCAGGAGTTCTTGCTGATGAGTAAAAATAATCCAGTTTCTGAACAAAAGCTTCCCCACATTTTCACTTGCGCATTATGTCTGAAATGGCCCCGATGTCTGCTCGATATGTAAAGAAAAGTTGGAGGAGGCGTGTTTCTCACTGCGGGCAGAAGGTGGAAGTTCATCAGTGGTCCTCAGACCTTTAACAGCTCATCCAGTCCCTCAAATATTTGAAGAAGCTCAAAATGTAGATCTCGTTTACCTTCAAACTCCAGCTTGCCCTAGGATTTAACCTCAAATTAAGTCTACTGCAGGCCGGGGGGGACCCATAAGGTTTTCTGCAAATGGCAATCCATAAGGATCTTGAAATTTCATTAGACAATGAAGTCTGTGGAGGGCCCCAGCCAGGACGTGCAAACACACAGCCCTTCGGCTCAAACCGGTCTCCAGTCTGCTTTATTACGTCTTTTTTCTGTATAGCCTCATTTTTAAAAGTATATATTTTTATTGACTTCAGAGAGGAAGGGAGAGGGAGAGAGAAAAACATCAATGATGAGAGAGAATCACAGATCAGCTGCCTCCTGCACGCCCCACACTGGGGATCGAAGCCGCAACCGAGGCTGTGTGTGTCCTAACCTGGAATGGAACCCTGACCTCCAGGTTCATAGGTCAATGCTCAACCACTGAGCCACGCCGGCCGAGCTAGGCTGTCATTTTTAAAAATCAGAATATGGCACATAAAGATGAAGTCGGGTTTTTCTGGAAGAAATCAGCACCTTTGGTAGCAATTGGCATGACAACGCTGTGAAGTGGGCCTAGGACGGTGGTCGGCAAGCTGCGGCTCGCGAGCCACATGCGGCTCTTGGGCCCCTGGAGTTTTTAGCAAAGGCCAACTGAGGAGTACCCTCATTAAGTTAATAACAATGTACCTACCTATATAGTTTAAGTTTAAAAAAAATGTGGCTCTCAAAAGCAATGTCAATCGCTGTCCTGTTGATATTTGGCTCTGTGGACGGATGAGTTTGCCGACCACTGGCCTAGGAAGCTGACTCCTCTGGAAGGCAAAAGGCCCTTCGTTTCACCACTTCGTGTCCTCAATAGGTTCTTGGAAGCTTGGACTCTAATTGACATAAACAACTCTTCATGCTCTCAGTGGGTTCTTGGAAACGGCAACTCTCACTGACATAAACAACAGTCACGTTCCTGCAGGCTCTGATCAATGTTAGAACAAAACGACGCGGAAGGAAGTGACGTTACTGAAGGACCTACGGTCCTCAGATCTGTCCCCTGCCTGGTTCCTGTAAGCGATCCGAGGACTGCGGGGCCGGCAATCATGTGTGTGCTTACATTACAGCGCTTAGACTAAGTTCACCCGGTGGCACTTAAGGAAAAAAAAGAAAAAGAACACGCACTACAGTGAGCTTTGCACGGGCATTTATGGAACACACGCAGTTTGTGGTGGTCTCCCGGGAAATTAATGGGGACGATAATCTATATTCTCTTAATCAGGATGAAGGTCTGATTTGTCCCTCAGTGTGGCCGCATGTGCCCGTGTGAGGCCTGTCATTAGTAACAGGTCTTCTAATGGGAAGGGAAAAATATAATAGGAGGGGGGAGAAAATACATGACTGAACTTGGGCTTTTGGAAATAGACCTAACCTGGTTTAAAAGTTGAGAACTAAGCTGATCTGTGTTAAGGGTGGAGACATTTGGAGTTTTAGAGTAGGTCCCAAATGTTTGAGAAATACTCCCTCATCACCAACTATTGAGCTTAGTGGAACATGTAAAATATATTGGTGCCCCACCTGGTTTGGCTCAGTGGATAGAGCCTCAGCCTGTGGACTGAGGGGTTCGGGGTTCAATTCCTGTCAAGGGCATGCCCAGGTTGAGGGCTCAATCCCCAGTGCGGGGGGTGGAGGGGGCATGCAGGAGGAGCCGATCAATAATTCTCTCTCATCATTGATGTTTCTATCTCTCTCCCTCTCCCTTCCTCTCTAAAATCAATAAAAATCTATTTTTAAAAATATTCTTTTACATATATATATACATATATGTATGTGTGTATGCATGTGTGTGTGTGTATACACCAAGTTCTGAAATTCCTCTAAAAACCCTTAAAGAAGGAGGACTTTAATTAAGTATGATGAGGCTCATTACATAGGTCTGTCTGTACCCCCCTAGTGCTCTTTATATTGGTAAGTTTTTAAAAATATATATATATATATTTTTATTGATTTCAGAGAGGAAGGGAGAGGGAGAGACAGAAACATCAATGATGAGAGAGAATCATGGATCAGCTGCCTCCTGCACGCCCCACACTGGGGATCAGGACCGCAACCTGGGCCTATGCCCTGACCTGGGACTTGAAGCATGACCTCCTGGTTCATAGGCCGACGCTCAGCCACTGAGCCACGCCAGCTGGGCTGTCTTGGTAAGTGTTCACTACAGTTCTCACTACACTCCGTTCCTTTAACTTGGAGAAAACTAGACAGCGTTTGCTCGCTGCCTAGAGAACTTGGGCGTGAAGCTCTCACCAGCTGCAAGTTGTATAAGCACACAGGAAAGGGGTCCTGTCTTCACGTGCCCTTCATTCCCTACCCGCCTTTTCCCCGGCAGGAGCCGAGTTTTACAATCACCCCAACTCCAGCGCGAGGCGGAGAGCCTCAGTGACATGTGGAGTGAAACGCTACCCTGTGTTAATAATGGTTTTGAAAGAAATCAGGGAAGTTAATCATGTGTGGACACAGGGTTAAGAAGCAATGTAACAGACTATTAAGCTTAATATAGATATGTGATATAAGCATATGCAGACGGCCATTAGCATAAATTCACGTTACAGAAGAGCAGCCGGCGTCCCACTCGGTGGGTTCGTCATGTGTGCGAGGGCAGGATGAGGATCGATGGGAGAAGGAACGGGGTCAGCGAACCCATAGACAGGTCCTGGATCAGGTTGATAAAACCCCTGCAAATTATAACCCCATTAGTTTTGAATGGTGTTATTGCCCGCGACTTTATTACACAGACGTGCCGAGTGAAGGGACGGGTAAGAGGGAAATCTTCCCGTCGTTTACTGGGGGTTCAGGGTGAGAAATATCCCCCTCTTTTAGCCCAAACTGGCTTCCCTTAATGCTCACACACATGATGGTGTTGTTGAGCGACTCTTATAGACACGAAACTAGACTGTTTAGCTAACTTTTGGGGGGGAAATTTTGTAGCTCTCAATAATTCTAGAGATGACCGTATCTTGCCATCCCCCTCTCCTTTTCATGACACATAATGTCATAAGAGTTACATATGACCATCAAGCAAACACGTAGTGTATTCAAACACGTAGTAGTTAGAAATGCATTCTTCGGCTGAAACAAAGCAAGTGAATTCTTCCCTCTCGTTTTCAATCAAAGATCCCTTATTAGACTTCCTGAAATATTCCCAGGAATTCCATTGTGTAGATGTTTGTGGGTTTTTTTTTTTATGATTTTTTAGTTTACATGGCATGACAAATCATTTTGTCCTGCAGGAGGTTTTAATAGATCTGAGAAATAAAAATACCATCCAGGACAGAAGGAAGCAGTTATCCTCAATTACCATGGTGGAAAATGTTCCCTGGATCGGGTCATAATCTGTTGTAATCGATGTGCTTTTAGTTTCCCCTAATTAGGAGGCGTTGAGAAACTTCTGAAAAAAAATTCTCCTTTCAGCTGACCTTTTCTTAGACTCAGATAATCAGAATAAGAAAACAACATTTGTAAAGTTTAAAAAAACAACATCACCCTGTCCATTTTTCTTGCAGATAACAAAGAAAGCTATCAGTACTTTTAGTTTTTTTTCCTCCCTCCCTCCCTTCCTTCCTTCCTTCCTTCCTTCCTTCCTTCCTTCCTTCCTTCCTTCCTTCCTTCCTTCGTTCCTTCTTCTCTCTCTTTTGCTCTTTCTTTCCTTCATCTTTCCCTCCCTCCCTTCCTTTCTTCTTCCCTCCAAAAAGCTCTAGTGCTTATAACTGCACTCAGGTGTGCTAGGGACAACCACCAGCATTTCCTTTCAGAGAAACTCTGAACATCCTAATATGTGCCAGCCCTATTCTCCCTCCTGGCCAGTTGCTACCTCCACTGCCTAAACTCGATCCCTTTGGCTCGTAGTTAATATCTTTGTAAACAATATATCGCCTTGAAAAGACCATCCCTGAAAGGTCTCATCACTGTTTTACTTTTTATTCTTTTAAATGTGTTTTTATTGATTTCATAGAGGAAGGGAGAGGGAGAGATAGAAACATCAATGATGAGAGGGAATCATTGATCTGCTGCATCCTGTACGACCCACCCTGGGGATTGAACCTGCAACCCGGGCATGTGCCTTTGACTGGAATCAAACCCAGGACCCTTCAGTCCACAGGCTGACTCTCTATACACTGAGCCAAACCGGCTAGGGCACTGTTTTACTTCTTAGGTTAAAATACAAATGTGAGAGGAAGTGCTGGTAGAAAAGGGAGGCCAGTGAGGTGAACACCAGAATATGAGAGAAAAGAAAGGCAGAGGGAATCCGTGGAGCAGGGAGGAGAGAGAATCATATACACTGAACACCATCAGTGCTTAAGGAAAAGCTCTCAATGGTAAAAATTGTAACAAGGATGCTAATATTCATGATGATGACCATAGGTAGCACTTCATAAGAGGCAGCCAAGCATGTCATTGTGGGCTATGAATGTGCTGTACCCTTTGTCATCACAACATTCATTATCCTAAATTTACTGGTATTAAAGACAGGGTTTAAGAAACACTCCTCACTAAAACTTCATGCTTTTCCTCCTTCTTGCTTACTCCTAATAATGGCTAAGGAAGTCCGAGTGACAATTCTAGACCACATTCAAATCTCCACCTCTGTGGCTGCACGCAGAGAAGGCTAGTAGAGCCAGAGGAAGATAAGGTGTTTGTGAAGACGGACATAATAGTCCAATGTAAGGGTGACTGGGCAGAGAGAAGCTGGGCTTGACTTTGGGGTAAAGGGTAAAGGGTAAAGGTCATCCATCTGTGGTGAGTTCTTAAGAAGTTTAAATATGCAACATGAGGTTTTCATTAAGTTTTTTTTGAGGGGGGGGTGTAAAAGGACTTGTAAATGTAACCGTCTTTGCCTAAAGATGGAGAGAGTAAAAAATTTAAGTCCCTCTCCTATTTGAATTAAATGGAAAGTAAGGAGCAGAGATTTAAGCTGTGTATATAATGTGGTTTTTCAATTGGAATTGCAGCATATGTGTGTGTGTGTGTGTGTGTGTGTGTGTGTGTGTCCCCACACATGTGCCCGTGTGTGACAGGTGGTTTAATTAAAGGCAGTAGAGTGAGCTAGAATGGATTTAGTACAGCTGCTCGAGCCCACTCTATTAAATTTCAAATGGAAATGGTGGAGTACGCTTCTGGATTTTTAAAAGGACCGTGGCTCTTTCTGCTGCACCTTTCCCACATCGGAGCCAGGTAGACCTGGTGGCCAGAGGGAATGGCTGTTTCTTTCATTTCTGAGTTTCCCTGAGGAACTAAAATTGGTTTAAGGCTTGGATGACCCTGCAGGGGCGGTAGCTTTATGGCTTCCTCCTTTATTAAGCATTTTAAACTTGAAGTTTTCAGAGGGATCTTCCCCTAACTCGTGACTGGCAGAGAGAAACTGGGGGGCTGTATGGTGCTGTCCCAGGTTCAAGGCGAGGTCGTAAGGAAAAGGTTAATCCAAAGTCGGTGTTCAGTGATTTTGTTGCTGGGCCGCATGAGGTTGTTGTTGAAGTTCCCTTTTGCTATTTTAGCTTTTATTTTTTTTTTAAATATATATTTTATATTTATTTATTTATTTTTTACAGAGAGGAAAGGAGAGGAATAGAGAGTTAGAAATATCGATGAGAGAGAAACATCGATCAGCTGCCTCCTGCACACCCCCTACTGGGGATGTGCCCACAACCAAGGTACATGCCCTTGACCGGAATTGAGCCTGGGACCCTTCAGTCCGCAGGCCGACGCTCTATCCACTGAGCCAAACTGGTTAGGGCTATTTTAGCTTTTAGCTGGGCATCCTGGGTCTTCTTAATGCCATGATGGTTTTCTCTTCCAAATAGAGATCATGTTATAAAATCCTCTGGCAACCAGTACACAGCAGGCCACGTCTCTTCCGTATTCAATCATAGCAATCTGTGGACTGAAGTAGATTCTCGAAGCTTTGACTGTGATGTCAAACAATGTGTGATGTGCATTGCGTTTGCAAACAAGACCAGTAGCCAAGTTACTTCAGGGCCAACCCTATGCTTCCCAGTAGAACATAACATGTTCCAGACAGTTTGCAACCTGGGGATGTTTCTTTGGCAGGAATACGTTGAGATTCATGAGGAAGCCAGAGGATCCTAAGCGGGGATAAAAAAACAAACAAACAAAAAAAAACAAAAAAACTAATGCATTCAGCTGTCGTGGCTCAGTGGTTGAGCATTGACCTATGAGCCAGGAGGTCACTGTTTGATTCCCGGTCAGGGCACACGCCTGGGTTGTGGGCTCAATCCCCAGCATGGGGCGTGCAGGAGGCAGCCGATCCATGATTCTCTCTTATCATTGATGTTTCTATCTCCCTCGCCCTCTCCCTTCCTCTCTAAAATCAATAAAAAATATATTTAAAAAAAAACACACAATGCATTTAGTGACTCTCCAGTTACAGAAGACAACAGCTCTCAATCACAGAGTAACCCTGGCCATAGATGGATGGAAAAAAACAAACAAACCAACAGGTTGTTTTATGGGACATAGAGACCTATAGTGATTCCCGAAAAGTTCTGACCCTAATCTACAACTGTCTTATTATCATCCCTTCCCCATTACTTATGGGGATTGTAATCGTCTTTATTTTCCAATCCGTTTTCTTTGGTGCCGTGGGAAAGTGTTTGCATGTTACCATTTCGTCAAGTCCCACCCCGGTCCTCTGAGGCCAGGCAGCCAATGGGTTAAGTTAGATCAAGAACGTCTGTTCCCTGACCCTGGAATGCTTCATCAAATACACTCATTACCAGTTGAGCAAGAGAATGAAGGGTTGTGAGCTGCAGCTTAAGCGCTGATGGGATTGTGTGTTAAGCCCTAACGTGGTCGAGGTATTTAAATTTTGATTTTTGTAATGGGCTCTGACATGTTTCATTTCCTCCGAGGGAACACTCGAGACCTCTGAAAGTAAATGTTGCTAAAAAGTCATCAAGGCAGAATATTAAAATGCCATCAAATGAAAATTTCACTAATGCAATCCGGCTAGCGCTCCAGGTACTGGAGCGAAAAGGGGAGTGTCAGAGGTCCAGGTTCTCTTGGCGAAACACGATTTGTTCCTCTCCACTGACTGTTTCTCCAAATAAATTATTTAAAGTCTTATTTCTCCTTTCTCCTGGGCCTCTTAAAGTTCAGCAAGGCGGAGAGGTAGCAGGAGAAGCAGGAGGCAGAGAAAGAGGTGCCACCGCGAGCCATCCAGGAACGGAGAGCATCTTCCCCTGGCAAGCTGTTTCCTTCATTCCATGAGAGCTGCCCAAGTTCATGGTCAGATGACAGGGTAAGAATCCTCATGGATCACCTGAGGGCTGAACTGCCCTTATCAAACGTACTCAAGCCCTAGCCGGTTTGGCTCAGTGGATAGAGCATCGGCCTGTGGACTGAAGGGTCCCAGGTTCAATTCCAGTCAAGGGCACATGCTCAGGTTGCGGGCTCGATCCCCAGTAGGGGGCGTGCTGGTGGCAGCCAATCCATGATCCTCTCTCATCATTGATGTTTCTATCTCTCTCTCCCTCTCCCTTCCTCTCTGAAATCAATCAAAATATATTTTTTAAAAATAAAACGTACTCAAAGCTTTAATAACACAGCAGGGTGTTAGGAGTGTGTAAGATCATCAAGGAACATTTGTTTAGAGACGGGCAGAGATAACAGTGCTGTACTGGCACAAGACACTATAATTTCCTCAATGGTTTTATCCAACCATCTTTGTCATTTTCCTAATATTTGAGTTTTGGTGACTTTTCTATCAATGCATTTGTGGCACAGGGAAACCGAAATGAAACTCTCTGGACCTCTTCCATACAAATGGCATTTAATAAGGAATGGCTGGCATTATGAGTTCAGTAATTCTCCTGAATTTCATTAGCTATGTTTTCTTAATGAGCATTGGGTTAAACACGATATATTGTCCTTGCCCTAGACGGTTTGGTTCAGTGGATAGAGCGTCGGCCTGCAGACTGAAGGGTTCCAGGTTCAATTCCGGTCAAGGGTGGGCTCGATCCGCAGTAGGGGTCATGCAGAAGGCAGCCGATCAATAATTCTCTCTCATGCCGAAACCGGTTTGGCTCAGTGGATAGAGCGTCGGCCTGCAGATTCAAGGGTCCCAGGTTCGATTCCAGTCAAGGGCATGTACCTTGGTTACGGGCACATCCCCAGTGGGGGGTGTGCAAGAGGCGGCTGATCGATGTTTCTCTCTCATCGATGTTTCTAACTCTCTGTCCCTCTCTCTTCCTCTCTGTAAAAAATTAATAAAATATATATAAAAAAATAATTCTCTCTCATCATCGATGTTTTTCTCTCTCTTTTCCTCTCTGAGATCAATAAGAATATATTAAAAACAAAAGCTACCTTTCCCTATATTGTTTAGTTTTCAGTATATATATTTGCTTTCTGAGATATCTACTTATGTTGGGTATTTCCTGGTAATGGAGAAACATGGATTTCCCCAAACTTCATTTATGCCGGAGATTTCCCCCAGTGTAAGGGATTCTGTTCGCTCATCTCGGGGCCAGTGTTCCTATTGAACCCACAATTTCCTCATTTCTCCTGCTGGCTGAGCGGAATTGTGCCAACCCACATCTGGTCTTCCATTAACTCAGCGTGAACCATCGGTTTTGTCCCTCTAACCCATAAGACAAATAAATTACTTTATTGAACCTGTTGTGTGAAGTAGCAGGCCTGCTTGGGGGAATCACATTTCTACTGTGTGTGGGTGAAACAGCATAATTGTAAGTGTCCAGAATCAGAACTATTGGCGTCCCCCAAGGCTAGAATCTTGTGTTGGTTTCTCGTCCTGTTGGAAAACAAGGCCTTAGCAATGCATGTTAGGCGTACAAACAACCAGGTCTTACAGTCACTAAACAACAAGCATCTGTTCAACTAATTTTTAAAATATATCTTTATTGATTTCAGAGAGGAAGGGAGAGGCAGAGAGAGAAAAAAAATCAATGATGAGAGAGAATCACCGATCGGCTGCCTCCTGCACACCCCGCATTGGGGACCGAGCCCACAACCCCGGACTGTGCCCTTGATGGGAATTGAACCTGGGACCCTCAGTCCACAGGCCGAACCAGCTAGGACCTTTTCAACTAATTGTTGAGAACACTGTCTAAAAACTGCAGTTTGAAGTAATTTACCAAATGACATCTGGTTTTGAGAATCACTGAGAATTTCTAAGAATATTATCATGGCACAAAATCCACACATTTGCTACTTCAAAATGGCTTCAGCATAAAGCTGCCTACTTGCCTGTTATTTTTTTTTTTAAAGAAAGCAAAACGTTTAATAACATGTGGCCAAATAATGGTGTTACTCAGAAATCATTCCAATGAGTACTTACTGAATACCTACCACGTTCAAACAACATTGCCTTATTGAAGCTCAAGAAGATTTCTACTTTGTGTTTTATCATATGTGCCTGAGAGTGATCTGTAGAACGTCATATAATATAAATGTATATTAGTAGCCCTGCACACGAATCTGTGAGCCAGTAGCTTGCCAGTAGCTCGCTGCTGCCCTCCGGTAGCTCTCTGCCCGCTGCCCAGACCGCTGCCCCACCCTCCTGTAGCTCCCCCATGCTCCCCTCATAGCTTGCTGCCCTGCCCCCTCCTGTAGCTCTCTACCGCCCACTTGTAGCTCACTGCCCCACCCTCCTGCTGATCTGTGATCCGGTCTTTACGTAGTCGGTCGTTACACTTCATGGTGTAATGACCATTTGCATATTACATCTTTATTATATAGGATACTAGAGGCCTGGTCTGTGAGATTCATGCACCCAGGGAGTGGGGGTTCCTCAGCCTGGCCTGCGCCTTCTTGCAGTCTGGGAGCCCTTGGGGGATGTCCAACTGATGGCTTAGGCCTGCTCCCCACGGGCAGTCAGACATCCTTAGCGCTGCTGCAGAGGCGGGAGAGGCTCCCGCCACCGCTGCTGCGCTCGCCAGCCCTGAGCCTGGCTTCTGGCTGAGCCGTGCTCCCCCTGTGGGAGCGCACTGACCACCAGGGGGCAGCTCCTGCATTGAGCGTCTGCCTCTTGGTGGTCAGTGCACGACATAGCAACCGGGTCGTTCCGCGGTTCGGTCAGTTTGCATATTAGCCTTTTATTGTATAGAATGCCCTCATCCTGACGAACAAGTGGCTTTTTAGAAGGAGGAAGGGCTGGCTACCGTCTCCCACAGTCAGGCCCAGCCTGGTAGGGTGACTGTTTTGTTCCCAGAGTGACCCCTTAGGTGTGAGCAGGGACAGCTCTGGCAGGGCCCTGGGGGAGAGTCTCACATGTGATATGCGCTGTGTGATTGGCGGGACGTCAGTAAAATTTATACAGCCTGCTCCAGATCTGCCAATCTGACGTCTCGCTAACACATGAGCAGGGAGAGACACGGATGTTTTCAGCCTTGGTGTGATTTTCTTCAATGGAAAGCAAATAACTTCATAGCAGTCATTTTATCGATCCAATTATTTCCGAGTTGTGTATCAAACTGTACATGTATGTACATATTTTTGGGGTTATGGCTTATAAAAACATATGCATATATATATAATACAGATGTACATATAAACAGACACGGGTGGGAAAAAGTAGGTGAAATTACCAGCCATCATTACTTAAAAGATAAATCATCAGTAAGGAATAACAATAACAATAATAATAAGACAAGTGATACAAATAAATACTACAATAATTAATAAATACATAACAGTATAATAATAAACTCTGTGTTTTGTGTACTCACAACTGCAAGCCTACTTTTGCCCACTCCTGTATATACAAATCTATATGTCTATATATCTATATATGTGTATGTATGTATTTATATCTATATGCATCTATACACACATACACATATACATGCAATCTTCAATACCACGAGGGCAAGAATCCCAAAGGAAAATGCAGCCCTGGATTGTGATGGTCAATTTTTATTCATTTGTGACCTTAACTCCAATTTGAACCCAGGTTTCTGAAGTCAAAAGGCTCAGGACACAAGTCCAGTGTGTCGTGTACAGGGTGGACATGGCGGGGGGGGGGGGGGGGGATGTACCGATGGCCTGGAGGGCCTCATCTGTCAGAGCCCTCCATTGTAATGGGGCTGAAATCCATCACTAGCATGTAGCTTTCACATGCCAGAGCCCCGCGTTCCTAATCACACCACGAGACTCCATAGACAGGATTCTGTCCATGGAGGAAAGGTTTGTCCATTGCCAGAAGTTTGAGTAGCCATTTGCTCCCATCCTACCCCCACCCCCCGCCCTTCCCTGCCCAGTAACCCCACCCTAAGTCTGATGTCTGAACAAAGCCGGGAGGAACAAACACTGGGAGAATAAAAACCAGGCTAACCATTTCTGCACTTTTTTCATGGAATTTTAATGTATATCTGCGGAAAAACGTAATGAACGGGCTATAGTCCATTAGGCAAGAACAGCTCTCCCCCCCCCCCGCACCCCCCGGTAATTTTATCTTTGTTTAATTGAATATTTAATTAGTATACATATGCAGCTAATTTTTTAATGTGTTCAGTACATTTAGCAGCAAGGGCTGGGGC
The DNA here is from genome assembly GCF_027574615.1 of Eptesicus fuscus. NCBI lineage: Eukaryota > Metazoa > Chordata > Mammalia > Chiroptera > Vespertilionidae > Eptesicus > Eptesicus fuscus. The sequence goes on along the minus strand of NC_072497.1, from coordinate 7,322,732 downwards.
CGGGCTGCCCGGCGAGGCCGTGGGGCGGACACAAGAGACCACCGCGCCCTCCGGCCCTCCTCGGGGCGCCGGCCGGAGCCGGGGGGTCACTGGGCATGGGCACGGGGGTACGTTAGCATCTGCACCGCGCTGGTTCTGGCCGGGCCGTGCATATTGGAGGCTGCCGACAGAGGCTGCTTTCTCGGTGATGAATGGCTTTTCTCAAGCGTTCTGCTCCCTAGTTATGAGAAGGGTGACCGGGTCAGGAGACGACTTTATGAAGCTATAAAAAATGTATGTCACTTCGGACTCGGTAATGTCACGGGGAAGAGGGGGAAGGGGGAAAAAAAAAAAAAAAAGACCTGTGCAAAAATGGCAGGGTAATAAGGCTGTTTTCCATGCTCGGAATAGCTTTCTGTCTGCAGTCATAGGGAGTCTTGGAACGGGGGCACGGGGAGCACCCACGATGCATTGTTGTCGGGCGGATTAGGGGGGAAAAAATGTTTTGGCTTTGTTTGGCTTTGTTTGGCTTTGCCTAAGGCAGAGCCACATGCGGCTCTTTGGCCCCTTGAGTGTGGCTCTTCCACAAAATACCACGGCCTGGGCGAGTCTATGTTGAAGAAGTGGCGTTAGAAGAAGTTTAAGTCTAAAAAATGTGGCTCTCCAAAGAAATGTCCATCGTTGTCCTGTTGATGTTTGGCTCTGTGGACTCATGAGTTTGCCGACCACTGGGCTACGGTGATGATAGTGAGACGCTTCCGGACGCAGGACGGGCAGCTCTGGGTCAGAAGTGGGGAGGGGGCAGCGCCTGTTCATTTTATTATTATTTTTAAAAATGTATGTATTGATTGATTTCAGAGAGAAAGGGACGAGAGGGAGATAGAAACATCGATGATGAGAGAGAATCACGGATCAGCTGCCTCCTGCACGCCCCCTACTTGGGAATGAGCCCGCAACCCGGGCCTGTGCCCTGACCGGGAATTGAACCATGACCTCCTGGTTCATAGGTCGATGCTCAACCACTGAGCCGCACTGGCCGGGCATGGGGCAGTGTCTTTTTAAAAGCCACCGACGCACTTAAGGCGGTGATGGCTTTTATGCGGAAGAGTCAGGAAGGGAATTGCTACAAAGCCAGCTCATTTTGAAAGGGGTCTTTTCATCTAATATTTTGCAAGGTTTTTCCTCGGGCGTCACAAAGAATTAAAAAAAAACAACACACACACACATATAAAGAAGGCTTGCCAGGTGCACGTTCTCTTGTGCTTTCTTTCGAACGTTCTGGGTTGACAGATAGTGGCATGTAGGTTTGAACGAAGGCCATCCCGTCTGGACCCATCATCTAGCATTCATTGATTTCTCTCACTGCGCTCATCCATCATCAATATGCACATTTCAGAGTATCAGGCGCTTTCCTTTCTGATATGTCACACATGTCACCACGTGTGTTCAGAACGTTCTTTAACACAAGGGAGGGGACCCAGAGGATCAAGGTCAGGGGGTCTGCCTTCATCTGGGCTTCATTTGGTCCCCGGTGAGCTGTGCGATGTCTCCATTGGATTCCAACCCCGGCTTTGTCACAGTGAAACGTCCCTTTCCAAACCCGGATGTCATTTCTTCTCCAGGACTTGGGCATCTCCTCCATCAACCCGCCTGGGATGGGGGGGGGGGCGGGAATTATGTGAGAATCGATGAGCTCAGGCTCAGAGATGGTTCTGGAGAAGGCGGGAGGGCATTGAGTTTTTCACCCGTAGAACACCGATGTTGCATTTCTTACCCTTTTTCTCACGACGATGTCTGTATACATTAGGCTGGCTCCCTAGCCACACTCTGAGGAAAGTTGGCCATAGTCATAACCTCGTAGGAGGGAAGGGGCCAGTGGGCAGTGGGCAAGCTCTGCCCCTAGGAACAGGCAAACGGGGTACATTGCCTGTAAAGAATCTTAAAACAGCCCGGCTGGCGTGGCTCAGCAGTTGAGCGTCGACCTATGAACCAGGAGATCACGGTTCGATTCCCGGTCAAGACACATTCTTGGGTTGCAGGCTCGATCCCTAGTGGGGGGTGTGCAGGAGGCAGCCGATCCATGATTCTCTCTCATCATTGATGTTTCTATCTCTCTCTCCCTCTCCCTTCCTCTCTGAAATCAATAAAGATATGTTTAAAAAAATAAAGTATTTTAAAACAGTAATAAAACTGACAAAATATACATCCCCTCCCCACCCTCACCCCTGGAACTCCAGTGCTATCTTGTATACTAAAGAATGTGGGTTATCACAATACACAACTAAATAATTCTTGTGTAGAAAACATATTCTAATTTCCAGTCTCAACTGACCAGGCCTCATTTACTCCTTATAACAAAGAGAATTCTTTTTTTTTAAAAAATATATTTTATTGATTTTTTACAGAGAGGAAGGGAGAGGGATAGAGTTAGAAACATCGATGAGAGAGAAACATCAATCAGCTGCCTCCTGCACATTCCCTACTGGGTATGTGCCCACAACCAAGGAACATGCCCTTGACCGGAATCGAACCTGGGACCCTTGAGTCCGAAGGCCAACACTCTTTCCACTGAGCCAAACCGGTTAGGGCCTGAAGAGAATTCTTAAGACAGATATTTAGAGTGATGTTTTCATTATTCCCATGTCCCCCTACTCTCCAACTATTTGAGCCCAATAGCACAAAACAGGTATTTTTTTTTTTTCAAGAAAAATTCCACATCACTTAAGAATTTATTAACAATTTACATAATTGCTTAAGTAATCTGCATAATTGACAGAAAGTTTAATTTGACCCTAGTTCAACTGTAACACTTATGGTTTTAAATTGAAATGGGTATAATTCATTTATGAGAGTAATTAAGCCATGGTGTCTAACAAATACAACGTATGCTGCCTGAGGCCCCCAAGGCCAGAACATGCTATTAGAATGTTTTATTTAAATATATCAAATCTGTTCATCTCCACAGTCACCCGTGTTAAACTAGAGCAAATGGCTTATCTGACCTTGAGCACTGTGTTTCTGAGAGAGGGTATTTGAAGCACACAATTTAATGATCTTTCTGGAGGAAACCACATGCTAAAAAGTATTTAAAGAAAGACTAAACGCGCCTGGCCCGTGTGGCTCAGTGGTTGAGCATTGACCCATGAACCAGAAGGTCACAGTTCGATTCCTGGTCAGGGCACGCGCCGGGTTGCAGGCTGGATCCCCAGTAGGGGGCGTGCAGGAGGCAGCCAATCAATGATTCTCTCTCATCCTTGACGTTTCTCTCTCTCTCCCTCTCTCTTCCACTCTCTGAAATAAATGAACCCATTGTACACCATAAGCGTCTGTAGACACAAGTCGTGGACCTTCCCCACACTACGCATGCGTCTATAAAAAAAAAAAAAATGTTTTCCCTACGTGGCAGCCCCGACCAACTTTAAAATCATTTTCCGTGAGGATTTTCAGCTGAAAATATTCAAGAACACCCGAATTGGGAGGAATCTATTTATTTTTATAATATTCATTGCAATTTGATTTTTTTAAATTAAATTCAAAATATTGTGGCGTGTGGGGATGGTTTCCATATTGGAGGCGTGGCAGTTAACTGGTTAAAACATTTTCTTTTTTTTTTTAAAGAAAGGCTAAACTTGACCTAGTTTTCACTTCCAGGACGTGTTCATACTTACCTGATTCTATGATAATCCCCAAAGTTATCAAACCTCAGTTTTTTAGAATAGGACTGAAAAACGCCCCCAAATAATGGATTGTTGGTTCGCTTAGGACAGTGGTCGGCAAACTGCGGCTCGCGAGCCACATGCGGCTCTTTGGCCCCTTGAGTGTGGCTCTTCCACAAAATACCACGGCCTGGGCGAGTCTGTGTTGAAGAAGTGGCGTTAGAAGAAGTTTAAGTTTAAAAAATTTGGACTCTCCAAAGAAATTTCCATCGTTGTCCTGTTGATATTTGGCTCTGTGGACTGATGAGTTTGCCGACCACTGGCTTAGGACATGAGGACTGGTATTCATAAGAGTGAGGGAAGTGGGGAATCTGTCCACCTGCCTTGAATGCCTTTAATGCTTAAATGCGTAATTAAGTCGACTAATTGGAAGGTAGTCATCCCAAGCGGAAAGTAATAGCACCGTCAGCGCCACGGCATCTGCCTGGGGAGGGGCGCGGGTTCATCTGGCTGAGAGCCCGTGGCAGCCAACACCCCTTCCCTTGGAAAGATCAGGTCTCGTGGCTTCCGTTTGTCACTGCCGCCTGGGCAGCCTTGGGGACCGGAGGAATATGGACGAGGGTCAGCTGCCCGTGGCATGGTTCTGTAGACAAAGTCTCTCTTGGGCACAGCCGAGAGCCATCCTTTCTCAAGACTCCCCCGAGCATCCTAGCGAACACCCGGGGTAATGCATCACCACGCGGACACCGTCGTCCCACACTCCGGGCATCTGCTCCTCTCCCGCATGCTGCTCCTCGGATGTATCTCCTGTTCCTTTTCATCATGCATCCCTGGCTCTCTTGTTCATTTTTCCTGCTCCCCTCGATTCTCATTCCCCCCCCTTCATATTTCTTGCCTCGCGTGCACCCAGCGTCTTCACCCTGCCCTTGAGTTTTGCACCGTGGAGTTGAGAGTCATAGTCATTGTCCAACGGGTACGTGTCCAGGGCAAAACACCATGCCAGGCGTTTGATGGAATCCGCCTCATCGGATCATCATGGCAGCCCTGCACGTTACCTTCATTGGGCAGATGCGGACATGAAGGCTGTACGGGAGTTGACCTACCCACGGTCCCCAGGCAGCCTGGATGGGACCCATGACCACGTGACCATATGCACCCATACATGAAGAGTTCCACGCTCCTACGCTTGATTCTTTCTCTTTAATTATCAGTTTTTATGATAACAAACATGCTCCCTAACATTATGGGGAGGCGACCGATCATTTTTTTAAAAATATATTTTATTGATTTTTTTACCGAGAGGAAGGGAGAGGGATAGAGAGTCAGAAACATCGATGAGAGAGAAACATCGATCAGCTGCCTCCTGCACACCTCCTACTGGGGATGTGCCTGCAACCAAGGTACATGCCCTTGACCGGAATCGAACCTGGGACCCTTCAGTCCGCAGGCCGACGCTCTATCCACTGAGCCAAACCGGTTAGGGCCATTTTGTTCTTCATATCAGTCTGAACAAATTTGAAAACATTTGATGAGTTTCAATGCGTTATAGCTATTACCCTTCCTGATGCTCAAATGGCCATATCTTCGGTACTGGGAGTCCCTTTAAACTGGCTTCCAGTCCTTCTGACGCAAACCTAGTCATGCTTAGGAATCCTTGGACACTTCCTTGCTGTTTAGTGGAAGTGCTAACCCCCAATGTGTCTGTAGTTGGACATAGGGCCTGAAAAGGTAGCCTGCTATCTTTTTTTTTTGGCGGGGTGGGGGGGAATATGGTGGATGCTACTGTGCTGGGGAGAAGAGATTCAGAAGAAATGGAGACCAAAAGAAACGCATTCTAAGACCCTGATATGCATAGTATGTGCAGGAAGGACGAGTGTTTGATAAAATTGTGTTTAACATTGAATGCTGGGCTCCAGAAGATGTGGGTGCCTAATTAATTGTTGATCATGGTGTAAGATTAGAGAAGTCACATTGGAACCAGGGCAAGGGATCACCCGCTCCCTGTATGGCAACCAAGTTCCTTTCGGTCAGAATGAAGTAGGTTATACAAGAACAGGGGACAGCTGTCCAACAACAACTTTACCCCAATCTGGCAATTTTACCCCAATCTGGATGCAGTGTCCAGGGAGCTACAGAAGGTTGTTACCGGGATAACGCAGCTACGGAAGGCCTCTGCAGTATCCGGCAGGGAGAAATGTTCAGTTAGGTCAAGAGTCTAATTGTCCAAAGGAACAAACATTCGATCTGTGAAAATTAAAATTTTTGACTTGGTTTTATTAAAACAATTTTTTATTACACTAATAAAGCCAGAAACACACTTTGATTTTAAGTGATTTATTTTATTTTTTTAAATTAACTTTTTAAAAATAGATATATTTTATTGATTTTTTACAGAGAGGAAGGGAGAGAGATAGAGAGTTAGAAACATCGATGAGAGAGAAACATCGACCAGCTGCCTCCTGCACACCTCCTACTGGGGATGTGCCCACAACCAAGGTACATGCCCTTGACCGGAATCGAACCTGGGACCTTTCAGTCCACAGGCCGATGCTCTATCCACTGAGCCAAACCAGTCAGAGCTAAATTAACTTTTAAAAAAACATATTTTTATTGATTTCAGAGAGGAAAGGAGAGGGAGAGAGAGACAGAAACATCAACGATGAGAGAGAATCACTGATCGGCTGCCTCCTGCACGCCCCACACTGGGGATCAAGCCCACAACAGGGGCATGTGCCCTGACCGGGAATTGAACCGTGACCTCCTGGTTCTTAGGGAGATGCTCAACCAGTGAGCCATGCTGGCTGGAATGATTTTAAGTGATTTAAGTGACACATTTTAGTTATTCATTTTCGGGAGTAGCCTGAATAAAATTGTAGGGTATTAATATAATAACTTTTAATTTAAAAAACAAAAACAAAAGACCAGAATTTAAAGGGAACCTGATAGTCTCCACTTTTGAGAAAGAGGAACTGAAGACGCATGGCCAGGGGATACTAAAAGAAACTATTTTCAAATTTTGCACCACACACACACACACACACACACACACACACACACACAGGAAGGGATACTTCTGGAAGCTCAGTGCAGCCGAGAGTGGATTAAGAATGAGCCACTCCCTATACCAGCCTTTGGTTGTCAGGAGAGATTCACAAGGCACCTGATGGTGTGTAAAGAGGAACCTTCAGTGAGAACTATCTCCATCATCTGGGGCACGCTTTAGATCGAAATATCCAGAATTATCTAACAGAGGCCATCAAACATATGCCACCCCATGCTCAGCACAGATGACTTAGGCCAGTGGTCGGCAAACTCATTAGTCCACAGAGCCAAATATCAGCAGTACAACGATTGAAATTTCTTTGGAGAGCCCAATTTTTTAAACTTAAACTTCTTCTAACGCCACTTCTTCAAAACAGACTCGCCCAGGCCGTGGTATTTTGTGGAAGAGCCACACTCAAGGGGCCAAAGAGCCACATGTGGCTCGCGAGCCGCGGTTTGCCGACCACGGACTTAGGACATTTTGCTTAGCAAACTGAGCTAGTCACAGAAAGACAAACACCGTGTGATCCTGCTTAGATGAAGAATCTAGAGGAGTCGAACGTGGCCTTGGCGGTTCAGGGCAGGAGAAGGCCGGGATGGGGAGTTGTTATTTAATGGGTATAGAGTTTCAGTTTTACAGGGTGAAAATGGTCTAGAGATTGGTTATACAACAACATAAACATGCTTAACACTATTGACTGTACACCTAAAATGGTTAAAATGGAGTCCAGCAGGCGTGGCTCAGTGGTTGAGGGTTGACCTATGAATCAGGAGGCCATGGTTTGATTCCCAGGTCAAGGCACATGCCCGGGTTTCGGGCTCGATCCCCAGTGTGGGGCATGCAGGAGGCAGCCGATCCATGATTTTCTCTCATCATTGATGTTTTCTCTCTCTCTCTCCCTCTCCCTTCCTCTCTGAAATCAATAAAAATATATATTTTTAAAAATGGCTAAAACGGAAACATTACATTATGTATATTTTATTAAATTTTAAATCATCTTTAAATAGTGTTTTAACCAGATTTCTGTAGGAATCTACCGTGAGCTTGGTCCTTTGCGATACCTGCTCCTTTTCTAACAGACAAAAGCATCAACTGTTAAAGCACACTCAGCCCTTATCCCAGAGGTTCCGGGCGTTGCTACATTATCTGCACCGAGACTCTAAATGGCCTGGAATAATGGCTTGGCCTCTCGTTATTTCACTTGTCTAAGAAAATTGTGTTTATTCTTTACTTTGACGGACCTGAGAGTTTGAGGCAGGAAATAATGGAAAGCCTTCCCACCAGGAAATTAAATGCTGCCTTGGTGCATTATTTGTGGGCCTGAGATACTGACGCCTGTCCCGTAGCCATGTGTTTTCCAGGCCCGGGCATCGGCGGACGCGTTGTTCTGCGTCTCCTGTTGTGCTGAAGATTTCAAACCACTTTCTGAATAACAATTCCCGAGAGGTTAGCTTCTGGAAGCCCCGTTTTTTTCTGATAAGAGAGCGGGAGCTTCGTCCTGCACGGTGTGGGGAACGTGGGAAGGAAACCTGATCAGTGTGCGGGGTGTGTGGGGGGGATGGAGAGAGCCAGGTGTGACAGGCAGGAAGAGAAGAAGGCCTCCCTTTGACCTCGAGGTGACGTTTATAAAAATAATGCTATTTTTAAAAAATCTTCATTGTTGCAAATATTCCATATTTCTCTTTTATCCCCCATTAACCTCTTCCAGTCGGCTCCCATCCTTCCCCGCCCCCAGGCCCTCACCACCCCATTGTCCGTGTCCACAGGTTATGCACACATGCATACAAGTTCACTGGTTGATCTCTTCCCACCCACCCTCCCCTGCCTTCCCTCTGAGGTTCGACAGTCTGTTCTTGCTTCTATGACTCTGGGTCTATTTTTGATCATTCGTTTATTTGGTTCATTAGATTCCATGTATGAGTGAGATCATGGGATACTTATCTTTCTCTGACTGGCTTATTTCGCTCAGCACCGTGGTCGGCAAACTGCGGCTCGCGAGCCACATGAGGCTCTTTGGCCCCTTGAGTGTGGCTCTTCCACAGAATACCACGGCCTGGGCGAGTCTATTTTGAAGAAGTGGCGTTAGAAGAAGTTTAAGTTTAAAAAATGTGGCTCTCCAAAGAAATTTCAGTTGTTGTACTGTTGATATTTGGCTCTGTTGACTAATGAGTTTGCCGACCACTGGCTCAGCATAATACTCTCCAGTTCCATCCATGCTGTTGCAAATGGTAAGAGTTCTTTCTTTTTTATTGATGTGTAGTATTTCATTGTGTAAATGTGCAATAGGTTTTTTTGTTTTTTTTTTTACCCACTCATCTGCTGATGGGCACTTAGGCTGTTTCCAAGTCTTAGCTATTGTAAGTTGCACAGCTATGAACATAGGGGTGCATATGTTCTTTCTGAGAAAGCTATTTATAATGGCATTGTGAAATGATACATCAGTATTGCCCTCCTTGAATATATGATTGAGCCAAAGAATGGATTAAGGAGTAAGCATTGAACACTAATAAGTGTTGTGAATTGTGAAGAAAATTAGGGTATGATAAAAATGGAATGGTGACCCCTCGTTTTACCAGGCTGACTCAGAGGTGAGCTCTACCTGAGGAATGAGACCAGAGACAGGCGGTAGTGGTTGGTGGGGGAATGGGTGGTGCAGACACGGTCGGCAAGGGAGTGAGGGGGATACAGGAGGGTGTTGGTAATGTTTAGATAAAGAGGACGCAGAAAAAGAGGGATTTAGAAATGACGACACGTTGGGGAATGTCTAGTAATGGTAATGGCCCCTGTTCATGGCCTCAGTATTCTTCATCAACTAGTATCCAAGGCTCAGAAAGAGATCATTGGCCAGCGATTGGGCTCTTAAAGAGGGTGGCGTCACTTTCACATGTTTGCTTAGGGCAGTGGTCGGCAAACTCATGAGTCAACAGAGCCAAATATCACCAGTCCAACGATTGACATTTCTTTTGAGAGCCACATTTTTTAAATGTAAACTTCTAATGCCGCTTCTTCAAAATAGACTCGCCCAGGCCGTGGTATTTTGTGGAGGAGCCACACTCAAGGGGCCAAAGAGCTGCGTGTGGCTCGCGAGCCGCAGTTTGCCGACCACTGGCTTAGGGCAACATACACGGGAACTAGCACATGATGTTGAGACCTCGCTGAAGGTGGAGCCTGCAACGTGTGATGCATGTCCTGCAAACATCAGCCACCGGGAGGCTCCGTGTAAAGATGAGAAGATGCAACCACACACAGGCCTCCTGGGCAGGCTGAGGCCGGGCTGGCTCCCTGATTGGCAGGACCTAGTGCGAAATGAAAATATGAAACCCCTTGTTCAAAAAGCAGGAAGACAGCCTTTCTTTACATCCACAGTCTCTCTCCTCACCTGTCCTGCTCTTTTGTTCACTGGCTATTTGATGTTGTGGTGCAACCTCTGGCTCCAGGAGGCCTGTGGAGTGAGCTTAGACACTTACAGGTCCTCAGAGCCACGCCCCATAGTTGGGGGACAGGTAGCATGTGCCCAGCCATGGCCATCACCACCCTCTCTGCAGGACCCACCAGGGGTGGAGGCGGGCAGTGGTTTTGGGGTAGACTTGGGGAACAGGCAGGTAGGAGCTTACCCCAGGGAGGTGAGGAGGTGGCGGCAGGTGGGTCTACGAAGGAGCAAAGGCTCTAAGCTCCTGACAGGTACGGCGCTGTCCCGTCGGGCTTCATCTACATAACACAAATGCAAAGGTAAAACTATTAATAATTTCAACATGGCGCCCGGACAACAATAAAGCCTAAGTTGGGCTGATGGTGGGTGCCTGGGTGCGCACTGGCCCCACGCCCAGGACGCCAGCCCAGCTGACACGTGATGTAGAGGGCATGAGACAGTCAACTGTTGGTCCGATGATGGTCATGGGGAAATTACCCATAGGGTTCTAGGTTGAGTGCAGAAGGAAGAGATGCCATGCCCAGCTGGCTCAGTGATTGAGAGTCAACCCATGAACCAGGAGGTCATGGTTTGATTTCCGGTCAGGACACATGCCTGGGTTGCAGACTCAATCCCCAATGTGGGGCGTGCAGGAGGCAGCCAAACAATGATTCTCTATCATCATTGGTATTTCTGTCTCTGGCCTCTTCTCTCTTCCTCTCTCTGAAATCAATAAAACCATAATTTTCTTTTTTTAAAAAATATATATTTCTTTATTGATTTCAGAGAGGAAGGGAGAAGGAGAGAGAGAGAGAGAAACATCAATGATGAGAGAGAATCATTGATCGGCTGCCTCCTGCACGCCCCCCACTGAGGATGGAGCCCGCAACCCAGGCATGTGCCCTTGGCCAGAATTGAACCTGGGACCCTTCAGTCCACAGGCCAGCTCTATCCACTGAGCCAAGCCGGCTGGGGCCCATATTTTTCTTTTTAAAGAAGAAAGAGATGTCAGCAATTTTCTGATAGTAGTACAGGAACCAGGCATTCCATGTCTGCATAGTATTGAAAACCAGGTAGAGTATGGCGTGAGCACAAGCTGAGATGATAGGAAGTTGTGATCTAAGATTGAAGCGTGAGAGTCTGGCATTCTGGTGGCCCTGGCCCAGGGGCTGAAATGGAACCCAAAGCCGAGAATTCGGCAGTGCAGGAGCCTCGAGAACGGGCATTAATGGAGGCTTGTCATCTTCATCCCTTCCTTGTTCCCTCCAAGCCCCCATCCTTCTCTCACTGACCGCCATCTCTATAGGAAGTCGGGGAAAAATGAGTCGCAACGTCTTCACTTAATAGTGTTACTATTTCTAACCGTATCATCCAGCTCCCAAAACATACGGACACAAATCATCCATTTGTGCGAGCTGAGTACGAGAAAACTCCCCCTAGAGCTAACTGCTTTGCTTTATTCTAAAAAGAAATCACAGATGTGATATTGGAGACACTTAAGTGCAACGATTTGTTATTTGGCTGACCTTTTTGTTTGTATCTCTAAAGGCCAAATGGAAATTTAAACATACATAGTCAATGTGGCCTGTGTACTTAAGAAAACAGAAAAATGCTTTAAAATATTTAAACTGTCTAATGGAATAGCATACATCCCTATAAACACCTTTAGTGTGGAAAGGGAGATTTGAGCACAGGGCAATATTATCTGCTCCCATTATGTTTTGTATTACATTTGTTTTAGGCATAATTGATAGATATCCTGTATAACAAATGTCTTTAACTGGAGAAGAGGCCATTGAGAAAAAAAAACAAAAAACAACAAAACTCCTTCTAATGATTCTCTCAGGATGGTTTCTTATTGTCAAGGTTCATGAAATTATCAAAATGCTGGGAAGAAGTTTCTGATACAGTATTAAAAGCAAGGTAGAGACCTAGCTGGTTTGGCTCAATGGATAGAGCATCAGCCTGTGGACTGAAGGGTCCCAGGTTCGATTCCGGCCAAGGGCACATGCCTGGGTTGCAGGCTCCATCTCCAGTAGGGGGTATGCAGGAGGCAGCCAATCAGTGATTCTCTCTCATCATTGATGTTTCTATCTCTCTCTCCTCTCTCTTCCTCTCTAAAATCAATAAAATATATTTAAAAAAATAAAAGCAAGGCAGACAACCCCATGGCTATGAGAAATAAATGGACATTAGGGAACTATGGTTTCCTTATAATTTTACATATTTAGAAACAGTACCCCACTCTCAGGCCTCAATTTGGGTTTACATTTTACAACACATCTTCACCTGGAGATGAAAACATTTTACTTAAAGAAAGGCCCGCCCTAGGCAGTTTGCTCAGTGGTTATAGCGTTGGCCTGCAGACTAAGGGTCCCCGGTTTGGTGCCGGTCCAGGGCACATGACTGGGTTGCAGCTCGATCCCCAGTAGGGGGTGTGCAGGAAGCAGCCGATCAATGATTCTCTCTCATCATTGATGTTTCCCTCTCTCTCTCTCCCCTCTTCCTTCCTCTCTGAAATCGATGAAAATAAATAAATCTATTAACTAATTAAAAAGCGAGAGGCTGTAAGCCCCACTTGAAATTCAAATATATAGAAAATTAAAGTTGAAACAAATTTGTTAAAAGAGGTCCCGGGACCTGCTGCAGCACGTTCTCCGCCGTGGGAGTAGGTTGAGTGTCCCATTCAAAGACCAAGTAACGAGAGAGAGAGGGAGAGAGAGAGAGAGAGAGAGAGAGAGAGAGAGAGAGAGAGAGAGAATGTGTCATCTTTATTGCCATCAATAGGTGAATTGCACTTGGCTGGACTCGCCCACCAGCTTGCAGGGAAACACAGTTAGACAGTTCAAGTGCACTTTGGATAAGAGGAAGAGGAGAGAGGAGAGATGCAAAGGATGGCAGGGTCCCTGGGCCGTCTGAATGCCCTCTGGTTTCCTAAGCGGGACGTTGTGGTTGTACTTTTCTGATGATGTAAGAAACCTGTAGGGACCCATTCGAGATCTCTGGTCTACCCGAGGATCAGTTTCACAGCCTCTCCTAGCGCCCTGGCTGAATTCCTGGTGAAATTTAAGTACCACCTTGTCCCGGGGATTTCAAGACAGATGTAGTAATACACAGTTCAGATTAAAAAGGGGGTGGCATGGAAGACTCCAAAGTTTTCTGGATTTCTGTCCTCGCTAAAGGATAGACTTCCTGCAGAAGGGAATAAGCTCCCATCCAAGTTTTAAATCAAAGTGCAATTCATTATATGTGGGTGATGTAGATGTTTGACTTAGGGAAAATGTGCGTTGGTGTATTTGTATAAACAAAACATCTTTCAGAAACAGGGTTAAAAGTATGTGTCCCAAGGAGTTGGTATCTTCTTGAGAGAAGCATACGCTCTTTCCAAGAGTATCATTTCAGCTTGAAGCCCTATGCCTGCTATTCACCTGGCACCGTGGTCGGCAAACCGCGGCTCGCGAGCCACACGCGGCTCTTTGGCCCCTTGAGTGTGGCTCTTCCACAAAATACCACGGCCTGGGCGAGTCTATTTTGAAGAAGTGGCGTGAGAAGAAGTTTACGTTTAAAAAATGTGGCTCTCTAAAGAAATTTCAATCGTTGTCCTGTTGATATTTGGCTCTGTTGACTAATGAGTTTGCCGACCACTGCCCTAGCAGGACCAGGAGAGATCCATCAACTCATGGAACATCCGGGTGTAAGTGCGAGTGAATGCTTGTCTGCTCGTTCTGGTGGCTCCAACCCAGGCAGTGAATTTGCATCTCGGCACCATTAGATGGCCTGGTGTTCTTAATTACCACACGAATGGAAAGTCCCTGCCCGGTGTTGACAGCCCCTTTGTGTATGGTCCTTCCCAGAACGTGAATGATGAATGGCATTCCCCCAACACCAGTCGGCGTTGTGTACGGGTGGAATGGAAGCTGAAATTGGCAAGGTCCTGGTAGGAAGACATTTGCTCTCATGTCAGGGAGCTGCCAAGGTCCCCAGATGAAAAGGAGGGACAATTAGTGATGGCTCTGAGCAGTGGAGAGGCTCAGAGTTTGGTCCCAGGCATCGATTTGGATGTTGCATTGGAGGAGAGGGGAGGTCCTAAGATGTCGTCGCTCTTTGTGGATGATAAACATCAGTGATGGAGTCTACGTCCCAATGGAAGCACCGTGCCCAAGTACGTAGGAAGGTGGCATCTTTCCAAAGTCTGAGCCAGGAAGAAGGACCAGGTCCAGATCTGCTCATTTCAGCTCCATCAGCCTCGCGGTCCTGACACGTTTCTGCCTAAGCTCAGGGCAGGTGGGCAGGCCATCGGGGCAGGGTGTTCTCCTAGAGGGATGGTGGTTAATGCCTAAGTTTATAAAGAGTTGTGGCTCTGAAGACAGGTCTCAGATAAGGAGAAACAGTGGCTTAGTCTAAAAAACATAACTAGTGAGCCCTAGCCGGGTTGGCTCAGTGGATAGAGCATCCGCCTGCAGACCAAAGGGTCCCGGGTTCAATTCCAGTCAAGGGCATGTACCTCAGTTGCAGGCTCATCCCCAACCTGGACCTTCGTCGGGGAGCATGCAGGAGGCAACCAATCAATGTGTTTCTCTCACATCGATGTTTCTCTCTGTCTTTCCCTCTCTCTTCCACTCTCTCTAAAAATCAATGGAAAAATATCTTTGGGTGAGGATTAAAAATGAAATGAATGGATGAATGAATGAATAAGTATCTAATAAAAGAGTAATGTGCAAATTGACCATCACTTCCACACACAAGATGGCTGCCCCTATGTGGTCAAAGATCCTGCCCCCATGTGAACACAAGATGGCTGCCACAAGATGGCCAGCAGGGGAGGGCAGTTGGGAAGGACCAGGCCTGCAAGGGAGGGCAGTTGTGGACGATCAGGCCAGCAGGGGAGGGCAGTTGGGAGGGACCAGGCCTGCAAGGGAGGGCAGTTGTGGGTGACCAGGCTGGCAGAGGAGGGCAGTTGGGAGGGACCTGGCCCGCAGGGAGGGCAGTTAGGGGAGACCAGGCTGGCAGGGGAGGGAAGTTGGAGGCAAACTGGCCTGCAGGGGAGGGCAGTTAGGGGTGTCCAGGCCTGCAGGGGAGGGCAATTAGGGGAAAACAGGCTGGCAGGGGAGGGCAGTTAGGGGTATCCAGGCCTGCAGGGGAGGGCAGTTAGGGGCAAACAGGCTGGCAGGGGAGCAGTTAGGCATCAATCAGGCTGGCAGGGGAGTAGTTAGGGGGTGATCAGGCTGACAGGCAGAAGAGGTTAGGGGTAATCAGGAAGGCAGGCAGGCGAGCAGTTGGGAGCCAGCAGTCCTGGATTGTGAGAGGGATGTCTGGCTGCCCATTTAGGCCTGATCCTACTGGCAGTCAGACATCCCTCCAGGGGTCCCAGATTGGAGAGGGTGCAGGCTGGGCTGAGGGACAGCCCCCCCACCCCATGCACAAATTTTGTGCACCAGGCCTCTAGTAAATAAATAAATGAATAAATAGATAGATAAGTAAATAAATGCAAACATAACTAGTGAGGGTTCATTAGTATGCAGTAATACCCACCCAGTGCCAGGTAAGATCTGTGGGTGGTAAGTGTTACTGATTCTGGGGTTGGTGTGAATAACAGGATATCAGCGCGTGTCAGTCGTTTCAATGGGCAAAAAACAAAACAAAACAAAAACCTCAGCCAAGTATACTGGACACCATTCTGTGCTTTCCTGTTGCCTCTTGGAGTCAGCGCCAAAGCAATAAGACAAGGGACACATTTTTCTCTCGCTAAGAGCTTTAGGTCGGGGTCCGATGGTCCCTGCCTGGCAGGCCTTTCTGCCTGTAAGTGAGCTTGTGTATTTGCACAGTTTCACCTCGTCCAGCGGCAGTGCTGGGTGCCAGGCAAGCAGGCAGGTGCCAAGGTGATTAGCAAGAAAGCCGCGTCGATTAACCTCCTCCATTCGCGTGTGGTGCCCGCTGGGAAAGGTGTGTGTGTCTCTGTGCGTTTCCAGCACCATCAGAGACATGGAATCGCCCCCCTGGGAGAGTAGAAAGAGCAGCAGATTGCCAAGCGGCTCTCCTCACCAGGGGAGGAGTTATTTTATAATAGTCACAGCCTTCCTTTGCAGGATCCCACTAGTGGTTCAGATCAACAAACGACTGGGGCAGACCAGGGCGTGAGGCACAAAATAGTTCAGAGAGAAAAGACTTTACCCGAGCTCTTAACTCACCACTCAACTGGTGTTACCGCAACCTTTAAAACCGGGCTCCTGACTGGAATGAGCTGCATATACACAAGGAGTCAGGCAGACATTGGGAGAACACGGGAATGTAGGCTTGTAGATTCTGGTGAGGAATAATGTTTAGAGAATATGAGAGAATATCCCAGGCTTGGTCATCATCGTCATGTGCTGGAAACAGCACCCAAGTCTCCATCCATCTGCATGGCTGTCAGGAGAGAGCCGAGTGGCGTCTCAGAGGCCACCTTGGTCATTAAAAGCCAGGGGAAGAGCCCTAACCGGTGTGGCTCAGTGGATAGAGCATTGGCCTGTGGACTCCAGGGTCCCAGGTTTGATTCCGGTCAAGGGCATGTACCTTGGTTTCGGGCACAGCCCCAGTAGGGGTTGTGCAGGAGGCAGCTGATCAATGTTTCTCTCTCATGGATGTTTCTAACTCTCTATCCTTCTCCCTTCCTCTCTGTAAAACATCAATAAAATACAATGATCTCTGAAGGCATAATAATCTGGCCACTCAGTGTGTGTGTGTGTGTGTGTGTGTGTGTGTGTGTGTGTGTATGTGTATATATATATTAGAGGCCCGGTGCATGAATTCATGCATAGGTGGGGTCCGGCCAACCTGGCCACGGGGAGGGGACATGGGCGGTTGGTCGGCCTGCCTGCTGGTCGAACTCCTGGTCAAGGGGACAATTTGCATATTAGCCTTTTATTATATAGGGTACACACTGAGTGGCCAGATTATTATGTGTTCAGAGATCATCATCATCTGGCCACTCAGTGTGTATTTAAAAAAAAAAAAAAAGCCAGGGGAGGAGCCAGAAGCCAGGGGATGGATGAACACAAGCAGAGAGGACACTCAGTATTACAGTCTTAGAGAGTTTCTGTGCCTCATCATAGTATCTTCTCAGTCTAAGGCGTTTTGTCGTGTGATCCTGAGCCCAGAACCCTGTCCTGCTAGTTTAAATATCTCAGAGGGAAGGCGGGGGTGGGGGGTGGGTGGGTGGGTGGGTCGGTGGGAAGAGAGCAACCAAAGACCTTGTATGCATTTATGCAGAACCCATGGACACAGACAATAAGGTGGTGAAGGCCTGGGTTGGGGGGGGGTTGCAGGGGCGTGCTGGAAGCGGTCAATGGGGGGAAACAGGGGGACACCTGTAATACATTCAACAATAAAGGTGAATTAAATATAAAAATAAAATAAAAAGTGCATCCGTGGATATTACCATAAAAGTAGTCCAACAACACATTTCAATACGCAACCACGGAGAGCCTGCTCATCTTGTTGTTCCTTGTTTTCTTTTTGTCGCTGTTGTTGTTTAAGGTGAAAATTTGAGAGAAAAGGCAGATAAGTGGTGACAGGAAAAACACAGACAAAGAAAACCCCATCAAAACCCAGACTTCCCACCAGGGTAGGGCAGGGCAGGGCAGCCGGAATTCCAAAGGGGAAACGCCTGCTGGGTAGAATAATCCAGAACCGAGTCGGTGGCTTCATCTCACCGCAATATTTGACCTGAGAGTCACTTTCAGCGCACGGTGGTGGGAATAAAGCGCAGTCTCCCAGCGGCTGTCGGAATGTCAATTTTCTTCTCCACTCACTGCTGTGGTCCCGTTCTGGGGGGGTGCAAGACCCCGTATCAGCGTCCCACACGCTGCTGCTGTGTTGTGAACACTTGCTCTGGGGGCCCTGGTGAGTGAGGCTGAGTGGTTGGCCACTTCCCCTTGGGGACCTCGGATGGAGACCCCCTCTAATGCACCTCCAGGCAGCATCATGCACACACCCCGTTCCCATGCAGAAATGTGTTTCTTTCCGAATCATTGCCGGCCAGCACTTCGGAGGCGCGCTCCTGGGAGTGCGTTTCTAGCTTGACTGTGTTTTATGAAACGTAGCCGCTGAGCCTTCGTTCAGGGTGGGGGCCATGCTTTCTAACAACTCTCTGTACTTAAGTTCTCCCCGTGTGATGAGTAGGTATGCCACCAGGAGCGTGCGCCGGGCTCAGGGGAAGGCTGTCAGATGCTCACGGCTGAACGAAGGGCGGGAGGGAAGTCGCGACGAGGTGTTGGATGACTGGATTCCTTGCTCGGGCTTGAAACAAAAAGTGATGGGGCCTGTTTTTCTTGAGCTCTCTGTTAGTGGGGACTCTAGCTATCTGTGCCTGCCTGATCAAAACGTGTATGATAGTGAAAACTAGTGACCCGGTGCACGAAATCCGTGCACATTAAAAGTGAATTAATTAGAGGAAATATTTTAATATTGTTATTTGCCCTTTCCCTATAATAGAAGTGTCAGAGATGAAAGAAAATTAGTAAAATGTATATGAAAACCTTCCTCCTGTCAGAGTCTGGAGTGCTCCACGGGAAACAGAGTCAAGTCCCTGCCCACCCACCTGCGCCTCGAAATCGTGCAAGACCCAGCCCCAGCCCAGCCAGCCACACCCCCATTGGACTAGATCCAGACCTGGCTGGCCCCACCCCTGTCAAACCCCACCGGGGAAGGGTGCACGCCTTGAGGTCCCCTGGCCCGGGCCAGGGGGCATGGCCTGAGGTCCCCTGTCAATCTCCGCCAGGCAGGGAGCGCAGCCTCAGGTTCCCTGGCCCAGCGCCAGGGCAGGGTGCGTGGCCTGAGGTCCCCTGGCCTGGGCCAGGACAGGGGGCATGCCTTGAGGTCCCCGTCAAGCCCTGCGTGGTGGGGGGCGCGGCCTCAGGTCCCCTGTCAAGCCCCCCCTAGGTGGGGGCACAGCCTCAGGTCCCCTGCCCTGGCCCAGCGCCACGCAGCCTCAGGTCCCTGCTGATTGCTTGTTAAGGCTCATTACGGGAACTCATCCTCTGCTGTGGGTGCAGCCATCTTGTATTATGGGATCCCCGCCTCTGCTGTGGGTGCAGCCATCTTGTGTTATGGAATCTCTGCCTCCGCTGTGGGCGCAGCCATCTTGTTATGGCGTGATGGTCAATTTGCATATTCCCTCTTTATTAGCTAGGATAGCCTTAAATGACGACTTAGGAGCTAAGAACCCTATGTGTCCCTCTGCCAGTAACTTCCATGTTGGGTCAGCCCTTTCCTACCTGCGTGCTCCCCCGTCCTAACCTGTGCAACGGAAGTGTTGGGGTAGATCGTTTTGAAGGTGCCTTCTCATCGGCAATCAGTGATTGTCATGCTCCTGTATGTGCGAATAAAATAAAACAATTGAGCTAAATTTATGAATTCTAAAAATAACGAGGTAGTATAGACTCAATTCCTCTTAAAATTTCCTGCGAGAACAACATGGAGGGGGAAGGACAAAGGAGAGGGAAGGAAGGAAGGAAGGAAGGAAGGAAGGAAGGAAGGAAGGAAGGAAGGAAGGAAGGGAAGGAAACAAAGGAACACATCTTGGCAGCATCACTATAAAAGGAATAATATAATTAGAAGATCACCAATTTGCATCCTTCAGTGTTTACATTCCCCAACCCCCATTACTGATATAACCACGGATCATCAATGGAGGTTCAAACTATGACGTGAGAGGTTGTCGGGGAAACAGTTTATTTGCCAAAGTATCAGCGTTAAAGGCAGGGTAGGGGCCTCCCAAAGATATCCACGCCCCAGTCCCCGGAACCTGTGAACATAATAGGTCATGTGGCAAATGTTGCAGGTAGAATTCAAGTTGCTAATCATCTGACCTTAAAATACGGTGATTACCCTAGATCCGTGGCCGGCAAACTGTGGCTCGCAAGCCACATGCGGCTCTTTGGCCCCTTGAGTGTGGCTCTTCCACAAAATACCACGGCCTGGGCGAGTCTATTTTGAAGAAGTGGCGTTAGAAGAAGTTTAAGTTTAAAAAGTGTGGCTCTCCAAAGAAATTTCCATCGTTGTCCTGTTGATGTTTGGCTCTGTGGACTAATGAGTTTGCCGACCCCTGCCCTAGATGATCTGAATAGGCCCCGTTTAATCACAAGGTTGCTTCAAAGTAGGAGAGGGAGGCCAAGAGAAGGTGAGAGAGGGGATCTGAGAAGGACCTGGTCAGCTGTTGTTGGCTGTGAAGATGGGGGAGATCATGTTGAAGCTTCCTTCTAATGACAATCGGGGAATGTAGGTGGCTTCTGTAAGCTGAGAAATGCAGATTTCCCCCTGGAGCCACTGGAAAAAAAGTCCTACCAATGGACTTATTTTATTTTTAAAATATTTTGATTGATTTCAGAGAGGAAGAGAGAGAGAGAGAGAGAGAGAGAGAATGAATCATCAATGATGAGAGAGAATCATTGAATGGCTGCCTCCTGCACGTCCCCCACTGGGGGTCGAGCCCACAACCTGGGCATGTGCCCTTGACCGGAATCAAACCTGGGACCCTTCAGTCCTAAGGCTGACACTCTATCCACTGAGCCAAACCAGCTAGGGCCCAATGGACTAATTTTAGCCGAGGATTCCCAGTTAGATTGGGCTTCCAACCTACAGACCTTCAGACGTTTCATGATGCAATGCTTGTGCACTTCGTTATAGCCACAATAGAAAACACACACAGTAACCCTAGAGAGCTCATGTTCACTACAAAGGGGACTTGTACTTTTGTGATGTAGAATCCAGTAGTTATCACGTTAACAAAACGAACAAATCCAATAGCCTCACCAATAAAAAGACAGCTTGATGGGATGTGGCTCCTGATGTGATGCCCGATGAAGTCCACACCACCTGTGGAGTCGTTTTGCCAAAACATGTTTAATATGATCCTCATCAATCCTCTGTATCTAATTTCTAGCTTAAGTAACGCCCCCCCAGAAAGCAATAAGACACATCAAAACTGAAGCATCATCTACAATCAATTGGCCTGGAGTCTTTAAAAAGTCAATATCATTAAAAAGAAAGAAAGGTAGGATAGAAGTCTTCTGTTTTAAAAGAGACTCAAAAGAAAAAGATGACATGCAAGAACCTAGCAATCAACACAAGTAAGAGATTCAGACCAACGCAGTAGCAATTACAACCCAAGGACAGCTCAATAAGACGCTAATGATGCGCTGATAACAAAGCCCACTTCCTGGAAACCTTGGGAATCTCAGCCGTCTGCTTGCACCCCGAGCTGGTAAGCTTTTTGGGGCAGCCAGACTTCCTGGCACCACCCTGGATTAAGGTCCGGAGCACAGCGCTCAGCGTGCTAATTTTAGTTTTATCAATATCGCCTGTGAGTACCTCTTCATAACTCATTGCGTAGCTACCGACATCCAATGGAAATTCGTGTCGTCTGCTCATAACCAAGGCGGAATGAATCCCAAATTTGGGGTTCAGTTCTAGGACCCCACCAACTCTCCCTGACAGCTCTCCCTACCCTAGGAGGCTCTATGCGTCTTTTCCCCTTTCTCCTCCCCGATCCCTTGCGCTGTACACACGCTGACAGGACGCTGCGCTCAATGCCAACGTTCGGACATCGCTGGAATCGCCTGTCCCACTGGTCCGCGAACCCAAGTGTGGCGTCCATGATGCATTTCTTGATTTAGTGCAGTGACGGCTGCATAGGGAAATGGGTGGTTGCTGCCTCCTGATGAAGAATCCAGTCGTTGCCATGTTAACCAAGTGAACACATCCAATAGCCTCACCGTTAAAGGGACCACTTGATGGGATGTGGCTCCTGATGTCATGCCTGATGCAGTCCACACCACCTGTGGAGTAATCTTGCCAAAAAAATGTTGAATACGATTCTCACCAATCCTCTGTATCTAATTTCTAGTTTAAAAGAAATACAGGGGGCAGGAGGAAAAGATAAAAAACCCTCCCCCACCCCCCCAAGAAAGCAATAAGACACATCTAAACCGAAGCATCATCTACCATCAATTGGCCTGGAGTCTTTAAAAAGTCAATATCATTAAAAAAAAAAAAAAAAAAGGTAGGATAGAAGCCTTCTGTTTTAAAAGAGCCTCCAAAGAAAAAAGATGACATGCAAGAACCTAGCAATCAACACAAGTAAGAGATTCAGACCAACTCGGTAGCAATTACAACCCAAGGACAGCTCAATAAGACGCTAATGATGCGCTGATAACAAACCATGGTAATTTCAACCGTGGGCTTGCACCCCGAGCCGGTAAGCGTTTCGGAGCAGCCAGACTCCCCGGCGCCACCCTGGATTAAGGTCCGGAGCACAACGCTCAGCGTGCTAATTTTAGTTTTATCAAAAATATTTCGCTCTGTGCATCCATTTAATCCGCACCTAAGGTCAACGTTCCAAGTAGCAAAATAGAGTTGCGTGGATATGAGCGATGCAGACGTACCGCTTAATGGCTCTCACGTCTCTTTTCCGGCAGATTCTTCCCGTGGATTCTTCCTCCCATCTGCCCGTTTTCCCTTTCACTCTTTCCCACGAATCCTGACTCTAAAAGGAGTGAAGCTCATCAGGTCAGAGCTAACATAGACAGGACCCAAACTGGGGAATTTTTTATTTTATTTTTTTTTGACTAGAAACAGAGGCCCAGATTTATTTTAACTTTATCCCGGGCAGGAGGCAACCGGTTGTAACTGGTATCAATGTCTTTGACCCATGTTAGTACATTCCTTAGGATTGTAATGATCTTTTAGGGTTATAATGCTCATTAGAGTCCCTTAAAGGCATTGCCTCTGTTGATACACAAGACATTCTGTTTAAAAAACAGCAACATTGCCCTGGCTGGTTTGGCTCAGTGGACAGAGCATCGGCCTATGGACTGAAGGGTCCCAGGTTCGATTCCGGTCCAGGGCACATGCCCAGGTTGTGGGTTCCGTCCCCAGTAGGGGGCGTGCAGGAGGCAGCCGATCCATGATTCTCTCTCATCGTTGATGTTTTGATCTCTCTCTCTCCTTCTTCCTTCCTCTCTGAAGTCCATAAAAATATATTTTAAAAACAGCAACACCTTCTCCCACCCACGACTGCCGTGTCCTTTCCCTTTTCAAGGACAGCACCGCCGCACTTGAGTGAGTGTGAGGGCCTCGGCACCTCTGGAAGGCGGGGGGTTACTCTGGCACCGCACCTCACTGGCCAGCCTCATGTTGGAAAAGGCATCTCTCTTCCTGTGGCTCCCCAAAGGGGAGGCGGCCCTAACCTGTGAGAAGCGAGTGCTGATGCTCTGCAAGGGGGGGGGGGCTTAGCAGAGGGCCATGGGTGAGCAAGCGTGGAGAAGCAACGGAGGAAGACGATCTCAGATTCCCCGTGAGGCCCACCAGAGTCAGGTTCCCTCAGTTCTGTGTCCTAGTCACTGAAATCAAATGAGAAACTGTGATGGGGGAGAGAGAGAGAGAGAGAGAGAGAGAGAGAGAGAGAGAGAGAGTTTATTCACAGTGTGCAGTATGGGGGATGCAGACATTCACACCTGCCCACCTCTGGGTCTGGCGAACTGGGAATATTATTTTTTTTAAAATTATTTTATTGAATTTTTTTTACAGAGAGGAAAGGAGAGGGATAGAGATTTAGAAACATCAATGAGAGAGAAACATCGATCAGCTGCCGCCTGCACACCCCCTACTGGGGATGTGCCCACAACCAAGGTACATGCCCTTGACCGGAATCGAACCTGGGACCCTTGAGTCCACAAGCTGATGCTCTAGCCACTGAGCCAAACCGGTCAGGGCACGAACTGGGAATATCCTTTCCTCAGAACTGTGTGAGCCAGCAACCACCCATTTCACGATGCCGCGTCACATCAAGAAACGCATCATGGACTCCACGTGTTGGGGCTCCCTGGCCAGTAGGAAGGGAGACTCAAGCGATGCCCAAACATTGGGATTGAGCTCAGCGTCCTGTCAGAGTGTGTCCAGCGTAAGGGATTGGGGAGAAGAGAGGGGGAAAGGGACACAGAGCCCCCCAAGGTAGGGAGAGCTGTCGGGTCAGCTCTTCCGTGGAGAGGTGATGCTCACGTGGAGTCTGGAGGGATCCGCAACCAGGCTGAGCAGCTGGGTGCTGTCTGGAGCCCATCAGGGATGTGGGGTAGCCTCGGGGACGTCAATGGTCACAGCTGATGCTGAAGCTCCTGAAAGGATGTTGGGAGCCATGCTCAGGCAGTCAGGGCCACCCCGACCCGGGCTCATGGCATGGCAGGCCCATCCGTGGGGCAGCGGCGTGGTGGCAGACGCGAAGGGGAGAGGAGTTGGAGGACGGGGGGTGCCCACTCGGTGGCTCTGTGGTCATCTAGGGCAGTGGTCGGCAAACTCATGAGTCCACAGAGCCAAATACCAACAGGACAACGACTGAAATTTCTTTGGAGAGCCACATTTTTTAAACTTAAACTTCTCCGAACGCCACGTCTTCAAAATAGACTTTGCCCAGGCCGTGGTATTTCGTGGAAGAGCCACACCCAAGGGGCCAAAGAGCCACACATGGCTCGCGAGCCGCAGTTTGCCGACCACGGATCTAGGAGAGGCCTCACGAAGGACTCACCGAAGGGCAGGGGTTGTGCTGAAGGCATGGAGACATGAAAACAAATAGAAAGCAAAACATCCGGCCAACATACCCAAAAAGCCTTTTGTCCTGGACCGGTGCTAAGCGCGGGCCGTGAGGCCTGAGTCAGGAAAGTGGACCTTCTGGCATTTCAAGATGCTTCTTGGAGCCATCAGCTGTTCCACCACTTGCTAGAGAAATTGCACAAAATTAAAATTAAAAACACACACACACACACACACACACACACACACACACTATAGCTTATTCTATAGGAAGGAGTGCCGAACATTGAAACATGATACAGTTTCAAAGTCTCATATTTGTAATGAGAAACCAAGTTGTGTTTTCATCTAGAAAGGCGGGGTGGGGGATGTGGGGGGAGGGATGCGTGTTGAGTCGTGTCCAGTGTTCACCTAGGCAGGATGTACCCGTGTTACTTAGACACACACAAGAGACACAACCCTCACCGCCCTACTGTCTGTGTCCATGGGTTATGTAGCCCAACTGTAGCCGCCAAAGGCGTTCTTAATTTTAGGTAAAATAATCCAGCAGGAGACACACAGCCTTTTATTTATTTTTATTTTTTTATATTTTGGTAATATCTCCATTGATTTCAGAGAATGAAGGGAGAGGGAGAGATAGAAGCATCCATGATGGGAGAGAATCATTGATCGGCCGCCTCCTACACGCCTCCTACTGGGCATCAAGCCCACCACCTGGGCATGTGCCCTTGACCGGAATCGAACCTGGGACCCTTCAGCCCGCAGGCCAGCGCTTTACCCACTGAGCCACACCGGCTAGGGCCAAGCAGCCCTTTCAAGAACTGGTTATATCCTACATTTTCAGACACAAACCCTCTCGCCTCCATCATCAGCCTACCTGTAATAACAACAGATAGATGGGTTTGGCATGTTGTGCTGCGATGTTTGAAAAATCGCTAATAAGCCTCCCAAGCTGCTATACACGCGAGAACGAATGAAACTGGCCTATTGCAAAGACATCCCAGCGGCCCGTGAGGTAGGAGGACGCCCCGTGTTTCTTGCGAAGCACTTTGGGGAGGCTAGGCCTCTAGGAACCCGTGAGAAATGACGTGCCGCGTGTTGCTTTTCTGGGCCTTCGCACAGCCATTTGTCTTTGCAAATGCCGCTCTGAGCGGCGTCCGGAGTGGAAATGGCATCTTCGCCGTGTGTTTAAAGACCGGCCTGCACCTGGGGGTGGGAACGACGGGGCTTCTGCTCTCACGCAGTGGTTACCGGGGAAGATAAACCTTTCCCGTATTGGGCCTCGGAGAACTCACTGGCACTTTAAGAAGTGCCTTCCAGGCAAGTGTCCATTTGCATAACGGATCCATTTAGCGTTTGAGATGTTTGTCACATTCAAAAGGAAAATCCTTATAAACCTGGAATGGTACGTGTGTGTGTGTGTGTGTGTGTGTGTGTGTGTGTGTGTGTGTGTTTTCTTCTTCTTAATCCGTCATGAAAATGATGCATCAACTTTGAGTCTTTTTTTGTTTGTTTGTTTTCATCTTATTTTTTTTTTCATTTAAATTCTTTATTGTTTAAAGTGTTACCTATGTCTCCTTTTCCCCCCATTGCCCTCTCCCCGGCCGTTCCCACTCCCCCAGCACATGCCCTCCCGCCCCCCCCCCCCCCCACTACTGTCTGTGCCCATGGGTTATGCTTATGTGCATGCATACAAGTCCTTGGGTGGATAACGTTGAATCTCTTTGAACTTGCATGATGTCACCCCCGGTGGGAGGGAGCTGACATGAATCAAGGTAATTCTGCTGTATGACCCGAGCTGGCATTTCCCTCTGATGGAACCAGGAAATGGGCCGGCTAATAGTCCATTTTGGAGTATTCTAAGATCTCCGCCATCCCCTATTTAAGGAGGTTAATAGGGTACTAATTGGGGCCTGGGTGAAAAGTTCACAAGAAAGATGAACTCACCTGGATCTGAGGACGCGCACCGTCCTGGGGCCGACCTCCCCCCTTGGCAAGCCCCTCTCTGCCCGCCTTCACCTTGGCGACCGTGCACAGCCAGCATTCTGTCGCCCTGGGCCCCCGGGGAACTGGATGGCCGCACGCCAGGGTCACAGGCCACCAGCGAGATCAGCATTCTGCCTTTTATGGAACGGAAGTAAGGCAAAGCACACCAAAGGGAGAAATTTAATATCAAAACTAGGGCCTATGCCAGAGCTTGTTATGAACTTTTAGGAAAAGCACATGTTTTGTTAAAACGTACGAGGTTCCAATTTTTTAATTTTTGAATGAGGAAGGGAGAGGGAGAGAGAGAGAGAGAGAGAAACATCAATGATGAGAATCATGGATTGGCTGCCTCCTGCACGCCCCACACTGGGGACTGAGCCTGCAACCCGGGCCTGTGCCCCTGACCAGGAATCGAACCGTGACCTCCTGGTTCATAGGTCGATGCTCAACCACTGAGCCACGCCAGCTGGGGAAGAGATTCCAGGTTGTTGTTTTTTTTTTTTAATCAACTTCTATTCATCGACTCTAGAGAAGTTGAACTAAACCATTTTTTGAGAACAAACATGGAATCCTAGGGGCGGGTCACTATTATTGCCTAGCTGATGTCTGTTTAAGACCAACATGAAGGAGACGCTAATATTCTCTCTCAGTTTTCTGCCCCGTACGTAGTTGCAATAACTCCTGGGTGACTTGGGGAATGTGTCAATATGAAAGGCAGGGCCTCTGAAATACTGCCAGGACCTCTTCCTCTCTGCCTGTGTCCCCTCCGGCAACAGTAAAGAATCCGAACATTGCCCGGCATTGCCAACTCTCTCTGTGTCTAGCTTCTTCCG
Source organism: Eptesicus fuscus (assembly GCF_027574615.1). NCBI lineage: Eukaryota > Metazoa > Chordata > Mammalia > Chiroptera > Vespertilionidae > Eptesicus > Eptesicus fuscus. Next base: position 7,295,264 of record NC_072497.1, on the reverse strand, counting down.
TGTGGAAGGAGTTAATAATTCCTTCCAGCATCAAGGTGGGTACAGCCTGCCTCCTCGCCTCCCTCTCCCTGTGCGATCCATCTTTGCGACTTTCCAGAAGTGGCCGAGCTTCTTAAAAACAGCTGTAATCTGCGGCCATGGCTGGTGCCCTGGACGGTGTGCCAAACCATGACCATAACTGTCAGCCGAAATCAGAAAAATAATCTCATTGTGCTGGACAGATGCGTTTCCTGCATTATTGATATAGTCGCCGCGGAGCAATAGAGGAGGATAAAGCATTGTTCTATTTACAAAAGGAGATTGGCCAAGTCCTTGAAAAGGGAGCAGGAGGGACAGGCACTTACAGGAAGTGAGATATAGTCAACGCGGGGAAAGTTATGTGCCAGGGACACGTGACCTTCCCAGTCAGCATTGGGAGCTCAGAGCCCTCCCTCCCTCCCTCCCTCCCTCTCTCCCTCCTTCCCTCCTTCCCTCCCACCTCCAGCCTGGCTCTCTGGCCAGGCATGTGGTTTGTTCTCACTCTGAAAGCCTTCTCAGAACCATGGAATTTGCTGTACATTCTTTCTCTCTCACCCAGTTTCCCCAAACATATAGACCAGTGGTTCCCAGCGTGGGGCACATGCCCCACAGGGAGGCAATTTGGTGTTTAAGGGGGAGGGGGAGCAATTTGAGAATGAGTTAACAGTGATTTTTTTTTGGTATTTCTTATGGTTCTAGGGGCCTCACAAATAGATATTGTGACATATTTATGCATTTCAGTTCTCTATTATATGTCTTGGAACTTTATTTGCTGTTTTTTCATATCACTTCATATTATTATTGTTTTTTAAATATATTTTTATTGATTTCAGAGTGGAAGGGAGAGGGAGAGAGAGATAGAAACATCAATGATGAGAGAGAATCACTGATCGGCTGCCTTCTGCACGCTCCCTCCTGGGGACCAAGCCCGCAACTCGGGCATGTGCCCTTGACCAGAATCGAACCCAGGACCCTTCAGTCCACAGGCTGGCACTCTATCCACTAAGCCAATCCGACTAGGGCCATGTGATTATTATTTTTCAAACAACTTCTTAGCGATTTCTTCTTCAGTACTTCAACTGTCCTTTTGTTCTTTCATTTTTCTCTCTCATGGAGGCCATGTTCTTTGGAAGCTTGTTTAGACCAAGTTCACAACCTTTGAGGCTTCCTCCACGTGAACAGGAGCTCACTTTTTGAATAATAAGAATTATGTGCCATAGGAGGGGGGGGGGGCATCAGGATGTTAGAGATGCTTCAGTGGGGCGTGGCCACAAAAAGGTTGGGAACCACTTTTCTAAAGTAGGCTTTTCTAAAGTGCTCATCATACACCTTGGGAAGTACGGGAATGGCTCCAAACCACTGCCTTCCAGAATAAGTGAATTTTTTTTTTTTTTTTCAAGCAGATGATTTCGACACTCGATTGGGAGCAGGGAGTTAAGTTTACCTCATGCCTCCCGGCTTTGTAAGAAGGGCCAGCCACTGCTCCGTCACGATTGGAGCGGTGCATAATACCGCGGGATCGTATTTGTTGAGCACACAAACCCTGGAGTACCAGGCACTTCGCATTTGTTATCTCTAATCCGCAGAACATGCTGGCCAAGGTAGGGCTGTCTCTTTAAATCTCCATGGGACTGCTGAAGCAATCGATGTTCTAAGAGGTTTCGTAGATGGTCCGAGGAGGTCACACAGATTTTAAATGATTGACCTGGAATGTGAACCGAGGCCTAACTCCAGAATACCGTCATTCTAGATCATGTTCCCTCCCATTTATTTATATACTAGAGGCCCGGTGCACAAAATTCGTGCATGGGTAGGGTCCCTAAGCCTGGCCGGCAATCAGGGCCGATTGGGGCCTTCTGGCTGCCGGCCAGGGCCTTCCTTCATTCCGCACCACCCCCTGGTGGTCAGCACACATCATGGTGAGTGATTGGTCAAACTCCCATGGGGACAATTTGCATATTAGGCTTTTATAGAGAGAGAGATGGGCAAACATATATTATGCATTGGAACATTTGTTTCCGTCCTGTTCACCTTCCCCAAATATGTATAATAGCACCAAAAAAAAGCTATTTTCCTCACACAAACCAGTGACTGGCATTGCTATCTTATCTATGCACCGAAGGGCATTTAAGGAGATGGGTGGAGACCTCGGCACAGATTCTAAATGAACCCATCACAAGCACCTAGACTTATCCTAAGGAAGATGGTTCCTAATATGTCTGCACACGTTTGTGAGTTCCAACAGTTCCATCCTGAGCACAAGGCGTAGACGTCTAAATTCTACCCACAGAGAGTCAAATCCTCCATGGCTTAGTTTCTTCTCTTTTTATAAAAATGCATCATCCTGCCAGGCTGATATGGCTCCATGGTTGAGCATCGACCCTTGAACCAGGAGGCCACAGTTCAGTCCCCAGTCAGTGGGCTCAATCCCCAGTAGGGTGCGTGCAAGAGGCAGCCGGTTAATGATTCTCTCTCATCATTGATGTTTCTATCTCTCCCTCCCTCTCTGAAATCAATTATATATATATATATATATATATATATATATATATATATATATATATATATATATATTTTAAAATGCATAATCTTGATATACTACAAATAGCACACACATTCATTTATTAACCAACCCAGAAGTAACTGCATGTTGTAAGCAGAGATTCTTGTGGAAAAGTTGTATGGTGTCCTTAATGGGGACTTCAAATGGTATTAAAAGTAACAGCCATAGGACAAATGAATTCTCTCCCCTCCAAAGTCCTGTTGTCATGGCTGTTTTGCTTTTGTTAATGATTATTTCCAGGGAAATGGGTCAGCATTTTGAGATTCCGAGAGAAGAGTGAGCATGAGTCATGAAGCGGGGTGGAAAGTCCCGTTATCTGGCTATCCTCAAATTATTTATTTTAGTTCCCTCCCCCGGGGTGTGCTGGCTTTGACCCAGCCACTGTCTTGCTTTCCTTGCACTCTTGTCTTGTCAGGAGGAGACTCCAAGGCAGAGGACAGACACACCGGCTGGGTCTGCTGCCTGTGGTCTCAAGACTGTGGCCGGAAGTAACTGAGAGAATTGGGCAGCCATCGTGGTGCAGGGGGGCCCACAGGCACCCCCTTTGGAACCAACTGCCGACAGGGCACACAGGCCATAGGTCTTTGTGGGGCTACAGCAGACGAGTTCTGCCTCATCTGCCTGCTTTCCTTGCTCATCTGTCGTCTTTCAGATTGAGAATTGCTTATCCTGTGGTAAGAAAAGGAAAGGAAATGCCACAATTTTGAGAGGCAAAAAAAAAAAAAAAATTAAAAAATGGGGACAGAGGAGCAATAAGAAGTAGGGAAGGAGCCCCAGCTGATTTAGCTCAGTGGGTAGAGCGTCAGCCTGTGGACTGAAGGGTCCTGGGTTCGATTTTAGTCAAGGGCACATGCCTGGGTTTCAGACGCAACCCCCCAATCATTGATGTTTCTATCTCTCTCTCTCTCTCCTTTCCTCTCTGAAATCAATAAAAATATATTTAAGAAAAAGAAGTAGGGAAAGAAATGAACTAGAGCAAGATAGAATTTGTATTAAAAATATTCAAACAAGGATATCCCTCCTCTCAACATATCATATATATATATATGGCCAGTGCCCTTGGAATTTGCCCTGGGATATATATATTACAGATATATATATATCTCCTTTTCATACAAGGTACCTTGCCCCCTTTCTCAAAGCATCGTCTTCAAACAACATATACAAGAAAGACCAATTATTTAATAATTTGATATAGGCCATTTCCAAAAGGTAACATTTTCCTTAAAATACACAGGCAAAAGGAAAATTCTACAACTAGGCAAAGAAATGATGATTTTTGGGGTTCCCCCCCATTTAATCAATTTTGTCAAATAATTATGTTCTAACAATTATGTCAAAATCTCCAAATATTTTTTTCTGTTTCCTTTTAGGTGTATTTGGTTTGTTTCATGTATTTTGAAGGTAAATATGCCTTCAATTAGAACTGTTAGGTTTTCTTGATGAATTGTTTCTTTCACCACTGTGAAATGCCTCTCTTTACCTCTAGTAAAACTTTCTGTCTTAAGGTCTACTTTTTCTGATATTGATGTAGCTGTGTTAGCTTTCTTACACTTATTGAATAGTGTGTCTTGCACTCTTTTACTAGTATTTTCAAGCTCCTGCGTTTTTTTATCCTTTAAATGTGTTTCTTGTAAACAGCATATAAGTAGGTCTTGCTATCTTTTAAAATCCAAACTGACAATCTCTGCCTGTTAATTGGAGTAATTAGTCCGTTTGCATTTAATACAATATTTGACACATATTTTTTAAGTCACCCTCTTTATATTTGCTTTCTTTCATTCCATTTGATATTGGTTCTTTGATTTGTCCTTTCCTGCCTGCCTTAGGGGGATTCCATATTTTTTAATATTCTATTTATCTTGTATGTTGACTTTTTTAGCCCTTCCTCTCTTCTTACTATTTTCTCTAGTGATGATGATCAGAAGCTATAAGTCATTATGGTCTACATTCAAATCACATGGAGCTACTACCTATGCACAGTGTTAGTTTCTTACCATAGTATCGTTTGTCCTGGCTTTTTGAAACAAAACCAAACCAAACCAAACCAAACCAAAAAAACACATTTTCCTAGGACCTTAGATACAAATCGTATAGACTAGCGGTTCACAGCCTATATTTTGGGCCAGGGAACTTTTAGAGAAGCAGGGAAAAGCTCCGGATCCCCACACATATGCACAAATGATCACACAGAATCTTCACGTAAGTGCGGGAGGTTTACACCCACAAGGAAGTCCAGCTCACGGACTCCTAGCGTAGGATGAGGTTTACCTTCCTCACCAGCGTTGATCTGGAATCTGAGACAGAAACTTGTGGGCAGCACTTGAAAAACAACTCAGAAAGAGTAAGAAGGATGAGGGTGAACAGGGGATGGGGGTCAGGAGGGAGGAGCAAAAAACAATATCAGTGAAGAACTATTCCAAAGGTGATTTATTGGCATTTTATATCATAGTCCTACCGTGGGTCTACGCAGGGTGTCAGCGTTTCAGCCTGGTACTTGATAAAGTCATCTTGAAATCTCCTAAGAACTCAGGAGATTTTAATGCATAAACTTTGATAACTTCTAAGGTATAAGCTTTTGGAGTTTAAAAGTTGAGCAGACTGGCCCTAGGCACTTTGGCTCAGTGGATAGAGAGCATCGACCTGCAGCCTAAAGGGTCCCAGGTTCGATTCCCATCCAGGGCACATGCCCAGTTGCGGGCTCGATCCCCAGTGGGGGGCGTGCAGGAGACAGTCAATCAATGATTCTCTCTCTTCATTAATGTTTCTCTCTCTCTCTCTCTCCTCTCCCTTCCTCTCTGAAATCAATCAAAAAGTATTAAAAAAAAAAAAAGTTGAGCAGACTGGCTTCCAGATTGTTGAACTAACCTGCCTGCCATGACAGGCACACACTGCCCTCTTCCTGGTTCCAAACTCTCCATCCCCACTGCCCCCCCCCCCCGGTGGTCTCATCCGTTTCCTGTAAGTGTTGACCAAAAAGACTTACTTTGATTCATTAGAGTCACATTGAGACGATGACGGTGCAAATATAACCCGGAGCCCCTCTGCGGTGGTTGAACGTGGCAAAGTGATTTTTCCTGAAGCAGAATGGGGAGGTGTGTGCTCCCCTAAGCTGGTTCCCGGGACTCGTCCCCCCACTCTGAGCACCTGGTGCCCTGGGAGCACCCGGGGACACGCGTAGATCCTTGATGATTGAAATAAAGACAGGTGGACCCTCTTCCAGGTGAGGAGGGAGCTCATTGCCCTGCGTCTGAGCACCATACATGATTACTTAGTGCCGTGGTCGGCAAACCACGGCTCGAGAGCCACATGCGGCTCTTTGGCCCCTTGAGTGTGGCTCTTCCACAAAATACCATGGCCTGGGTGAGTCTATTTTGAAGAAGTGGCGTTAGAAGAAGTTTAAGTTTAAAAAATGTGGCTCTCCAAAGAAATTTCAATCGTTGTCCTGCTGATATTTGGCTCTGTGGACTCATGAGTTTGCCGGCCACGGACTAAGTGCATTTTCTGATAACCCCCAGCCCAGGAAAGGGTGTCCGTCTCATTGACAAAATTCAGCTTATTCACCCAGAAACGCGGCGCCTGCTGGTAATCAGATATGACTGGACTTCCTGTGGACTGGGTGGTGCTTTCTATGGCCTCGCTGGATGGACGTGAGGAAACATCTTCTTCATTTCAACGGAAAACAACATCTTCTCGAAAGATCGCTAACGCTTTTCGAAACGGCTTTTTAATAAAGGGTCTCTTTGAAAGAATTGTGATAGGAAAGCTCTCATTGTCCTTACACCACGGTTTCTGAGTCACGTCTCATGACTCACGGAAGTCACCCAAACAATTAAGAATTGATGCAATTAACCTTTGTATGTTGGTGTTGACCCAGCCTTTATAATAACTGCCTTTTAAACTCTGGAACACCCCGAGCCCCAAGCGTGGGCGTGTTTGTTTGTACACGCGCGCGCACACACACACACACACACACACACACACACACACACATTTACGTTTGCACGGATACACCCACTGCAATAGCATGTCTAATTGAAAAGCATAAATTTGGACTGCGAAATCTATTAACGATTTGTTTCAATTAGGGACCCAGCTGCTTCCTGAGATTTTTGCCGTCTGGGTTTCAGAACTTGGGCCATACTGAGAACGAGTCTCCAGTGGGCTGCATTTCTGCCTCTCACATCAGCATTTTTTAAAGGCACGCCGGAAAGGTGGCAGCGAAATGCTTCTCGGCCGTAAAATTACAGCTGCCTCTGTCCTTGGGTGAGGACGGGGCCGCATTGTGAGCGGAGCCAGCGCCCTGGCCCTGACCCCCTCGCTTGGGCTTGTTCTGTCTTGCAGGCTGCCTGATCTTTGGATCACCTTGCTTGTAGGCTTGCCAACTTGGCTCAGAGAGAGGCAGCATCATGGCTAATTTCAAGGTCCCTACTTAGCCCAGGATCGGTAGGGGGAGCTGTTACTTAATTGAAACCAGCATCAGCTATATCTGTTTGTGTGTGTGTGTGTGTGTGTGTGTGTGTGTGTGTGTGTGTTTAAATACTTAGCTGCCCTGGCCGGCTTGGCTCAGTGGATAGAGCGTCAGCCTGCGGACTGATGGGTCCCAGGTTCGATTCCAGCCAAGGGCACATGCCGGGGTTGCGGGCTCGATCCCCAGTGGGGGGCGTGCAGGAGGCAGCCGATCCATGATTCTCTCTCATCGTTAATGTTTCTGTCTCTCTCTCTCTCTCCCTCTCTCTTCCTCTCTGAAATCAATAAAGAAATATATTTAAAATAAATACTTAGCAAGCTGAGGATAGAGCTCTGTGCAAGTTAGTTGAGGGAAGGAGGGTCTGAGGCGCGGCCCTACCATTTTTCAGCTCCTTCCTGGCGTTCAGCTAATGACAGCAACACAACTTGCTATTTGGGTAGCGCCAAATGGAGCCTGCCGCATTCTGTTCATCCGTCAGCGTCTATTCACTCGCTCACTCATCTGCTCATTCATCCGTTTAGTCCTTATGGAGCGTCTACTGTGTACAGCGCAAGGTGCTGGGATGTAAAGATCACTAAGGCACCGCATCTGCCTTTCAGGAGTTTATAGTCTAATGGATGAAACACAGAAGCAGAAAAAGCAATTACTGTGGAGTGTGGTGTGTCTATAAAGGGCATCGGGAACGCGAGGCAAGAATGCGTGTGATGGGGACGGAGAGGTAGGGGGTCAGGAGAGGTTTTGTGTCCATGGTGCAGGGATGCGTTTATTAAATGTTTGTTGCCTATGTATTGAAAAAAGAAAATATGAATGAATGAATGAGTGAATGAATGAAAAATAAGCAAGTGATTGGAAAGTGAGATGGAGAAGTATAGGCAGTCTAGGAAAACTGGTATAAAAAAGGACTTAACAGCCAGGCCGATGTTGCTCAGTGGTTGAGTATCGACCTATGAACCAGGAGGTCATGGTTCGATTCCCAGTCAGGGCACATGCTCGGGTTGCGCGCTCCATCCCTAGGAGGGAGTGGGCAGGAGGTAATCGATCCATGTTTCTCTCTCGTCGATGTGTCTATCTCTCTCTCCTTCTCTCTTCCCCTCTCTTTAAAATCAATAAAAACAATTTTTTTTTTAAAAAAAGGGCTTAATAAAAGGGCATGGCGATTGGAAGCCATGAGAAACTTGATGTGGTTAGTGCACCAGGGGAGGAGAGAGGTGCCCAGAGGTGAGGTTTGCAAGAGAAAGAAGGAAATTCTTCGCTCCATGCCCAAGAGCTTGGCCTTGACTATCAAGAAGCCACCGGGTCTGGGGAGTGATGGAGCCAGATCCGCCTTCTAGAAAGGTCACACGGGCCATGCTTTTACTAGTACATGATGGTGGAGGAATGTAAGACTAGAGGCAGAACAGAAAAATACACTGGGAGGTGTTCTTCGATGCTATGAAACTTCACCGTGAGTCGGAACTAAAGATTGCGGCAGGTTGGAACGATCTGGAGGACCTAGAAGCTCGCTGAATGTGGGGGGTAGGCGATGTTTAAGGAAAAAAAAAAAAAATCTACACGGTGCTCCTTCATAAGTACAGACACACGTCTCTGTGGGGAAGCATGTTCCCAAACATGGCTGCCTACAGACCAGTTCTAATCGTTGCTTGCTGGTTATTTGAGAAAGTCACCTGAAGAAGTCATACAGCAATGAAACAACAACAACAACAAAAAACCATACATAAGAATGGAGTAAACGTGTGTGCTAGCTAGTGAGACCATTTGCATAAATCCAACTAAAGAGGGAATGTTTAGAGACACCATGTTTGAGTCCAAAGAGTCATTCATTTATTCCGATGTGTTGATTTATCACTTACTTTATCAAGAAATTAGTTCGGCATTGACGGAATAGGACCGTGGTCGGCAAACCGCGGCTCGCGAGCCACATGCGGCCCTTTGGCCCCTTGAGTGTGGCTCTTCCCCAAAATACCACGGCCTGGGAGAGTCTATTTTGAAGAAGTGGCGCTAGAAGACGTTTAAGTTTAAAAAATTTGGCCCTCCAAAGAAATTTCAATCGCTGTCCTGTTGGTATTTAGCTCTGTTGACTGATGAGTTTGCCGACCACTGGAATAGGACATACGTGTAGAAGTTGACAAATGACAGCCTATGGGGCATCATCAGGGCCCACCCTTCCCCACCTGTTTGTGAAGCGAAATGTATTGAATAAAGTTTTATTGGAACACAGCTGAGCTCACCCACACATGGTCTGTGGCTGCTTGTGTGCTGTAGTGGCAGAGTTGAATAGTCATGACAGAAACGGTTATCACCCATGAAAACTAACCCTCTATAGTAAGAGGTTAGCACTCCCTGACATAGAATACAAGCGTGCCTGTACCTTGGAGGGAGGAGAAACTAGGACGTCAAAGGGAAAAATGCATCATGTATCTGGAGAACAGGTGTGTTATCGCCCCATTGTTTCTGGGCTCATGGACGAAAGGGGGAAAATGCTCAGAGCTTCTTGGTACAACACTGATTCATTCCCTCAGGCCATTGGCCGATGTTCACACGGGAGGCGGTTCCTGCGTGGGAGGCCAAGAGTGGCAGGTGGGCACGTGGGGGGGACCTCGCCCCGGAGAGGTCACTGGAACCCAAGGGCATCAACAAGATCTGGGCACCCCAAGCAGCAGCCACAGGAGGGCAGCAAAGTCACATGACATTAAAAATATTTACGTGGGAGCAATCGGCCTCAAAAGTGTATAGATTAAAAAAAACAAAACAAACATTTGGCATTTACCGTGATGGCCGATGGAAATTACCGATGGACATTTCTTCAGCCTGAATCTAAATGCCCAATAATCTCTTGTGGATCCGAATGAAGAAATATTCATAAATAAAATCTGCTGCTCTGGGCGGGGCCAAAAAAGTAAAAACAGAAAAACACTTTGATTAGGACTCTATGTGTCAGTGCAGATACTGAGAATGTGTACTTCATAGAGCAACACTGATACGTGTCCATGAAGTAACTAATGTTTGCCTGTTGACTGACTCCCAGGAAGCAAAAGGCAGACATATTGTAGCTCATGGCCCTTCCATGGACACACACACTGAGTGGCCAGATTATTATGATCTCTGAATGCATAATAATCTGGTCACTCAGTATATATATGTATATTGGAGGCCCGGTGCATGAATTCGTGCATGGGTGGGGTCCGGCCAGCCTGGCCAGGGGGAGGGGACATGGGCGGTTGGCCGGCCTGCCTGCTGGTGGAGGAGACAGTTTGCATATTAGCCTTTTATTATATAGGATATACACTGGGTGGTCAGATTATTATGCATTCAGAGATCATCATAATCTGGCCACTCCATGTATAGTGTCTTTTTATATATTTTTAATAATGATCCCTGGGAAATAGCATTTCTCTATCTTTTTATCTCCCCCCCCTCATTTATTTATGCTGTGATATATTTGTACCAAACTTTGCACCAGAGAAGGGGGTAGGGGTATAACATAAGAGTGAAAAGAGAGTGATGGAGTTATTTTATACCTTTAAAACATTATCCACATCCAGAATAATAACCCTCTCTGGGGAGGGGGGGAAAAAGGATGATTTTAAAGTTCAGTTTTGTTTTCCTTTCACTTCCTTGCTTCCCTTTGGCCATCAATTAAAGCCACTTCTTCTCAGTTGCAAAGTGTGGACAGATGTCTTCAGAATCTTGGGTTTAATGAATAAAAGTTCTCCATTTTAGGGTGGACAAATGTATCCGTCTTCTCTGTTACGGTTTGTAACTCTTGTGTAAGACATTTCAAAAAAAAAACTGGTTGTTAATATGTATTATGAAATGCTCTGCTGAAGTTCTAACTCATTAGCATACTGACACCTGCATTACAGCTTTATCCAGTCTTTCCCAGACACGGCCTGGCCACGGCTGACCCTTCCCTAATTACCTCTCATCACTGGTAGGCGTTTCTGGTTTGCGTCTGCAATAAATGTTTGCTGAAACAACTATTTTTTTTTTTATATCCCTGATATTTTGAGGAAAACGCTAATAATTGTTTGCTGCTTCTTGATCGGGGTCAATTTTAGCCAGATCTCGCCAAAGGAAGAGAAATGATTACAAGCTAATTAGAACAGTCAACAATGGGAGCATTGCTTTCTTTGATTATTTCCATAGTTAAAGCATAGACTTTGGGAACTGGAAGGAATTTTAGTAAAAAATAATTAATTTAGTGAAATCATGGATCTGTGTGTGAATGTGTGTGTGTGTGTGTGTGTGTGTGAGAGAGAGATAGAGAGAGAGAGAGAGAATCTCAGTGTTGAGATAGCAATAAAAAGCTGTGTACAGATATTTAGATCTTTTACTTGTTGACCATAATTCATGGAATCTCTAGAAAAAAAAATTTTTTTTTGAGAAAATAGCACCCTGGAATGCTATCTGCAACTTCTCCTTTTCTTGCTTCCCTGTAAATAATTTCTCCAGGGTCACCTGACTTTCTCATTTGAATCCTCTGAGATTAGCCTATCAGGTGTCTGTCAGCCTCACAGGGATAAGGAAGGACTCTTAATTTAGGCAGGATCTCCCACCACCCCACAGTGTGTAGATTATCAACACCATTTGGCATTTAGGGAGGTTGAAATGGGAATTTGAATTCCCCCAAAAGAGTCCCAAGTAGAAGGTTGTCTAAGCACGTGCTAGCAGACAGAAACTTCCATAACCAAGTAGTCGATCTGGGTGTTAGCGAGGCAGCCCCAGTGTCAAAGAGACGTGTTCCCAGCAGAGAACATATCCGTGGCCTCCACCAGTCACTTTATCAACATGTGTCACATACAGAGTTCTCCCCATTCACTGAAACCTTGAGGTTTCCCCCAATCCGTTCCTCTGTGAAAGACACATCTTAGACCTCCAATAATACTCTCCCTGATCAAGAAACAAAACAGAAAGCAGACGAAGATGTGGAAAAAGGCAGAGAAAATGAGAGAGAAAGAAAGAATACTGCCTGGCTGGCGTGGCTCAATGGTGGAGCATCGACCTAGGAACCAGGAGGTCATGGATGGTTCAATTCCTGGTCAGGGCACAAGCCCGGATTATGAGCTCGATCCCCAGTGTGGGGTGTGCAGGAGGCAGCCGATCCATGATTCTCTCTCCTCATGGATGTTTCTATCTCTCTCTCCCTCTCCCTTCCTCTCTGACATCAATACAATTATTTTTTACAAGAAAGAGTGTTTATCAGGGACATGGGAAGCTTTGCACTCAGCCCACTATCTGAAGGTCTTAGAAACCCTTCACATGGGGAATGCGTTTCAGAATATAATCCAAGGCTCCGCTTTGGAGAAACTTACACTTTATTTTTATTTTTTTAAATATATTTTATTAATTTTTCACAGAGAGGAAGGGAGAGGGATAGAGAGTTAGAAACATCGATGAGAGAGAAACATCGATCAGCTGCCTCCTGCACACTCCCTACTGGGTGTGTGCCCGCAGCCAAGGTACATGCCCTTGACCGGAATCGAACCTGGGACCCTTGAGTCCGCAGGCTGACGCTCTATCCACTGAGCCAAACCGGCCAGGGCGAAAACTTACACTTTAAATAAGAAAAGGTAGAGCATTATTTCATTGTGTTGGTGACATAAGGCATTAGGACCTTTTAAAAAATGTCCTGGGGCCTGACCGGTTTGGCTCAGTGGATAGAGCGTCGACCTGCAGACTGAAGGGTCCCAGGTTCGATTCCGGTCAAGGGCATGTACCTTGGTTGCGGGCACATCCCCAGTGTAGGGTGTGCAGGAGGCAGTTGATCGATGTTTCTCTCTCATCGATGTTTCTAACTCTCTATTCCTCTCCCTTCCTCTCTGTAAAAAAATCAATAAAATATATATATTTTTAAAAAAATGTCCTGGGACTGTAGACCAGGAAAGATTATATCACTATTAGGAAAAAGGAGAAGATTCTATTTTCTCAGCAGCCGGTCAACATGACATATATGTATCAAGACATAGTGTCTATGTTTCTACATGACTACAAGAAGAAGAAAAAAAAAACACACCACCGAAAACTAGGCCACATGAAGGACCTTACTTAAGAAGTTAATTAGGTCCTTCATTCCAAAGCTCCAGCCGGTTATGTGTGTTGCCGAGGGAACGATTCATAAGAGGCATACAGCTTTAAAAAAAAATGAATTTTAGTGGCATTTAGTGCAATGGGAAAGAAGACTCCTGTTGGCATTTTGATTGTTATTGCATTGCAATTATTTAATAGTGTAGGGAGACAAATGGACAATATTGTCTACCTACTGGAGGATAAACTGTTGCTTCTCATGCACTCATTGATGTCTTTTTCTGTGCGCATTAGGAAGTATAAAGAGCCCTAGCCAGCTTAGCTCAGTGGATAGAGTGTCGGCCTACAGATTGAAAGGGTCCAGGGTTCGATTCTGGTCAAGGGCACATGCCCCGGTTGTAAGTTTGGTCTCCAGTGGGGGATGTGCAGGAGGCAGCCAATCAACGATTCTCTCTCATCATTGATGTTTCTATCTTTCTCTCCCTCTCCCTTCCTCTCTGAAATCAATAAAAAATATATATATATTTTAAAAAGAAGTAAAAAGATGGCCGTGTGTGTGTGTGTGTGTGTGTGTGTGTGTGTGTGTATGCACGCACGGTATGTTTATACATGAATCTAATGGGGAGTATCTGAAGTTGTTATTTTTTTTTACTTTTATATTTTTCTATCTCATTAATTTTGTAAGGATTATAAAAGTACATTGGAGAATTATTGAGATATGTCTAAAAAGAGAATGGTGGGAGGCTTGACTAACCCAAGCATGCAATAAAACATTTTATATAGATGTACTTATTATACTGGTGCGATACAGGTATACAGATACAGTGGTACGATGCAATCGTGTAGGTGCAACAATGAAAACAATCTGTTAGTGGGGTTAAAGACTATACGGACCAAAATAATAGAATAGAGACTCCAGAAATAGACCTAATTGCATATGGGAATGTAGTACTTCACAACACTACCATTTCAAATTAATGGGAGAAAATATATATTTATCCCTAAAATTAAGTCCATTCTAAAGCGTGACTCATGAGCCAAAAAGGAAAAGATAAATAAACCCAAGCACATAAAATTTAGAAAAATTTGATGGCAAAATACCACAAAAAAAAGGTAAAAACACAAATAGCAAACTGAAAAAGTTATGGCAGATGGAAAACTAATTTCATCAATTTAACAAGAGTTCCAGTGTAGAAGGCAAAATAAATAAATAAATAAATAAATAAATAAATAAATTATAAAATCGAGCAGAGGATTCAAGAAGGCAATCCTCAGGCAAATAAAAACAAATGGCTAAATAAATGGAAAAATGCCAACCTTATTCATTTTGAACAAATGTAACATAAAACAGTTATATGGCATTTTTCCCCCATAAGTTTGTCAACATTTTTAAGGTATTTATTATATTAACTAGAGGCCCAGTGTACGAATTTCGTGCACTCCGGGAGGGGGGGACCCTCAGCCTGGCCTGCACCCTCTTGCAGTCTGGGAGCCCTGGTGGGGGGGGAGGGGAGGAGATGCAGGCCTAAGCTGGCAGTCGGACATCCTTAGCACTGCCGCAGAGGCGGGAGAGGCTCCCATCACTGCCACTGGGCTAGCCAGCCATGAACCTGGCTTCTGGAGTGCACTGACCACCAGGGGGCAGCTCCTGTGTTGAGCGTCTGCCCCCTGGTGGTCAGTGGGCGTCATAGTAACCAGTTGTTCCGCCGTTTGGTCAATTTGCATATTAGCCTTTTATTATGTAGGATTATACTTACTGTTAATAGATGTATGGAGGGAAAACTCAGTTTACTCTTACAAGGGTATACATTGTGTGAAATTTGGACAGTAAGTTGGAAATATCTTTTAAAAGTACAAACCCACATGACAGCTGAGACAGTTATTAAGTGATGGTTGTACAACCTTGTATATGTATGTAGTGACACAGAACTCTATGCTTAAATATAGTTAAAATGGTAAATTTTGTTATATATATTTTACAACACTAAATAAGGCACACACACAAAAAAAGAAAACTATCATAGAGCCATATAGCAAAAGAGAAAAGTCATTTTAACTGTATGGCTATTAGAAATAAAAAGCACTTTTATATACATATTCTTAAAAAATATCAAAATAAACTGAACATAGTACGTACGTCTATTGAGTAGGAAGTGAGTCTGGGATGGGTGTAGTATTATTACCGTTCATTATTAATCCCGCTTCTTCCAAAATAATGACCGTATTTTATTTCAGACTTTAAAACTATTCATTAAAATATCCCTCCCTCCCTCAAAAAAAATATAGTGCATGTTTTAGCCATGCGTCTTATTCTTATTTGCAATGGATTTAAAAGGAGCTCACCTTACACTCTCTTACAAGAGGCTGCCTTACAAATGATTTCTTTCCGTGTACTTAGGGAAATATTTCTTTTTCTTAAGAGTTTAAGTAGAAGTAATGTTTGCCTTGGCAGAGATGTGTGGGATCGAAGTGTGTGTGCATGTGCATGCATGCACGGGCATACGTGCATACGTAGGCATCTAGGAAAGCCCGGTTACCGAATAGGAATTGGAACATTACCGAAGTATATGTCCGCAGCCGACCTGAGTGAGAACACTCCACAGAGGACAGGGTGTGGGTGGCCAGCTCCAGTCTCTTCTGCAGAACTTAAACCCTCCAGCACCCTTAACTTTCCTTTTCTTTTTTTTAAAATATTTTTATTGATTTCAGAGAGGAAGGGAGAGGGAGAGAGAGAGAGAAACATCAATGATGAGAGAGAATCATTGATAGGCTGCCTCCTGCACGCCCCCAATGGGGATCAAGCCCACCACAACCCAGGCATGTGCCCCTGACCAGAATGAAACCTGGGACCCTTCAGTCCACAGGCCAATGCTCTATCCTCTGAGCCAAACCAGCTAGGGCAGTGGTCGGCAAACTCATTAGTTTGGGCAAAGATTTTACATTTCCCAGTTTCCTTTGCGGGATAATTCTATGGCTAATCTGTCACCCTCCCTCGCGCCAATGCAGACTGTGATCTTGACACTTAAGAAACACAGGGCTGTTTACGTGTTGGTGGAGAGCTCATACTATCAATTTGCACATTAGTGAGCCCAGCTATTGGTCCCTTCTATCTGGATCTATTGAGTGGCGGCGAGAGAGATATCCGCTGCTTCAAAAAAAAAAAAAATACTTAGCTGTCTGATGAAATGTTTTAAATGCATAGGGTTCACCTTGGGGCTGGCTGCTGTTCAGATTTTATCCATTAATAACACACAGGGCTGCCTCTGTACTCTCCAGGGCTGATGGGAAAAATAGTACTACGTACAGGTCCTTGCTTTGCCTGAGGGAGGACATTCCAAATGCTGGTCGTGGTTCCTGCACACACCCATGTACATATGTGCTCATGTCCAGTTTACATGCATGCAGTAGTGCATCCTGGATTTTTCCGTTACAGAGTATTTTCTTCTGATAGAACAATTTTGTGTGTATCAGGGGGGAACGCGTAAACTTGTGTTCTATGCTGACACCATAGCTGTCACAGCATCTTGACTCATTTCACGTCATTTGGCGCCGTGTTTGAAATGGAAGGGGAAGGCAGTCCCTGAAACTGCGATCTTTTTACAGTTTCCGCCGTAATAGACCTTAAGCTGACAGTTGATTCTACAGGAGGAAAATGAGCCATCATGGTGGTGACGTGATGATCGAGAGAGCGAAAATATATTTATTCTTTCTTAAAAGCTTCCAGTGAAATGTCATAGGACCGGGGTCAGCAAACTGCGGCTTGCGAGCCACATGCGGCTCTTTGGCCCCTTGAGTGTGGCTCTTCCACAAAATACCACGGCCTGGGCGAGTCTATTTTGAAGAAGTGGCGTTAGAAAAAGTTTACGTTAAAAAAATGTGGCTCTCCAAAGAAATGTCAATGGTTGTACTGTTGATATTTGGTTCTGTGGACTAATGGCTCAGTAGTTGAATGTCGACCTATAAACCAGAAGGTCATGGTTCGATTCCCAGTCAGGACACCTGCCCAGGTTGTGGGCTTGATCTCCACTAGGGGGCGTGCAGGAGGCAGCCGGTCAGTGATTCTCTCTCATCATTGATGTTTTCTCTCTCTCTCTCCCTCCATCTCTCTTCATGTCTAAAATCAATAAAAATGTATTTTTTAAAAATAAAAGATCCCATTGTTTAAGAAATAAATTAATAAAAATAAAGGAGGAAAATCGTAACTATTACAAAAAGCCAACGTGCATGCATTACCTTGAGCTACTGCCTAGCAGTTATGTTCTTAAGGTACTGTCCTATGTATCCCTCTCACCCTTTCTCTGGGACACTCAAAAGGAAAAAAAAAGAAAGATGTTTAAATAACAGCCGCTAACTGACTAGGTTTCTGCCATACGTCAGGGTTCAGACTCGGCCGGTGAAGAATTTGCATCATTTGGCTAAGAAAGCTCCATGCACTCTTCCGCGGACATGGACGCTGGAATCATCTGAATGGTGTTGCATTACTATCTCCCTTCCCGTGTACACCAAACAGCAGTTGCTATGGGGAAGAGTTATTTACGTGTTAAGATGACGAGCCTTTCATGTATGAAAACATAGGAAGGAAGGGGAATACTTGGAGGAAGAGGGGAGATGATGGCGGAATTGTTTCCTCCAGAGATTTGCTAAGCATGTACGTTGAAAGCAAGCGAGCAGTCGGCAAGGGATTGGCTCATGTTTCTTCATCTCAAAAACCCAACAGCTTCAGGTGGAGGGAAAACCTTCAGTTGAGTCATTCTGTGCTGAACATTGTTCTCAACAATTCTGTTAGCTAGAATGGGGTTCAGGGCTAAAGAAAAGCAAAGAGGTATACCCACCCCACTCTTGGAGAGGAAATTATCTCAGGGAAGCGACAGTGGACAGTTAAAGCACTTGTCAGCCTTGGATTATCTGCATTGGCTTCAGCATTTTATTTCATGTTATCTACCCTAAAAAAGTTAAGTCTTGAGCCGAATTGCCCCATTATTATTATATTTTTTTTTACCAAAAAGAATTCCTTGACTTAAAATGGACTAGAGAGAGCCAAGTCTACAGCCAATATTGCCCCTGAGTCAAGGCTTAATAATACTTACTCACGAATGAACTAAACCCTTTAATGATGCTAAGAGACCATGATGTCTCGGAAATCTTTCTACGCATACGGCATGCCTGTTTTTAGATGTTTCTTGCATTGTTTTCTCATAACGTGCTGTAGAAGTGAGATTGACTTTCTGGCCTTGACACTGACGGTGTGACCTTGGGCCAAACACTTAGCCTTTCTGGGTGCCAGGTTTTTTAATCTGTCGAGGAGCGCCAGAAAACACTTCACGGTGGTCGCGTGATGATCGAGAGAGTGAAAATATATTTATTCTTTCTTAAATAAAATGTCATAGGAGGATCTGTTGATGGTTCAAACGAAAATGATCACACTGAGAAGGAAATCGACGGAGGGCAACATTGTATTTGTCTAGCCATTCTTTTTCTTTTTAATTATTAGTTTCTACCATTCAAAAGGTCGCGCGAGGCATAAGTGCGACTGAAATATCCTTAGAGCCATGATATAAGTACAGGAGCCAAGAGGTGAGATGATGATGAAAATTCAAATTAAATCAAAGAAGTCAGTGTTGACCGCCCAGCTTCGGGCCTCCTCGTCGTTACAGTAGAAAACAACACAAAAGAACAGAAAGAAGACAAGATCTACATGGGAATGACATGCTTGGCATAATGTGGAGAAGGATGATGCCTCGCCTTCAAAATCACGGTGATTCAAAAGAGGAAATATCAACAAATGGCGGCTTAAGGTCCTTCATACTCCCACCATGACCTCATCCCACGTGAGGGTCCCCAAGCGAAGGCCCCACAGGTTTTCAGGGCGTCTGGAAAATCGGTGGAGAAATACAGAAACGAGTGAAGAGGACTACCCCGAGAAAGCATGCACCCTAAGTGTAAAATGTATTCAAGTGCATCAAAGCAAGGATTTCATAGAAGGCTTTTCAATGGACATGCAAATTAAGGCAGCAGGCTGAATTTATAACAGGGCAGGCATAATTTAAAGGGACAGGTATGAGTAAAAAGACACACATACACACACAAAAGAGAGAGAGAATCTCTATTTGGCAATGGGTCATGAACCATACAAGGAGAAAAGAAGATCAATTTTAGGTCCTGAGAGTCAAAGAAGAACTTTAATTGAGAAGCGTACAATCCCCAGCCCTCACCCCTGCAAAACAAATGAGCAAACCAATGAAAATAAGATAAAAATAAAATAAAACAGGCAAACATATCTGGACTGCTGTGTTGATAGATGAGGATTCCATTACACTAGGAAGCATGTGAAGTACATCAATAGTATAAAATTAAACAAATGGAAAGTCACATTTATACAGAGGTATCGGAAAAAACCTTCACCCCTCTCCTGGCTACTCTTTCTCAGAAACATTTTTTAAAAATACATTTTTAATTGATTTCAGAGAGGAAAAGAAACGGGAAGAAAGGTAGACACATCAATGATGAGGGAGAATCATGGATCAGCTGCCTTCTGCATGCCCCACAATGGGGATCAAGCCCGCAACCTGGGCACGTGCCCTGACCAAGAATTGAACTGTGACCTCCTGGTTCATAGGTCGATGCTCTACCACCATGCTGGCCAGGCCTCAGAAACAGTTTTTGATGTTATTTGAGAAAGAGATATCTTAGGTCATTCAAATGTAAGATGACTTGTGACTGGTTAATAGTGAATCTGTCTTTTATGCCATTTTCCCTTTAAGCTTGTTCAGGTCAGTGGGCGAGGTGATTGAGCACCAGTGTTGTACAACCCATGGAAGTAGACTCGGGCTCCATTCCCTGCCTTGATTAAATCATTTACTGAGTTCTTTCCTTGTATTTCAAAATGCTATTAAAACTTATCACGGCAGCAGTAATAACATTGCATGTTACGTATGATTTTGTATGTCTATACAAATTCATAGTCTTCCAATTCATAATCCTTCTTTAGGTTTATTTCTTCTTCGGCTGAGAGGATAACAGTTGATTAAAAGGCCCAGATTTTGTGATGGGATGATTGCCAGGTGAGGAGCAAGAATGCTCCTCTTTATTTATAGCGGGTCTGAAGTGAGAAATTTCTTTGAGAATTCCTTGCCAGGAAAAATCTTTGTTTCCCTAAAAATCCCACTGTGCTTTTCTTCATTCTGATGGTGCAAGCCATGGCTGTTCCTATGTCACACATTGGTCCCTCACTCCTGAGAAAACCAGACGATTCTTTGGTATTTATTTATGGCCAAAATATTAATCCATAGGGTGGAAAAATATTTTCCTTTTCTTCTGTTTTTTTTTGTTTGTTTGTTTGTTTTTTGTTGTTGTTTTTTGTCTTGTGTTATTTATGTTACTAGAGGCCTGGTGCACGAAATTCGTGCATGGGGAGGGGTGTCTCTCAGCCCAGCCTGCACCCTCTCCAATCTGGGACACCTCGAGGGATGTCCGACTGCCCGTTTAGGCCCGATCCCGGCAGTCGGACATCCCTCTGACAATCCAGGACTGCTGGCTCCCAACTGCTCGCCTGCCTTCCTGATTGCCCCTAACCACTTCTGCCTGCCAGCCTGATCACCCCCTAACCACTCCTCTGCCAGCCTGATTGATGCCTAACTGCTCCCCTGCCAGCCCGATTGCCTTGAGTGAAGGCCTCGGCCTGCCAGGGTGTGCAGAAAGCTTGGCTTCCTCCATTGCCAGGTAAACCCAAGCCTCCTGCTTGCTCCGTGGCCGCAGCCATCTTGGTTGGGTTAATTTGAATACTCGTTCCTGATTGGCTGGTGGGTGTGGCTTGTGGGTTTAGCAGAGTGGTGGTTAATTTGCATGTTACTCTTTTATTAGATAGGATTTTGCTTTGTATATGTTTTAATATAAACTGCCTCATATCCTTTGGAGGGAAAGGCTCATGATAGTATGATAGGGTTTGGATTTATATTAGGGGGTTGTGAGGGGGGTTTTAAAGGGCAGGCATCTGTTCTGGGTTGGGTATTGCCAGAATGCAAGGCCCATTTAGCCACTGGACATTCCAATTGCAGTCATGAGAAGGAACATGAGGTGTTTTTTGCTACAGAAGCAGTAGAGAGGGAGATATTTGGACATTCAGTGGTGGTGCAGTGGCCTTGTCATCTGTGTTGAGACATCTAATGGAATGGTCTTGCATTTGTCCTTAAATAAACTTTTAAAAAATATTTTTATTGATTTCAGAGAGAGGGAGAGACAGATAGAAACATCAGTAATGAGAGAGAATCATTGATTAGCTTCCTCCTGCACGCCCCACTGGGGATCGAGCCTGCAACCTGGGCATGTGCCTTGATCGGGAATCGAACCATGACCTCCTGGTTCATAGGTCAACGCTCAACCAATGAGCCACACTGGGACAGGCCTCAGATAAACTTTTACATCTCTTAAGAATTTAAATTTGGGGCCTTCTCCAGAATAAGAGTTATTAGAAGAAAAAAAAACTTTTTATGACCTGTCTATATGGCAGAGCAATATTTAATTACTGAACATCTACTTTTCCTGTTGTCCTGTGAAAGTCCCTCCTCCCTTCTGTCCCCTAATTCATTCCTTAGCTCAGGGTGTCAGATATACCTCATTTTTCTCTTCTGTCTCTGAACCGCTCATATGTATGAGGTCTCTGACTCTCTCATATATCTGGGGTTCCCCTATGAATCAAATTTATGTAATTGAATTTGGTTATTTTCTCTTGTTAATCTGTCTTATGTTGATTTGGTTATTAGACCAGCCGAAAGAACCTAGTTGGGTAGAGCGAAATGTTTTCTCCCCAACAGGAGAACTAGAATGGATTGGGAGAAGGAATATGAATGGCATGATACCTCTCAGCAGATAAGTGAGATAAAGAAAGAAAATGATCAGCATGAAAATGGTCAACATGGAAATAACTATGAAAAAGACAGACACCCCTCCTTTTCATCTTCACTCATATTTTTTTAACTTTCTTTTTTTTAATTTAATAAATCTTTATTGTTCAGATTATTACAATTGTTTCTCCTCCCCCCCCATAGCTTTCACTCATATTTGATGACTCTGCATATTCCCTAAAAATGAAATACACTACTTAAATAACCGTTTTAGTTATAAAAACAACGACAGTATCAACAACATTTTATGGGACAAGATCATTCTGAATCAGCCCATAGCACCATCATGATGACTTGAGCAATGCAAGTATTGACACATTTTAAGTGGCCACAACTATGTCTTCATTAGTTCTTTTTAAAAATATATATATTTTATTGATTTATTTACAGAGAGGAAGGGAGAGGAATAGAGAGTTAGAAACATCGATGAGAGAGAAACATCGATCAGCTGCCTCCTGCACACCCGCCACAGGGGATGTGCCTACAACCAAGGTACATGCCCTTGACCAGAATCGAACCTGGGACCCTTGAGTCTGCAGGCCGACGCTCTATCCACTGAGCCAAACCGGCTAAGGCCATGTCTTCATTAGTTCTGCTTAATCTTTAGAATGTCTCCAAAGTGCTCTTTTTAAAAAAACAAAAATAAAAGCTAAAATTTTTTTTGGCAGGAAAGTAATTGTGAAGTTTTTAAGTAAATGAAAAGGGCTTTTTTTTTTTTTTTTTTTTTTTTTGCATTCAAATGTAGTTCTCATTTCCTCTCTTTAAATGTTTAAAGGATTTTTTGGGGGGGTCAATTTCAGCATGAAGAAACATTAAAATTCAGCACAGCCAAAACCCATAGTGGATTTAAAAAAAAAAAGATGTTAAATATCAGCAAATGGATCTGATAGTCTGCAGAGTATTTCTGCTGTCAGAGGAGGACCGTGGGATAAAAATCACATGTTCCGGATTTGACATCCCTTGGCGGCTTGTAAATAGCCTACACGAATCCATACCTTAAAACTGCCAACACCAGCAAAATTGTGCCCAAGTTTCTAGTAAGTTAAACAAGCAAAGCAGAGCGAGGAAATGCGGCTAGATTGCCTATAAAAACCCAAGGACCCTGAAAACTGACCCCAAACCCATTTTACCAGAAGGTGGTCTCTCCAGTTCCACAGAATTGCCCGCGTGTTTGTAAATCAAAGCGCATCTCTGTGGTGTGTCCACCAGAGTAAAAAGGAACAGAGAAAATTGAACATTAGGTGGGGCAGGGGAGGATGAGGGCATAAATGGGAAGGACTCACCATGTGAAAAAAAAAATTTTGGGAATAATTCAAAATGTTTTTGTCGTTATTAAATTTCCGCCTCAAGAGTAATTCTCTGGCCTGGATTTCTAGCATTGTAACACCACCTTTCCCAAAGGGACAGAAACGAAAAGCAAAACGCATGTACCAGTGTGTTTTCAGATTTAAAATTCAAAAAGGTGAGTTTGCCCTCAAGTTGGGGAGGTTTTATTCCGAACAAGGAATTCTCCAGAGACTGAGTGAGTGAAGCTTTTGGCGACTGGCACCACGGGGCTAACCCTTTCCCCGCAAACCTCAAAGTTTTGAAAAATTTGTTCCATCAACAATTTCCGTTAAGTAATAGTTCCCTCCTACTCTTAAGTTGTTAATTGGCAATTAGGGCCTTTTCTTAATATACTATATGCTGCTACTATCTAACTACAATGAGTTGTTATTCCTGCCAAAAGCAAAAAAAACAAACAAAATAAAATAAAATAAATTTAAAATATATATATTTTTTATTTTTACAGAGAGGAAAGGAGAGGGATAGAGAGTTAGAAACATCAATGAGAGAGAATCATTGATCAGCTGCCTCCTGCACACTCCCTACTGGGGATGTGCCCGCAACCGAGGTACATGCCCTTGACCGGAATCAAACCCGGGACCCTTCAGTCCGCAGGCCGATGTTCTATCCACTGAGCCAAACTGGTCAGGGCAAAAAGCTAAATAAAATAAAAAAATCATCTTTTATTTTTGCTCTCTGAAATTTTACTAGGGCAAATGCATGTCTTGATATATGAAAGATGATAATGGCATGTATTGAGACTGGACTGTACAGTAGATGATGTATAAGCATTGCATGTCATTCTTAGGACCAATCTGCAAGGAATTAGAGAAGAAGAGGGAGGCTTGTAAAGTTGTCAGAAATCTTACGTAGCCAGGCAGGTGCAAAGCTGAATTTTGAACACTGATCTGCAGGATGCTAAACCCCACATTTTTTTTTTCACCCCTGGCTGGCGGCTTTTTGACCAATAGCTTAGTCGCCTGGAGTTTATGGATCCCAGTTTCTGGGGCCGTCAGCTTCTCTGACCCTTCCCAGCTCTCACCAAAGCACACACGTGGTCATATTGCACTCCTACGGGCAGTGAACACAGATACACACACAATGTCCAAAACTAACATTCCAATGAAGCCAGTTGGCAACTTGCCTTTTCTGTTAACACCGATACGGCGTCATCATTCATTGAACGTGTCTCCATTCAGAAACTTTGAGATGGTTGCCCATGGCTTTTGCAAACAATTTTGCCGTACATGTCAACGTGTTTAGTTTTTGTGGGTTTGCACAAATGTTTCCTGATCCTGAGCATTCAGAATTCGGGGCACATGACTCGGCATAATTTGAAGGAGATTGCCAAGGTGGCCCTTCAAAAAGTCACCATGAGCCCTCGCTGGTTTGGCTTAGTGATTAAAGCATCGGCCTGTGGGCGGAAGGGTCCCAGGTTCGATTCCGGTCAAAGGCACATGCCTGGGTGGTGGGCATGATCCCCAGTAGGGGGTGTGCAGGAGGCAGCCAATCAGTGATTCTCTCTCATCGTTGATGTTTCTATCTCTCTCTCCCTTCCTCTCTGAAATCAATAAAAATATACACTGAGTGGCCAGATTATGATGATCTCTGAACGCGTAATAATCTGGCCACTCAGTGTACATCCTATATAATAAAAGGCTAATATGCAAATTGTCTCCTCGACCAGGAGTTCGACCAGCAGGCAGGCCGGCCAACCGCCCATGTCCCCTCCCCCTCCCCCTAGTCAGGCTGGCTGGACTCCACCCATGCACGAATTCATGCACTGGGCCTCTAGAATACACCCCCCCCACACACACACACACACTGAGTGGCCAGATTATTATGCGTTCAGAGATCAAAATAATCTGGCCACTCAGTGTGTATATATATAAAAAAATTCACCATGATTTTTATTCCGTCAGATCTGTTGAGGACAACCATTTTCCCAGTCTACTGACCAACCCGGAAATTTATCAACTCTTTTAGCAACATCATAGGGAACATTTGCAATTATGTTTTTATTGTGTTTTTGTTTTTGTTTTTTAAATGTGCTATTTCGTAGATTTTGTGGCTACGTATACATTGTTTTGAGAATTGTCTGTTCACCTTCTTTATTCATTTTCTTTTCCTATTGATGGGTAAGAACCAACGATAGACTATGGGTACTTGAGAGCTTCATCTTGCAATTAGCAATGCATTTAAAAGGTACACATGCGCCCTAGCTGGTTTGGCTCAGTGGATAGAGCATCGGCCTGCGAACTGAAGGGTCTCAGGTTCGATTCCGGTCAAGAGCATGTATCTTGGTTGCGGGCACATCCCCAGTTGGGGGTGTGCAGGAGGCAGCTGATCGATGTTTCTCTCTCATCGATGTTTCTAGCTCTCTGTCCCTTTCCCTTCCTCTCTGTAAATGGTCAATAAAATATATTTAAAAATAAAAATAAAAATAAAAGGTACACATGCACCAGCACACCCTCCCACACAGCCCCACCCTCTCCTACACAAACTTGGCAAACATGACCGTGGCCAGGTGGAAACCGGGCAAACGGAGAACTCCTGAGCACGAAGCTCCGGCAGCGGGAGGAGATGGCACGAGCCGCTCTACGTGGACGTGGTTTTGGCTGCTGTGCTGTTTCAGGCTGCCCTGGAGGAGCACTTGCCCAGGTGCCCCAGTGAACTTGAACCCTGACCCCTGTCCACCTGGGCATCTTCCTCGGATCTCTGAGGGCCCATGACTTTCTGCTCAGGGGGCAGCCTCCTGCGTCCCCTCATCGTTGCCCCTTGAATTCAAGGTTCATCCTATTTCTCCCAGCAGCCCCTCCCCTGTGTTTGGAGAGTGTCCCAAAGTGCAGCGCAGAGGGATCCTCCCAGCCTGAGCCCCCAGACTGTGCCCCGACTGGTACTACTATCTGTTTGTTTTTTAAGACCAGCCAACACACCAGTTTTTTAAAAATATATTTTATTGATTTTTTTACAGAGAGGAATACAGAGTTAGAAACATCCATGAGCGAGAGACATCGACCAGCTGCCTCCTGCACACCTCCTACTGGGGATGTGCCCGCAACCAAGGTACATGCCCTTGACCAGAATCGAACCTGGGACCCTTCAGTCCGCAGGCTGATGCTCTAGCCACTGAGCCAACATGGTCAGGGCTCTATTTTTTTTTAACTATATTTTTATTGATGTCAGAGAGGAAGGGAGAGGGAGAGAGATAGAAACATCAACGATGAGAGAAAATCATGGATCAGCTGCCTCCTGCAAGCCCCTTACTGGGGATCAAGCCCACAACCCGGGCATGTGCCTTGACTGGAATCGAACCTGGGACCCTTCAGTCTGCAGGCTAATGCTCTACCCACTGAACCACACCAGCGAGGGCCACTATCTGGTTTCACACAGGACTCTGACTCCTCCCTCTCTCCCGAGTCCCCCTCTGGAGACCTCCCCTGAGAATCACAGGGTCCAGTCCTGGTCTTGCTCCTTCATCACACAGCTTTCTATCCAGCAGCATATGGCGGATATCACCAAACAGCTCCCAGTTCCGCGTCCTTCATGAAAACACACCTCTCTGCTGTATTTGCAAATCACCTAATCTGCACAAATATGACCATAGGGGGCAATGGCTTACGTCTGGTCTGTCCTCCAAAGGACCAGGTAGGGAATCAGGAGGACCCTCCATCAGATAATGCCTCAACCCCCACATGACTCCAAGGATGGGAACCGAAGCTGCCCCCGCCCCCCCCCCCCCCCGACCCGCCCCCCGGGGAAGGCCTTTTTCCATTCATTGCGTGACACTGGATGGGTGATCACCCTCCCACTCCCGCGTGGGGCTCGGTCTACACCTGATGTTTATGTATGTTTATGTAGGTCAGACATTTTTTAAAAAATATTTTATTGATTTTTTACAGAGAGGAAGAGAGAGGGATAGAGAGTTAGAAACATCGATGAGAGAGAAACATCGATCAGCTGCCTCCTGCACACCCCCCACTGGGGATGTGCCCGCAACCAAGGTACATGCCCTTGACCGGAATCGAACCTGGGACCCTTCAGTCCGCAGGGTGATGCTCTATCCACTGAGCCAAACCGGTTAGGGCATGGTCAGACATTTACAAAAAAAAAAAAAATCCCTTTCTCGTCTCACAAATGCTCACCGCGCTTCTTTTTGTGTTTGGCGTGGTCTGTGCCAGAAAAATGTCCGTGATTCTCTGCTCCGCGGAGCTTGTTACCCAACTCCTCCACACGCTATCTGATATGTGAGCATCGGCGCTTTTTTACATTTTTATTTGTATTGTGTTTGGCAGGCGGCGGGAACCTGCTTCCTGGCACGGGCAGGAGCCAGCCTTGGCATGCACAGCCCCCGACAATTCCCAGCATATGGCAGGAGAGGACGCTTCTGCCCGCCCAGCAGGTAAGTGCCATCTCTCCGACTGGAGCCCTGATGGATGTCCGGCGTGGAGAGCCGTGGCTGCGGGGACAGGTGCCAGCAGCCACTGGCCAATGCCAGGGAGCGGGGCAGGCTGCGCAGCCTCTGGCTGAGGCCGGCTGGTCGGCCGGTGCCCAGGCTGTCCGAGGCCGTGGGCTGGAGTTATGGGCTCTGACGGTTCTGGAACGTGGCTGTGGAGCCGGGTAGCATTATTTGTTTTTCTCGTGTAGCGGGAGCGCAAGGGTGGAGGAACCTTTTTTCCTGCCACGGGCCACTTGGGTCTCTATAACATCCTTCGTGGGCCACACACATTCGTCCACTGAAAAATCAGCCTGCCCTAGTTGGGCAAACATGGCATTAGCTCACCCCGAAGGCCTGGGCAGGGCCAGACTACATGATTTCATGGGCCTTGTGCGGCCCTCGGGTTGGGGGTTCCCCACCCTTGCTGTAGAGCCGTGGTCGGCAAACGGCGGCTCGCGAGCCACATGCGGCTCTTTGGCCCCTTGAGTGTGGCTCTTCCACAAAACGCCACGGCCTGGGCGAGTCTCTGTTGAAGAAGTGGCGTCAGAAGAAGTTTAAGCTTAAAAAACGTGGCTCTCCAAAGAAATGTCAATCGCTGTCCTGTTGATGTTTGGCTCTGTGGACCTATGAGTTTGCCGACCACTGCTGTAGAGGGTTCCGTGAGAATGGTAGCATTTCAGAGTCGATGACACGCGGAGGGCATTGCTTTAGCTTTTAGGGGAGGGCCCCAGGAGTCGGCTCTCCCAGGGGTGACGTGGACTTCGCCATCTCAGAGAGGCGGGCCTCACCATTGCGTTTCTGTCACCTGGTGAATCGAAGCCTTTTGCGTTCGGCTCTGACTGCCGGTGTCAGTCATGTGGTCATGTTGGTTCTTCCGGAAACTACTCTGTTGTCTCATCAAAACAATATCTATAATAACAAAAGCATAATATGCTAATTAGACCGGACGTCCTTCCGGACGACCTTCCTGACGAACCCGGGGCTGGGAGGGAAGCCCAGGGCCCGGGTGCCAGAGGGAAGCCGATGCCGGCCGCCAGGGGAAGGAAGGCCTACTCTTGCACGAATTTCGTGCACCGGGCCTCTAGTGTGCATTTATATTTTGATCATTGTAGAACAGTGAAATGATCCAAAATCAGAAATTACGTGATAATGACAGGTGATGCTTTGAAAAGGTCTTAACAGAAATCTCCCCATTCACGTACACTGTAGGCTGTGGATGAGCTCATGCCAGGCTGCTCCCTCATCACCTGTGCTTTTCATTGAATACTGCATCCTGAATATTATGTTTTGAATGTGGCATCAGAGACCATTGCATCGGTGTGCAAATTATGTGACTCCCGCGGTCCTCTCGGGAGGACATTTAGGCTCTTTCTAATTTTCCAATATCTGCTGGGAATGGCTTTTTGTGCGTATGCGATTATTACTTGAGGGAAAATTCCTAGAAACTGGCCTGTGGAGTTAACGGTGGGAAATGTTTGCCCTTCGGTGTCCATGGCGAAACTCCCCGAAATAAATGCGTTATTGATTTATACGTGCTTCCCAACATGGAGTTTCAGCAAATGTCGGAATAATGACGCGTGGATTTTTCTTTGCCACCTGGAGACGGCCGCTGGGGTTGAGGTAAGTGGGATACAGGTGTGTGCTAAGGAGATGGACTGGCAGCCCTTGGGAGGAGGATGTCTGGGCCCCTGGTAACAGGCTGGGCAAATACCATGGCTGAGATTTGTAGGAAATGGAAATATGGAGTCTTCAGGATTAGCAGCTTCAACCAGGGCTCATCTGACACAGACTCCCTCTGTTGCGTCTTGTTAGCACGCTCTCCTGCTCGTCCTAAGACCCATCTCACGTTCTCTCTCTTCCAACTTCCAAGTCTGACCTTTTCCTCCTCCATGACTTTTTTTAAAAAATATATTTCATTGATTTTTTACAGAAAGGAAGGGAGAGGGATAGAGAGTTAGAAACATCGATGAGAGAGAAACATGGATCAGCTGCCTCCTGCACACCCCCCACTGGGGATGTGCCCGCAACCAAGGTACACGCCCTTGACTGGAATCGAACCCGGGACCCTTGAGTCCGCAGGCCGACGCTCTATCCACTGAGCCAAACCGGTTTCGGCCTCCTCCATGACTTCTGCGGATGACTTCTGTTATAACTTGACCAAAACATTATAGAAGCCGTCAGAAAGGAACCTTTTTCTTTGCCAACAGATTTACAAATACACGTAGTTTTATTATGCCCTGGCTGGCGTGGGTCGGTGGTTGAGTTTCGACTCATGAGCCAGGAGGTTACCGGTTCATTTTTGGTCAGGGTACATGTATGGATTGCAGGCTCCATCCCCTGTAGGCGGCATGCAGGAGGCAGCCAATGGCTGTTCCTCTCTCATCGATGTTTCTCTCTCTCTCTGTCACTCTCCCTTCCCTCTCTCTAATTGCTTTGACTAGGTCAGTGGTCAGCAAACCGCGGCTCGCGAGCCACATGTGGCTCTTTGGCCCCTTGAGTGTGGCTCTTCCACAAAATATCACAGCCTGAGCGAGTCTATTTTGAAGAAGTGGCGTTAGAAGAAGTTTAAGTTTAAAAAATTTGGCTCTCCAAAGAAAATTCAGTCATTGTACTGTTGATATTTGGCTCTGTTGACTAATGAGTTTGCCAACCACTGGAGTAGGTGAACATGCAAGTCAGAATGCCTCGACCTTAATGGGGATGGTTTTAATATTCCACCCAAGTAGGTGCTTGCGTTAGGATTCTGGTGGATACCCTTACCCGGTGGTTCTCTCCAGGGACGATGTTGCCCCCCCTCCCACCCTTGAGACAATTGGTAAAAGGTCTGCTACGGGAATCTGGTGGGTAGAGAGCAGTAACACAGTTAAACATCCTCGAATGCCCA
The DNA here is from genome assembly GCF_027574615.1 of Eptesicus fuscus. Classification (NCBI taxonomy): domain Eukaryota; kingdom Metazoa; phylum Chordata; class Mammalia; order Chiroptera; family Vespertilionidae; genus Eptesicus; species Eptesicus fuscus. The sequence goes on along the minus strand of NC_072497.1, from coordinate 7,264,640 downwards.
GGACAGAACTTCCACGCAATGATCTGGCCCCAAAGGTCAGCAGTGCCATGGCTGAGAAACCTGCCAAGGTCACCGGACAGCTCAGTCTTTAGGGGGGTGGACTTGGCAGACACTCTGCCTGGGTTGGCATCCCGACTCTCATGCTCAGAAACAGGGGGGTCTGACCGAAGGAGGCGAGGATTTCACTCAAGCCTGGAGTGTGTGTACGAGGCCCGTCGCTGCTTTTCTTTGGGGGGTCCCAGCGCATGCTCACGCTGGTCTAAGTAGAAAATACCATCTGTACCATCAGTCATAATTATGAGGGAGCTGTCGGTTGTCTGTCTTGCTGCACTTGGGATAACTCTTTTGGAAGGAGTTGGAAACGGGTTTGTTCCAAAGGCAACTGATCAAGTCATGAGGAAAGAATGTGAGTCTGAGGCGAAACGGTTCCACAGAACCTGCGTGGAGATTGGCGAGGGCCGTGGTCGGCAAACAGCGGCTCGCGAGCCACATGTGGCTCTTTGGCCCCTTGAGTGTGGCTCTTCCACAAAATACCACTGCCTGGGTGAGTCTCTTTTGAAGAAGTGGTGTGAGAAGAAGTTTAAGTTTAAAAAAATGTGGCTCTCCAGAGATTTCAATTGTTGTACTGTTGATATTGGGCTCTGTGAACTAATGAGTTTGCCAACCACTGGGCGAGGGGGATGACAGTGGCCAGGAATCGAACTGTTGAGCGTCAACCTATAAACCAGGAGATCACGGTTTGATTCCTGGTTGTGGGTTCGATCCCCAGTGTGGGATGTGCAGGATGTCTCTTCTTCCTCTGAAGAAACTCGCCTGAATCTTTACTTCAAGTCATTCTCTCATTATCTATAAAAGGCTACATGACTGACTGACTGTTTGTCCGTCCGTCCTACTGATCAACCATCCGGTACATATGATGCACACTGGCAATTTAAGAATAAACGTCGACTCGCACATACGTGATACACGTAAAGGTCTCGCTGGCTCCAATCGCACGCAAGTTAAAGTTGTAAATACTTCATCACAAGGGAAATTAGTCAAGCACTCTGAAAGTGATTTTACTCTTAATGTGATATACAGGGAGATATTTAGAATAAGTCTAATCAATTTATCAGTCATTGTTTCTATTAATGTTGTTTTTATATCATATTTTTGTTGTTTTCATTTCATGTCTTTGTTCTATCATGTTGTTATTGTTTATTTATTAATCAATTTATGTATTATTTTCATATACATTTTACTAATTTTCTTTCATCTCTAACACTTCTATTATAGAGAAAGGGCGAATAGCGGTATGAAAATATTTCTTCTAAATTAATTTCCTTTCAATGTGCACGAATCCATGTACCGGGCCACTAGTTATAGGAATAACACACCCTCTGTTCTTTCTGCCATAGTTTACAGTAAATGGACCAAATCCCACTTAGCAATGTCTATCTTGTCCTTGAAGGTGGCCCCATGAGGGTGGGATGTGGGGGGCTGGGGCCTGGCTTTATATGCAGCACCTCCTTCTAGCCAGGCCCCTCAGTGCCAGCAGGAAGTCTGTGACCGATGCTTGAATAAACAAGTGGTCCCACGGATGGCCCCGCCCCAGAGGCTGCTGGTGGGACTCATGCATTCTCACCAGAAATTCATTCTTGGCTCCTTTCCTCTGGACCCTGCGGGCTGGCGTTTTTATGTCGCGTCTTCTGCCTGCTTGCCTTCTGCAACCACATTAACGAGGAAGCGTTCACTGCTCCTCCTCGTTGTCTGGGGGTGAGGGGCCATTTCAGGAAACCCCATTACAGCACAGGACACTGCGGCTTTTGTCTGCAGAAGGCAGCATGCAGGGTGAGGGGGAGGGAGGCAGGAACGCAAGCTGTTCCCAGGTACCAGCGCTTACGGCCGCCTGGGGGACCCCAGTGAGCAGGAAAGGGGTCTGTTCTCCTAGCCCCTTCCCAGCTTGGCCCTTCTGCAGATCCCATCAGCCGAGGCACCAATTAGTGCTCATTAGAAGGTGTTGGGCTTTTTAAAGTTTATTTTGTTCTCCTGATGTGGATACCATGGCCCGGGAAGGGTGGGCTGGGAAAGCAATGTGTTCAGGGAGGAAGGAGACGTTGCTGAGACCTGCTTTCCAGACACCACAGAGCGAGGCGACGACGGAGGGCCTTAATGAGGACGGGACTGTCAGCCCCTGTCCCCAAGGAAGAGGCTGGGGGCGGGCCGGCAAACTGCCTGTGTGCGTGGCCACTCCGGCATTGTGGCTCATCCTGGTTATTGTCCCTCTACAGGGACACGCGTTCCACCACAGCCCGTTGCAGGAAGCCGTTGATGAGACGTTGTAAAGCTGGGATGGTTATAAATTGTAGAACGACTTATCCTCTGCGGATGTGGTGGGATGGGGTGGTGTGAGTTCGTTTCCTGAACTGGGTCCCAGGGGCCTCACGGGTCTTGTGGGGAAGTAGGTGAGAAGCACTGTTTTAGAACAACGAGCGCTTGTGCTTTCTGTCACGCACATCTGCTTCCCTGCCCTCTCCCATCTGTAGTCCTGCAGGCTGAGCCCTGCCTTGGCTTGGTTAATTCCCATGTTGCCTGAAATAGCACAGAGATTAAAAATTGAGGCTGCCTGGCAGCGCAGTGTTTAGGGACAGTCCCAGCTCTCCAGTTCCTGGCTGGGTGATCCAGGCTCATCATGGACCTCTGTGAGCCTCAGTTTCCCTAAGAGTGGCGCAGAGGTCATTGTATCTTCTCTGGTTATATCATGGCTGCTTACCTACTAGCAGGGTGCTACAGACCGAAAGTGTCTCCTGCAAAATCTCTATGTCGAAACTCTAATCCCCAACGTGATGGTATTAGGAGGTGGAATCTTTGGGAGGTGATTAGGTCATGAGGGTGGGGCCCTCCTGAATGAGATTAGTGCCCCCACAAGAGAGATGACAGGGTTCCCTATCCCCTTCCACCAGGCGATAACACAGCAAAAGCCTTGATCTTGGACTTCCCAGACTCCAGAACTGTGACAAATAAATGTCTGTGGTTTATAAGGCCCTGCAGTCTGTAGTATTTTTGTTATAGCAGTCCAAACAGATTAAGGCACAAGGTATTATATGTGAAATTTTTCTATAAATCCAAAGAAACTGTGGATAGTAGGCTTTATACAAGGATGGTCAGTTACTTTACTACTGAAAACTTTATTGACAAAGGCATTCAGTTTGATAAAGCCAGTATTGCCCTGATACTCAAACCAAACAGTATAAATATACACTGAGTGGCCAGATTACTATGATCTCTGAACGCATAATAATATGGCCACTCAGTGTATATCCTATATAATAAAAGGCTAATATGCAAATTGTCTCCTCGACCAGGAGTTCGACCAGCAGGCAGGCCGGCCAACCGCCAATGTCCCCTCCTCCTGGCCAGGCTGGCTGGACCCCACCCATGCACAAATTCATGCAACGGGCCTCTAATATATATATACATACATATGTATATATATATATATGTGTGTGTGTGTGTGTGTGTGTATACACACACACACACACACACACACACACACACACACTGAGTGGCCATATTATTATGCATTCAGAGATCATAATAATCTGGCCACTCAGTGTATATGTACATATACCAATATCCTTCATGAATGCAGAGGCAACAATTCTTAGCACATCCTATATAATAAAAGGTTAATATGCAAATTGACCGAACGGTAGAACAACCGGTCATTATGACGTGCACTGACCACCAGGGGGCAGACGCTTAATGCAGGAGCTGCCCTCTGGTGGTCAGTGTGCTCCCACAGGGGGAGTGCCGCTCAGCCAGAAGCCCTGAGCCAGGCTCATAGCTGGTGAGTGCCGCAGTGGTGGTGGGAGCCTGCGCCATCAGTCAGACATCCCCTGAGGGCTCAGGCCGGGCTGAGGTACACCCCCACCTCCAGTGCATACATTTTTGTGCACCAGGCCTCTAGTTGTTAATAAATGCAAATAACCTTGAGAGACATAATCCTGGGTTACACTAGAGTATAAATGAGGATGGCTAATTTTGACCATCACGGGCGGTCATGGGAGCCCTGTGACCCAGATAAGAGGTTCTAGAGGTGCCGCTGAGGAAAGGAAGTGAGGGGGTACTCGGAATGGGAAAATAGCTCCAAAAAGAAAATCTAACTATAGTACATGGACTGGCTAGCTGGCGGTTTTGCCTCTGAAACGTCCTGATATAAATGATTCAATCACTCGATCTGGAACCATTATCTCCATTTGAATTAGTGCATTTCTTCCTTCATTTATCTGCTCATTCACCAGCAAGTTTTGTTAAATAGACTTTCTACTTGCAGTATTGTGGTAAGTGATGTCGATATAAACCAACCTTCGACTTCAAGGAGGAAAGGAGAAATTAAGAGAATAAGGATAGCCCAGACGGCATGGCTCAGTGGTTGAGCATCAACCTAGGAACCAGGAGGTCATGGTTTGATTCCCGGCCAGGGCACGTGCCCGAGTTGTGGGCTCCATCCCCAGTAGGGGCTGTGCAGGAGGCAGCTGACCCATGAGTCTCTCTCATCACTGATGTTCCTCTCTCTCTCTCTCTCTCCCCCTCTCCCTTCTTCTCTGAAATCAATAAAAATATTTATTTATTTAAGAGGGAGGGAGGGAGGGATAGAGAGAGAGAGAGAGAGAGAGAGAGAGAGAGAGAGCCATGACCGGTTTGGCTCAGTGGATAGAGCATCGGATTGTGGACTGAAGGGTCCCAGGTTCTATTCCGGTCAAGGGCATGTACCTTTGTTGCGGGCACATCCCCAGTAGGGGGTGTGCAGGAGGCAGGTGATCGATGTTTCTCATCAATGTTTCTAACTCTCTTCCATGTTTCTATCCCTCTCCCTTCCTCTCTGTAAAAAAATCAATAAAAATATATTTTAGAAAATAATAAAAAATAAGAGAGAGAGGATAAATAGGGAGACAGAGGAGAGCCACATTTACACTGTGGATTTCAGAGGCAGTACCTCCAGACGGTGCCTGGAGAAGGCCTGGTTTGGGTCGATGGGGATGGACGGAGAAAGGCTTTCCAGGCAGAAGGACATAGCACGAGTAAGAGCTCAGTGGTCAGGCTTCCAAACAGAGCCTTCAACTCGACTTTCCTCCTCTCCACTCACCACGTCTCACTGTGTCTGCAAAAACCCGCCTTCCTGCTGCTTCTCATCTTCGTCGTCTCCCTGGGTAGCCGGGCTGCCTCAGAGGGCAGCTCCCCGCGGCCTGTGGCTCCGAGAGCAAGGCGGTACACCCCTCTCCGTTCCCTCGTGATGGGCGAGTCTTAAGTCCAGGTGTTTTCGCTTCCAGCCACCTTCCGCTCAGCACCGGGGAGGCAACAAATTTGCGATGTCACCATTGATAATCAACTCGAGTAAAAGAATGTCCAGATCAATTGAGCTTTTAGCAAGGGCAGGCCGGCTTGGACGCAGGCGGGCTCCCGGCTCGAGCCGGCTGGGCTTGATAAATTTGCCCTTATTATGGCTATTGATGTTTAAATTTCTTCAGGGATGTTGTTACATGGGTGCCCGGTGGTGACAGAGGTACGGCGACCTCCTTCGATCCTTCATCTACACCTGTTAGCGGGCCTCCCCGGTTGCCTCTGAGTACACTCCGGCTTAAAGGTTAACAAAAGAAAAACAGGCCAAGTTTACGCGGCGGCGGCGGCGGATCAATGCGAGTAAATAACCTTCTCTGTCTTATTTCCCCAAGCATTATCGATCCACCTTCTTTGTTCTTTGTCATGTTTCTGTCTTCCGTTCCCAGGGGACACTCAGCAGGCCGCTCATAGTGGACGTGTTAACTGCCACATTATGACAGCTAGCGTTTTGTCACTCAAGTGGTGAGATATATATATATATAAATATATATATATACTAGCATTCCCGTTGCAGGGAAAATCCTGCAATAGGATTTCCTGCTGCACTCTACCCCGCCTCCGCTCCGCCCTTGTCGCCCGCCCCGCCTTCTCCGCCAGCCCGCCTGCGTTTCCCTTCGCCCCCGGCCCTGACTTCGCTCCTCCCTTCTCCTCCCCCCCGGCCCCCCCTGCTTGCTTGCTTCTTCGAAGCTTTACTCCCTTCTGCAGCTCTTGGCTTCTTTCGATGCTGTCTTGATATGCAAATTAGCCGCCATCTTTGTTGGGGTAATTTGCATACTCGTCCTGATTAGTTGGTGGGCGTGGCTTGGCTGGTGGGCATGGCTTGGCTGTAGCGAAGGTGCAGTCAATTTGCATATTTGTCTATTATTAGATAGGATATAAATATACGAAATCTTACCTCAGTGTTTTCCCAGCTGTCGACTGGCAAGGGAATCTGAGGCATAAACTTCTTCCGCTCCAGTTTAGTTTCTTTCCTTTCCCTTCTGTGGCAAGCAGGTGAATTCCACGAATGTCTGTCACCTGCATAAGGTTACTTATTGGTTGTAAATGACTTATCAAAATGGGTACTGATGCGCAGGGTTTAAAAAAGTCACCATCGCCCTAGCCGGTCTGGCTCAGTGGATAGAGCATCGACCTGCAGACGGAAGGGTCCCAGGTTCTATTCCGGTCAAGGGCACGTACCTCGGTTGCAGGCTCCTCCCCGGCCCGGGCCCTGGTCGGAGCGCGTGCAGGAGGCAACCCATCGATGTGTTTCTCTCACATCAGTGTTTCTCTCTGTCTCTCCCTCTCTCTAAAAAAACCAATGGGAAAATATCCTCGGGTGAGGATTTAAAAATTTTTTTAAAAAGTCCCCATCTGGTAGAAGCTTGGGGCATATCGCGAGTGAGTTGTACATGCTGATGTCTAGTCGGACCCCCGATTTATTTAGAAATGGGGCCCTCTTCTTCTAGTTGCCTGGTAATTTTTAAAGGCTGTCGGCCATCTCTCCTTCATTGTCTGTGTGGAACGCGGAAGGGTGTCACCGTGGAAACCCTGGCATCCTCAACTCCTCCGTGACCAGGTGGGGTTCTGCTGGTGTCCTAATGAGGTTTGTGCTCACCGTGAGGCGTGTTCGTTTGAACATGTGTAGCTTCCTCACCAAATTCAACTGGAGTCCATGCATGTGTATATGATGCACGCCTGTAATTGCAGAATAGAACTGTCCGTGGAATTGAAAAAAATGTTCTACCAAGTCGGGAAAGCTTTATTTTTTTTTCTTTCCTTTGCTAAACCCATTCTACTTTAAGAAAAAGTTCAGTTCAAAGGAACTTCTTCTTTGAGTCACAAAATAAGTAAAGCTAGGGGAGTGAGGGATAGAATGAGGCAGTCAGTGCTAGACCCCCTTCTGTGGATGTCCTCGATGGGGATGTACCATGTTATTCTGAAAAAAAATTTTTTTTCTTTTTTTTGGAAATAATTTAAGGGTATTATCTGGGATTTTCATACGTGGCATCCCGAGAGGGAAAAACACTAAAACAACAACAACTGAAAACTAATTTGAATTTAAAAAAAAAGAAGAAGAAAGAAAGAAAAGAAACCCGTGTCTTGTAATTCTTGCCTTTGGACTGAAAGTTTATTATATCAAACATAAAGCCAACACTAGTTATTTTGCAAAGGAAAAGCTAGTCTGTTCCGAACCAGATAGTGCCAGTATTTCCTTTGCAGACAATTTAAAAAGAATTAAGCCGTTGTTGATGGTCCAATGTGGTGACAAAGACTATGATGACCCAGAGTCCTTAGGGTCAAATGGTATAGAAATCTTGTTTCTTCAGTTACTTGATCAAACAAATGTCACTTGCCCGGGGACCTATGTGAAGTGTGTGTGTGCTTGTCTCTTTCATTTGTCAATCATTTAAATGCCCCGTGGATCTTATTAACACCAGTGTGCAGCCCTCGCTGGTGTGGCTCAGTGGATAGAGCGTCGGCCTGCGGACTGAAGGATCCCTGGTTCGATTCCGGTCCAGGGCAGATGCCTGGGTTGCAGGCTCAATCCCCAGTGGGGGGGCGTGCAGGAGGCATCTGATCAATGATTCCCTCTCATCATTGATGTTTCTGTCTCTTCCTCTTCCTTCCTCTCTGAAATCAATAAAAATATATTTGAAAAAAAATCACTGTAAAGTCCCTTGTCTCTCAGTTTCCAACTTAGTATTCTGTTTAATCCATTGAAGAGTTACCTTTTAAGTGATGTGTTGATTCATTGTGGAAGTTCATTTCTATCATTTCTTTTTTTTAATTCTTTATTGTTTAAAGTATTACATATAGTATTACATATGTCTCATTTTTTCCCTATTGACCTCTCCGCGGCCACCCCCACCCCCAGCACATGCCCTCACCCCGCTAGTGTCTGTGTCCATTGGTTATGCTTATATGCCCGTCAGCAGGTGAGTGGATTAAAAAAAAAACGGTGGTACATCTACACAGTGGAATACTACGCTGCAGTAAAAAAGAAGGGATTCTTACCATTTGCAACAACATGCATGGATGGACGTGGAGAGCATCATGCTAAGCGAAATAAGCCAGTCGGAGAAAGAACAGTATCATGTGGTCTCACTCATTTGTGGAATTTAATGAACACCGTAAACTGATGAACAAAAATAGAGTCAGAGACATAGAAGCATCGGACAGTCTGTCAATCTTCAGAGGGAAGGCAGGGGAGGGTGGGGATGGGGAGTAAGAGATCAACCAAAGGACATGTATGCATGCATGTAAGCATGATTTATCATTTCTTTACATGCAGAAATCACGGCAGGCCTTGCTGGAGAATGTAAAATTATCATTCATGTTTAGGGCTTCTCCTCGTTGGTATGCTCTGCAAACAGGAATTCATGACGCCTCGGATGATACACCAAGTGGAGTTGTTAATGTTCGGTTCGACAGATCAGAACTCCTGGCTTTTGGCCACTGACGTAACCTGCCGCACCACTACAGAGGCCGTTAGCAGGACAGGTGCTAGCCCGAGGAGGACCCTGTGTTCTTGCTACTCCGTGTGATTTGCTGGGATGCTCTCCGAAGTAGCAAATGTCCGTTCTTCTTGGATATCCTCGTCTTAGAGCATCTCCTGCTGTCATCTGCCTATACATCTAACCAGGACACTAACGTGCCTTTAAGAGCATTTAGTTTGCATATTATTCGGGAGATTATATCCTACTAGAGGCCCAGTGCATGAAATTCATGCACAGTTGGGTGGGTGGTCTCAACCCAGCCTGCACCCTCTCCAATCTGGGACATCCCTCTCACAATCCAGGACTGCTGGCTCCCAACCGCTCGCCCACCTGCCTGCCTGATTGCCCCTAACCACTTCCCTGCCAGCTTGATCAACACCTAACTGCTCCCCTGCAGGCCTGGTCCCCCGCAACTGCCCTCCCCTGCAGACCTGGTCGCCCCCAACTGTTCTCCCCTTCAGGCCTGGTCTCTCCCAATTGCCCTCCCCTGCTGGCCATCTTGTGGCAGCCATCTTTGACCACATGGGGGTGGCCATCTTGTGTTTTTTTGCAGTGATGGTCAATTTGCATATTACTCTTTTATTAGATAGGATATTCTAGAGATAATTTTGGAATGAACCTTTATTTTAAGTTGCCCCCCCCACCCCCCTCCCCACACACACAAAGATCAGTCCAGTCTTAAGGAAACATGGTCAGACTTTGAGCAGAAAGAGAAATGAAGTTAACGGAAGGATTTCAACCTTTGGATTTCTGCCAAAGAGCCTCTTCTTTTCGACCCCTCAAGCTGTTGTTGGAAGTTAAAAGAGACAAAAGGGCTATTTTTGAAGCTTGAAAGTACTTGGTTTTATAGGAAGGGTCTGTTTGGGAATTGTTTATTCTCCCCTAACGAGGATTTTGTCAGTTCATGCCATACTCTGAAAGAACCAAAATTCTTCCAGAAATGATATCCAAAGACGTCTTTAGGGCAGAGAATGGAAGCATAATCATTACAATTTTTACAAGACTTGTATTTCTTTGTTGTCTATCCTTTTCAAGATATACATTTTTTATAGGAGTTTCAGTGTTAAAACAAACCTTGTAAAGTCTTTAACTATTCCCAAGGTTTACTCCAATCAAGGAACACTTCCATAGTAGCTTTGCTTGCGGATGGTATCAGTGTCAGAAATTACAGAATCTTAGCTTGTGTAACCTCCCTTCCCCAGAGAAATTGGAATATGTGTAATATGCCCAATTTTTAATTTTCCCAAGATCTCAGGACATATTTTTGTATTTACATATGCTGCAATAGGATATGCATGCTAATAAATCTTAATAATTCATCTGTGTAAGATGCATATCAGGTGATAATTACCATGAACATTCCAGCTAAGCATGACCTTATTATCAACGTATACCACTTACTGCCCTTTTTTTTCTGTACATAAGGGACATTTTTTAGAAATTAAATGTGTATTGAAAATGAACAACATTTTTGAAACGTTATTCGCTTAAACGTTTTAATAAGCACAAAACAATGTTTTGAAGTATATTTTACAAACTTGGCGAATTATAAGTAATTCAAATAGAACAGTATTAAAAAAAATGGCTTTTAAAATTTTTTGTCCTATCCAGTACTTTATTTTGTAATTCTTTGATCTTAATCTTGTTAGGATTTTTTCCCCCAATTGGAAACTTTTTTCACGAGGTAGTGAAGAACAGTGTACCTTGTTTAAATTGTCAGGAAATTCAAATGGAGAAGTCTAAATTAATGAGGTTTTACTATGCCTGAACCCATGCCAATGACTGGTGTCAGATTATCTCCAGATTCTGAACCAATAGCAATTATGCTTGTATCTTCTTCGGTGTCAACCTGAATTAAAAATTGGCCAGCTTTATTAAGAATACTCCTAACAGACTTCTCAGTTAATTTGGAGATACTATCAAATAATGTAGCTCACAGCAGCTTCTAGAATGAATAACATAAAAACACCTTTCTACCTTTTACTTACTTTATTATAAATTCTAAGTTTTTAAAAGTAGACTACAATAATTGCCCAACGTATGCTCGATCCAGCGGGAAAAACAGATGTTATAGTTCCTTTGTTTAAATGTATTGCTAATTTCTTTACCCGATAATAATTGTTTCTTTACTGTTAAATCTAATTACAATAACCAACTGCATAATCTATGGGTCCTACCTAGTTTTCTTTAGTAGTCAAACTGATGTTATTGGCTTTGTTAAATTGATTCATCTGCTGGAATCATTGCTTGTATGTACACAGTCCCTAGTTAAAAAAATGGCTTTAGGATGAAGATATAGATCATAAATGTATAACAGTGCATATGTAGATAAGATATAAAAATGTAAGTATGAAAAAAGGATGTTCCCTAAACGATTAAGAGTGTCTTTCTCTTAGTGGTGGGATTCAAAACTTAAAAAAAATATATTTTCCTGATACTTTTTTATTTTAATTGTTTATAACAACTCTCTACCACTTTTCACTGAATTTTTAAAGTTTGCAAAACATTGTTTTATGCTTATTGAAACATTTTAAGTGAATAATATCCCAAATGCTATTAATTTTAATATACATTTAATTTCTCAAAATATCCTTTCACCAACTTCCAGTTTTAACATAAATAAGTCACAGGGATGTAAAATACAGCATGGGGAGTATAGTCAGTAATAATGTAATAACTTTTCATGGCAACAGATGATCATAGGAGCTTTACTTGGGGATGATAGCTAATGTTATTGTGGGCATCTTAGCTAATGTTATATAAATGTAGAATCACTATGATGTACACCTGAAACTAATAGGATATTGTATGCCAGTTATACGCCAATAAAATAACCCCTCCAGAAGTGAAACATGGGGAAATATATTTTAAAATGCTATGCATGGATATCATAGCCCAACATTAAATTAATTTCTTCTCATGCTTTTCTTTACATTAGAAATATTACCCGTTAAGGGAAGAAACTTAAAAATATGTAATGATGCTATTTTTCAACATTTTAATTTGACATCCTAGTTTTAATTATTTTAATTCTTTTGCAAGTCTATTATTTCCTTGCATTGAGACTGATTTGTTATGTTACATGCACAAATACAAGAAATATTTATACTTCTTGAACAATAGCAGTGATGTGATAAATTCTTAAAGGAAATTTTGCAATTATATAGCTATAATTCATTAAAATGAACATTATATGTGTTAAATATGTAATATATTATATAACTTAAATAAAATATACATTGTATATAATATATATGTACATAATATATATTATATAGAGAGTGCTCATATTTAAATTATCTCTCTGTAAATATTTATGTATATTAGCACACACACATGAATTCATTAAGGTAAAGAATCCTCAGAGGATATAACATTGACTTATATCATTATTTATTTATTATTTATTTATTTTTTAAATAAGTTTTTATTGCTTTCAGAGAGGAAGGGAGAGAGATAAAAGCATCAGTGATGAGAGAGAATCACTGATTGGCTACCTCCTGCATGCTCCCCATTGGGGATCGAGCCCATAACCCAGGCATGTGCCCATGACCGGAATCGAACCCGGGGACCCTTCAGTCCACAGGCCATCATTTTTATATATTACTTAAATACAAACAAATGAAAAACGAAGTGCACAGTTTTATGCTTGTAATTCCTTTACAACTACAAATTCTAAGCAAATTCGTAAATGAAATGCGTGCAGTCCACCATTACTTTTAATGTGGTGGATGGTTTCATTTGGCTAAAACTATAAGGTTGAAGTTTCCGATAGAAACACGCAGATACGTTTCTGCGTCAAAGTTACCTCTGCTTCAACTTCCATGTTGTCATTATAGACTTTTTTATGAATGTAGCATATAGGAAATTATTCCTTTAAGACTCCGTTTGCCCCTCTGGGGTTATTGGGGTTCAGATATTATCCAAACTCTGATGTAAACCATCTCCAAACCCCAGCTTTAATGAACCCCTTGACACATCATGGGTAAGGCTCTCTTGTTCACTTGGATATCGCGTTGGTGTTACTGCATTGCTGATGACAGCACCACAGGGGCATCTGATCCAGTTGTTGCTGACACGGGGGATAAAAAAAATTCTCCACCGTCTTTTTAGCATTACACCTGCTGCCCACACAATGGCGCATGCTGTTGAACCTTAAAACCTGATCGATTCCATATGTCTGTCTCCAAGGGGAATGTGGCATTGCCTCTTTGACATACTTCTGTTGAAATAATAGTCTCAGATGGAATTTGGCCTTCACTTTAGTTTGAGGCATCCAAAACAAACAAACAAACAAAAATGCAAATTGCAGCACTGAGATTGAGTGGCATCATTGAGTTGCCAGGCGGCCCAGAATAGGCTCATGTTGTTTGTTTATAGCAGGGGTGGGGGACCTTTCTCCTGCCAAGGGCCATTTGGATATGTATAACATTCTCAGGCCATACCGAATTGTTCACTTAAACACCAGCCTGCTCTGTTGGGTCAGATATTTCATTAACGCGCCCCTCCTGCCTTGGCAATGGCCAGACCAAACGATTTCACCGGCCTGATATGGCCCATCCGCTGGATGTTTCTCTCCCCTGGTTTATAGAAGCGTTTAAAAAATTAGAATGTGTTAGAGCCGTGGTCGGCAAACTCATGAGTCCACAGAGCCAAATATCAACAGGACAACGATGGACATTTCTTTGGAGAGCCACATTTTTAAAACTTAAACTTCTTCTAACGCCGCTTGTTCAAAATAGACTCGCCCAGGCCGTGGTATTTTGTCGAAGAGCCACACTCAAGGGGCCAAAGAGCCACATGTGGCTCGCGAGCCGCAGTTTGCCGACCACAGGTATAGAGGATGGAAAGTCTCAGAAAAACATGGGTGTCTAGAGTATTTCCCAGGTTGAAAAATCCTAGTTTAGTGGGAGACACGAGTTTAAAACTCCTTTGTACTCATTAATGCACAATACGTATGGAGCGTCTCTTATGTCCAAAGGGGTTCTAGGTACTTGATGAGGGGGACAGACTTGTTCCAAGTCCGCTTTAACGGGAGTGACTGTAACAGGGAAGAAATTACACTCTCTTATGTACCATGAGATCTTGAACACTTTGAGCCTCAATTTGCTTCTCTATCCAAGGAGGGCAGAGCCTACGCTAGCCATCAGATGGTAGGTCCTTTCAACTCTGACCTACTGGACAAGCCCTAGCTGGTGTGGCTCAGTGGATAGAGCACCGGCCTGTGGACTGAAGGGTGCTGGGTTCCATTCTGGTCAAGGGCACATGCCTGGGTTACAGGCTCAATCCCCAGTGGGGGGTGTGCAGGAGGCAGCCGATCCATGATTCTCTCCCATCATTGATGTTTCTATCTCTCTCTCCCTCTCCCTTCCTCTCTGAAATCAATAAAAATGTACTTAAAAAATATAAAGTGCTGCACAACAAGAAAACAATATTAGTCACACTTATGCCAACTTAAAATCGAGATGACAACCCACAAAGCCATTTCCAAGTGAGTTCAACATCCATCACCCTCCGATGACAGTCAGCAGTATTCACACTTTCATGGTTCTGATCCCCATTGAAGCGAGCTGGTTTGAACCGTAAATCCAAATCATGAAATCTAAATCCAAAGCAATGGCTCCGATGACATTATTATTGAAACCTGTCGTGTCTGCGGTGCAGCATCTCTCGCCCTAGCTGGTGTGGCTCAGTGGATAGAGTGTCGGCCTGCGAACCAAAGGGTCCCGGGTTTGATTCCGGTCAAGGGCAATGAAAAAAAAAATAAAAGGGCAGCATCTCAGCTGAAATTTCAGGGCAACCTTCAAGAAAGGTAGCACAGGCCTCCCTTGCTTGGTACGCCACGAGGATCATTACAATTGTCCAGCGTCCTGCCCTGGTGAAACGTAGCATGGACTTGAATGGCCATCTTGGCTTCCCATCTGAAAGACAGCGTCGCTCCCAGCCGGGGAATTAGCGGGGCCGTAAATCATCTCAGCACTGTCTGCGAGCGAGAGAGAGGGCTCACCCTCAGTCCTTTGGATGTTGGAAAGCAAGAGTCTGAGGAGCTTGAATGGCTGATGCCCTGAGCTCCCTCTTCTCCAAAGCCACTCTCCCCACCAGGCGTGGGTTTGTGCTCAGGGACTGCTAACTAATTTGAATATTGGCTTAAGGAAAGCATAATTAGAAAGGTAAATCTACTGAGGGGACAATCAAATTATGCCTTCCGTGTGTGTGTGTGTGTGTGTGTGTGTGTGTACGGGCACACGCATGCACTTTAAATAGATATTTCAAATTTTGTCCATTTTTCTCGTGCAGTGCTTAGGACACAATAGGTTCACAATGAATATTCCATGCGTGTGTGATATAATTTCTTTAGATAGTCAAAATAATCAAAAGATGAATTTTGTGGCTACTTATATCTAAGATTGTGTGAATTAAGATTTTTTGAAAAAATGTATTTCTATTGATTTCAGGGAGGAAAGGAGAGGGAGGGAGGGAGAGAGAGAGAAACATCAGTGATGAGAGAGAATCAGGGATCAGCTGCCTCCTGCACGCCCCACACTGGGGATGGAGCCCACAACCCGGGCCTGTGCTCTGACCGGGAATTGAACCGTGACCTCCTGGTTCATAGGTCGACACTGAACCACTGAGCCACACTGGCCAGGCTGAATTCAGTTTTTGAATTAAGACAATATATATACAAATAACTTCAAATGACATATATTTAAAAAATTCACATCAATATGTTTTAGTTTTTCTGACTTTAAAAGTAAGATAAGCTTCCAGTACAAAAATTTAAACATATGAAAGCCGTAACTGAATTAAATTGGATCGCTAATCTGGTACCATCGATAACACGATAGGAGTAACATTTTAATGTATTTCCCCAATTTGTATGCATTTATACCATTTAAATCGCGTATGTGTTTGTACTGGTATTAGAACATTGTCATTGATCTTCCTAGTGTTTTTTTGTTGCTTTTTTGATGCTACCAAATTGGAGTTTACTCTTCCCAGGAAATAAGGGAAATATTTTCCAGAATAAGTCCAGAAACAAGCAAATAAATTAAGTTAAATTAAATTAAGTGTTTAATACAAAAGCAAATTAGCATGCTGTGTCTTTAAGAAAAGTGCACGGAGCCAATTTAGTCTGGGGTCAACACCATTCATCAAGAAAGGGCATGCAGGACTAAAAAGGCTATAAAACGCTTTTCCCCCCCTTAGTATAAAATATTGCTCATTTACAATCCCCTTTTATTCAATATCATTCTTTTGGCTTTGCAGCATAAAGCAGAGGTGCCCAGGAACCTTATTTAAAATTTTTGAGAAAAGAAGTGGGAAAAAAAAAGTGTAACGATATTAATGTGTTTCATTAATTGTAGAAAGGGTAACCTCAGTTACTCAGCAGCCCTGGGGAGACCGGGCTGGTAGATGGTGAGCCGGGAGTTTTAATGCCCAAAACAGAGCTCCAGGTTCAGAGACAGAAAGTCCTGTTCCAAAGAAAGCAGAGCCCCTGATTCGCCCATTTCAGGCCGAACAAAATGTAGTGCAAGCAGAGAACGCACTGGAACACGAGCCAGCTGTGCAATCCTGGGGGAGAGGGGTGGGGAGGATGGGAGTGGGGGGAAGGTTGCGTTTAAGTGTTTTCTTTTAAAGTATATTTTATTGATTTTTTTTACAGAGAGGAAGGGAGAAGGATAGAGTTAGGAACATTGATGAGAGAGAAACATCGATCAGCTGCCTCCTGCAAGCCCCCTACTGGGGATGTGCCCGCAACCAAGGTACATGCCCTTGACCAGAATCGAACCTGGGACCCTTCAGTCTGCAGGCCGATGCTCTATCCGCTGAGCCACACCGGCTTCGGCTCAAGTGGAGTTTTCAATAACCACATCAGCATTATCTCTCTCCGCGGCGACTGCCCGAACCGTGTTTGTTTATAGTTCCTTGAAGCTAAAGCACTATATTGGAGATGCTGCGGGAGAAGTACTGTATTTCCCTGAGAAGTCAAAGCGTCGGAGATTCTCTTGCAACGTCTGGAAATCGTGTCAGACCGGCCTGCTTTTGGGGTGTTTCTTGCTTCATTTCGGAGTCCTAAGGGCTGGTGTTAGGCTCCAGAGAAAACATGGACGTTCAATAGTGCTATTACTTTGGGAAGAGTTCGGAGGTGGGGATGCTAAGCTCCCGGAACGCAGTTTGCCTACATGTACTCGAACCTTCAGACGGGAGGGCCATTGTCAGGCGAGTCTCTTCAGGTCAGCCCTGTGGTTTGGGGGGAATAGGGGTGACCCCTGGTTGGTGAGCCTGTCATTCATTCCCATGAGCGCCAGGACCTTCCCACCACGCCCTGTCACATTATCTTATAGAACCATGGTCAGCAAACTGCGGCTCGCGAGCCACATGCGGCTCTTTGGCCCCTTGGGTGTGGCTCTTCCACAAAAGACCACGGCCTGGGCGAGTCTATTTTGAAGAAGTGGCGTTAGAAGAAGTTTAAGTTTAAAACATGTGGCTCTCCAAAGTAATTTCCATCGTTGTCCTGTTGATATTTGGCTCTGTTGACTAATGAGTTTGCAGATCACTGTTATAGAATATCACAGAGAGAAAAAGTCAAACTTGCTCATATGGCATGTGAGATCCTTCATAATCCGGCCTTGACTCCGACAAGCTTCTTTCTTCCCCTTTTCAACATCTTTTTGCCCCCCTAAATATATTTTTATTGATTTCAGAGAGGAAGGGAGAGAGAAAGATACATCAGTGATGAGAGAGAATCATGGATCAGCTGCCTTCTGCACGCCCCACACTGGGGATCGAGCCTGCAACCTGGGCATGTGCCCTGACCAGGAATCGAACCGTGACCTCCTGGTTCATAGGCTGATGCTCAACCACTGAGCCACGCCGGCCGGGCTTAACATTGATTTCATGAGCCAGTTAGTCTGACTTTTGAACCGTGCTCTCCGGGCGTGTGATGAGGTCCAGAGCTTTGGACCTGCTGCACCCAGCACCGACCTTTGCCCTCGGCAGGAACCGAGGCAGGTGTATTTGTCCCCGGAACTCAGGCTACCACAGGCCATCCTGAAATGCTCATCAGACATATGCAGTCCTTGTGGATAAAAATGCCCCCCCGCTTTTTTTTCCTTTTGGGAATGTTTCTTAATACCTGATTGGCTTTCATAGGACATCTGGAGACAAGTTCTTGTTAAAGATTTAAAAGCTAGAGAATCAGCCCGGCCAGGGTGGCTCAGTGGTTGAGCATCGACCTATGAACCAGGAGGTCACAGTTCGATTCCCGGGTCAGGGCACATGCACAGGTTTTGGGCTCCATCCCCAGTAGGGGGCGGCCGATCCATGATTCTCTCTCATCATTGGTGTTTCTCTCTCTCTCTCTTCCTCTCCCTTCCTCTCTGAAATCAATAAAATATATATATTAAAATAAATACATAAATAAAAGCTAGAGAATCAAAGTGGTAAAATATCTGAATGGCATCTAAGAAATGGGGGTGGGGGGCTTAGAGAAGACATGGGTCAGGAAAAGGTGGCACAGAGCCCGGGTGTCGGTTCTGGGTTGGAAGTCCATGGAGAGGGCCCATTCCAATACTGGAAGGAATGGTGAGGCTCGCTCACCGTTTGAAAAGAACCGAGACCCCGATATTTTATTTTATTTATTTATTTTTTTGAGACCCCGATATTTTAAAAGCCAGTATCCTTTGTGCCGTTCAAAAGGCAAGCAGTCTGCCCGGCCGGTGTGACTCAGTGGTTGAGCGTTGACCTAGGAGCCAGAAGGTCACAGTTTGATTCCTGGTCAGGGCACCTGCCTGGGTTGCGCCTCGATCCCCAGGGGGGGAGGGTGCAGGAGGCAGCTGATCCATGATTCTCTCTCATCATTGATGTTTCTCTCTCTCTCTCTCTCTCTCTCTCTCTCTCTCTCTCTCTCTCCCCCTTTCTGAAATCAATAAAAATACGATAAATAAAATAAAAAAAGGCAAAGGGTCTGATCTCTGCCCACCCCCTTCTCGCCTTCCTTCTGCACTCGGATTTGACTGCCAAGTGGATTTCTCCCCCTGCAGCTCTAACCCAGGAGGATGTCTCAGGCTCTACTCCCAGTGGGGAAATGTCACCCGGCTGAGCTATTTGCAATGCAAATCCTCGGGCTTTGGCATCCAAGATTGATGTCCCCTTGAGAAAGTACTTAGTCGCTGGGCTGGAGAGGAGTGGAAGGAGCCAGACAGGTCTCTTCCCCGCCCGGAGTGGCTGTCAGAGGTAACAAGGCAGGACCGGGGGAGAGTTGCTCCGAGCCCTTTTGCTCCGTCCATTACCAGCACGTGGTATTAATGCATCTAAATTTAGCTGGGGCCACCAAGTCTGGGCCGAGGGCAGATGGCACGCCTGAGCAGCGGGGCAGAGAGCAAGGGGACTTTGCACCAGCCATTCTGGAGACTGGGGCGAAGCTCAGAGCCCCCCGAGGCCAGCACCTGTCCGAGGTCAGGCTCCCATTGCATTCCCAGCGTTTCTTTCTGAGCAGCACCGGGTGGGGGCAGGTGGTCTCCAGGCGAGGGCCGGAGAGTTCCCTGGGAGACCAGTCCTGGATGCTGAGTTGGGCCTGCGGGTCCCCAGGGAGCAGGAAGACTTGAAACCGAGCCAGGCGCTTGAGGTGCAGAAGTCACAGGGAAATCTGGAAAAGCTCGGAAAGAAAATGAAAAATCCATCTGAAACCCAGTGTTTCCTTGATGCGGTAGCTGTTGCAACTGGGGGAGAGGAGAAGGAGGGGAGGGGAGATAAATGCTTTTATTAAGCCCATTACCAGAGTTTGGAGAGTTTGATTTGCTGACGATGATGTGGGGGAAGGAGGCTCTTGCAGGGGGGCCTTGGAGATGGCAATTACGCAACGGTGGCTTGGCTTAGACGCTGGTGAATCTCTGTTGGCCGAATGTTCCGAAGCATCCCAGGAGGAAATCATACGCCAGTGAGGAATAAAGCATCACCATGCATCTCCCTTTGTAATTATAAATCAGTGTGCAATTATACATTACAACGGAGAACACAAATGATCAGTAGGAAAAAAAAAAAAACACCGCCGTCTTTTAGAGTTACCAAGTAACCAACTCTCTAGAAGTCCTATCTGGACTGTGACCATGCCGCGTATGGCTTTCTAGCTACAAACACGCGTGGGAACACACGGCACTCAACTTGCGGTCTAGCATGAGCGGGAGATAGCAATTTTCTATCATTGCTTTTTTTCTTTTTTAAAAAAAATATATTTTATTGATTTTTTTTTACAGAGAGGAAGGGAGAGGAATAGAGAGGTAGAAACATCGATGAGAGAGAGAAACATCGATCAGCTGCCTCCTGCACACCCCCTACTGGGGATGTGCCCGCAACCAAGGTACATGCCCTTGACCGGAATCGAACCCTGGGACCCTTCAGTCCGCAGGCCGACGCTCTATCCACTGAGCCACACCGGTTAGGGCTGCTTTTTTTTCTTTTATCAGCTAGTGAGCATGGGAGTGTGCACATGCACACTTGTCTGACCCCCTTGCCTCGGCCCCCAGAGCTGTGCACTTAGCTTGGTTTTGCTGTTTTCTTTTAAATGCAATCAGTATGATTGTGCTTTTGTCCTGAGGCATTTCTCTGGCGAACGCATCTCTGTGTCTCCGTATGAGATTGTTTGGATCATCTTTGTACTGTTCTCTTCGGCTGACCTTTCTCGTTGGCCCTCATAAACCTCCAGGCCCCTGTTAGATAAAATGAGTTGGAAGAGCTTGTCTCCTTCGGTCAACTTAAACTTGGCAACCTTTCCACCAGCATCGAAAATCTGGGCCACCCCGGGGACAGGCAGGGACCGAAGGATGATGTCAGCGATAAGGGTCCTGGCGTGGCGCTTTCTCCTGCTCTTGGCGGGTTTGAGCTTCTCTGTCTATTGAGTGCAGTGAATGGACAGCGTCCAAATGGGTGAGCCCAGGAACTCATTTATAAATTGGACGCTTGGAACCAGGAAAGGGTTTTTCTGTATAAATAATATATATTTTTTTAAAAAGTGTAAGTCTCCCAGGAGAGTAAAATAACGCTGACAGCAACCTTATAATAATGACACTGAACGTTATGCAGCAAATCCCATATGCCTAGCAATTTATAGACATCGCCTCTAATCCAGATGCACCCTAAATTATTTCTATTGATAATTTTTTTTTTTACTGTAGGCTGTATGATGAAGTTATTTTTTTTTCGTTTTTGCATTAGTACATTTACTTTATCAATCTCATGATATATTAGAGACTACAAAAATTAAATTAGATATGTCATTATTCTCCATTTTGTTATACTCCTAAAGAACTAAAAATGGCCCTAGCCGGTTTGGCTCAGTGGATAGAGCGTCGGCCTGTGGACTGAAGGGTCCCGGGTTTGATTCCAGTCAAGGGCACATGCCCGGGTTGCAGCTCGATCCCCAGTAGGGGGCGTGCAGGAGGCAGCCAACCAATGATTCTCATCAGTGATGTTTCTCTATCTCTCTCTCCCTCTTTCTTCCTCTCTGAAATCAATAAAAATATATTTAAAACAAAAACTACAAATGAAAGGCAATAACCTTTCTTGACCACAGAGCAAGTGTTTAAGATAGGAGGTGTCTTGTGAAGACTCTGAAGAGGCCCTCTGAAATCTTTTCCATCGCTCTACTGAGAGCCACGACCAAGGATGACCCCAATCCTTCACTGTTTTCTTTTACAATTTGTGAGCCTTTCCCCCTTGGTTGACACAATGAACACAAGTCTACTGCTCGTCAAGGTGTCAGAGAGGGAAAGTCTCCGTTCTCAAGGACGGGGAAATCAAGGAAGAAAACGAAGTGCTTGGGGATCAGGTGGCGTACGCCCTTCCCCTGATCTCTGCAGAAGCGGTAATAGGTCCCATGGGAGATGGAATCAAGGCCGGAGAGGACCCAGGAGACGGGGCCTGGAGCCACCAGGAAGGAAAGCAGAGCCTCCCGCCTTTAGGAAAGGGAGCTAAGAGCATATGCCATGGATAAGAGCACAATCATGGATGGGAGACCGTGGTGTCGGGCAGCCAGCGCAAGAAATGGGTTGAACGGGGCCAGTTCTTCCATGATGGGACTCAGAGATTTCCTACAATAAAGCCTTTCTCCCAAGGTGAGCGTTGAGCCCAAGGGGGCCTAGAAAATGCTCGATGACCAGAGAGAAGTGAAGGCGGCGAAGAAAAGGACTGGGCCGATGACGTGACAAGACCACGTGGTGAACAGCGGTGAGGAGTGTCCTTGGACGTCCTGGCTGCAGAACCCGTTTGGAGCCGTCCTCCTCCGACACGCAGTAAGAGTGTAATAAAAGCAAACGGACAAATCGCTTATTACTTATCGGCGATGCTTCTTGAAATCAACACGCTACTTAATAATTCCAATAATTCTACGATGGCAGTGCAATTACCATTTTTATTATTCATTGATGCACCGGAGGCTTAGGGAGTTTTAATAACCCAACTCAAATAGTCCGAGATTCTGACTATTTTTTTTCTTAATCTCTTAATTTAAATGGCAAGGGTAATAGAGGCATTTAGGGGGACAGAAAAATCGAGAGACGCGGCCGTGGCAGTCCCTTGGTATCCAGCCAAAGCCATTCCCTTCTGCCTGGCACAGAGGGCGGGCGCTCACTTCCCCTCCACTGTGTCTGTGGTCTCCATTAGAGATCCCGACAGTGACGAGATCGAGTTAAAGACTCGGGTAGTGATCCTCACACTAATTGGGCCGTAATGTATAGCCTCGGTCAAGCACATCTTTCCCAGCACTCCTCTCCGCAGACGGCCATCGAGCCATTTACAGAAGATGCATTGGCTGGCGGCACCCCGGAGCCACCTTCAGCGGCGCTGGCCTTTTAGCGGCAAACGCAATTAATTTTGATCCTGAAGGGCAATTAAGACTGGGGTGAAAATAAAAATCTTGTGGAACATAGAACATCAGCGATCGGACAGGAAATGGTTTTCCCGCCTGCATTTCAGAAGCCCACAGGCATACCAACCCCTGGATGCTCCCAGTCAAGCGGCCAGATTCTCGCTTGATCTCTACACAAGCGCGTTGAAATGAATAGCTGTGTTCGTCGTGTTGCTATTCTGATGGAGATCACTTCCATCCACTCTTTTATCACCAGGAGCTGAGAGAAACACACGTGTGCTAGGGCACCTGATATATCCATACGTTTGTAGGAGCAACGACACAGATTTTTTTTTCAGTGCATGCATCCATCCGTGGGTAACACACCATGTGTTACAAGTTGCTCTCGCTAATTTCAACTCAGAAAAATCTTCCTAGGGGAAAAAATGGTTTTAAAAATATATATATATTTTATTTATTTTTCACAGAGAGGAAGGGAGAGGGATAGAGAGTTAGAAACATCAATGAGAGAGAAACATCAATCAGCTGCCTCCTGCACACCTCCTACTGGGGATGTGCCTGCAACCAAGGTACATGCCCTTGACTGGATTTGAACCTGGGACCTTTCAGTCTGCAGGCCAATGCTCTATCCACTGAGCCAAACCGGTTAGGGCGAAAAAAAAAAATGTTTTGTTTACATAAAAGGACACTCCAAAACCAAGGGAAAGATGCCGTTGTTATACATCACTTAGAGAAGAAAGGATTCAATCATTGCGTGATTAATTGGGGGGGGAAAGGCTGGTTGTGGTTTGTGGGTGTGTGGGGGTGTACATTAAAGGTACATTGGGTTAGTGACACGGTTTCTAACTAAAATTAGTCACTTAGCCTCTTTAACTCTTGGTCATCAAGTGTTTCTGTTAAGATAATTTCCTGTTCAGACTTATTTCCCCCTTTTCAAATAAGAATATTGTGTAATTAAGATGTAGGAGGTTTTACTAAATGTGTATTCTGGACACTGATTTTTTTGGTCGAATATATATGCATGGTAATTACCTTCTCCCAGGCTGGCTGTCTAACTACAACACTGTGTAGTTAGAATGTGGGAAATGCTGGTGGACATGCACAGTGGTACCATTCATTTGAGCTGGACATGGCATATGCTATCTTTCATCCAGAAATTCCATGAGATATGTACGAGGGTGCTCCCTGTAGCACTGTTTGTAATAAGAGCTAATTCTTGCCAGGGCCTTACTATTTCCCGAGAACCCTTTTAAGCTTTTCATTTGTATTATGCAATGTAATCCTCAAAATGACTCTAGGTGATTTGTACTATTGTTATACAAAGATATGAGTAGACCAAGGCACAGCAGTTAAATAATTTCACAAAGCAAATAGAAGCAACCCAATAGGGATTAGAGCCCATCATGCTGAACTGTCATTAGTATAGGCGTGAATAGGTTGTAGTTTATTACTCAACTAGAGGCCCAGTGCACGAATTCGTGCACCAGTGGGGACCCTTGGCCTGGCCTGCGGGATTGGGCCAAAACCAGCTCTCCAACATCCCCCTAGGGGTCCCAGATTGTGAGAGGGCACAGGCCAGGCCGAGGGACCCCACCGGTGCATGATTGGGGCCGGGGAGGGACACGTGAGGTTGGCCAGCTGGGGAGGGACCACAGGAGGGCTCCAGGACGTGTCTGGCCCATCTCACTCAGTCCCTATTGGCCGGACCCCAGCAGCAAGCTAACCTACAAGTCGGAGCATCTGCCCCCCTGGTGGTCAGTGCACGTCATAGCAAGCAGTTGAGTGAGCTTAGCATATCATTAGCATATTACACTTTGATTGGTTGAATGGCTGACCAGACAACTGGACACTTAGCATATTAGGCCTTTATTATATAGGATAAAGTACCATTTTGCTAAACTGTAGACTTACATGAATCAGCATAGATAAATGTCAAAATGATAATTCATGTAAAGGAAAGCTAATTTCAAGTGAAATGCATAAAAATAAGATATCATTTAAAGAACATAAATATCTATTAAAACATTATATAGGTATAGATATATACACATACATTACTTATTTATGCATTCAAATGTAAAAATACATGCAAATATAGTTAGCATTAACACATGTCAACCACAAAAGAGGATAACCTCTTTAGAGGGAGAGGAAGATAATAAATATATTTCTTTCCTTAAACATAAAATAATTACTGGTTTTATTTTTGCTAGATATTAAGATAAACTCTAATTTTCCCAATTATAAAAATTCCATAATAATAATAATAATAATAATAATAATAAAATAATAATAACAATAATAAGTTGTACATAAATGAAATAAAGTGTCTTGGTGCTTAGCCTATCTTTTTGGTGGGAATAAAAATATACTTGGGTATTTCTGGGTCAAATGGTATGAATACTTCTAAGGTTTTCTCAACCTATTGATAGTATACTTTCCAACATATTGATAAAAATTTACCTCAATTTAAACCAATAGATGCAGGCTCCGATTTAACTGCACTTTTACTTGAGTTGAAATGATCATCCATTTTTAATTTATTTATTTTCACTGAAGATGTGTAAAATGGTCCAATGTTATTATATTGCTTTGCATCTATTTGAGGACATTTTGGTATATTTCTCTTCTGGCCTTTCTCTCCTTTGAATTTCTTCATATCTTTTCTTACTGGCTTTTTAAATGCTTACATCTTGTGGGTTTTGTTTGTTTGCTTGTTTCTTGAACACTTGAAAAATATGATTCTGTGGCTACTTAGAATCTTGTTCCCATAGTCAGGTCTCTCTCTAACAGAGAAACGAAAAGGCAAAGAAAGAATCAGAACCCCAGTGTTCCTGTCTCTGACAGACTTGGGTTTTCTCTCTGATTGTTCAGACCCATTTCCCTCAGCGGGTCACTTTACAGGGTCCTCGCTGCTCTCCCTTCCTAGATTGTGAAACGCTCCTACGCGTTGTGTGGAAACCACTAACCGGTGTTAGATTTGCACAGTGGGTAGTTTTTATCAATGTTTCCCTGAAAAAGCAACATCCTTAGAAATCCCTGGGAGGCATGTACAGCACAAGGCGTGCTAGCAGCTGCCAGAATGTGCTGGGGGCTCCCAGGGTTGAATCTATTGCTCCCAGGGATTGATTCAATTTCTGTTCTGTCAGCCAGCTCCGCTGCGAGCGGTGGTGTGGCTCCGTGGTTTTACACACAAAAGAAATATGGCAAGAACAGAAGGCAGGATCCCAGAGAAAATGTGAGCCAGGGCAACACCATGCGAATGCCACGCATTGCTTGACCCCGAAATCTGGTGTGTGGCGTCCTAACGCAGACAAAAGGAAGTGGGCCCTCGGGCACACGTCTGCATTGTGAAAGGGAAATATTCTTGGTCCTCACTAGCCAGAGAGTTGAAGCAAAAGGAGGCAATTTGCTTTTGCCTACAAAATAGAAAAGAATTGATTTGCCTCAGTCCCCACATAATTTTTATTTGTCGCGTAAACCCGCCATCTTTGTTGGGTTAGTTTACATACTCACTCCTGATTGGCTGGTGGGCATCACGAAGGTACGGTCAATTTTGCATCTTTTCCTTTTATCAGTGTAGATGTGCAACATAGTGATTCAACACTTGTACACCTTTATGATGTGATTGCCACAGTAAGTGTAGCAACCCTCTATCACCGTGCCAAATTATCACCCATGTGTGCACTGCAGCATTATTTACATCAGCCAAGGTCGACATCGATTTTTAAAAATATATATTTTTATTTATATCAGAGAGGAAGGGAGAGGGAGAGAGAGAGAGAGCGAAACATCCATGATGCGAGACAATCATGGATCGGCTGCCTCCTGCACGCCCCCTACTGGGGATCAAGCCTGCAACCCTGGCATGTGCCCTTGACCTGGAATCAAACCTGGGACCCCTCCGTCCGCAGGCCGACGCCCTATCCACTGAGCCACACCGGCTGCGGGGAGACATCGATGATTTTGAATGAGTGGCTTGCTGCTTGCCACACCACTTCCTCCCGCAGCTTCCACCCCTCCCCCCAACCCCCCACCCCCAGGTCTCAGTGTTCAGTTTTCTCACTTGGAAGGTGGTAAAAACAGCACTCATATAATGAGGCACCATGAGGATTCCGTATCGAAAAGTTGGTACAGACGAGAAAAGCCACAGGCACCTGAAATCCTCTCAAAACATCTGGGCAGTTGCTGTGTCTACTGGTATGTCAAGGCATCGGTGCACATAGCATATTTTTTTTTGTTGTTACCAACTCCATCTCGTCTCAGGATGATCACCACGTAGACACTCTGGCCGGCTCTTATGAAAAGCCTTCCCAACACAATAGCAAGGGGGCCCGGCCCACAAAGGCAGGCGCGCACAGCAGTGAAAGCTCCGAGGGCCGCCGTGCCTTCACCCTCCCGCACCCTTGACCTCCGCATCAGATTCGCGACTCCTCTCCTCTTCATTTCCCCTTCCTGTGTCCGCGGGGAAGGGAAGCCGCCTGCCCCCTCCTGCAGATAATGTGACACGGGGCACCCGGGAGCGGAAGGGAGAGGGGCATTGCAACAAAAGCCTGGAGCGGGGGTTTAGGGGCCTTCAGGAAGGAGAGAGAGAGAGAGAGGAAGCGGCCGCAGCCTCGCCAGGAAGGGAAGGGAAAGGAAGCTGGCAGCAGCCCGGGAGGGAAATGTGAGGTCATCTGTAATAAGGGCCGGGTGACAGACGCCTTCGACTCCGCAGGGGAGGGACGGGGGCGCACACACACACACACACACACACACACACACACACACGCACCCGGGGAGGCAGCCTCTGAGAGCAGCGAGGACACGGATTCTTCTCCAGAGAAAGTCCTCAGGCAAAAGCCATCCCTCTATCCAGGCAGGTCGAGGTCCCCGTAGCACAGGCTCTTCAGGGTCTCCGGAGCCAAGTTTCTGAGCCCAGTTGTTCCGATTTACGAGGCCTGGGAAACAGAGACTTAGAAACCGGAGGGAGTAAAGTGAACGCACTTCTCCTCAATCCAACAGCTCTGAGGAGGTCCTTTCCTCCTTTGGACCCCATTTCTTTCTCTTTTTTTTTAAAAAAATATATATATTTTATTGATTTTTTTACAGAGAGGAAGGGAGAGGGAGAGAGAGGGAGAAACATCGATGAGAGAGAAACATCCATCAGCTGCCTCCTGCACACTCCCTACTGGGGATGTGCCCGCAACCAAGGTACATGCCCTTGACCGGGATCGAACCTGGGACCCTTGAGTCCGCAGGCCGACGCACTACCCACTGAGCCACACCGGTTAGGGCTGGACCCCATTTCTTATCACTTGCATGTTCGCAATTATACATGGTGCAGACAGGCCACAGTTGAATGTGGCGGATGAGCTAGTTTACCTATAAAAACAGAACTTACTCTCATTTTAAAATGTGAAGATATTAGAGAGAGAGAGAGAGAGAGAGAGAGAGAGAGAGAGGGAGAGAGAGGACAAAGAGATCTCCAGTGAGAGCAATGTATTTTTCTAAAAAAGTACACATTGGGGTCTCCTGGCCCTCGAAATGCTGAACTTCTGAGAATCACGTAAACCTGCGACCAGATCTGCTTTATGACGGAAGAGTTTAAGATGATTTCAAAGGACCCCCCCCCCCCCCAGGTCTGAAGGATTGTCTTTCTCTGCTCGGAAAATCTGACTCCAACCAGACATGGATTGGACTCCTCTTTCCATGTTCATTTCAGGCTGCTTTCGACCCGGGCGTGTCCAGATGGACCCAGTCGCCCTGCAGAAGTGTTGTCCAGACCTCCATGCCTTAGAACAGTGGTCGTCGGCAAACTGCGGCTCGCGAGCCACAGGCGGCTCTTTGGCCCCTTGAGTGTGGCTCTTCCACAAAATACCACGAGCGGGCGCGCACGTACGGTGCGATGGAAACTTCGTGGCCCATGCGCAGACGTCGGTTTTCGGCCTGGGCGAGCCTAATTTGAAGACGTGGCGTTAGAACACTCAAGGGGCCAAAGAGCCGCATGTGGCTGGCGAGCCGCCGTTTGCCGACCACGGGGTTAGAAGCACCCATCTCGGCAGGAACAACCTGCCGACTTCCCCCGACGCACCTTCAGGGCCTCAAGTTCTTTCTGTGAAGGGGCCAGTTTGTCAGATGCTGTCCGTCCACTGTGGGGAAATTCTGGGTTCCCGTGCTGGGGAGAGAAGAGGAAAAAAAAAAAGAAAAAAAAAGAAAGACTGTTTACTCTTTTGTTGTCGTCCCAGTTGCACGGTAAAGCGAATGGAAAAGTTCTGCTCTTGCTTGTGTGCAATCACCCCTCTCCCTCTGCCCCGGGGTTGTTACGGAGAATCATTAACCATTAATAACATTGCTAATTGCCCTGGCACCCGGGACACGCGGGGTGGAAAGTCCGCCCCGAATGCTCATTGGAACTTTCTGTTTGGCCTGCCGTCCGTCCTGACTCACAGGGCAGGGTGACATCTGAAACCACCCACCATGGCCCAGTCCATCATTCCTCCTTCTTTTTCCACTGCCTGTTTAAGTCCCTCCCATCTGGTGTCACACACGCCGCGTGGACTCTAGTTTAAGATGTACACCTGTTCCGCGTGGTGTAAAACCCACCCAGCCATTTCCCCACACGGCCGCAAAGGATACGAAGTAAAAATATGTTTTATTTATATAGGCAATGATTGCCGCCACCGACCACATACCAAGCAAGTATCTATCGGGTCTTTTATTTAGGCCTGCTGCTAAAATTGCCAGCTAGATATTGTCATCTTCGTTTTACGGGTCGGAACGCTACTTGAAAAAATATGTTTTTATTGATTTCACAGAGGAAGGGAGAGGAAGAAACATCAGTGATGAGAGAGAATCATGGATCGGCTGCCTCCTGCACAACCCCCTACTGGGGATCGAGCCCGCAACCAGGGCATGTGCCCTGACCAGGAAT
Source organism: Eptesicus fuscus (assembly GCF_027574615.1). Lineage (NCBI taxonomy): Eukaryota > Metazoa > Chordata > Mammalia > Chiroptera > Vespertilionidae > Eptesicus > Eptesicus fuscus. The sequence goes on along the minus strand of NC_072497.1, from coordinate 7,235,002 downwards.
CGAACCTGGGACCCTTCAGTCCACAGGCTGACGCTCTCTATCCACTGAGCCAAACCAGCTTAGGGCGGTGAGAAAAATTTTGAGTCAAGAGAAATTTAAGAAACTTGCCCGACTTTTTCCCACCAATAAGCTGATAGACAGCAGAGCTTTGAACCGAGGTTTTTTCTGTTTCAATAATCTGTATTCTTCTACTTTTAAATTCTGCAACCTTGTATTTTACAAACTTCCCCCCGAACCATAAAAGTCTTTTTCTTTAAGACAGTGACTACTTATTATTAAGGTTTATAATGACGATTTCCACAATCAGAGTTGCTTTTTCATAATGTGGTGTCAAGTTGCTTTCAAACACTATTGAAGACCTGAGCACTCTTCAGGTTCAGGCTGGCACCCACCCCCCTGTTCAGCCCCCACTCCTCCCACTGGCACTGCCCAGCCCCCACCCCAAGTCCCTTCTTTTCCTACGTGAGCACCTGATTCATGCCCAACACACGAATTATCAAAGCAGCTGGTAAGTCTGGCCTTGCAAAGCCTTCAAATCTAGAAATTTAAAAGAAAAGGGGACTTTGCCTGTGAATATTGGCCTTTCCTTCCTATCACCATAAACACTGGCAGTAGAAAACGAAAAAGAAGAATTAGAGCCCAGCCTGGCTAGTGTGTCTCAGTGGTTGAGCATCGACCTAGGAACCAGGAGGTCATGGTTCGATTCCAGGTCAGGACACATGCCTGGGCTGTGGTCTCCATCCCCAGTAGGGGGCGTGCAGGAGGCAGCTGATCCATGATTCTCTCTCATCATTGATGTTTCTCTGTCCCTCTCAACGTCCCCTCTAAAATCAATGAAAAAGTATTTTTTTTTAAAAAAAGAAAGAAACATAAGAACCCAAAAGTTTCTAGATGTGACTTAATTAAAATTATTTAGCCATTTAGTTAGAGCCTTTGAAAACCCATGTGGATTTCTTTCTTTGTAGTCAAGCCTGTCTATAGCTACCCTGATTATTTTTGGGGGGTCAGGGGGGGAGTCCACTTAATTATATACAAGCAGTTGGAATGCAGGTCTGCCCTGGCTCCCCACTCCCCGACGTCACTTTAAATTCCTCTCAGCTGATGTGGTTTCCCAGCGAAGTATGTTTTCTTTCTTTTATAGCTTCATGTTACGCAAGAATCTCCCTGATTCCTCCGAGCTCTGCCACACGTGACATTCCGTGTCCCCCGTCAGAGATCAGGCCATTTCTCCCAGAACTGGCCTCCAGGCAAAGCCGGGAGATGAAAGGAAGGGTTACGCTGACTTCCAATACTAGGGACTGATTCGGAAATAAATGTCAAGGTTAAAAAGTCCAGATGGCAAGGCGGGCCGTATCCTTACTCCAAACACGGCTTGATTTATGGGAGCGGCTAATGGTATCTGCGTTCAGATCTTGGACGGCTTTGCCTTTCTCCCATCAGAGTTCTAAATTCAACAGATTCTTTTCACTCCCACCAGCCATCCTTCACTGCAAAGAGGCACTCCTCATCAATTGGGGAGTAAGTTTAAAATGCAGAAATTGATCAATGTTAACAACCCTAATCCATGCAAATTACTGTCCGTTGTCATTATTTATCACCTGGCGGATGTGCTCATTCAGGATCTCCTCAAAGGCCTCCGACGGGTCCGGCTCCCAGCGGCGAAGCATCTTGGCTCTCTCTCCCTCTTTCAGAAGGGATCACACTGAATTCGTTTTCACCTTTTTTTTTTTTTTCCCTCCCCCTTTTGCCTGACATGGCAATTATGAGCTTGCTCGGCTTTGTCAGAAAAACCCATCGGAAATGTTTATCTCCTGGGGCAAATCTCAGGGAAAGAGCGTGTTTATCATTTCAAGGGGCTGTAATCCAGAGGTAGCCGGGGCCCACCGGGTGTCTAACAGAGGAGGAGTGTCCACGTGACCGGGCAGCTGCGGTGCCATAATCCCCAGACCGAGCTTCCTGGTTGCCCCAGCCCGGCTTTGTTCTCTGACCTCCGCTGATTAAATGTTACGAGCCGAAATAATACTCATTTAATCTCTGATTTGCATCGGACTTTGGGGACTCACAGAGAATGGGTCTAGAGAGCCAATACCCTTTCTGATTAGGCACCGTCGCCCCCAGTGAGAATCAGTATGTTGTTGTTGTTGTTGTGTATGTATCTTTTATGCATATATATTTTTTATTGACTTCAGAGAGGAAGGGGAGAGAGAGAGGGATAGAAACATCAATCATGAGAGAGAAACATGGATCGGCTGCCTCCTGCACGCCCCCCGCTGGGGATCGAGCCTGCAACCCGGGCATGTGCCCTTCACCAGACTCAAACTTGGGACCCTTCAGTCCACAGACCGATCGATGCTCTATCCCAGGCGTCCTCCAACTACGGCCCGCGGGCCACATGCGGGTGTTTTTGCCGTTTTTTTACTTCAAAATAAGATATGTGCAGTGTGCATAGGAATTTGTTCATAGTTTTTTTTTAAACTATAGTCCGGCCCTCCAACGGTCTGAGGGACAGTGAACTGCCCCCCTGTTTAAAAAGTTTGAGGACCCCTGCGAGTCTATCCACTGAGCCAAACCGGCTAGGGCAGTGGTCGGCAAACTCATTAGTCAACAGAGCCAAATATCAACAGTACAATGATTGAAATTTCTTTGAGAGCCAAATTTTTTAAACTTAAACTTCTTCTAATGCCACTTCTTCAAAATAGACTCTCCCAGGCCGTGGTATTTTGTGGAAGAGCCACACTCAAGGGGCCAAAGAGCCGCATGTGGCTCGTGAGCCGCAGTTTGCCGACCACGGGGCTAGGGCATCATTGTGTTTTGTGAGTGGCTCATGCAGACTCACATCATGTTGGAGTATTAGACCATGAAAGAGGATCTCATTTGAATCAGAGGGATGGTCAGTAGGACCAACTCAGATGCATGTTTCCTTATTGTATTTGCAGGCTAAACATAACCGAGGTAGCTGTTCTGGGCCTCATTCTTCACGTTCTTTCAATGCCCAGTTCCAATGTCATTTCATGACAGAACCTTTGGTCATTCCCAAGGCTAAATGGACTCCTCCATCCACTGTGCTCCCAGCAGTATTTCGGACACACGTTGATTCATTCACTGTTCAACACCATTTTTTTTGTTAAAGTTCCAAGCACACATTAAAGCTTGGACTACAATCAGGTGATCAAAATAAAATGTATGCACTCGAGAGAGAACGTAGTGGACAATTACAGTAAGCCATCACTACGTGATAAGTTTACAATACGATCAGGGCATGGAAGGAAGTCTTCTTGTTTGCTGGGTTAAGGACATGAGCCTCCAGCCTGGCGGGTGTGGCTCAGTGGTTGAGCGTCGACATATGAACCAGGAGGTCATGGTTCGATTCCTGGTCAGGGCACATGCACGGGTTGTGGGCTCGATCCCCAGTGGGGGGTGTGCAGGAGGCAGCCCATCAGTGTTTCTCTCTCAACATTGATGTTTCTAGCTCTCTCTCTCTCCCTTCCTCTCTGAAATCAATTAAAAAAATATTATTTTTTTAAAAGACATGAGTCTCCAGAATCTACAAAGACAGTCGAGTCCCAGTGAGTAGGAATAGCAAGAAGGTAGGAAACACCTTCTCAGCATAAGCAAAGTGGAGAGAAAAGAACATATTTGGAGGAGAAATTAATGTTACAAGCTCCCAATTTCTTCATAAATATGAAGAGAAACTTGGTAGAAAAGTGCTGTAGAATTGGAAGCACAAAATATTTGGTGTGGTCCCTTCTTCAAAGAATGAATAGCTGATTGAATTGGGTATCATCTCTTTCAGGCCCAAATATATTTATTTTCAGAAAGCGAATGTGCTTGGGAAAGGATGGGTGAGAGGGCGACCCCACTCCTTACATCTCGGCTCTCTTTCTCCCATCTACAGGAGAGATGAAAATAGAACAAATTGGTCAGAGGGAAGCAGGCAGTGGTGGGGGGGAGGGTGGTAAGAGATCAAAGGACTTGTATGCATGCATATAAGCATAACCAATGGACACTGACAGTAGGGGAGTGAGGGCATGTGCTAGGGGTTGGGAGTGGCCAGGGAGAGGTCAATGGGGGGAAAAAGGAGATATAGGTAATACTTTAAACAATAAAGAATTTAAATTAAAAGAATAAAAAATAGAACAAATTGGTTTATGTGTAGAATACCAATAATTGATTAAAAAATAGAGTGGACATTTAAGCAGAAGCCAGTTCATAAAAGATTAACTTGAGGATTTACGTGTTATAATAAGGGCAATGGACGCTGGGATTTATTTACAAGCGTGGAATAGATGGAGATCTGAAGCAATAAATGCTTATGGGAATGGAGAAAAGCAGAGAGAGCCAGCAAGTATTAGCATCTAAAATCAACAGAGATGGTGGATTACTGGGGTATGGGAAATCGAGGCAAACAAAAAAGATGGCACAGGTTTCTGTCCTGAGAACCTGGAAGGGGGGTAACCTCGTTGGTTGAGACAGTGAACTCAGCATGAAAGAATCACTTTGGGGGAGAAAATACCGAGTTTGGTTTTGGCGTTGAGTTACTTGGAGGTATACAAGAGATGGATATTTCTGTGGTGGGTTTACCTTCAGAAAGACATCTAGACTGGACATGAGTGTTTGAGAGCCAAAGAGTTGGTAACTGGTAGACAAGATATCCGGGAAGTGTGTATACCCTGGGAGGAGGGAGGGGCTGAGGAAATACAACAGTTATGATTTGAACAGAACTGACCAGAGAGGTAAAAGGAGAATCAAGGGAGTTCATTACCGAAAACAAGGGGGAAAAAAAGCAAGCCCACAAGGAGATGAGGTCAAAAGCCACACATGTCATGGAGTAAGTCAAATTGAGAACCAGGAAACATCCATATAATTTTTAGAAGCAACTAAGTTATCGTTGGACTTGATTGGAGCCTTGTTAGGGGAGTGTCGGGGCCAAACAATAATTGCAGAGAGGGGATGGGGAAAAATGGAATCGGAGAATGGTTTTTCAAAAGACTTGGATGAGGGAGATAAGTATATTTATTACAGATCACGTAGGGTTTGTAGTTTCTTTTAATATGAGAATATTCTCTTCCAACCCCCGCTGCCCCAGTCCACAACGCTAGATTGCATTTTTGTAGGCAGTGAGTTTTTTATTTAGTTTGAGAGTCTCCGTGACTAGGGGCTCTGTACCACACACCAGGAGCTTCCTAAATGCTGTTAAATAAATGAGTGACTGGAGCAGAAGTGATGAGCATTTTTTTCCATCACTATTTTCCGGGGAAACACCAATTATTTGGATGGAGATTATTTTGAGACACTGGAGTACGCATCTATGCGAAGCGAATTAAGCCTTCCCGAGGCCAGGATGCCACGTATTTAATTACACTCTCAGTGGAAGTCAGTGGTATGCGCCTCTCTGCTGGAAAGCCAACTTTCTAAACAATTAAGTGAATTAAAACTTGCGGATGACGGGGTTATCATGCCAGCCCCAGTCCCGCTGCAAGGACAGGCGACTGTCACAGCAATAACCGGAGAGCTAAAATAGATGTCTATGCCGACAGCTACACACTTACTGCCTGGGGCTCAGAAGCAATCATAACTCTAGGTGAACTGCGTCCCTCCAAGCCCCAGCGGAAGCCGGAGGAGCCTTCCAGGTGACCGCTGGTTGACTGGCTTTCTGGGATGTGCAGCTCAGGCTGAAGTGCTGTCAGCTCTCAGCACAAGCATTCTCCACTTTACTAACATGCGCCTCTCAGAGAGAAGGACCTGCGGACGGAATGCAGGGAGCAGCTGCTCTGAGGGGCCCTGATGCTGGAGACGGGGATCTGGACGTGGCCAGTACAGAGGCAGTGACTCAAGCAGGGAGGGTCGGAGAGAGCCATCAAAAAGAGCAGTTCGATCATTGGAAGAGAGGGCTGTCTCTGGAGCCCCCTGGGCAGGGAGAGAAAAAGTCTCAAAGGAACTCCAGAGCAATGGTCTCTGTACTCCAGCAAAGTGCATTCCACGTATAATTCTCCTCCTTTGCATTTTGAAAAAAGGTAAATCAGACCCATCAAATTAGACATCAATCATCTCTTAAGGCGTGTTTTCTTTCTTTCTCCCTCCCTCCCTCCCTCCCTTCTTCCTTTCCTCCCTCCCCCTCTCTCTCTTTTCCTTCCTTTCTCCCTCCCTCCCTTCCTCCCTCCCTCCCTCCCTCCCCCCTCTCTCTTTTTCTTCCTTCCTTCCTTCCTTCCTTCCTTCCTTCCTTCCTTTCTTTCTTCTTTCTTTCTTTCTTTCTTTCTTTCTTTCTTTCTTTCTTTCCTCCCTTCCGCCCCCTCTCCCCCTCTCTCTTTCTCTCTTTCCTTCCTTCCTTCCTTCCCTTCCCCTTCCTTCCTTCCTTCCTTCCTTCCTTCCTTCCTTCCTTCCTTCTTTCTTTCTTTCTTTCTTTCTTTCTTTCTTTCTTTCTTCCTTCCTCTCTCTCTCTCTCTCTCTCTCTCTCTCTCTCTCTCTCTCTCTCTCTTTCTTTCTTTCTTTCAAATATCACCTGAGGATATTTTTCCATTGGTTCTTAGGGAGAGTGGAAGAGAGAGGGAAAGAGAGAGAGAAATATCAGTGTGGGAAACACGTCGATTGGTTGCCTCCTGCACAAGCCCTGACCAGGTTCCGGGCCGGGGAGTAGCCTGCAACCGAGGTACCTGCCCTTGACCAGAATCAAATCCGGGACCCTTTGGTCCACAGGCCGACGCTCTGTCCACGGAACCCAACTGGCTAGGGCTTAAGACATGTTTTCAAACACGGTGTCTTCCCTTTGAAATATTGCCCAGTGTATTCTTTTGGGACTTGGTTGGGAATGCTCAGATAGAAGGTACTGAGCATACCTACGCTACACCCCACATCCCAAGCAATAATTAGGTAGATACTGAAACGTGCATTGTTTCGGATAGTGCCCACGATTAATGTAGAGTTGAGGAATTGAGGCCCATGGGGAATGGGGCTCTGGACCACATACCAGTAGGAGGCAGGGCCAGAATGGGAACCGGTATTTTCTGAATTCCGCGATCTTTCCACGGTGGTTGACGTGGCTGTTGGATACATAGATTACCTGTAGATTCCACGTGCTGATATCTTTCTCAAACTGTTCAGATTCCAAGGTCAGTCACGTCATTCGCTACCCAGTGACAGTGTGAATGTGTTAAAGGCATCGGATACGGAACCCTGCCCACCGACGTCTCTGTGGTTTATTCAGTCGGCATGACGATGGGCCAGAGGCATAGTCTTGGGTTATTATCCTCTGACCTTGACTTTCTTCAGAGTCCAGCGTGTAGAAATGCAAGAGACAATGTGCATGTATGCTCCGCCGGCCTAAGGAGCCACAGCCTCCGTGTGACATTGAAAATACAGTTTTCTGGGTTTCAGAACGCGTGTCGGGCATCTCTTTGTCTTAAGGCAAAACCTCTGACAAATCGGGAGTTCAAGCCAGCTTGGCCCTGTTCCTCTGTAGGGGTGGCTCAAGTACACTATGGAACCAGCGTATGCCGCTTACACACGGTAAAACACACTACCCCCCTACTTTGACATCTCTAAAAAAAAAAAGGGAATTTTTAAGTGGCTCCCCATGTTCATAGGATATTAGATAAGTGAGTCAATTTTCAGGAAGAAAAGAGAGGGAGAGAGTAGATGCTATCAGGATTCTGAGAGATCAAAGAGGAGGAACCTCTTTTTCTCCTTGAAGAGCGTGGGTGGAGGAGCGGGCTTAGGATCTGCTCTGTGATCTGCGGCAACCTGATGTGAGGTTTAAAAGCTTCAAGCGGCTCGACAGCCTCCGCCATGGATGTTCATTTTAAAGCTTTAATTATTGCGGACATAAAACATGTGTACAAAAAAAGAGCCATGACAGGTACAACAGAACTCAGTAAGTTATCGTAAATACATGTACGTGTGGTCAACACCTACATCAGAAATTACTCATGCTCCCCAAAAACTGTTCCAGCCAACTGCCTCCCATGCGCTGCCTCCTTCTTCCCCGGAAAAATCACAACACTCATGACTTTTAAAGCAATTATTTCTTTGTTCTCCTTATCCATAAACTACCTACATATGCATGCCTGAACATGACAGTTGAGTTTTGCCTGGGTTTTTTAAATATGTATTTTTATTGATTTCAGAGAGGAAGGAAGAGGGAGAGAGAGATAGAAACATCGATGATGAGAGAGAATCATGGATGGGCTGCCTCCTGCACGCCCCACACTGGGGATCGAGCCCCAACCCAAGCCTGTGCCCTGATTGGGAATTAAATCGTGACTTCCTGATTCATTGGTCGATGCTCAACCACTGAGCCACACCGGCTGGGCAAGTTTTGCCTGTTTTTGAGTTTTATATAAACTTTGTATTATTTTGTGTCTGGCTTCATTTACCAGCATTATGGTTGGGAGAGTCATCAAGTTTTTGTGGGTAACTGCAGTTCATTAATATTCTTATATATTCCACTATTACAAGATCATAAATTATTTCCCATTCTATTAGGCTACTTCTGGTTTTGGTCTATAAACAAGGATGTGTCTATGAACTTTCTCGTATCTGTCTCTTGGAGCCTTTTTGAATATTCATATCTTCAATGTTAGAAAAAGTGCTGAACAGTTCTTCAAATCGGTCGTGATTAACTTATGGTGTGGGTTGTTATATTGCTTCACATAGCAGTTTTTTTATTTTTTTTTTATTTTGGACATTCTGGTGAATAGTGTTATTACATTATAATTTTTATTTTGTTTCTGATGTAAGTAATAACATTGAGCATCCTTTTATAAATGTACTGATCTTTTAGATAGTCTTTGATAAGGTACCTTCCCAAGTCTCTTGTCCATTTTTAAATTTGGCTGTCTTTTTCTTTTTATTGATTTATGGAAGTTCTTTACGTCTGATAGATCCAAGACATTAGATGGTTTTATTACTTTCCTTTCCAGGTAGAAATTCAATGGTTTTTATTGATTAGTTTGTGTTGAAAACCTGGCAAAACTCACTTATTGACTTTAAACATTTTATTTGTTGATTCTTCTGAATTTGTACTTAAAAATAATGTTATCTGTAATGACAGCTTTATTTACTCTTATCCAATCCTTAGGCCTTTAATTTTCTTGTTGTTGTTTTTTTTTCATTGATTAGTACATATAGTAAGCATATTGCTATTCTCAATCTTAAAATAATAACTTGGAATATTTCATTACTAAATATAATTTTAGATGTAAGTTCTGACAAATACACTCTATGAGAGTAAAAACATTTCTTCCATTCATATCATGCTAATGTTTAAAAAAATATATGAAAGATGTTGACTTTAACAAATTCATTATTTGTTTACAAAAATTCTCCTAGCTTTTAAAAATTTATTCTAATAAAGCAGTAAATAACAATAATTTTGATATTTCAAATGCTGATCTGTGTATTCTTGCAATAATTCCAAGTTGGTCATTGTTTTGCTGATTTTTATTTAATGACTTTTAAATGTATATTAATGAGTGACATTTGACCAAAGTTTTAGACGTTGGTATCAAGGTTATGCTGTCCTCATTAAACAAATTAAAGATTATTCTCTTTGTTTATCCTCTGGAATATTTTGTGTGAGATCTTCAATTTTCCTTAATGTTTTGTGGGATGTGATGGCAAAACTCCATGGGAGTTTTTCTTGAGGCAAGAATTTTAAATCATTGATTCAATTTGTTTCTGAAAGTAATGGTGCTCAACTTTTCTGTTTATTTTTGCGTTCCTTTCACTAAACAGCATTTTTTCTAGGAATTTGTCTAGGTCGTCTAAATTTATTGGCGTACATTTCCTCAAAATATCTTTTTATCTTTGAAAGTCATAGGTTCAGTAATGATGGCCCTGACCTAAGTTATTTCTTCCTTCTCATATATTTCTTTATAAAACTCACCAAAACCCCAGCAATTTTATTATTTTTCCCAATAAATAACTCTCGTCTTATTGATTCTGTTGTGTGTTTATTTTCTATTTCATTAACTTTTGCATTATATTTATTATTTCATTTCTCGTATTTCCTTTGAGTTTAGTTTGTTGCTCTCTCTCCAACCTGAAGTGGATTTTAAGATTGTTACTGCCCAGCCTTCCATTTTGACGAAGGCTATAAATTTTCCTTTACGCGTGGCTTTAGCTGTGTTCCAAAAGTTTTGAGACATCATCCTCTAAATTATAACTCCGTTTCCCATCCTTTATTTTTAAATTCTCTTTTTGATTTTTATCTTGACTTCTGGGTTATGTCTTCCGCCTCCTGGAATATAGTAGGCACTTTTTTTATTTAAAATGTTATGTCTGATAGCTCCAGTATCTCAAACCTTTAAGAGGCTTTGTGTCGTGTTTGAAGTTTCTTCTGGTTTTTCCTTATTGTTTTACAAGCTGGTGATATTTTACTGTGTGCTATAAATTAGGCTTTTCAAACTGTTTGTAGAAATAACGCAAAGCCTGGGATGATGTATCCTCTTCCAGATAGGATTTGCAGTGTTCCTGCCAGGTACTGGGGAGCCTTAGCAATCTGGAATTCTCTTCATCCAACGTGCTGATTGAGATGATTCAAAACTGAGCTGCATTCCCTGGGAGACTCTGTCTACTTGCCCTTCACTCTTCTTCCTAAACTGCAACTCTTCCATGACTCAGCTTAAATGAGGGTTTTCATCTGGGGCCCCTTCCCTGAGCTCTAGGCTCTAATCCCCGTACCTCTATTCCCCCACGATGATCAGAATCCCTGATGATCCCTCATTTGCTCAACTATCCCAAACTGAATAGCAAATCTCCCCCCCCCTCCCCCGCCGTCCCCCTGCCACGCCCGGGAAAAGTGACCCAAATCTTAGACTCATTCCCACCGCATCTCCGTCCTGCCCTGCTCTGCATCCTGGCCTGGCCATTTTTCACTGTCCTGTTAGCAACCTTATCCTTTCAAAGAGAATATATAGCCAGCCTCTCTGGATACCCTCACTCCTCCAAATTGCCTAGTTCATCATTCCTAGAAGCAGAAGTCCAGCCAGGGAGATTTCTCTTCCCTAATCTAAATAAAAGACAGCAGGAGTCTCCTTGCTTGGGAAATGGCAATTGAACCAGGCAACATAATTCCCAGGTTTCCCTTTCTCAGTGTCTTTGCTTTTGTCCTGATGCAATTGGATCTTTACTCAATTATACCATTAGAGCATATTGCTCGGAGCGACTTTCCCCGGTACAAGCATATGGTGTTTCTAGTTCTGCTGTTAATTCCTTCCACTGAACTTGTTTAAAACATGCTCGCTTTCCATTCAGAACCCCCCGGGTTACGCGTGCACTGCATCCTAAAACGCCTGGCTCGCTTCCTCGGGGGAGGAGTTGATGAACTGGTCACTTCGATTTGCATCTCTCTCCCAGGAGCTCTTTGCAGAATTGTCAAGCACCAGCTAGGCGAGCCCTGAGGAAGCTGGGCTAGGAGCACGGCCCGCCTTCCTCATGTGGGGTGTCCCTAGCGAAGCGAAAGCCATGGAGCCGTCACTGGAGAGATCTGACCCTGAAGTTCCAACATTAATTCAGCGATTTTTTTTTCCATGAAGACTCATAAGAAATGGAGCGGGCAGCTACATACTTATCACTGGTGGAATGGATTACCCAGAATTCCACGAGGCTGTCCATCAAAAACGAAGGAAAAAGGAGTCAGTTGAAGAAGGCTGGCATAGCCCTAGCCGGTTTGGCTCAGCGGGTAGAGCGCCGGCCCCCCGACTGAAGGGTCCCAGGTTCCATTCTAGTCAAGGGCATGTACCTTGGTTGCAGGCTCCTCCCCGGCCCTGGTCAGGGTGCCTGCGGGACACAACCTAAGGATGCATCCCTTTAACACAGACACCACTGTTTCTCTTCTCTCTGTCTCTCCCCCTCCCTATTATGGCTTCTCCTTTCCTTGTCAGATACGTGATCTGAAACGGTGCCGGGGTCAGAGTCCTTCCACGGACAGGATATTGGGTCTGGATGTGGACACATTGTACAACCTGATACCCCGTTCCCTTCCCCACAGCCATTGCTCTGAGGGGTGGGTAGGTGACCTGGTCCTGGGCGATGAACCCAGACCTTGTGCAGGATTATGTGATAGCTACTAATTAGAAAAGGCTTTCCCTTGGCGATGAAAAATCTAGGGAGATGTGAGCCTCCAGTGTCTGGCAGAATGAGCCCATCAGAGGCAATGAGGCTCGCAGAGAACAGCGAAGACGAAGACAAGGGAAACTTCTGATGCTGTGTGAGCTCCCTGCCTCCAACACCAGGGGACCCCGGGAACCCCTCGCCCTCCCAGCTGCGGGGCGAATGGTCCATTCAGTTCCTCCAGTTGGGTCTCAGCTACTTGGAGTTGGATTCCTTGAATTTGTGACTCAATTTATAGGGTTTTCAGTTAAATTTGAATTTCACACAAAACCAAATACTGTTTTCTTTTGTTCCCATGCACTCTAGTTAAGTTCGAATTAATGTCCAGTTAAATGTGAATTCAGATAAACAGAAAAAAATATTTTAGTACTAGAGGCTCAGTGCATGAAATCCGTGCACTGGTAGGATCCCTAGGCCTGGCTGGAGATCAGGGCCAATCAGGTTCCCTGCCTTCCCACCTCCCCATCTCCTCCTTCCCTCGCTCCCTCAGAGCCCCACCTCAGCTACTGGTCACCTGCCATGTTCCACGCAGGCCCCCTGGTAGTCAGTGCACGTCATAGCAAGCAATTGAACGTCCGTTCTCCCAGTCAAACTCCCAAGAGGATAATTTGCATATTAGCCTTTTATATATATAGACTAGAGGCCGGGATCAGGCCTAAACGGGCAGTTGGACATCCCTCTCACAATCCAGGACTGCTGGCTCTCAACTGCTTGCCTGCCTGCCTTCCTGATTGCCCCTAACTGCTTCTGCCTGCCAGCCTGATCACCCCCTAACCACTCCCCTGCCAGCTTGATTGATGCCTAACTGCTCCCCTGCAAGCCTGTTTGCCCCTAACTGCCTCCCCTGCAGGCCTGGTCACCCCTAACTGCCCTCCCCTGCAGGCCTAGTCCCCCCGAACTGCTCTCCCCTGCAGGCCTGGTCCCCCCCCAACTGCTCTCCCCTGCAGGCCTGGGTCCCTCCCAACTGCCCTTCCCTGCAAGCTTGGTCGCCCCCAACTTCCCTCCTCTGCTGGCTTGGTCACCCCTAACTGCCCTCCCCTGCAGGCTTGATCACCCCCAACTGCCCTCCCCTGCGGGCTTGATCCCTCCCAACTGCCCTCCCCTGCTGGCCATCTTGTCACGGCCATCTTGTGTGTTGGAGTGATGGTCAATCTGCATATTACTCTTTTATTAGATAGGATTATATATATAGATAAGTATGTCCCATATGTAGCACGAGACTTCCTTATAACAAAAATTGTTTGTTTATCTAAAATTCAAATTTCACTTGACATCCTCTATTTGTAACGGCTAAAACTAACGACCTTGAGTAAAAAGCATCTGGACCCATATCTGGGCTATATTCTACTTGGGCATTTTGAACCTTCATGGACAAAATTCTCCCATTAATAGTGTGTTCAAAAAATAATAATGTGCTCATTTTATTCACTCATTTATTCTTATAGTGACTCATTCATTTTTACTTAAACTCAATTGAACAATTTTACTTTTATTAAATTTCTGCTGTGTGCAAGACACCGTGCAGAAAGGGGCGAGAATAGATGAGCAAGCCTTGCTACTAAGGACTGTAAAATCTAAATAAGGGAGAAAAGCGAAATGTGTTGCTGTGGTTTGTGGAAAATATAAACCAGGAGAATGCAACCTCCTGTGTATTTAGTACTCTAATTTACAGACTATTTTCAAATGACTGCTCTTATTGAGTGAAGCCAAGGTTGTGAGATACAAGTATTGTATTTATTCCCATTTTTTAAAAATAATCAATTAGAGTTTAAAGACATTTCGTGAATGTTCTAGCTCTCGCTCTCCCAGGTGACATGGAACAGAGCCAAATTTTAATTCCAGTTTTTTTTTTTTTTCTCCAAAGGTTTCCACTGGAGTTTTCCATTTCCATTCTATTACTCTGACATGAATTATTAAGTAAAATGTTGGAATATATGGCATAGAGTAGAGATCCAGGGTTAGGTAAGAGAATGTCAGATGGATATACATTCATTTGGATGGCCAATAAATGCTTCAGACTTCCCACAATCAAAGCCAGATTGCTGATTGACTTTCCTCTCCCCTCCCATGCTCTTAGCAGTTAGTAATGCCATCAATCCACATGATTGAGGCCACAATCCTCAATCCCTCTCCTTCTCACACTCCACCTTCAATCCGACACAAGCTCTATTTGGTGCAATACTTAAAATGTACCCAGAATTCTATTGCATTTCACCAGCTACTCTTACTGCCCTTGGTACAAGGCATCGTTAGCATCACCTGGATGTGGACCAATGTCTCCTAACTGGACCATCGTGTTTGAGCCTCACTCCCCTTCAGTCTACTATCGAAAGAGTGCCCTAGTGGCCCATTTGTCTTTCTGCACAGAAAACGGCCATCTCTTCTTGGCACAGTCCACGTCCTTACAATGTCCCACAATGCTCTGCAGGACCTTGCCTCCCGTTATCTCTCATCCCTTTCTGATCCCTACACTCTAGCTCCCCTGGTCTTCTTGCTATACACTGAGTGGCCAGATTATTATGACCTCTGAATGCATAATAATCTGGCCATTCAGTGTGTGTGTGTGTGTGTGTGTGTGTGTGTGTGTGTGTGTGTGTGTGTATGTGTGTGTGTGTATATATATTAGAGGCCCAGTGCATAAATTCGTGCATGGGAGAGGGGACATGGGCGGTTGTACGGCCTGCCTGCTGGTCGAACGCCTGGTGGAGGGGACAATTTGCATATTAGCCTTTTATTATATAGGATATACATGGAGTGGCCAGATTATTATGCGTTCAGAGATCATCATCATCTGGCCACTCAGTGTAGAATGGACATTACAGGTCATTGATGACTTCGAAGTTTGCACTTTAGGATCCTGGACAAATAATTGCCGCCCTGATTTGAAAGAGCTCTTTGGCCAAGTTCAATGTGTTTCTTTACTTGTTGTACTTGTAGGGAAAGGGCAAGAGCAACAGGAGACAACAGGTGGAGGATGAATTCTTAGTCACCGGCAACTGCCCACACTCTTGGGGTCACTCCAGATCTGCTTGGGAGGGTGGCCATTTCTGCTCTTTCTCTCCATGGCACGATAGGACCACAGACTTCCTGTAGTGTTTTTGTTAAGAAAAAAACTCTTTCCCTGTTGTCCTTACCCACCCCCCCACCCCCATCACCATGCGAGCAGGAAAGATGTGTCTAGTACAAAGTGAAGCCAAGGTCACGGGGAGTTTCTGGCGTGGCTGGGAATTCTCACACCGCTCACAGTCGTGTGCCCGGGAACAGGTCACTGTTACGGTTTGTCAGCCGTGCTCAGTGGTGGAAGCTCACACGCCATCTGTTCTCAGATGCCTGGTTTTGCCCAGAGCTATTTGTTCCTCTTCTTCTTCTTCTTTTTCTTTTCTTTCTCCCACCAATTTTCACAAATACCAAGCAGGAAAAGCTTCACAAATTTTGCTCACATCGGAGTGATTGAGTGTTAAATGAAGTAAGCTTGGGGAGGCCGGCTCACTGAGGAATGCCGGGCAGAGAAAGAAATAGCAGTTGCCCTGTAAGCAGGTGCGATGCAGTTTTCTTGTGGGTCCCTGGACAGACGCATCTGAAAAGGCAGAAGGAGGTCTGTTCGATGCTTCTCTGCCTCTGTATCTATCTTTGTTCATCAGGTTATAATGTTCTTTATTATTCATACATGAGTGAGATCATGTGGTATTTTTCTTTCACCGACTGGCTTATTACACTTAATTACAGCGGGAAGGCTGCGGGGGGGGGGGGAGGAGGTAAGAGATCAACCAAAGGACTTGTATACATGCATATAAGCATAACCAATGGACACAAGATACTGAGGGGGCGGTGAGGGCATGTATGGGAGTGGGGTGGGGGGGCAATGAGGGGGTATGGACACATATGTAATACCTTAATCAATAAAAAAAAAATTTGAAAAGAAAAAAAGGTGAAAGGAGGTGAGATGCCTGACTCCCTCTTTGATATTTAACTCCTTTTACCAGCCACTAAGGCTAAAGGAAGGCGGGACGTGAGTGTGGGCAGAGCGTTACAATGGCTGGCCATTACTCGGCATGCTGGTTTCTCCACCAGGGATTTTCTCCGTAAGACCACAGCTAAGACAGTTATTCAGCTGGTTCAGCTGAATCGTCCTTTTAAAGATGGAATTCACCTTTTAAGAATTAGAGTCCAGCCCGGCCGGCGTGGCTCCGTGGTTGAGCATCAACCTAGGAACCAGGAGGTCACAGGTTCGATTCCCGGTCAGGGCACATGCCCAGGGTTGTGGGCTCAATCCCCAGTGGGGGGCATGCAGGAGGTAGCCAATCCATGATTCCTTCTCATCATTGATGTTTCTATCTCTTTCCCTCTCCCTCTCCCTTCCTTCTCTGAAATCAATGAAAGTATATTTTTAAAAAATTAGAGCCCATCGCTGCCCTTATCATATCCTGATGAACTCTCTCCAGAGGGGAAGTTGGGGTCCCAGCAGTTTTGGGCCAGGCAAGCGCAGTAGTTACTGAGAGGGAATAACTGAGTGAGGCAGCCAGAGATACCCGTGTGAGGTCGGCCCATTTCCTAACGGAGGCCACTCTGATTTAATCAACCACCACACACCTTGATTTCCACAGTTTTGAAATAAGAAAAACAGTATAAAGTTTTGTTTTTTTGTTTGTTTTTTTTTACTGAATGGGGGAAATCTCCACTTCACCCAATCTGGTACCCCGTTAATATAAAATAAATTAAACCTACTATTAACTTAAACATTAGAGAACATACATACTTGGATACAGTTGAATTAAAAGACCATTTAATGATTCACAAAGCTTCAGGTAAATTGTCCTATGCCTGTGGTCGGCAAACCTCGGCTCACGAGCCACATGTGGCTCTTTGGCCCCTTGAGTGTGGCTCTTCCACAAAATACCACGGCCTGGGCGAGTCTATTTTGAAGAAGTGGCATTAGAAGAAGTTTAAGTTTACAAAATTTGGCTCTCAAAAGACATTTCAATCATTGTACTGTTGATAGTTGGCTCTGTTGACTAATGAGTTTGCCGACCACTGTCCTATGCCGATGAAAGTTTAGCAGCCGACTACGGATTGAAAGCCTACAGACATTTGCAGACACTCGGGCCTCCTGTTGAACCAGACACAGTAAACAAATAATTAACTGAAGCCAGTTGAGGTGGTCTGTGCCAAGGTCAGCGATTATAGACACGCACAAAATCCAAAATATACAGGTAAGTCATCTGGGGTTAGGGATATCCTGTTAGACACTTTATCGCATTTTAACTGCTTGCTCCGTTTAGCTTGGGGAGCGATCCAAGCATCACATAATCCATCCTAGGCAGCTTGGAATAAAATTTAGATGAAGGCACACATTTGAATGGAGGTAGAGTTTGTAATACTCATCAATCATTTTTTTCTCTATATTCTTTCTTTTTTTAAAAAAATATATGTTTTTATTGATTTTTTACAGAAAGGAAGGGAGAGGGATAGAGAGCTAGAAACATCGATGAGAGAGAAACATCAATCAGCTGCCTCCTGCACACCCCCCACTGGGGATGTGCCTATAACCAAGGTACATGCCCTTGACCGGAATCGAACCTGGGACCCTTCAGTCCGCAGGCCGATGCTCTATCCACTGAGCCAAACCGGTTAGGGCCTCTATATTCTTTCCTGTAGTGAGTCTTGATTTAGGCCTTCCACACATAATGGATAGTGTTGCTCACCGGGGAAGGGAACAATAAATAACATTCAAAATGTGGCGTTTATGAGTCAGTGACAACAAGGAGGGGCCACGTGAGAAAAGGCCATGTCCCTGAAGAAGGACTGCAAACACCTAGGCCAGTGGTCGGCAAACTCATGAGTCCACAGAGCCAAATATCAACAGTACAACGACTGAAATTTCTTTGGAGAGCCACATTTTTTAAACATAAACTTCTTCTAACGCCACTTCTTCAACATAGACTCGCCCAGGCCGTGGTATTCTGTGGAAGAGCCACACTCAAGGGGCCAAAGAGCCGCAGGTGGCTCGCGAGCCGCGGTTTGCCGACCCCGGACCTAGACGTTCCTCTCTCGGCGACGCGAAGCTCCCCCAGGTGCGGCCTCCACAGTAACCGCGTGTGCGTATCCCTCTGGAGGCCCCAGTGCTCAGACAGGGAACCGGCCGAAGACGTTCAAACTCCGGTGTTGACGGGGGCTCTGTCCACGCTGGCTGTGCTTCTGGAAGTTCAAGGCTGCATCCTGGGAGGTCAGAAATTCAGGAGTGAGGCCACGCCATCGCTACATCCAGGAATCTCACGTGGAGCTTGTGTCTGCTCCTTGCTTGCCGGGCAAACTTGGGCAACAAGTGTATAACCTGTTCCGGGCCTCACTCCCTCCTCTGTAACGATGGGTAGTCTCTTGTGAACCATCCGGAGGGGCTTTTGATAACAGGAAACATGCGTATTTGACAGGTAAATATAAAGTCCTCATTGGTCTGTCAACTGAGTGGGGCACTCCATGATAATAATTATTGATATAAAGTTTGCCGAAACCGGTGTGGCTCAGTGGATAGAGCGTCGGCCTGCGGACTGAAAGGTCCCAGGTTCGATTCCGGTCAAGGGCATGTACCTTGGTTGCGGGCACATCCCCGGCAGGGAGTGTGCAGGAGGCAGCTGGTCCATGTTTCTCTCTCATCGATGTTTCTAGCTCTCTATCCCTCTCCCTTCCTCTCTGTAAAAAAATCAATAAAAATATATTTAAAAAAAAAAAAGTTTGAGCGCAATGGTACGAAGTTTTTAAAAAGAGGCCTTATCTTTTGAAGATGTATGTTCACACATATGGCAGCTCAGTATCACATTATCTCTCATTTTATATACTGAAATGTATCAATCGAAAAACATACGCCAGGCCATTGTGGCTTGAGCATTGACCTATGAACCAGGAGGTCACAGTTCAGTTCCCGGTCAGGGCACATGCCCGGGTTGCAGGCTCCATCCCTAGTAGGGGGCATGCAGGAGGCAGCCGATGGCTGATGCTTCTCTCTCAACGGTGTTTCTCTCTCTCTACCCCTGTCCCTTCCACTCTCTCAAAATCAATAAAAACATATTTAAAATATATCCCCTTTTGTTATTGAAATACTCCATAACAAAAAGGTTTAAAAACGCAAGCTATTTGAAGAATGGCATGAGAAGGAATGGCTTTTCCCAAAACCCAAATGCTTTTTCCCAATCATTTTTTCCCGGCTCTAGGCCTTCCTTCGGGGATACCCTGGGTCTATCCACAGGCACCAAAAGGACAAGCCATGGATCGCAGCGCCCAGCCTCCTCACACTAAAAAGGGAAACCATTGTCGGGTGCCAGAATCCGGGGAGGCCCTGCAGCTTCCCCACCCCAGGTCCCCCCTTGGATGGCGCCTACTACACCGTGGATTTATGTTCCACCAGAAAGTCGCCCGGCGGAGAACAAGTGGAGGATGGAGCACCATATCGGACTTCCATATGGCCACTAACCTCCGAGGTTGGTCACAGCTATCAATGCAGAAATCCGAGAACAGAATGAGCCTTAGGATAGAACGGCTTCTCACTCAAGCATGCTATATAATTGGCTGGAGTGAGAAACGAAAAAATGTCTCCGGAACCAGATGGATCTGAAATGTTCCATTATTCATAAACACTCTTTTTTTTTTTTTTCCTTTTTTTTTTTTTTTGCATTTGTACTTGTTCCCATTCCCAAATACGCCGCCACAGAGATTTGCTGAAGAAGGTGTGAAAAGGGACACGCGTCTTTGCTTGCTTTTCTGGAAGGTGTCTCGTCTGCAGCCACGGCGCACAGGGACGGAGTGAAAGTGAGGGCTGGGCAGGGTGTTTTGGGACGTTGTGAGGTAATCCGTGTTACATGTGAGTGTGTGTCTGGCGGGGTCTGGGTGGGGGTCAGGGGTGGTTCCTTGTGAACATGGCCGCAAGTGATCGTGGGCTTTCTTTTTTTTTCTTTTAATATATTTTTATTGATGTCTGAGAGGATGGGAGAGGGAGAGAGAGAGAGAGAAACATCAATGATGAGAGAGACACATGGATTGGTTGCCTCCTGCATGCGTCCGCACCAGGGCCAGGGAGGGGCCTGCAACCGAGGCTTGTGCCCTTGACCGGAATGGAACCTGGGACCCTTCAGTCCTCAGGCCGACATGCTATCCACCGAGCCAAAGTGGCCGGGGATGATCATGGGCTTTCTGAGCGTGGAGCTGTTGTAGCTCATGCCCTCCAAACTCCAAGCTGCTAGTCCTTCCTTTGTAATCACTCAAAGGGCAGTCATTGATGTCCTTCTGGCACCACGTGGCTCCCTCTGGGAGGAAAGGGCTCAGTCTCCTCCTACCTCCACGCTCCCCCACCTCCACTCCGTCCTCCAGTTGGAGAGAGAACTCAGCAGAGCTCCACATAGAGGCAGAGACATTTTTTCAGATAAATAATGCAACAAAGGAGAAACTCGTCGGTGACACGTGTGCCCAAGGAGGGGTATAAAACCCTCTCACGCAAGCAGCTTTGCGGTTTGATCATTTAAAGACCAGAAGAAGCACAGGCAGAGCTGAGAGTTATCTGTGGAAGAGAGAAAGGCAGGGTTGGCTCAGTGGATAGAGCGTCGCCTTGTGAACCCAAGGTCAAGAGGAGGCGTCCTCAAACTACGGCCCGCGGGCCACATGCGGGTGTTTTTGCCGTTTTGTTTTTTTACTTCAAAATAAGATACGTGCAGTGTGCATAGGAATTTGTTCAGAGTTTTTTTTTTAAACTATAGTCCGGCCCTCCAACGGTCTGAGGGACAGTGAACTGTTTAAAAAGTTTGAGGACCCCTGGTCAAGAGCATGTACCTCGGTTGCAGGCTCCTCCCTGGCCCCAGCCCTGGTCGGGGCGTGTGCAGGAGGCAACCAATCGATGTCTCTCTCACATCGATGTTTCTCTCTGTCTCTCCCTCTCTCTCCCACTCTCCCTAAAAACATCAATGGGAAAATATCCTCGGGTGAGGATGAACAACAACAACAACAACACCCCAAAAAGACAGCCCTCCACTCTGTGACATGGGAATGAGGGTGCAAGATTGTGCAACCATCACAAGACACCAAAACCTCCTATTTCACCCGCCGGGTGCACGGTCCTTAGCACCGATGCATCTGCTCTCAGAAGGTATCAGTGGAATTATTGTTCAGGGGGCAGTTTGTGTGGTGTGATTTATATTGAGAACTACGTAGCCAACGGAGCTGAGGTTGGTAATAGGCAAGTAATAGAAATGATTAATCCTATCCATGTGTTCACTCCGAAATCTTCCCCGTCCCAACTTCAGTCATTCCATCAAAATCGCCAGTGTGTATAAAACAGGCCGAAATCCACACCTGAGACCTTCAATTTCCATGCAGTGGAATGTAACCACCGTGATGATAAAATTCAATGTGTGTTGCCCTAGCCCAGTGGTCGGCAAACTCATCAGTCCACAGAGCCAAATATCATCAGTACAACGATTGAAATTTCTTTTGAGAGCCACATTTTTTAAACTTAAACTTCTTCTAACGCCACCTCTTCAAAACAGACTCGCCCAGGCCGTGGTATGTTGTGGAAGAGCCACACTCAAGGGGCCAAAGAGCCGCATGTGGCTGGCGAGCCACAGTTTGCCGACCACTGCCCTCACCTAGCCGGTTTGGCTCAGTGGATAGAGCGTCGGCCTGTGGACTGAAGGGTCCCAGGTATGATTCCGGCCAAGGGCACATGCCCAGATGGTGGGCTCGATCCCCAGCAGGGGGTGTGCAGGAGGCAGCCTTGATGTTTCTCTCTCTCTCTCCCCCTCCCTTCCTCTCTGAAGTCAATAAAAATATGTTTTAAAAAAATAGTTTAAAAAGTTCAGTGTGTATTTTGCTGGGTTGCTAATGATTTTGTTATAGCTACCGAGAATATTTATATGTCTGGGTCTCAGTTTGGGAGAAGAAGGTGCCATGTTAGATGACTCAAATAGAACATAATCTATGAGTGATTTAGCTGTAACAAGGATATGTTTAATTTTTTTACGGAAAATTCGTTTTCTCGTTGTATTAGTTCAAGAGCAAAGGGAGTTTGATGTGTATCCCTGACACCAGCAGTCCTTCCCTCCCAGCCTGCTAGGCCAGGTGGTCCCTCTCCCCTCAGCACTTCTTTGAAGCATTTCTCCAGGGACAACTGCCACTCATCTATATTCTCAGGTATTTGCTTTCCCGGACATGAATTATCTCTGCCAGGCAGTATACCTAGGAGTAAAATTGCTCCTTCCTATGTTAATTCTATGTTCACCATCTTGAGGAACTGTCAAACTCTTTTCCATAATGCCTGAACCATTGTACATAAAGAATACCATTTTGGCCCGGCCAGCGTGGCTCAGTGGTTGCGCGTCGACCTATGAACCTGGAGGTCACGGTTCAAATCCCGGTCAGGACGTATGCCCGGGTTGCAGGCTCCATCTCCAATGTGGGCCGTGCAGGAGGCAGCCGATCCATGATTCTCTCTCATCATTGATGCTTCTCTCTCTCTCTCCCTCTCCCTTCCTCTCTGAAATCAATAAAAGCCTATTTCTTTTAAAAAGTGTGCTCTTGCTTCCTAATAATCCTGATGGCTTTGTGTCAGCTCCTGTCTTGCTGCATGCAGCGGTTCCTGTCCAGCCTAGCCTTCCGCAACCTTACACAACCCCATCAGCACTGACATGGTAAGTATCCTTTGAAGCTCCGCCGACCACCGCCACCGGAGAATGGACACATGTGCTGCATGGATCAGCATTTCCTCCTGACTGCTTAACACAAACTTCCCCGAGAGGTTGATAAGCAAACACACATCAGCAAGAGAATGGCAGTCCCATTCCCCAGAGACACCAGGCGGAAGTCATACTTCCCAAGGCAGGAAAAGAAAGGCAGGACATGGGTGATTCGGGGAAAGGCACAGCGTTCCGGGCCAGACAGGAAGCGCTGACATATGGCAACCGAATCAAACGGGTCCGCCGGGTTTCTGTTCAATTGTTTGAATCAGAGTCCGCAATCTCTAAGCAATGCGGTGCTTGGGCCATCGTTTGAGTGAAATCAAAAGCCAGGATTGATGGTGACGTGGGTGAATGGAAGAGCATTGCAGTCAGATGAACAGGAATGAGAAAGTTGGCTTTGATTTTAGTTTGGGGCCCTATATCAAGATAGATAGTCTAAGGCTTCTAACTTGGGTTTCTTTAAAACATTCATGT
This sequence comes from Eptesicus fuscus, assembly GCF_027574615.1. Taxonomy (NCBI): domain Eukaryota; kingdom Metazoa; phylum Chordata; class Mammalia; order Chiroptera; family Vespertilionidae; genus Eptesicus; species Eptesicus fuscus. Next base: position 7,211,705 of record NC_072497.1, on the reverse strand, counting down.
TCATGGCTCCATGAAGATTTTGAATCTTCACAGATCACACACTCATTTGGAGTAGAACGGAGATGCATTCCAATTAAGAGCGAGAGAAATTATACCTGCAGGAACGAAAAAGTGGGTATAAATACATGTAGGGGACTTTAAATCACGATGTAGACAATCATAGTAACCAGCCCTCTGAAGAGGGTCACACAGCCCTGGGTTTGGTATTTCTCATTCTGGTGCAAAGGAAATCACTTGATGGAGAAAGCCTGTGAGTGGAGAGAGGCAGGAAAGAGGGGGGAGGATCCAGGAACCCTAAGGCATGCCACTTTCAGCCCGCTTTTCTCCTTCAGTTTCTGGTCACCACTCAGTAGCCTCCTCCCTCTCCCCCCATCTGAAGCTCTCTGCTAAATCTCTGTTCCCTGGAACAAAGAGAAGTCCCCACACTGCCTACTCCTGTCCCAACAGATAGTCCATTGCACTTATCTGATATGAAGGGTGCACTTGAGCCCGGCCAGTGTTGCTCAGTGGTTGAGCATCAACCTATGAACCAGGAGGTCATGGTGTGATTCCCAATCAGGGCACATGCCCGGGTTGCAAGCTCGATCCCCAGTAGGGGGCGTGCAGGAGGCAGCTGATCCATGATTCTCTCTCATCATTGGTGTTTTCTGTTTCTCTTTCCCTTTCCCTTCCTCTTTGATATATATATATATATAAAAATATATATATATATATTTTTAAAAGGTACACGTGAGATCTTGGACATGCCCTATTCATATTTCCACAACTCTGAAAGGGGAAAGAAAGGAGCCGGCAAGGACAAAGGAGGACCTGAGTTAGGATATGTGGAAATATGGAGGTTGTGGGGAGATGGAAAACACACCTGATACTCTGCATTCTTCTGTAAAACGCAATCACAGCCATCGAGAAGCTCGGAGTGCTGCCCTGAGGAGAATTTTCCCCTCTCCCTGGCGTTTTTATTCCTCTTTGAGATTTATTTCACTCCCAGTGATTTCTTGGGTGAGTCAAATAACATTTCACTCAAGAGTGAAAAGGGGTCAGTTTGGGTCCTTGTCAGGGTGGCTTGGATCTTTCTTGCTGACCGGGAATTAGTGTACCTGTATCTAGCAGCCATGAAATACGTTTTCCGCTACAGTGGTATTGCTGGCAGTGCATAAAACAAATGCACTGGGTCAGAAAGAGCCCGGCTCCCCCCTGTCAATGGAATCTTCTGGATCTGTGTTACTTTGGAGAGCACTTCCAAAATCTCCCCCAAAGATTTCACTCTCATTTTATTTTCCGTCTGCCGAAGCAATTCACCAACTCAGTTCCTCCTCATCACAGCCTCGGGGGGCAGGTTCTGTAGGATGAGCCCCAAGGCACAGACGAGGACACTGAAACTCGGAAGTTGAACGTCCTGTCCCAGGTCTCAAGCGAGCCATTGGCTGGCTCTTCAGCAGCTAGCTATATGAAGACCCCACCAGACAGAGGCGCCCAAAACCTGCTCTCTAGGTCCTTTTTTTGGAAGTGCTCTCCAAAGTAACACAGATTCAGGAGATTCCATTGACAGGGGGAGCCGGGCTCTTTCTGACCCAGTGCATTTGTTTTATGCACTGCCAGCAATACCACTGTAGCGGAAAACGTATTTCACGGCTGCTAGATACAGGTACACTAATTCCCGGTCAGCAAGGTCCTTTCTGATGTTCCTCTACTTGATACAGAACCTTACTGGGTAAAGTTACAAAATATATATATATATTCTAGAGGAGATATTTTGGAATACACCATTCCTCTATTTTTAGAGAATGCGGACAGACAAACGCAACAGGACAATATTACAGGACTTGTGACAGGTCTGCCAATCAAGAAGTGTCTTTGTAGTTGGGAGACGATCAGTCGCCCCGGATGCTTGTTTCTCTTGAGTATAACTCATCTGAACAGTGTCCATCCTCCCACTTGGCCGTGGAAATTAAATGCCGTGCGATTCGCCATCTCAGCCTTGGACAAGAGAGTCATGAGGGAGACGGTCTGTGATGTGTCCCTCGTCTCCCTTGGTCTTGTCCCTGCTCCCCCACTAAACCCCCTCTGGACTATGGGGCTTCACAAGGAATCTGATATGCTCAGGGCTCGCCGCACCAGTAATGATGTTGGCAAGGGATTGAACCCTAAACTTCCCGGCCTCCGGGTCGGATGCTTAATCCCCGATTATAATGAAGGTGCCCTAGAGAAGGGGACCATCCAGAAGAGGAGTCCATCATCCAGCATAGGGTTGGGAGGGGGTGGAGAGGAGCTGAGGAAGAGGAGGCAGCAGTGATGACTGAAAAGGGATTGGAGGAAAGCCAGGACAGTGGGATGGCTCCCAGCCCAGGCTAGGAGCTTCAAGAAAAAGGGGGAGTTCGCCCTAGCCGGTTTGGCTCAGTGGATAGAGCGTCGTCGGCACTTGGACCAAAGAGTCCCAGGTTCGATTCTGGTCAAGGGCATGTACCTCGGATACAGGCTCCTCCCAGGCCCAGGCCTTGGTCAGGGCGCATGCAGGAGGCAACCAATCAATGTGTTTCTCTCACATCGATGTTTCTCTCTGTCTTTCCCTCTCTCTTCTGCTCTCTCTAAAAATCGATGGAAAAATATCCTCGGGTGAGGATTTAAAAAAAAAAAAAAGAAGGGAAAGTTCAACAACACTAACTACTCTAATACCTGAGTAAGATGGTAGAGGAGACTGTTGAGTTTGGAAATTGGGATATAATTGATAATTTAAGGGGTATGGTCAGGGTAAAGAAAATTAAAAACAACAACAACAAAGAAACGAACTTGTATTCAGTAGAAATTTAGAGAAATGGAAATTTTAAAGTAGGGATGGTAACAGCTGACTGGTTATTTTTTGGACGGATTCTTGGTGAATGGAAGGAGGATAAATGGGAGGTAAGCAAGGTTGGTTGGTTGTTAACATGGTACAATAGGCACAGTTTTAGCCTGTGGGAATGTAGTTAGTAGCCGAGAGATGAAAATGAGTTTGCCAGGAGATAGAGGAAGGGCTGGAAGAGGCGGAAATAACTTATATCACATTGAATTAATTCTTAGTTAATATCACAGACAGTGCTTTTCTATAATGGTCCCACTAAATACAGAATTATTCACTTCCAAATATTTATAGAACACACACATGTACAAACACATACACGCATATCTTTACATAAACCACAGTGTGCAATGTTATAAACCTCAATGTATAAAACCTGAAAATATTACATCAGTAATTTAGAAAGGTGATTATTCGATGATACTAAATCTACACTAATAAAAGAGAAAGATGCAAATTGACCGTACCTTCACGACACCCACCAGCCAATCAGGAGTGAGTATGCAAATTAACCAAACAAAGATGGCGGGGTGATTCTCATACGCAGGCGCTGAGCAGCTGGGGGCGGGGTGGGACGCTTGCGTTGTCGCCAGGCATTCAACACTGCCCCAGCCGCTCAGGGCCTCTGGGCAGCATGGGAAGGTGGAGCCGGAACGGAAAGGCGGTGCCGGCAGCCAGGGAAACAAGGCCCATTCTTGCACGAATCTTCATGCATCAGGCTTCTAGTATGATAATAAAAATAATATGTTTTAGGATATCTTGAAATGTTTACCCAGTCCTCCACATAATTAAATACCATGTCTTTTTGGACATTTTTATTCTTTTCCACTTTCCAGCTACAACTATCATAAAAGATACTGGTTCTATAGTTATTTTGAGTCATACAAATAAAAAGAGATTTAAGAATACATAGCTTTGTTTCAATATGACACATTAAGATGAGAAATGAGATCTGTATGGTGCTTATTATTTTTACACATTATCAGCATCAGTGTATCGCTCCAGAATGTTTCCTATCCTCCCCGTATTAGTCATAATCATTACTTTCCTTTTTGTGTTAATTTTCTTCTTTCAGAAAGCTTTTATAAGTGGAAAACTCCCTTAGACTTTAAACAGAATTATTTCATTGTGCCCCCATCCTGGAAGCATAATTTAATTGGAAACAGAATTTTACGTTGGTCATTATTTCCCTCTCGTACTTTGATGTTATCATTTCATCATCTTACGTCCTCTATTACTTTTTTGAAAAATGTAGGGTCAACTAAACGTTGTTAGATAATTTGACAATTGTCAATGTGCATTTATAGGTAATTTGATGATTCTCAATGGCTATTTTAAGATTTTCTCTTTCCTTAGTGCCCTGAAGTTTTACTACCAGTACATGTCCAGTGTGACATTATTTCTAATTTCTTATTTTTCACTTGCATGCCTCTCAAATCTGAGGAGCAAGTCCTTTGTAAAATGGCAAAGCATTCATTACCTTTTCAAAATATCCTTTCCCCCATTCTCCTGGTGGTTCTCCCATCACATGATCTGCTCTTCATAATCACATCTCTTTATTTTCATGCTGGATGCTTGATATGTGTCTTCCAGTAAAGCCACTAATGTATTTTTACATTCGTCTAATTCGTTATTTAACTGTATTAACTACTATTGAAATTTTTATTTTAAAGACTACATTCTATAATAACAATTCCATTTTATTCTTTTTCACATTTTGTCCATTGGCATTGTTTTTTTTTTTTTTGGTGGGCGTTTTATTCTTCACTTACTTATGCTTTAAACCTTTATATTTCTGGGAGTTCTAAAATTTGTTTGTTGTTTCCGGACTCTTGATATTGATAAAGTATTTTTTTCTCTATTTTGTGATCTTTTTAAATTGTGGACTCAACTTGAACAAAGATTACTTTTACCGCTGTGGAATTCCCAAGCAAAGGCAACTCTAAGTTTTAGTTTTTACACAAAAAAGAAGATGGGGACATCAGAGTAGGTTGTTTGCCTAAAAGCAAAAGCTGATGTCGCATTCACAGATCTACACAGAGGCCCGATGGAACCGCTCTGCTCCGTCCTTCTACCTGATATTAGAATAATCACATACATGTTGAAATCACACTGTGTTACAACCCTGCTTGATAGGCTTTAGGTAGGACAAAGCATGAAGTCCTTTCCTCTACCCTTTATTCTGGATAGAGCAGTGGTTCTCAACCTTTCTAATGCCACGACCCTTTAATACAGTTCCTCATGTTGTGGTGACCCCCAACCATAAAATTATTTTCGCTGCTACTTCATAACTGTAATTTTGCTACTGTTAATGAATCGTGACGTAAATATCTGTGTTTTCCGATGGTCTTAGGCGACCCTGATAGCAGTTCTCACAGCTGCTGTAGAGCCTAAGACCATCGGAAAACACAGATATTTACATTACAATTCATTAACAGTAGCAAAATTACAGTTATGAAGTAGCAACGAAAATAATTTTATGGTTGGGGGTCACCACAACACGAGGAACTGTATTAAAGGGTCGCGGCATTAGAAAGGTTGAGAACCCCTGGGATAGAGCCTACACAAATCATTGATGTATCCTGGCCACCTCACTAAACTACAATTCCAAATCCATTTGGGTCCTGGTGGGGGCTTACGAACTGGTGCTCATCATTGGAATTATGCTTTGGTGAAAAGAGTCACTTGTAGGTCAAGGCAATTGAAAGTGCCCGCGTTTTCTTTGTACACCTCTCCCCACTACAGCCCCTCTGACGACGTGGAGAAGAAGTTCTCCATGCAACACCACCGCCATCAGACTGGGAGATGTGCTAACTAGCACAAACTTTTTAATTGTACGATGCCACTGAGATGTGGGGGTTACTTGTTACTGCAGCGTAACCTAGCCAACGCTGACTAATACATTTATCCTACAAGGTCCTCCGCCATCAGCGTAGAGCTTACTTCTTCAGCCTCATTTTGTACAATCCTCCCTTTGTTTTTAAATCCCCAGCACACTAGCATTGTTCGATGTCTGAACTACAGCTGCTATTTTCTATCTGTTGTTCCTCTATTGGGGACTCTCTTCCTTGTCCTCTTTTGCCTGCCTTCATCTTCAGTTCTCAGGTCATACACCGATTCCTCGGGGAAGCTGTCCCTTGTTCTCCATTCTAAACCACAAGCTTTCATCGATCTTTCTCTCTCATAGAACCTTACTCGTTTCCTTAATAGCATTTTGTTCAATATTTAATTATGTGTTTATTTGTACAATGTCCTCCTTCACTAGCCTGTATATTATGTCTGTGCAAGGAAGGGAAATGTTTTGTTCATTACTATTTACACAACACAAGGTAGGGATTCAGTACACCTCTTCATCGATTCATACTTATTTGCGGTTGAATGAGTGCGTGGCTCATTTTAAAATCTGTGCCTCAGTTCCTGGGAGAAGAACTTCTATTATGCATTCTCTTGTGAAATGTGAGGTGAAAGCTATTATGATAATCATCCCAATTAGACACTCCGTGTAAAAGTCTCCTGAAACTTCCTTTGCCAACTTCAAATTATCTTTACTACTTATTATAATAATTAGACTGTACAGTCCTGGACACATGCCTGGCAGTGCCACCAGATGAATGGATGATGATATTAGCTTTATACCATAACGTTTTCCCGGAAAACAGAAAACCCAACATACACTATAGAAACATTTCATAGACCTAAAATATATTTCATTGTGGATTCCATAGTCATTATTCCAGCTCTCCTATCTTGAGCCATTTCAAGACAGACTTTTTTATTTTCTTCATAATCTTGGAAATTGGTAGCATGAAGTCCATCACACAATAGGTGGATGCACCGTATGTTTTATGAAAAACCATCGAGTGGCTAACTGCATTAATTTTCATCTGGTTAGTAATAACTAGAACACTAGGTGGTGATCACCATACAAATCAAAGAAATCATGATAAGAATTTAATTCCAGAGCCTCATTTTCTTTCAGAAGATGCTCATCTACAGGTTCCTGGTAGAAGATGATTTGATAGGCAACAACGTCAGAGTAAGAGGTTTCTGAGTCTGTGAATCAAGCCCAGGCAAACACAGATAACAATGAAATGATAATACAGTGCATGACCTGTTTGATATTCTTATTACTGCCCCGAGAAATCCCTTGAGTGGATTTATATTAGAATGCTTCCAAACCAAACACAGACTTCTTCACAACTGGTTTCGGTTTTGCAATTCAGTCCCTTATATTGTCCATTTAAACATGCAAAACAAAGCTGTTTAATCAGAAAACTATTGCTGTTCACAGTACCTGTAAGAGGTCTTTTTCCCAATGCAAGATCGGGGTTTTTTTTTTTTGCTAACATGGGAAACAGGGTCCTCAGTGAGACCCCCCCCTCATGTGAAACTGGGGGATTGACTAGGAAAGGTGTTCAACTTGGGGTCACTCTGGCTTTTGGTCCCTGAAAAGCAAAGAAAAAAAGGGGCACATGTTAAAAGAAAAAGACAAATAAGAAAGCGATCGTGAGAGAAAGAAGACAGTGATCAAACCCAGCTTTTGAAATAAAAGATTAATTAACACATGCAAGCCTCGGGGCAAAACACACAGCCCCCAATTCTCAGGAGTTAAAAAGAGGGCATATTCGGTGTAAGAGAGTGTGAGTGTGTGCGTGCGTGCGTGTGTGTGTGTGTGTGTGTGTGTGTGTGCGCGCGCGCGCAATAATGGCTTACAGGTTAAACCCAGCCAACACCATCTCTCACGGAGAAGTTGAAACCTCACACCCAGGTTGCCACCCTGGGGCTGAAACTGATGGATGTGTGTCCCAGGGAAGAACTCCCATTATTTCTCATTGTCGCCTTCCTTCCCATCCTGCGTGTGGACATACAAAGGGGGCAGAACCGAGGGCATCGGAAAACAGGCCCCCAAAGCTTGGGAGGCATCGGATGTACTGAGCGGAGAGGGGCCGGGTTCTTTGTTGCCGGTAGGATGAGCCTGTTGTAAACGAAATAGCTTCAAACTCTCACTTCTCGTTGCTAGCTGACCTGGTCCCTGACCTTGTTCCCATGTCTGAGGCGCAGGGAGGCCCCATCTGGAGACAATCAGACCCACAGTCATCACTGGAGCTTGGCTGCCACTTGGGGCCACACTCTTTTTTTTGGTGTGTGTGTGGGGGGGAGGTTGCTTCCTTGTGCCTTGTGCCTTAAACCCCTGACCCATCCCAGCTTTTAATTCATTATTCACCCATCTTCTTAGTCCATTTTTTTTTTATAATATATTTTATTGACTTTTTACAGAGAGGAAAGGAGAGGGACAGAGAGCTAGAAACATCGATGAGAGAGAAACATCGATCAGCTGCCTCCTGCACACCCCCTACTGGGGATGTGCCCGCAACCAAGGTACATGCCCTTGACCGGAATCGAACCTGGGACCTTTCAGTCCGCAGACCGACGCTCTATCCACTGAGCCAAACGGGTTTCGGCAGTCCACTTTTTAAAAAAAAATCGGCAATGTTGCTGCTCCCATATGAGGGCGGTGGAGAAATGGCATTCCAGGAAAAAAGGACAACATGACAGCGATCCAGGGCCTCTTTCTTGCTGTTCATAGGAAATGCCAACTTCTGCAAATAGCAACCACGTGGACGTGAGCTCCGCAGACGCGAGGTGCTGCTGCAACACGAGACGTTTTTATTTTGGTGTCGTCAAAGGCGGGGTGGGCTCTCGGTTGCTGGAAGTTTAGCATGAACAGCGTGCATGCACACACACACACACACACACACACACACACACACACACACGCACGCGCACACGCACACACGCACATGCACGCGCACGCACGCCCCGCAAGTAGCAGCCCTGGTGGGTGCAGCTCAGCACCCAGAAAGGCGATTCCAGTCCCAAAGCTGTTCCCAGGCCGTTTTCATTCATAGCCACGGTGGGCGTTCCTAAGCCCACCTCTGGCGTTATGGTGGAGCGTGCTTTGCCAGAGTGGAGGTGGGGGAACGGCTTGGGGGGCAGGGAGGGCGGGGGTCTGTCACTCAGACTCCTGGGAGCGCCACAGCCTCTGTAGGGCTTTCGAGGACCGTTTCTCGCCCTGGCTCCCCACCGGTGCCGTCCAGGTTCCGTCCAGGTTCCGTCCCAATGGATCAGGAGTGGCATGCTCCTTCAAGGCCTCTGTGCGCCGCCCTGCTGGGGGCCTGGGACTCCCTTGCACTCCCATTGTAAAAAGCGGGTGCACAGCCCAGCCAGCATGGCTCAGTGGTTGAATGTTGACCTTAGAACCAGGAGGTCACGGTTCGATTCCCGGTCAGGGCACATGCCCGGGTTGTGGGCTCCATCCCCAGTAGAGGGGTCATGCAAGAGGCAGCCGGTCCATGATCCTCTCTCATCATGGATGTTTCCATCTCTCCCTTCCTCTCTGAAATCAATGCAAATTATATATATTTTTTTAAGAAAAGAGCTGGTGCACAGACCTGGGGGCGGTTCTGCGCCCGGCAGACCCAACTGGACGGCCTCCACGGGCACTGGGCCGGGGGCTGCCCTGGCCCAGCCATTGCTTCCAGCACCTTCCCCGTGACCACCGGCTCTAATGGGGCCTCCTGTTTATCTTTCCTCCGTCACAAGTCGCTGCTGCAGCGGCTGCAGTAAATCTCTTTCCATCTGGAAGCCTCAGCCACGGGGCGGGGGGGTGGGGTGTGTGTGGGGGGTGTCCCCTCATCGGCAGGTCTAGCTGGCTTCTCCGCCCTCGGCCCGCCCGTCCGTGCGCTGTTTCCCACCGTGATTTCAACACGCCTGTCCTTCGCCTCGTGGTGGAAACGGAATGTTCCCTAAGGGACAGCTTCTCTCTGTCCCTTCAGACCCGAGGGCAGGGCAGGGCAGCGTGGCCCCCGCCGAAGGGGGGTGAGGAAGCCCCGGCCACAGCCTGGGTGACGCAGAGCCGGCTGATCCTCTCCAAGGGCCATAAATAAAGGACGGAAGTTTTAGGCACCGGCCTCCTCGGGAATCGGGGGTGGGAGGGGGGGAGGAGGAGGGGTGCAAGCCGCAGGCTTTTATCTCTCTGACCCCTGGTTGAACTCAACCTTGGTTCCTAAGTGCAGGGCCTACAAAGTGGGATGGGAGGAAGGCCTCTTATCGACATGAACAACCCCCTACCCACTCCCCATGAAGAAATACGATGCCGTGGGTGTGCCCGGACACAGAGAGGAGGGGTCGGGGGGATGGGGTGGGGAGGGGTTTGCAGGAACCAAGTGAGAGGAGAACAAAATAGGAGCTGTTATGTCTCCATGCCTCTCCCGTGGTGGGAGAGTTTCATGGAGAGCAAATTCCTTAATTCCACGAGCATTTACGGGGAGGGGGGTTGTACGTGGTGTGCAAGGCTCCGTGCAGGCCGCCGAAGATACAAGTTTAGAAAGACAAGCTGTCGCCCTCGCCCAGTGGTCGGCAAACTCATGAGTCCACAGAGCCAAATGCCAACAGCACAACGATTGAAATTTCTCTTGAGAGCCACATTTTTTAAACTTAAACTTCTTCTAAAGCCACTTCTTCAACATAGACTCGCCCTGGCCGTGGTATTTTGTGGAAGAGCCACACTCAAGGGGCCAAAGAGCCGCATGTGGCTCGCGAGCCGCGGTTTGCCGACCACAGCCCTAGCTGGTTTGGCTCAGCGGATAGAACCTCGGCCTGAGGACTGAAGGGTCCCTGGTTCTATTCCGGTCAAGGGCACATACCTCCGTGGCAGGCTCCATTCCCCGGCCCTGATCGGAAGCGAGTGCAGGAGGCAACCAATCGATGTGCTTCTCTCACATCAATGTTTCTCTCTCTCTGTCTCTCCCTAAGAATCAATGGGAAAGTATTCTCCGGTGGGGATTAATCAAACAAACAAACAAGAAAAAAAAAAAGCAAACAACAAAGAAAGACAAGCTGTCTCAGGAATTCGGGGATGAATAACCCCAATGCCCACACCATCCATGGCTAACATTTACTGAGTCGTAAACATGCCCCTTGCAGTGTTAAAACACCTCCTGTGAGTTATTTCATTTCATCCTCACAGCAGCCCTGCCAAGCAGGGGCTATGGGGCGTTCTCATTTTACAGACGCGCAGGCCCGGATAGACGGTAGAGCCAGGATAACAGGCCTGATCCGCCCACCGTCCTGTGATGTCACCTCCTTGGGGAAGAGCTTAGCACCTACCATTCACTGTGTTGACCCGTGGGGTCCACGTGTCCCAGTCAAAACTCCACGCGTGCCTTCCGGCCATTCCAGAGGTGGCAGTGAAACGCCTGGCCCGACGCTTAGCCATGAGGCTTGTGTTACCTCCATGCGGGGTCTTTCTCTCCTGGGAAACGTAGGTAGCAATGACGATCGCCCGGGTCTTTAGGGAGAGATGGTGTTCACAACAGTTTGTCGAATGAATGACTTTCGGGAAGCAAGGTTTACGTGTCATTTGAAGGCAGCTGTTTGCCGGGCCTTCAGCGAGGGTCCCAAGCTCGTGGTCAGAAACGGGGCTTTCGGTAGGAATGGGAACACTTTGTTTTGGAAAACGTCTCCCAAGCAACCTGTTCTGTTCTCAATAGGAAGGCGGCAAAGGGTGGGGTTTACAGTGGTTTTGTCGTGGTTGGCGTGGCGCATGACCAAGGAACATTGGTCACGTGGGGCGGGGAACCTATGGGTGGAATTACGGAATGTGCCGGTCTGTTTCTGGTTTCCTAGCAAAGCTCCAGGAGGCACTGAAGGCATGTGGATGTTTGTTTTATTTTATTTTGGACTCGAGGCCCAGTGCACGGATTCGTGCACCGGTAGGGTCCCTCGGCCTGGCCTGTGCCCTCTCGCAATCTGGGACCCCTTGGGGGATGTCGGAGAGTCGGTTTCAGCCCAATCCCCACAGGCCAGGCCAAGGGACCCTCCTCCCTCCTATCTGGGTCCGGGGTGTGGGTGAAGCAGATTCGGGGCTGACAGTGCCCCTGCAGCAATCTAACCCACGTCCTCCTCTACTGGTCAGAGCGTCTGCCCCCTGGTGGTCATTGTGCGTCATAGCTATGGGGCGAATAGTCGGATAGTCGCTTAGGCTTTTATATATATAGATACTTAGATGTCAGAGGATTTCACCTCCCATTCCTGGCCACTTTCCCAAAAGCCAATCCCACCTTCTCCGCCAGGACTGACCTGCAGGGTGTGTGAATGAAAGCCATGAAGGTCTAATTGTCCGAAGCGACTTCCCAAAGGAGTTCCCACCGAAGGACTTCTGGGCACAAGGACCCAAGTCTTAGGGAGCCATGGAAAGGCAGCAAACGTGACTTAGGAACTGGAACACGCCCAGGTGTGTCATTGCCCCATGGAAAAGTCAAGCCCTGTGTGCCCCCATCTGCTTTTCACCTTCCTTCCTTCAACGGCGAACAAATGACCCCTAACCATGCCTCCCCATCTAACCTCCTAGGTTGTTGCCTTTTCTCTCTCTTACCTGAAGGTGCAGGTCTGATTTTCCTCTAGATTCGCATCAAAATCCATCTCTTCTCTGTGCATGACTGATCCCATTACCCATTAGGTGGCAAGTAATTGGGCTGAAAGTCAACTACACTTCAGTTTAAATCCTGAAATCCCAACCCTAGTCATCTTGTCTTGTGTCCCTTGCCAAATTCTCTAACCTCATAAAATCTCTATCCCCCCATCTTATAAGCACATGGCCTTCTTTAAATTACATGGGATAGCCCTCGCTGGTGTGGCTCAGTGGATAGAGCGTCGGCCTGCAGACTGAAGGGTCCCAGGTTTGATTCCAGTCAAGGGCACATGCCCAGGTTGCAGCCTCGATCCCCAGTGAGAGGGCGTGCAGGAGGCAGCCGATCAATGATTCTCTCTCATCTTTGATGTTTCTCCCTCTCTCTCTCCCACACTCGTTATTGATTTCAGAGAGGAAAGGAGAGGGAGAGAGAGATAAAAAAACATCAATAATGAGAGAGACTCATTGATTGGCTGCCTCCTGCACGCCCCCAACTGGGGATCGAGCCAGCAACCGGGGCATGTGCCCTGACTGGGAATGGACCCATGACCGTGACCTCCTGGTTCATAGATCAACACTCAACCACTGAGCCACACTCACCGGGCTAGGACATGAATTACTAAATCAGGCATTTAATAAACACTTTACTAATGAGTGGCATGGAAGATTAGCTATTAATACCATCACAGACACATGCGCAGTTTTAGATGATGTGCTAATAACACAGCGTCTTTGGGAGATAGAGTAAAGCACTGAAGTTCCTTCTACTCGACGAACGATTCTTCCCATTCCTTCTTCTTTCTGTAATAACCATAATGTGATTAACCAAGTAGGGCAATTTGGTAAAAGCTTCGCTGCATAAACACAATTGAAATAAGTTCATTGGGCAGGAAGCCGGGTCCAGAAGTGTGAACCTTAGACTTGGAATGGCTTTGCACCCCACCCCTCGGAGGATCACTTGTCATTGTTTGCTCTGGGGAAGCTAGCAACGGGTTTCGAGTGAAGCCAGGAGAGCTGAGCCATGTTGCAAACGCAAACCCAAGCTTCTCACTAGACGCGCCCAGAGGTCCTCAGTGCTGGTCATTTTCTAGACTCCAGAAGAACAAAGGCCCCTGTAATTTATTATTGGCAAGACTACAAATGTCTAATACAAATAACTTGATTATGAGCCTTCTTATTTCAACTTTTAAACACATGTCTAAAGCAGAGATTTTTAGATTTTTATTTTTATTTTGAACGTAAATCCCCCATTTTCCTGGCAACATACTTCCATGTTCCTTGAAAAGTTACTTAAGAGTATTTTAAGTATCATTTTCAAACTTCCCCTGTGTTTTTTTAAGGAAGGAAAGAAGAATCATGTAGCTGCCGAAAAGAGGGAGGTTGCTTTCTGGCTCCTGTGAAAATGGGGGACAGTGTTCACAAAAAAAAAAAAAAAAAATGGTAGCCCGACCCAGCGTGGCTCAGTGGTTGAGCATCAACCTATGAACCAGGAGGTATGGGTTTGATTCCCGGGGAGGTCACATGCCCGGGTTGGAGGCTCGATCACCAGTGTGGGGCCTGCAGGAGGCAGCCGATCCGTGACTCTCTCTCATCATTGATGTTTCTCTCTCTTTCTCCCTCTCCCTTTCTCTCTGAAATCAATAAAAATACATTAAAAAAAAATGGGAGCGCTCAGTCTAGATCTGGTACAGCCATGTCAATGGCCAAATTTCTGGGAGCATCTCCCTTGAGGTACCAATGAGGCAATAGCAGTTGAATGAGTTTTCTTGGAATCCTTTGGCCGTGGGCAGCTAGTAGAGGGAGATCTATGGAGTGAGTGACAACCCAGCCCGTGCCATCCCCATCACACAGCACGGGACAGTTTCCTTAGCCCAGAGAGAACATTCTAGGCTCCAACTCCTTCTCCCCTAGGTCACATTCTGACCTTTGACTTGTGCCGAAGTCCTTTCCAGAATGCCTCTGCAAGGGAAGTAAAATTTACACCCGCGCAGCCTCAAAATGCTGACATCCCGTGTTGACACGGGTTGTTTACACAGAAAATTAATCAGTTACGGTTTTAAATTTTAATTAAAGAATGTTTTCCGGTGTTATTGCAAAACAGACAAAAGCCCATAAAATGTATACTTGACTGCCGTGGCGTGTTGTCTTTGGATCGAGGCGCAGGCTTGAGATCAATCATGCGTGGTATTTTTGTGAACTTTGAACAGAACAACCATCACATAAATTAGGTTCATTAAAAAAAAAAATAGCCATCAAAATAAAAGTCATTCTGAGAAATGGCTGCATGGAATTTCCTTTCGACTTAGCAACAAACTGTTTTTGACTTTGTCCTGCAAATAACAAGATGGGGAGAAAAGGAGTGAACGCTCAATTGTGCAATGGGCTGCTGTTTGCCAGTGAACCAGAGTGACTGTACAGGAAGTTACACATTTCACTTACATTTTGGTCAAGAAAATATTGGTTCAATGAACAATGGTGAAAACACTTTGGTCCAGATGGTATGTGCTTTTTGAAGGTTTGTCTTTTTTTTTTTTTTTTTTACATTTCTATTTCTTCTTTGCTTGCTTTCTCTGATTATATAATGGCTGGGCTGAAAGTACTGTGGGACTCCGGCAGGGCTGAGGGGACTGGGCGCCGCCATCTTTGTGATGGCATAATGGTCCATGTGCATATTCCCTCTTTATTAGATAGGATAGTTGTTGCGGGAGATTTAGCATGTTTTTACTTTTGCTGTTAATTCTCTGGATTTCCTACAAATTGGAGGTTAGATCTGGAGTCTTGACCAGACTCAGGTTCTTTCTCTTTTTTTCTCTCTGCCTCTCTTTTCCCTTCCTTTCTTTCCTTCCTTCCTTTCTTTCTATTTTCCTCCCTTCCTCCTTTCCTTCCTTCCTTTCTTCCTTTCCTTCCTTACTTCTTTTCTTTTCTGGTCAAAACTACTTCATAATAGATTTTTCCATTCTGCCACCAAAGCCCCATATTGATCTCAGTATCTGTTGTTTTGTAGTTTTAACAGCCAAAGATGTTTAATATCTAGAATCATAAGTTCATTCTGAGTTGCAAAATGGAGATATTTTGTCATCTTCTTCATTTATTAGCTGGAATATCTCCATAAGCAATTATTTCCCCTAATCTAATATAGGGGTGTTATCGTTCTTTATCCATTCCCTTTACTAAACCAGTTTCAAATAATAAACAAGCTATCTAGCAAGTTGCAATGGTGACTTCATGTAGCATAATTATGAAAGCACTGATACAAACATAGTGCATGTGTTTACATTTTTTTGTAGTTATTCACCATTTGGGACTAGGAGTGCTCATTGTTACTAGGTTATGGAGATTTCTAGGCCTTGTCAGTGACAAAATAAAGATGTGTATTTTTTAAGATTAAAATATATTATGGGTTTATACTAATACGTCCCATTCAGATTCCGACAATAGCATTTTTATATATCCTCCTCTATTTTCTTTTCCTCGTTGTGAGAAATCTGATTATTAAGATCACTAAAGGTGATAGACTAGACAATCAATTGCTTGTTGAATTTATCTACCATTGTTCCCAACCTGTCTCAGAATAGCAAAAACATGACCACCAAAAATAGAATTACTAAAAACAGTTAACACATTCCATGCAATTTTAATGCAGAGTTTGTTCTTAAGCTCTATCCCACTGATACGTGCAAAATTATTGCGTTTTTAAGAAGACATGTCCTTCTTGGATCACTACATAATCCAACAATATGTTTAAGTCTTGTTTAAAAAAATCATCCTATTCATTAATCCAGGCATTATACTTCCAAAACTTCACTCAACAACCCACACTAAAAACTATTTTCAACACAAATTCCCTATTTGTGAGAGAAAGATCAGAAGCAACATAATGGCCCCAAAATATGAGAGTAGTTCATTAAATTGTGATAATGGTATGCATCTGTGAAAAATATGTGGGGACAAACCACCAGTCAGACCAAATTGAAAAGAAAAGGGGGAACAACAAATTTCACAGGAAAATTGAATTAAAAAACCACAAGAACAAATAAACACAGCAGACAATGCCTTAAGGGTGACAATGTCACCTTTCCGAACATCTCAAGGATCTACACTAAATTCACTTTGAAACTTTATTACTGGACACGCACAAGCATGTCAAGTCCTCAATTAATAGATGAAATATGATCTCCCATTTCAGTCTTAAATGCCTTCCAAAGCATTTCATAGACATGCAAAAGAGTTGGTTGATATTTTGGGGAGTATCCCAGGAAGTAATTGAGTGCACTGGCTCCGAGTAGCTCTTGGCACTAATTAAATATTCCAAAGTTCTATCAAGATGATTGTCACCTATTTAATGGCTCATTGAGTTTACAGGCGATGCAAGTTCTCTTTCATCCACAGAGTTAGGACATCCGTTCTTGAAATGACGAATTAGGGGAGCAGGCTAAAAAAGATAAAAGAACATCTAAGGATTGTTCAGATTTCAAATTTCTGACATGGACAGTCCTGTTCATTGATGAGATAAAGAATCTGGTGAGCTTAGAAGATTCCTTTTCTTCAAAGAGTCTACTTCTCCCCTCATCCCCCCCCCCTTTTTTTTTAACACAATCTAGGGCACTGAAAATTAATATGAGAATATTTCAATGCACTTAAATGAGGTAGGTACAGGAAAATATGTTACTATAGTTCCTTATTTTTTAATAGAAATTTTTATCACATGTACTTGAAAGGGTTGAAAGATGAAAATTAAATGTTAGCTCTGTCATGATTTTTTATCATCCAGATTTAGTACAAGGACGTGGCTCTACACAGCTGTGACCAAGAGGTGCGTAGGATCATGCTAAAGACTGACACGAATGGGCAAGGCAACTGAAGCACCAATTTACTCGATTTTATTCCACCAACTTGACTGGTCATTGGACTGAACTTGCCTGAAGGCACTATCATGCAGACACAGAGAGTTCTGTTTTCCTGAGCGCAGTATTAACTATTTCTGGTCGCTTGAATCATAGTCTGCCATAGAAGGGCCAGTCCACGTTTGCATCAACTTCATACAAACAAGGTGGTCATTTCAGCTCTAGCCAGTTTGGCTCAGTAGATAGAGCATTGGCCTGAGGACTGAAGGGCCCCAGGTTCAATTCCTGGTCAGGGCACATGCCCAGGTTGCAGGCTTGATCCCCACTTGGGGGCATGCAAGAAGCAGCTGATCAATGATTCTCACTCATCATTGATGTTTCTCTCTCTCTTTCTCTCTCCCTCTCTGGTCCTCTCTGAAATCAATTTTAAAAATATATTTTAAAAAAATAGAAGGTGATGGTTTCAGAGAGAGAAAGATAATATCTGCATCCATAGGGCCTCTTCCGTTCAAACAGCAGAAATCGACCCTGATTAATTTAAGCGGAAAAGAAGTTCATGAACGAGTATTAGATAGGGGGATACAAGAATTGGACAAGAGACAGCCACATAAGGTGCTTACTAGTAAGTGCTGCCTCCAAATCGCTGGGCCTGGATGGGACTGGGCTGGCTTCTGAGCCGTTCGTTTTTAGTGTCTGAGAATCTGTGTTGAAGGTTGAGCATCTCTGTTAGTGTTGCTACGACTACTAATAACAATACATGTATATGACAGACAGTGGGGTCCTACGCCATTTTGGTAAGCAATTGACGTACTCCTACAAATCTAGGAATGAATGCTGTTCATATCTCCATGTCAACAAGAGGCAGGTACAGCTTGGGGAAATGGACCTTCCACCACATCCCCTGGTTTTCCAGGGGGCAGAACCAGAAACTCCGCCTATAGAAAGTCAAGGCTGAGTTCGTAACTCCTATGCTAAACAGCTCATCAAGTCAACTGAAGATAATGGTATCTCTGGTGAGTTAGTGACACTTAACGAAACATAGCCAGTAGGAGAAATCCATCCTATTTTTTGTTTATTTTTCTCCTGGTCATTCCCCGTTCCCATTAGCACATACATTGCATCATAGTGATATATTCAGACAGATTTCTGGGTAGACAGAAATATAAATACATTGATTTCTTCTAAGGGAGGATATCTGGCAAAACCTTCCTCTGTTCTTGTTCTTGCTTTTGCTTTTTATTTTAAGTATAGGCCATTTAGTGGAATAAGATGTGACCAATATGAAGCATATAAGCAACGAGAGGCCCGATGCATGAAGATTCATGCAAGAATGGGCCTTCCTTCCCCTGACTGCCAGCACCACCTTCACTCTGGTTGGAGCCACCTTTTTGCTCCTCCCAGAGCTGCCTTTCTGCCTTCCCACGCTGCCCAGAGGCCCGGAGCAGCTGGGGTGGTGTGGAACGCCTGCGTCATCGCCATGGAGACAACGCAGGCGTCCCGCTCTGCCCCCGGCTGCTCGGCACCTCTGTATGCAAATTAACCCACCATCTTTGTTGGGTTAATTTGCATACTCACTCCTGATTGGCTGGTGGGCATCGTGAAGGTACAGTCAATTAGCATGTTACTCTTTTTTTAGTGTAGATGATATCTCTATATATAAAAGCCCAGCAACTGGAATGGCGGGACAACCAGTATGACCAGTGGCTATGACACACACTACGGCAGCCAACCAGCATGATCCAGGCCCCTAACAGCCCCCCAACCCCTGGCCAGCCCAGCCCCCAAACTGCCCCCAACACCCAGATCGGGGGCGGGGCCAGCCAGCCAACTGCCCGCGGTCCCTCCCCCCACCAGCCCGGCCCAATGGACCCCCATCAGGGCAGGCCAAACCCAACCCAACCCCACCTGTGCACGAGTTCTGCACCAGGCCTCTCGTTCATTATATTTGGTTTAAAATATTGTTTCCGTTCATCGCCCATTGTCAGCCCAAATCAAGATCTAAGAGTCTTACCTCCAAAATGAAAGTTATTTACACTTGTGTCTTTCACTCAAAATACATACCATACCTTCTAGTTACAGAAAATGTAAACTGGAGTCATTTAAATGAGGATAAAAACAGAACTGCTAAAAATAATGTTTTGAAAAGTTTTCAGGGAAGCGGTTCCAACTGTTGGGAACACCTTGAACTAGACCCACATAAAGGAGAACATCGCCACCTCACACAGACTCCTAATCAGGAGGCCTTTGTTCTGTAGCTCATCCCCCAACTAGAAGTTCCTTTCTCATCCCTGCACATATTCTTCTATTCATATGCAAATTGAATTAAAGCTGTTATTCTTTCTTCCCTAAGACCTGCTTTTAAAGTAGTAATAACAGCCCTAGCCAGTTTGGCTCAGTGGATAGAGCATCCCCCTGCAGACTGAAGGGTCCCAGGTTTCATTCTGGTCAAGGGCACATGCCCGTGTTGTGGGCTCCATCCCCAGTAAGGGGTGTGCAAGACCGCAGCCAATCGATGATTCCCTCTCATCCTTGATGTTTCTCTCTCTCCATCCCTCTGCCTTCCTCTCTGAAATCAATGAAAATATATAAAAAAATAAATATCTTAAAAAATAAGAATAAGAAAAATAAAGTAATGATAACATTTCTGAAAGCACGCCACGGGGGTGGGGCTAGTGGACACTGGCGGGTTCTGGCTATGCACCGGGCCAGCGGGGACTTCCTGACGAAGCTGTGTCTCTCCTTCCCTCTGGGATCCATCAGAACCTTAGGGCTTATCTCTGGTGCTGTTACTGACTTGAGACATTTCCGCTGATATGACATTGGGATTCCAATGGCAGTTTTATGGCCCTCTTTATGGCTGTGATCACAGTGGAGGTATGTGATGGCCCCAGGCCTGTGGGGAGAGGGAAGGTTGTCTGTTGGTCAGAAGAGGCCAGGAAGCCGCACAGCCTGCTTTCTACTCCTCGCCTTTACCAGTCACCTGCTGGATGCCTGGGATAAGTCACATAAGATCACGGGACCTCCCTTTCTTCTGTGTGCAGATTAATTGCCTGTGGCAAATGTTGCCTGCAAATTTCAAGGGCAATTGAGTCCCGGGAGCTTTCCCACTTGCTCCTCTTTCTCTCTCCTGTTTTTCCTCTCTCCCTCTTTTTGATTAAGGGCGTGAGTTGCCAACTTCATGTGCAATGAACGCATGCATACCCCAAGCAAAGCAGGGCACCTCAACTGCACGTCAAAGCCATCCTATATAATAAAAGGATAATATGCAAATTGACCCTAATGGCGGAATGACCAGAACGACCTCTTGACCAGTCACTATGAGGCGCATTGACCACCTCTCCTTTCCCCAGCTGGCAGGCTCCCATCGCCCGATGGTGAATGGGGAACCAGGAATGGGTAGTGGCAGGGGGCGGGGCTGGCTGCTGGCAGCCGGAGAAGATGTCCCTGATCACAGGCCAGGCCTAGGGACCGTACCCGTGCATGAATTTCGTGCACCGGGCCTCTAGCCAATTATAAACACATTCATGAGAGCTGATGTCGTAGGGGACGAACCCACTTCGGCTTTGATGGAGTCACTCTGTATGGCTGCTTCTTCCTACTTTTGCAAGAGTGTCATGGTTATTAGCTTAAACCAAATGGGACAGTTTGTCCTTATGTGCCTTGGTTCCTCAATCCGTGAAAGGATTTGGAAATAAAGCACATTCACAGGGTGTCTCAATGTGTTAAAGGAGGGATAGGGCTAATGTAATTTTCATTTATAAATACAGGATATCTACTGCTCTTGCTTATAATGTGCTCCACGTTGTGCTCACTATGGGAAATGGTAGCTTTTAAGTGTATTTGTTAAAGAATTTGAATAAACCATTTTCTCTCAGGGATCAAGAGGGCCATCTGGGATCAGAAAATTGTGGGTTTAAATATCAGTTTTTTCAACTAGAACTCTGTGATCTTGAGAACCCACTTCTAGGAAATATCCCAAGAAAACAGAAACACCAATCAGGAAGGATATATGCACCCCTATGTTCACAGCAGCACAATTTACCATAGCTAAGATTTGGAAACAGCCTAAGTGGCCATCAGCAGATGAGTGGATTAGAAAACGGTGGTACATCTACACCATGGAATACTATGCTGCTGTAAAAAAGAAGGAATTCTTACCATTTGCAACAGGGTGGATGGAACTGGGGAGCATTATGCTAAGCCCGTGGTCGGCAAACAGCGGCTCGCGAGCCACATGCGGCTCTTTGGCCCTTTGAGTGTGGCTCTTCCACAAAATACCACAGCCTGGGCGAGTCTATTTTGAAGAAGTGGCATTAGAAGAAGTTTGAGTTTTAAAAATTTGGCTCTCCAAAGAAATTTCAATCGTTGTACTGTTGATATTTGGCTCTGTGGACTAATGAGTTTGCCGACCACTGTGCTAAGCGAAAAAGCCAGTCAGTGAAAGAAAAAATATCACATGATCTCACTCGTTTGTGGAATATAATGAACAACATAAACTGATGAACACAAACAGAACCAGAGACAGAGAAACATCAAACAGACTGTCCAACCTATGAGGGAAGGCAGGGGGGAGGGGGTAAGAGCTCAACCAGAGGACTTGTATGCATGCGTATGAGCAAAACCAATGGACACAGACATTAGGGGGATGAGGGCTTGTGCTTGGGGGTGGGGTGGTGGGGGAGTGGTCAATGGGGGGAAAAGGAGACTCGTGTAATATTTTAAACAATAAAGAATTTAAATTTTTTTTTTTAAATGAGAGTGTTACTCTCCTCTAAGCCTTAGTAGCCTCCTCCCTCCAATGAGGAAAAAACAAACAACAAACAATCAGCAACCAGAGCTCACCTGGGAGGACGGCCGCACAGATGAAACTCGACAGAACGTGAACACGCAGCCCCCATCAGGAGCTCTGAAAGCAGTGACCGTCACTTGTCACGATTCACAATTTCTCAAACGTTCTCTGACGTTTCTGGAGGACTGTGTGCTTTGAACCATTTCGTGAATGAATACTGCGAGTGTTCAGGGAAATGAACCAGGTTATCGGGTGCCGGTGAGCCAAGAAAAGAGATGGATCTTGCAACTTTCCAACCATTACTTGACTTGTGTGGGCGGGGATGGTCGTTCTCATGCTTTGCTTTGCTTCCCAGCCCTCTCGCTCTCTTAAATCCATGAACGTGGGCCAATACTCCCACTCAGGTTGGCAAAGGTTCTCCCATCAGTGCTCCGTGGAGTCCTTCTGTCGATTGGTCATCCACGTCATCTTCCCTAGCTTCCCCTGTGGTTTTCTTTGTTGTTGTTGTTGATTTCAGAGAGGAAGGGAGAGGGAGAGAGAGAAAAAAAACATCAGTGATGAGAGAGAATCATGGATCAGCTGCCTCCTGCACGCCCCACACTGGGGATCGAGCCTGTAACCCAGGCATGTGCCCTGACCGGGAATCGAACCGTGACCTCCTGGTTCCTAGGTTGATGCTCAACCACTGCGCCATGCCATCCGGGCCCCTTTGGTTTTCTTTATATATCACTAGAGTCTCGGTGCACAAATTCGTGCATGGGTGGGGTCCCTCAGCCTGGCCGGCAATTGAGGCCTATCAGGGGGCCAGCAGGCTGGGAGAAGGAACCCTGGGAGGTTGGCTGGCCAACTCCCCAAACAGGGCCTATCAGGGGGGCCAGCCAGCAGGGAGGAGGTACTGCAGGAAGTTGGCTGGCTGGGAGGAGGGACCATGGGAGGTTGCCCTGCCTCCCCCCTCATCAAGGCCTAGGGGGAGGGGCCACAGGAGGTTGGTCAGCCGGGGGGGCGGGGAGGGGCCGCAGGAGGTTGGCTATTGGAGCTCACTGACCATGAGGGGTCAGCTCCTGCGTTGAGCATCTTCCCCCTGTTGGTCAGTGCACATCATAGTGACTGGTCGACTGGTCATTCCAGTCATTCAGTCATAAAGGTCGCTTAGGCTTTTATATATTTATATATATAGATTTGCATACTGTCCAATTTCACAAGGGATGTTGGAGATAATAAATCCCACAGCTGCTGTTTCTGTTTGCAAAGCGCGTCCCTGCAGGGAAAGCACCAAGCAGCCCGGGGTGGGCTGCTGTTTGCAGGTCTTTTTCTCCGCATATCTTACTGTCAGTTTCTTGACATTTCTGTCAGCTTCGAACTGGAGGGCATAGGTGCTGGTGGCAGGTCTCACCACATTTTTATTCTCCGTTGGATTTTCAGAGGCGATGACAAAATAGAATAAGACTGGGGGGAGGGTGGGGGGCCACTGAGCAAGTACCAGGAAGAGAGGGGATGGGGTCAAGGGCAGAGCAGCGAGAGGGGAGGAATCTGAAAGTCAGCATGTGCAGCCTTTTCTCTCGCAGTCGGTACCCACCATGCAAGGGATTCAATGCCACCCCTCCATTTACCACCCCCCACCCCCCCAAAAAAAAATCCATACACAGAAACACTCAGACTGGCTGTGAAATTAGGCCATCTTCTCATTTCGTCATAGCGCCAAGCAGGTAGAAGGCAAATGCTTGAAGAAATCTTTTGTTGTTTTCTCTGACAAACTGCAGGAGAAGGTGTCCGCACAAAACAGCTATTGTCTGCCCTGTAACATCACCCCGCCCCCACCCCTCTTGCTCCAGTCACCTTCATGGTTTTCTGCCCTTTAAAACTGGGACTTTCTGTTTTTCTCTTTTAACCCGTGGAAAGAAAAATGTGGAGTGGTATTCGAGAAGTGTCGATGTTGAAAGTACTTTTCTCACCACCTCCCAGCTTTTGTAAACAAAGGAGAAAAAACTGAAGGTGATCATGGGCATCCATTGAATTTTGACCCCCAACAACCCTTAACTAACAATAACGATAACAGAAATAACAACAACTATATTAGATATAGTTGAGAACTATCTTCCCAAGCAACCCCGGGTAACATGTATTTAATTTCTCCAAGACTATATTTGCCAAACTGTTCATGGAGGATAAAAATGTTTGATGATTAAGTAAATCTGGATAATGCACATTTCCAAACAAAAACAGAGTTCTCCTTTCCCCATTGGAACATGTATTTTTAAATACATATATTTATTGATTTCAGAGATGAAGGGAGAGAGAAAGAGAGATTAGAAACATCAATGATGAAAGTGAATCATGGGTCGGCTGCCTCCTGCACGCCCCACACTGGGGATCGAGCCTGCAATGCAGGCATGTGCCCTGACCAGGAATTGAACCATGACCTCCTGGTTCATAGGTCAATGCTCAACCACGCCGGCTGGGCATCAGAACATGTATTAATACATGTGCTCGAGGGCCATTAGTACACAATTAGAGCAAAATAGTTCTAAGAGCCCGTTTAGAATTTCACCCCTTGGAGCACATTAATTGTAGGTTTTATTTAGTGCATCTGATTGCTTGCTTTTGGTGCAAGGGAAGTTCAAGTGTTTGACAATTTCAGGCGAGGCTAAACGTTCTGTTTCAAACTCTTTCCAAGGTGTGCTGAGGTTCTCTAGGGCATCGCAACAGAAACCTGTAGAAAGGCTTTAAGAATGCAGAGGTAAGTGTAAAAATAGATAAAACAGCTTTCAGTAGTCTGCCTAGATGACCCTGCTGACGGTAACAATATCAACAAATCCAGATGTCAACGTGGTTGGATGAGTCCAACAGTGCAAGCGTCTTGATGACCATCTGCAGATACATCAGGGGGGTGATGTTCTCTTTGCAGAACGATTGAGTCAAAAGCATCACAGTTTTACAAATTTGACAGATGTCACCAACTGCCTTCCAAGCAGGTCATATCGATTTATACTTCCACAAAAATCTTATATATATGTATGTATATAGATAGATAGATAGATAGATAGATAGATAGATAGATATAGATATATATTTCTTTTTTGTTGATGGGCCCTTTTGTGTCATTTCTTCACTTCTCTACTGGACACTAGTTAAACTTTAGTTGATATTTTCAAAAGATCTTACCAGCCCTAGCCAGTTTGGCTCAGTGGATAGAGCGTCAGCCTGCAGACCAAAGGGTCCCGGGTTTGATTCCAGTCAAGGGCACGTATTTTTCTTGGTTGCAGACACCTCCCTGGCTCAGGCCCTGGTTGGAGCTCATGCAGGAGGCAACCAGTCAATGTGTTTCTCTCACATTGATGTTTCTCTCTGTTTCTCCCTCTCTCTTCTACTCTCCCTAAAACCAATGGAAAAATACCCTCAGGTGAGGATTAACAACAACAACAACAACAACAAGGATTATATCACATTTTTGAGTTTAGGGAAATTAGCATCATTGAAGTATTGAATCTTACTATAAAAGAGCCCAAAATGATTTTTGTTTTTCCCCCTTTGTTAAGTTGTAGTTTTCTTTAAATGCGCGATCAATGGTTCTGGATAAGGCACTTGGGCATTTTATCTATTGCCTTGTGGTTTTAGATTATGCTTTGCTTGTTTTTAAGAATAGAGCTTCCACCAAAACCAGTTTGGCTCAGTGGATAGAGCGTCAGCCTGCGGACTGAAAGGTCCCAAGTTCGATTCCGGTCAAGGGCAGGTACCTTGGTTGCGGGCACATCCCCAGTAGGGGGTGTGCAGGAGGCAGCTGATGGATGTTTCTCTCGCATTGATGTTTCTAGCTCTCTATCTCTCTCCCTTCCTCTCTGTAAAAAAATCAATAATTATGTATATATATGTATGTATATATATACTAGCGTTCCCGTTGCAGGAAAAATCCTGCAATAGGATTTCCTGCTGCACTCTACCCCGCCTCCGCTCCTCCCTTGTTGCCCGCCCCTCCTTCTCCGCCAGCCCGCCTGCTTTTCCTTCGACCCTGGCCCCGCCTCCACTCCTCCCTTATTGCCTGCCCCGCCTTCTCTGCCAGCCCGCCTGCTTTTCCCTTCACCCCCGGCCCTGACTTCGCTCCTCCCTTCACCTCCCCCTCCCGCGCCCCCCCTCCCCCGCTTGCTTGCTTCTTCGAAGCTTTACTCCCTTCTGCAGCTCTTGGCTTCTTTCAACGCTGTCTTGATATGCAAATTAGCTTCCATCTTTGTTGGGGTAATTTGCATACTCGTCCTGATTGGTTGGTGGACGTGTTTTGACTGGTGGGCGTGGCTTGGTGTAGCGAAGGTGTGGTCAATTTGCATATTTATCTGTTATTAGATAGGATATATATTAAAGAGAATAGAGCTTCCTGGAATAGGCCACGCCCACTCAGTGCCATACCATCTACCGTGGCTCACTATTGAAAAAGCTCCAAGAGGTGATCAGGCACCTCCAGGCTGGGAACCACACTCTGTGCCGCTCTTCTCCTGGCAAATGTGAGGCCAGCCGCTCTTCAACTTTAACAAATACCTGAGACTCCACAACCCCTGTATCTTCTCTCTCCTTCATTTTTCATTTCACTTGGCTGGATCCTGGTCCTGATTTTTTTAAAATGATTTATTTAACTTTTTAAATGTGTTTTTATTGACTTCAGAGAGGAAGGGAGAGGAGGGGGGAGAGAGAGAGAAACATCAATGATGAGAGAGAATCATGGATCAGCTGCCTCCTGCGCGGGGCTAGGGGCCTGAGTCTGCAACTCAGGCACGCCCCCTGACCGGGAATCGAACTGTGACCTCCGGGTTCATGGGTCGATGCTCAACCACTGAGCCACGCCAACCAGCCTGGTCCTGATTTTTTAATGAATGGAGGGGAAAAATGTATAAAATGTATAGACTTTGTAAACAGGTTGCGTAGACGGATGTGGTTTTATGCTATGTGGGCAATCCAAGCACCTGTCTCCAGGGCCTATGGCCGCCTGGGAAGCAGGGACTTAGCTTATGCAAACCCAGACTCCACGTTTCCCCAGGGCCATCAGGAAGGGCCCTGGTGTGGACACGGCAAGTTGACTATATGCCCAAGTCCAGTGTGTGTGTGAGCATGCGCTCCTCCACCAAACACTGTGTGCTTGCATTGCACGCACCATGATTCTTTGCCGGGAGTATGCTAGGCTTAATTAAGAACTCTGTAGCCCTAGCCCGTTTGGCTCAGTGGATAGAGCATCGGCCTGCGGACTGAAGGGTCCCAGGTTCCATTCCTGGTCAAGGGCACATGCCTGAGTTTTGGGCTGGATCCCTATTAGGGAGCATGCAGAAGGCAGCCAGTCAATGATTCTCTCTCATCATTGATGTTTCTATCTCCCTCTCCCTTCCTCCCTGAAATCAGTAAAAAATGTATTTTTTTGGGGAAAAAAAAGATCTCTTTAGTAACATGGAGGAGCAGCAAAGTTCTAAGGAGACTCTGTGAGAATCCCAATGTGGGTAAGGAAGAGCCCACACTTAGAGCCTTTTGTTTATTATGTTACACACTAGAGGCCCAGTGCATAAAATTTGTGCACTGCGGGGCTGGGGGTAGTGTCTCTCAGCCCAGCCTGTGCCCTCTCACAGTCCAGAAGCCCCTCGCTCCTTACCGCCCACCTGCTTGCTGCTCCTTACAGCTCAGCTCACTGCTCCTTAGTGCTGCCACAGAGGCGGGAAAGGCTCCTGCCGCCACCACTGTGCTTGCCAGCAGTGAGCCCAGCTTCCTGCATTGAGCGTCTGCCCCCTGGTGGCCAGTGCACATCATAGCAACAGGTCGTTCCGCCATTCCATCGATTTGCATATTAGGGTTTTATTATATAGGATTCTGGTGGAGAGGAAAAGTCATGCTCCGGACTTTTCCGTGACATGGGCAGTGCCTGTGCTGTCTGCTTTTGTTACTGTTGGGCAATTTTAAAATCCAGATGTCGAGAAGGTACGTGTCACGGGGCACTCACTTGAGCGGACTCCCAGAAGTAAGCTCACAAAAAAAATCCAAGAGGTAGCTGGGCAGAGTTTGGTAGACATTGCTGGCCTTGGTTTCGGAATATTTTTCTCTCTTGATCTTCAAAACCAAACTCCTTTTAATTAGTATGTTTTCCGGGTCTAAGAGGAGGCAGAACTGGTATCAAGAATTCACCTTGATGTAGGGTTGTCTAACCCACAGAGGCAGTGGAGGCAGGAGGTAGGGAGGGGGTGGTAAGGAAACTCTCAAGTCCTGAGAAAATCGCCTGGTAAGCAGACTCAGAAGCGTGAACTAGTATTCTGGAATCACTGGTCTTCCCCACACATCACATGGGGACTACAGAATTTGAACGATGACCCGAGCCTTCTGTGGCCCATTAGCTGCCAGCCCTCCCCCCACCCCTGCCGGGCAGGTGTCTTCTGAAGTATGAAGACAATATTAAGCATGAAAAGTTTGTTGTATGTCTTGCTTATGTTATAGCTGTAGCTGAGGAAAGGGGAGGCCTACCTTCTCTCCATAGTGAGCTTGGAATTGGATATTAAAGAAGAAAAAGAGATATTTGTCTTAGAGCTTAGAGCACTGAGCAAAACAGAGTGTGGGAGGGTAGTTAACCCTTCTTGCCTGCATCCAGATCGTTATTGTTCTGCTTCTTACATGTTCTGCACTCTCACATGAAGCAGAAAAGACGATATTCCTGCTCATGTGTGAAGAGGGATATTGAATTTGTGTATATATACACTGCAGTCTAGTTAGAAAAAAAAGAATGGCGAAGTTCATGGATTGGCCATTTTAATAAGACATCTTCCCAGCCTGACCGGTGTGGCTCAGTGGTTGAGCATCAACCCACGAACCAGGAGGTCAAGGTTCAATTCTCAGTCAAGGCACATGCCCAGGTTGCAGGCTCGATCCCTAGTAGGGGGTGTGTAGGAGGCAGCCGATCCATGATTCTCTCTCATCATTGATGTTTCTCTCTCTCTCTCCCTCTCCCTGCCTCTTTGAAATCAATAAAAATATATTTTAAAAATATATATTTTTTTAAAAAGTTGTGACATTGGTTAGCAAAAAGTACAGATGAATCCAGAGAAAAAGAAGGACATGTAATACTACATTTATGTCATATTCTGTAAACTAGATGAAATACCTTGAGGCCTGGCTTGAACTATTTATACCTGTGAAATAATTGTCATAAAGCAAAGAAGAAAGAGGATATGACAAAATGAGCTAATTTGTAGAGTTCTGAAAAAACCCCCACAAAAACAAACTAAGGAATGATACATAAGCAAACAAAAAGATAAATTTTGAAAATCAGTCTTTCCTCTCTGCCTTTGAGATTTCAGACACTTTTCTAATACATCATTTAAATATTTTTGCTTTCATGGTAGTAATTTTTTTTAGTATTAAAATGCAGATGACTCTGGTGCCCACCTGGCGAATATGTCTGCAGGAATTTTTAAAATATATCTTATTGATTTTTTATAGAGAGGAAGGGAGAGGGATAGAGAGTTAGAAACATCGATGAGAGAGAAACATTGATCAGCTGCCTCCTGCACAGCCCCCACTGGGGATTTGCCCGCAACCAAGGTACACGCCCTTGACCAGAATCAAACCTGGGACCCTTGAGTCCGCAGGCCGACGCTCTATCCACTGAGCCAAACTGGTTAGGGCTATCTGCAGGAATTTAAACAGACTATAATTGGCGGAAGTTAAAACAAAGTCAACTGCAAATGAAAACTGTACCCCTCCAACTTCTTCCACACGCACACAGCATCACCAAGGGGTTCAAATACAAAAGCTCCCTTCCCACGAAGACAGACCCTCTCCCCATGTCCCTTTCCCAATCAAGTGGACAAACACAGCCCTCTTGGGTAAATCATCGCAACACTAATGAAATCCAGACAGGCTGCTGGAAACTCAAAACAGAAAACACACACACACACACACACACACACACACACACACACACACACACGCACACACACTTATCCAATGGAAATCATTCATTGGCAGTCCCTGGCTCATTGGAACATACAAAATGTGGAAGAAGCATGACCTGCCATGTGTCACGGGTGATAATGCTCTGATGCGTACACGGGGCTTTCTACCCACCCGGACGGACCTGAAACACTTCTGTGAGTCCTAAGGGGTGGGAACCAGGCGGCTGACCATTCCTACAAATGAATAACTTCTGGGATGACTAACAACATAGGTTAGTAACCAGGTGCCATCATGGCCCAAGAGCTTTGAGGAACTCAACACAGTTCAAACGGCAATCTGCATCCAGTAGAGAAACCGAATAAAGAACGGATCCTAATGGCAATTCAAGTTCACACTTGCCTTCAGAACCGATCATAAAAATCACGAAGAATTCCTATCCGTCTCTAGTTGGATAATGTTTACTTATTGTTGTGTGTGTTGTTGTTTTTTTAATTCTCCTAAGCCCGTGGTCGGCAAACTGCGGCTCGCGAGCCACATGCGGCTCTTTGGCCCCTTGAGTGTGGCTCTTCCACAAAATACCACAGCCTGGGCGAGTCTATTTTGAAGAAGTGGCGTTAGAAGAAGTTTTAAGTTTAGAAAATGTGGCTCTCCAAAGAAATTTCAATCGTTGTACTGTTGATATTTGGCTCTGTGGGCTAATGAGTTTGCCGACCACTGTCCTAAGCTCTTTCCAGAATTGCAATTGCAAGGATTAAGTCACCCCAGAGTCAATCAAGTCAGCAGTAGCAATTTCATGCATTTCACTCTTCTGTGTCAATGCTAGCCTGCCAGGTGAGCTGCTCTTACCTTCACACACACACACACGCACACACACACACACACACACACACACACACACACTTTCTCACAGAATGGAGCTCAGAGAGGGGAGTAAGCTTGGAAACATTCCTAAGCAATGAGAGAGGGAGGACTAAGGACTCACATAGAGTTAGGAGGCGGCCTCCATGAATCTTTCTATTGATTGAGTCCTCCATTCAGCAGACTTCGGCCCACTCAGCATCTATCGAATGGTCTTTTGAAAACATTCAACAGTTGCCTTCCGGAACATGGTGCACCCACTTCAGCTGGAGTGTGATGAGACTGTGTTCACCAGACACCCTGCCCCCCGCTTAGCAGATGGGCAGCTGCCTCTAAGGCAGGCCAACTGGACACTCTTTCCTTGGAACTGGAGCTGTGACTAGAGGGGCAGAGGGATTGAAAGTGTCTGAGGTCATTCATTCTGTTTCTGAAGAGAACCGTCATGAGCTCTAGCTCCGGCACAAAAATGCAGCGAAAAAATTCACTTCAGGCTTCTCTTCCAAGAGGAATTTCTTTCTTTGTCTCAATTAATGAAATTGTCTTTATTTCTTTAGTTTTGATTGATTTTATTGGGGTGACATTGATTAATAAAATTATATAGGTTTCAATTGTACAACTTTATAATCTATCATCTGTATATATTGTATTCTGTGCCCACCACCCAAAGTCAAATCTTCCCTCACTCCCTAGCTGGTTTGGCTCAGTGAATGGAGTGTCGGCCTGTGGACTGAAGGGTCCCGGGTTCGATTCCTGTCAAGGGCACATGCCCAGGTTGCTGGTAGGGGATATGCAAGAGGCGGCCGATCAATGATTCTCTCTCATCACTGATGTTTCTATCTCTCCCTCCCGCTCCCTTCCTCTCTGAAATCAATAAAAATATAGTTTTAAAAATCTTCCGTCACCATATATTTGTCCCCCTTTGCCCTTTATTAGGCCCTGCCCCCTCTTCCCTATGGTAACCGCCGTATTGTTGTCTGTGTCTATGAATTTTTGTTTTTTTTTTTCCTTTTTGTTCATTTGTTGCTTTCCGTTGTATAGCCCACATATAAGTGGAATCATATGGTTCTTGACTTTTTCTGCCTGACTTCTTTCACTTAACATAATAGTCTCACGATCCATCCATGTTGTCGCAATGGCAGCATTTCCATCTGTTCTAATGGCTGAGGAGTGTTCCATCGTATACATGGACCACACCTTCCTTATCCACATCAGTCTCCAGCCGCTGAATAGCACCGAGAAGACCAAGGGCCGGCAGGATTCAGAGCAGGTTCTGGTGCGACTGGGGAGCTGCCGAGAGAGCTCCATGCAGCAGTCCAGCCCCCTGTGCCATGTGCTGTGTGTCTGAGCATATTTCTCAGTTTCCCGCACTCCATCCTCAAGGCCCACGCCTTCTACCCAGGTCCCATCATGAAGTTCTGCTCATGGAAAAATCATTCCCTTCCTTAGCTTTACTCAACTGGGATCTCCGGGACAAAGCATCCTTTGTCTTATAAGGAATGAAGTAGAGGGACTGCAAGAGCTTTTACATTTCAGAAGGTCCTGGATCACCGGTTTTACTAATTCTGTCCTGGGTGGATAATGAACGGACCTGGGCCGCCACGGAGCGTGATTCATAAAGGGTCCTATTGTCCTTGTCACTGTCTTTGTACAATGACCTGGAGTGTGAAGGAGCGAGAGGAGGGGGTTGTGGGGAGCACAGCCCGGGCTTTGCCACCCGGTTACCAATCGCACACCAGGCCGGCCTGTACTTGCCGGGGGAGCTCAGGCACGTCACCCCGTTTGTATCTCCGTCCCTGAGCCTCCGCATTCCCATGGGATGCTGCAGGAACCCATGGCGAGCCACAAAGAGCACAAGGATCTAAGACGCTATGCTGGAGTTTCCCCATCTTTTTAAAACCAAAATTCCTTTAGGTTCGCTCCCATACTGTCAAGGCACCACACAAGCCTGTCCGATCTCGCCCCGGAATCGGCGTCTCCAGGTATGAATCAGGCACAGTAGGCAGCACAGAGAGTCCAGCAGCCAGTGAAAGAAATAGCTCAGGGAGTCCGACATGAATGCTGATCAGAAAGCCCGAGCGAGGCCCTAGCCGGTTTGGCTCAGTGGATAGAACTTCGGCCTGTGGAATGAAGGGTCCCAGGTTCAATTCCAGTCAAGGGCACATGCCCCAGTTGGGGGCTCCATCCCCAGTAGGGGGCGTGCAGGAGGCAGCTGATCCATGATTCTCTCTCATCATTGATGGTTCTATCTCCCTCTCCCTCGCCCTTCCTCTCTGAAATCAATAGAAAAAAAGAAAGAAAGAGAGAGAGAGGAAGGAAGGGAGAAAGAAAGAAAGAAAGAAAGAAAGAAAGAAAGAAAGAAAGAAAGAAAGAAAGAAGAAAGAAAGAAGAGAGAGGAAGGAGAGAGAGGAAGGAAGGAAGGAAGGAAGGAAGGAAGGAAGGAAGGAAGGAAGGAAGGAAGGAAGGAAGGAAGGGAGGGAGGGAGGGAGGGAGGGAGGGAGGAGGGAGGGAGGGAGGGAGGAAGGGAGGAAAGGAAGGAAGGAAGGAAAGGAGAAATAGAGAGAGAGGAGGGGGAGGAAGGAAGGAAGGAAGGAAGGAAGGAAGGAAGGAAGGAAGGGAGAAAGAAAGAGAGAGAGAGGAGGGGGAGGAAGGAAGGAAGGGAAGGAAGGAAGGAAGGAAGGAAGGAAGGAAGGAAGGAAGGAAGGAAGGAAGGAAGGAAGGGAGGAAGGAAGAAGGGAGGGAGGGAGGGAGGAAGGGTGAGGACACTGATTCTGTCAGAGGGTGGAAGACTATGTAAGTTAACAAACCCCACACAAACCCCTCAGGAGCGGGGAGTGAAGCAGGTGCCCGCTTTCTGGAAGAAGTGGAGTGGCATCTGCGTGGGCTGGGCAGCCAGAGGGCATGTCATGCAGCCTGTCCTCTCAGAGAGCACTCACAGCCCAAGCAGCAGACCTTGGGCTAGGACAGGGCTGCTGCCCAAAGCGCAGAGCGATGCCATGGCTACGGGGTGGCACCCGGAGCTGAATGGACCTGTGGGTACAGTCTCCAGGGTCATGTAGGATGCGGGTGGCTCTCTTTTTAAGGATTTAAGAAACCTAGCATGTACTCCAGTAAGCGGTCTTCCCTAAGTCAACATTCCTGGTTTCCTTAACGTGGCTTCCTCTTACTTTGTGTGTGTGTGTGTGTGAGTGGCCACTATGGTCATTTTCTCCCGAACTTATCATGATGTATCAATTGCTATTTTTAATCAATTTGCATTGATTTCAGGGAGGAAGGGAGAGGGAGAGAGAGAGATAGAAGAATCCATGATGAGAGAGAATCATGGATCAGCTGCCTCCTGCACGCCCCCTACTAGGGATGGAGCCCCCAACCCGGGCATGTGTCCTGACTGGGAATCGAACCGTGACCTCCTGGTTCATAGGTCGACGCTCAACCACTGGGCCACACCAGCCGGCCTGTCGATCGTTGTTTTTAATTGGAAGGACATGAACACAGTAATATCCTCTGTATCCTGAAACGCAAAATCGCTTTGGCAAAGGGGGGCAAACTGAGGCGACAAGGTCTGCCCTGTCCCCCCATCGGCCGTGATGCTGTATCTCTGCCGCGAACACAGGCTTGTCTGCCGATCTCAATGTCAGGCCCCGTAAAACAAGAGTCTGACTCTTTTGAAAGGTCTTTCCGCAAAGAGGGAGAGCTACTCCCTCCTGTTAATATTTCTGGTGTCCAATCCTTGCAGTCAGGTTGCCAGATTTCTGGCTAGGCTCATTAATTTACTTAATTATTAGATTTTTAGGAAGAATTGAACCCTGCATTTCAGAAGCCTCCGGGCATGGCTCAATAAAAACTCGCCTTAAAATACCAACGGGCAGCTGCAATAATAACAAAAATACACTCTGTCTGCATAAAACCGTGGGCTCTGCCCACTGCTTCGTCTGGACAGACCGATTTATAAGAACAGGTTCAGTCTCCCGCCGGAAAATTAATTTGCCGGCCTTCCCTCAGGCCTGGCACGCGTGCGTTTAAGAGGCGTATTTTCCTCTGACATGTACTGCCTCTAGTACCTTCGAGAAGAAATCGAGCCCTAGCCGGTGTGGCTCGGTGGATAGAGCGTCGGCCTGCGGACTGAAGGGTCCCAGGTTCGATTCTGGTCAAGGGCACGTGCCCAGGTTGCGGGCTCCATCCCCAGTGCGGGGCGTGCAGGAGGCAGCCGATCCATGATTCTCTCTCATCATTGATATTCCTATTTCTCTCTCCCTCTCCCTTCCTCTCTGAAGTCAAGAAAAAATATATTTTTTTTAAATTAAAAAGATGTACCTTAAAAATATAAAGAAGGAATTGAGGACTTGGTGGGTCTATTTAGACACAGTGGCGAGGTCCGGCCGCATCACAGCTTTTGAGTAGATCCTGCTATTTATCGGGGCCACAGTCCCCCGATTTTAAGATAAAGTTATTGGCCTAGATCAGTGGTCGGCAAACCGCAGCTCGAGAGCCACATGCGGCTCTTGGCCCCTTGAGGGTGGCTCTTCCACAAAATACCACGGCCTGGGCGAGTCTATTTGGAAGAAGTGGCGTTAGAAGAAGTTTAAGTTTAAAAAATTTGGCTCTCCAAAGAAATATCAATTGTTGTCCTGTTGATATTTGGCTCTGTTGGCTCATGAGTTTGCCAACCACTGGCCTAGATGACCTCGATGTTTCTTTCCAGCTCAGAAATCCTTTGAGTCTCTGAGAAAAAGGAGACAATGAGGGAACACCACCACCAACCACACACAGATCGTGGGTCCTACTCACTGCATTCTGGTATCCGATTTGCTACCCAAACTGGAGAATCATACCCAGTTAGAATCCGAGGGCCCCGAGGGTTTGTGGGAGTTTATAGAGCATCGAGCAGATGTGACCCCTGCTCCTGATGTGCTGACAGGAGGACTTTTGTTTTGCTGGGCGCTCAGCTATAGTAACAGACTCCTTTTCCGCATGCAGACACATCTCCCAGGAAGAATTCGCTGCAGACACAAAGCAATTAGGTGGTTGCAAGCTCGTAACACGCGGTTAATTGCCTCCTAGCCACGTGGTGATGCTTGCATCTACCACCTTACCACCTGCAAAAGTTTAACACACACACACACACACACACACACACACACACACACATACACACAATGGCAACGAGATTTTGAAAAATATGGCCTGGCAGGTGTGGACTACATAGTCGGCATGACCCGCATTTTCTAGGGGCATTCTTAGCAGCACTCAGAAATGTCCCCGCACATGGAACTAGGAAATGGTAAGCTCCGGACTGCAAACTCTTTGTGGGGGGAATCATGAAGACCAGGGCCTTCGAGAACCCCCGGCGTCCTCTCTGTCTTCCGTCCCATCCTGTATTGCTCTGTGCTCTCACTGCATTCCTTGACCTCAAGGTGTTGCTTTGTATTTCCTTTTGAGATGTTTGACAAACGGGATCACCTCTCCCAAGGAGGGTCCCTGCGTGCCAGTAAAATGTACTCACTCCGGGTGGAGTTTTCCCCTTTTCTTCACGGTTTGAACTGAATTCGTCACTTTCTCCTCGAAGTTCTCCTTGGTGAACCAACTGTATATCAGCTACACCTACTCTGAGAACCCTAAACACACTTTTTTTTTTTTTTTAACTTTAGCTAATCTGTGGCCTAAAATGTGGAGCCAGAATTCAGCCACTGACTAAGTAAACCTGCCCAGACCCTTGATAAACTCAAATCGATTCTCTCCTTGATCAAACTCGAGCCAGGCCCCCCTGAGTCCTTTCTCCACTAGACCCCAATATTTAAAAAAAAATAATAAATATATATATTTTTTTATTGATTTCAGAGAGGAAGGGAGAGGGAGAGGGAGAGAGAGATAGAAACATCAATGATAAGAATCATCGATTGGCTGCCTCCTGCACACACCCCCCACCGGGATCTAGCCCGAAACTGGACATGTGCCCTGATCAGGAATCAGACCTTGACCTTCTGGTTCATAGTTCGATGCTCAACCACTGAGCCATTCCTGTCAGGCTAGACCCCAATCTTGACCTATTAAGAACTGAACAAACATTAGCATAGTTTATAACAGCCCTAGGCCACATCTTAGATCACCCTATCCCAGTGGTCGGCAAACCGTGGCTTGAGAGCCACATGTGGCTCTTTGGCCCCTTGAGTGTGGCTCTTCCACAAAATACCACGTGCGGGCGCGCACGTACAGTGCGATTGAAACTTCGTGGCCCATGCGCAGAAGTCGGTTTTCGGCTCTCAAAAGAAATTTCAATCATTGTACTGTTGATATTTGGCTCTGTTGACTAATGAGTTTGCCGACCACCACCCTATCCTACCTTCCAGTGTCTGCCTGAGAAAACTCAGGGCTGCAGGAAGGTTTACCTGTTCCGCCAGCATCTGGGGATAAGGCCTCTGTTCCCCACCCCGACCGGTGGGGAGGAGCCTAACCAGGTGGCAGGTGGACTTCACATGGACCAACCCCAGCTCCCACTTTGTATAATTTTTCACTTCCCAGAAGCTACTGCGCCCCTGCTCACCCCCTTCCCTACTCCCTCATTCGCCCTTCATTTTATTTATTTTTTGGGTTAATCCTCACCCAAGGGATACTTCCCCATTGATTTTTAGCGAGAGTGGGAGAGAGAGGGAAAGACAGAGAGAAACATCCATGTGAGAGAAACGCATTGATCGGTTGCCTCCTGCACACACCACGACCAGGGCCCAGGCCGGGAAGGAGCCTGCAACCGAGATACGTGCCCTTGGCCGGAATCGAACCTGGGACCCTTCAGTCTGCAGGCCGGCGCTCTATCCACTGAGCCAAACCAGCCAGGGCCTTCGTTCTCCCTTTAAAACACCTATGACCCCTTTGCAAATCAAATGTGAGTTCATTTCACCCTGGACTAATTTCTTATTGCAATAATACACTGAGTGGCCAGATTATGATGATCTCTGAACCCATAATAATCTGGCCACTCAGTGTACTTATGTATAAGGGAAAACTTGCAAATCTTGCTATGTCAAGGGACCAGGAGATAGTGGCCCCCAGCCTCTGGCTAGTAAGTCCTCTGCTTCTTTCTAACTACCCACAATGCAGTTCTTCTACATAGAAAACCCTTATTTTAAAATCCCAACTCTGTGGTCTGTCTAGACTGAGTGGCCAGATTATTATGTGTTCAGAGATCATCATAATCCGGCCACTCAGTGTATAGTCCTGTTTTCAGTTGGTCTCGATCACTTTCGTGTCTGGCTTTGTTTATTTCTCTTTGACAATACCTCCTTAAAGGCCAAAGGGCACGTGGTACCCAGAAGGCTGAGGCAGTCCCGGAAGAGAGGCCTTGGCCAAGAGTCTTTCGGACAGGCATCGCCTCACCCATGTCCGGTTTTCAGACACTGGCCACCCCTCTGGAACCCATAAGGACCCGGAATGAGAGTGCCCACATCAGGGAGAAAATCCCCAGTCGTTCCCAGAGATCTCCAGTCTGGCACCAGCGTCCGCCAAAGGAGGAAGCTGCCTCTTTGGAAAACATGGGGACTTGCCAGCATCTTCCCTGTCGCTTTGCCCCGAGCGGCCGCCTGATCGCGGATTCAGCCCCCTTGTCTTAGGGTTTAAACTGCTGAGGCGGTTGTTCCCGACACCTTTCTGTTCAGCAGATCTTTGGCTGCTGGCCATCCACTTTTGCCGGCCCCGATAACATCAGATTACAGCTTTGCGGCGTTGAGAATGGAGGATGCTTATCAGAAACCTGGGCAGCCTTTGTGGGGCCTCGGTACATGAACAAGCTAATTTCAAACGCGGGAGAGGAGGGGGAGGAGGAGCAGGAGGAGGGGAGGAGGAGAAAAGAAGAGAAGGAAAAGGGATGAGGATGAGGAGCGGGAGAGGAAAGAGTGAGTGGAGGAGTAGGAAAAGGCAGGGGAAAGAGAAAGGAAGGGAAGACAAAAAGAAAAAGAAAAAAAGCTTGACTTTGTGGTCCGATCACCCTACTCAGCCTGGGCTTGCTTTTTATTTTCACTTTTTGGAATTTGGGGAGATGTCCGTGGCTTCTCCATCTAGACCCATGATGTTGGTATTCACGAAGCGATGTGCGGCGGGAGGGAGGAGGAAAAGGAAGCAGACAAGGAAAGGCAAAGGAAAGCTCTGGGAATACCAGCGGATGCCAATATGGGCCAGCCAGCTGCGGAGGGGATAGACGGAAGCCCAGCTCGGAGCAAGATGTCACAGCTGGCGTGGAAAACGCATGCAGGGGAGGTTACCTGGGCAGCTGGCCCGCAACTCCAGCCCCGAGTCCTGTTTACCCTTTACTGACCAGAGCGCACGTGTGTAGGCACACGGTGAACGCTGCTTGGAAATGTTAGCATCCACGAAACACGCTCATTTCTTCCCTAATGTCAAGGTCAGGATCCTCCAAACATATTACGCAATAGATCTACATTAGATAGACTCTTTTTTAAAAAAATGTATTTTATAGATTTTTTTTACAGAGAGGAAGGGAGAGGGATAGAGAGTTAGAAACAATCGATGAGAGAGAAACATCGATCAGCTGCCTCCTGCACACTCCTTACTGGGTATGTGCCCACAACCAAGGTACATGCCCTTGACCGGAATCGAACCTGGGACTCTTGAGTCCGCAGGCCAACACTCTATCCACCGAGCCAAACCGGTTAGGGCATTAGATAGACTCTTAATGGTCACAATTGACACATTGTTTTCATTTCATTTTATTTTATTATTGATTTCAGAGTGGAAGGAAGAGAGAGAGAGAGAGAGAGAGAGAGAGAGAGAGAGAGAGAGAGGGAAAGAAAGAGAGAGAAAGAGAGAGACATCAATGATGAGAGAGAACCATTGATCGGCTGCCTCCTGCACGCCCCACACTGGGGATCTAGCCCATAACCCGGGCATGTGCCCTGACCAGGAATTGAACTGTGACCTCCTGGTTCATAGGTCAATGCTCAATCACTGAGCAACATCGGCCGGGCCAATTCACACATGTTTGGGAGGGGATGAGAAAGAGGGTTCAAGCATGTAGGTGCGCAGTGTTAGAGAAGAAGGAATACCCTGAAAACGGGTCCACTCCATCACTGTTTCTTGAAAGGACGATGGCAGAAACATCTTTGCCCACGGAGAGGTGAGGGCTGTGTGGATCCAGCTGAGCTTTTAGAAAAGGCGGGATCTGGCATCAGTTTCTTCTTTTTCCAGTGCCATAGCTTTGCAACTTACTGTTCACGGAAGGGGAATCGCTCAGACATCATCAAAGCAGAACGTGAAGGTTGACAAAATGAAAGTTGAATTCAAGCTCAGGGTAGGTGCCCTGGGTGGTGTGGCTCAGTTGGTTGAGTGCCATCCAGTGCACCTTGAGGTCCCCCATCAGCTTCTCTGTCAGGACACATGCCCAGGTTTGGGGCTTGATCCCCAGTAGGGGGCCTGCAGAAGGCAGCCAACTGATGTTTCTCTCTCCCTTCCTCTCTCCCTAACATCAATAAAAAAATAATAAATAAAAAGCAGCCCTAGCTAATTTGGCTCAGTGGGTAGATCATCAGCCTGTGGACCAAAGGGTCCTGGGTTCGATTCCAGTCAAGGGCACGTACATCGGTTGCAGGCTCCTCCCCAGCCCGGGCCCTGGTTGGGGCACCTGCAGACGGCAACCTATCGATGTGTTTCTCTCACATCGATGTTTCTCTCTGTCTTCCACTCTCCCTAAAAATCAACGGAAAAATATCCTCGGGTGAGGATTAACAAGAGAAAGCAATCAGCAAGTGGTTATATTATGGAGATCATGAATTTTCTCTTTCGAATTAAATAAAAAATATCTACTTGGTAACTTGCAGCTTGGGATAAAATTACAGCGACAGCAAAAAAAAAACACAAACACTTCTATATCTGAAACAATTAAGATGGAAGCAAGGAGCGTTCTAAAAGCGCCTTTAATGGCATCCCAGATGGCTCCGAGAGAGGACAGGGACGTATGGAAAGACTTTGAAAAGAATTGCTCCACAGAAACATAAAAGTCGGGAAATATTTCTAAATCAATACTATGTGTATGTAATACCTTTCATATGTTCTGCTATTCCTAATTCACTAAATGCAACGTAATAAGTAGCCAGTTGACTCTTTTATGGCATATAAATGTTAACATATTCACGGTAATCTATACCTTATGAAAAAGCTTTTTATTTCGAAAAATACAGAAATCTGTAATGATTTCAGGACATAATAGAATTATGCTGTTAATAAATTTAAAATGATAGTGCATCTAACCGAAGTTGAAAGGTAAAAAGGCAGAAGTAGATAGAACAATATGTAGAGGTTTAATGATGTTAACTAGAATTAGGGAAAGATAAACAGAAAACAAGAGACCTGAAATCCTCCTCTGTCATAATGGGAATCCAATAGGCAAATTTCCAGTTGCCAAATAAAGATACAGGAGGAAGTATAGCGTATTATTTAATCATTTAGACGCGAAAACCTCTAGACTTTGAACCAAAAATCGGTGGACGGGAGAATATATCGGGGGACTTGTGAAATTAGTCTCGAGTGTTTTCCATTAAAATTAAGACAGTTGAAACTTCATGGATTATGTTCAAACATTAGGGCATATGTACAGGCCTCACTGTACGTACGTCTGAGAATTAGGCGTGACTGACATCCTAGGGTTCCAGGGAGGAAATAGAGACTTGGAGACATTTAATGACGGCCTCGGTATAACAGCGATAGAAATCGAGCTTTTCTAACCGGGATTTCCAAACGCCGCTCGCTTTGGGATTCTCCAGATAGGGGTGGATATGGAACATTATTTCGAAATGTTTCAGATCTCCTTTCATTAAGTGTAGGACATAATGAAATCCAGGCATTGGCAGAGCTTTATCATAAAAGGCCAGGTAGTAAATATTTTTTGACTTCGCCTGCCATGTGGTCTCTGTCACAGTCATTCAATCCCCCGCCCTGCCATTGTGCAAATGTTGCCATGGACAGCATGCAAGTGGATGGGTATGGCCCAATGGTTATAGTGTGCCACCCCTCGGACCAGCACATTAACTCTCTCTCTCTTTCCTCTTCCACTTCTGAGGACAGGGGTAGGAATATGTTTTCACTGAACCTAATCCACAGTCTTCCTCCCACCCCGGACATTAATCTGTAATAATAAAAGCATAATATGCTAATTAGACCGGACAGCCGAACGACCTTCCGGATGACCTTCCGGACGAAGCCGGGCCCAGGCAAGCTGCTGCGGCTGCGAGGGCCGAGCCCCTTGCGCGGATTTTGTGCACCGGGCCTCTAGTGTATACATAGAAGCATGCAGGTACCCCATTATTATGGCTGACTTCCTTCTCCATAACCTGGCTCTGCCCCCTGTAAACTGACAATCACAGAGCATTTTTATTGGGGTGGAGGGGTTCTATTGATGTGTTACTTATTTCATCAGAAAAAAACAATCTCAGCAAAGAGACTAAGTCACTGTTTTCAACGGTCAACACTGATTAACCCAGACGTGGCAAAATTTCCTCAGTCTAGGGGCTTATTGAGGTGTTTTGTTTTGTTTTAAAGAAAATATTCTTTATTTTATTATTTTATTTTTTGTCCATCCTCACCTGAGGATATTTTTCCATTGATTTTTAGAGAGAGCAAAGGAAGGGGGAGAGACAGAGAGAAACATCGATGTGAGGGAGACACCTCGATTGGTTGCCTCCCACATGTGCCCCCACCAGGGTCTAGAGCCTGCAACTGAGTTACATGCCCTTGACTGGAATCGAACCCAGGACCCTCCAGTCTGCAGGCTGACGCTCTATCCACCGAGCCAAACCAGCTAGGACCCTCGTTGAGGCACTTAGTGAATATCAT
Organism: Eptesicus fuscus; assembly: GCF_027574615.1. Lineage (NCBI taxonomy): Eukaryota > Metazoa > Chordata > Mammalia > Chiroptera > Vespertilionidae > Eptesicus > Eptesicus fuscus. The sequence goes on along the minus strand of NC_072497.1, from coordinate 7,169,163 downwards.
GGAGGGGAGAGACGTCCACGTTGTATTTACAGGACGTCAGCAGGCACAGACGCTGAAGGAGAGCCAGGAGGAGGCTGCTCGTGTGATTGGCCAATGCGGTCAGGATTCATTTGAGATGACAGAACTGGGACACGGGAAAAAACCCCTCGGATTCTATAACGAGATGCTTGCAATACCATCAAAGCAACGGAGGAGAGGCCATCTAGGATGTGTCAATCCGTGGCCTAAGGACCAAGGAGCAGCGGCTTCTGCCATCACAGAGTCCTTATCGTAGGCTCATACGCCCAAGTTCAGACCTCCTGACTACAGACAGAGCGCAGTTGTCCGGGTACAAGTACATGGAAGGGTTCTGACTCTTGAAGTAACAGAGCATGTGCGCGTGTGTGGGAGTGGTGGGAGTTTGAGGGCGGGTATAGCAGTAGCATTGCTGGTGGCCTAAGACAGTGGTCGGCAAACCGCGGCTCGCGAGCCACATGCGGCTCTTTGGCCCCTTGAGTGTGGCTCTTCCACAAAATACCACGGCCTGGGCGAGTCTGTTTTGAAGAAGTGGCGTTAGAAGAAGTTTAAGTTTAAAAAATGTGGCTCTCGAAAGAAATGTCAGTTGTTGTGCTGTTGACATTTGGCTCTGTGGACTAACGAGTTTGCCGACCACTGGCCTAAGAGATCCTTTGGGAAGTCAGGGAGGATACAAACAGAAAAAGGACTGGAAGATTCCGGAGCACTGGTTAATCAGTTCACTGAGCAGAAGGAGCAGAACTTTCTAGCTGGTTACTTTCTTTTTTTAAATATATATATATATATATATATATATATATATATATATATATATATATATTATTGATTTCAGAGAGGAAGAGAGGGAGAGAGAGAGAAACATCAATGATAAGAGAAAATCATGGATCGGCTGCCTCCTGCATGCCCCACACTGGAGATCAAGCCCACAACCCGGGCATGTGCCCTTGACTGGGAATTGAACCTGTGACCTCCTGGTTCATAGGTCGATGCTCAACCACTGACCTACACCTGCCAGGCACTCAATACCTCTTGCAGGGAAGGAAAATCCACAGAGAACAAAGCTTACCTGCCCTTGTGTTCTCCTAAACACCACGAGCTTGGATGCATTAGGACCATGCTTTCTGCTCTACTTGTGACAGGCAGACGGATGGATGGACAGATGGACACGGGGGAAGGAAGGGAGGGAGAGAGGGAGGGAGGATTCTAGCAGAAGAAATGTTTCTTTGAAAGAACTCATGATTGTGGATCAGTGAGAGTGTGTGCACCGAGCAGTCAGAGGAACTGAGTTCTACTTTTCGCCACGCACTTCAAGGCCTGAAACAAGTCCCTTAACCTTAAGCACTGCCTTTTCCAACTTGAAAATCCTAATCTGGAGGCAAGCCTGCTGCCCCTGTGGAAGCATGAGAGAATGCGGACCTTCGAGAAAGACCTGAAATAGTTAAAGGCGCGGCCGGGCTTGGGAAAGCTCGCCAGGCCACATGCTTCCCGGGAGTGTGACCTCCAGGCACACACCTGGGCTCGGTCAGGTTACACTCAGCCCTTCCCACCCCCAGGCCAGGCCCCGGTCGATGATAGAGGCCGGACCCTCCTTAATTAAGGGCACCGGTCACCTAAAGCAACAAGGGGGCATGAGGGAATATTGGATGTCACTCAGTCTCGCTGTCGACTTCCTTTCCCTTTAATTATTTCAGAAGAAGAAAACACTAACTGTTAAAAAAAAAAAAAAAAGTCAAAAGAATAACAAGGCAAAGGCTCTTCAAGGACCAGATAGCCATGAAGTTGTGATAGCGGCCGCCTGGACTTGCAACTGCCCTGGGTCTGCTGCTCAAGGTGATGGGAGGTGGAATTCAGGCAGCGCCGGGTTATCCACGCCTGCTCGTTTGCCCTACGTACGTACGGATGCCTCTTTGAGAAAATATCAGTGATCGATATCAGTGATCGGTCACCATCTGGCCTCACAAGGAACCTGTTTAGAAATTCTTATTTGGTCCTTTCTGATTTGAGATTGTTTGGGTGGTGATGGTGGAGGGGGGCGGTCAAAATGACATGGGTTTGGCCCCCAGTTCAGCCATTCGTGAGGGATGTGGTCTTGGGCATGTTGTTTATCTGTTTGTATCTCAGCTTCTTCATTTGAAAAAGAAAACAGCCCTCGCCGGTTTGGCTCAGTGGCTAGAGCATCGGCCTGCGGACGGAAGGGTCTTGGGATCAATTCCAGTCAAGGGCACATGCCAGGGTTTTGGGCTCCATCCCCAGTAGGAGACATGCAGGAGACAGCCGATCAATGATTCTCTCTCATCCTTGATGTTTCTCTCTCTCTCTCCCTCTCCCTTTCTCTCTGAGATCAATAAAAATATATTTTATTTATTTTTAAATATATTTTATTGATTTTTTACAGAGAGGAAGGGAGAGGGATAGAGAATTAGAAACATCGATGAGAGAGAAACATCGATCAGCTGCCTCCTGCACACCCCCTACTGGGGATGTGCCCGCAACCAAGGGTCATGCCCTTGACCGGAATCGAACCTGGGACCTTTCAGTCCACAGGCCGATGCTCTATTCACTGAGCCAAACCAATTAGGACAATAGAAACATATTTTAAAAAAAACACATACTATATCTCCCGTACAGGAATGCTATAGGTATTTAGAAAAATTACAACTATGTGTAGTGATGGATGCTAACAGGATATGTTGTGGTGATCCCCTCACATTATATACCTACACTGAATCTTTATGCTGTACACCTGAAACGAATATTATGTCATCTGATAATTCTATCTCAGTTAAAAAAGATTATGTCCATAAAACCCATAATTCACCACAGTAGCCTTTCCAAAGAACTGGGTGGCTTCTAGCCATAGTGAAAAACAACTGTTAATGAGGCTGCTAGGTCTCATATCGCCCACAAGAAGAATAAATCTGAATTAAAAATCGAGTGCTAGGCCCTAACGGGTTTGGCTCAGTGGATAGAGCGTCGGCCTGTGGACTGAAAGGTCCCAGGTTCGATTCCGGTCAAGGGCATGTACCTTGGTTGCGAGCACATCCCCGGTGGGGGGTGTGCAGGAGGCAGCTGATCGATGTTTCTCTCTCATCGATGTTTCTGACTCTCTATCCCTCTCCCTTCCTCTCTGTAAAAAATCAATAAAATATATATTTTTAAAAATCGAGTGCTAGGAGTGAGTACCCCAAGCTCAGACAGTCAGAGGCTGAATGTTTTCTGGAAGTTTCGGGTTTTCCCCAGGCGGAGCAATTTCACAGGAGGGCAAGGACAGCACGCCAGCCACGCTGCAAGAGAGGGAGGGCTTGTTACCTCAAAAATTAATGCTGCAGCTTCCAATTAAACTCACCGCCTGGCAAGTGAACTTGACTGGAAACCTCCCTCAGTGCTCACTGTTGAAGTTCCAGTTCCAGGGACCAGGTCCTTTCTGTGACACCCTAAACTTCAGCGGCATCGTTAAGACTCATCTCGAGATTAATCTTGACACATGTCAAGAGAGGCCATCATTAATTTCTATTCCTTGTTACCTCTGACCTCGGATGATGCTGAGGTGTGGGCCGGGGAGGCAGCGAAAAGGCCAGGTGTCTGTCACCCACTTTGTAAACACATCCTTTCTCAAGCCTGGTCTTCCCCTCAGGAGTGAGCCTCTGAGTCGCTGGCTCACACCAGGCCTTGTCTTGATCATTGAAAAAATGATTCAGCTGCCTGGTGGCGTGGCTCAGTGGTTGAGCGTCAACCCATGAACCGAGAGGTCGGGGTTCGATTCCCAGTCAGGGCACAGGCCTGGGTTGTGGGCTTGATCCCCAGTAGTGGGCGTGTAGGAGGCAGCCGATCCATGATTCTCTCTCATCATTGATGTTTCTCTCTCTCTCTCTCTCCCTTCCTCTCTGAAATCAATAAAAATGTAGGTTTGTTTTTTTTTGTTTTGTATTGTTAATGGAAGTCAGCTTTTGTTAAACAACCCAGGGAGGGGATAGGGACAGATTCCAGGCTCCCTGCTAAGCTGTGGAGCACCGAAATTTGCTTCTTGCTCTGACTTTGGGTTCTAGGTCTTGGTTTAATGTCTACGGGGTAGTTCAAACAGTGTTCTGCAGGAGAGAGAATGGGGGAGGTCCATCCACTTAACAGGGTGGTTGAGAAGGAAACGGATTGTCATTCGATAGCCTTCCTTTATTTCGTAATATCCAAAATATAAACTCATGGAAAACATTGGCTCCCCCGGGGCCACTGTGCAGGCAGAAGACTGTCAAGTAGGTGGGCTGTCCAGGTACCTGGGAGACATATATTTTACTACCGTATTTTCCGGCATATAAGACGACTGGGCGTATAGAAGATTTTCCTGGGTTAAAAAGTTGTCTTATACACCGGAAAATACGGTAGTAGCCCTGCGCACGAATCCGTGTGCCAGTAGCTCGCCAATAGCTCGCTGCCGCCCTCCAGTAGCTCTCCCTGCCCCCTCTCCTCCCAGCCCCCTCTCATAGCTTGCTGCCCTGCCCCCTCCTGTAGCTCTCCACTGCCCGCTTGTAGCTCGCTGCCCCACCCTCCTGCTGATCCGTGATCCAGTCGTTACGCTTCACGGCATAACGCCCATTTGCATATTACATCTTTATTGTATAGGATACTTTACTTTTTCTTTTCTTCATCCATATATTATGTTACTTAACAAATATTCCAGCAGATACTGGAAAGCCTAACACTTTCGTGGGTTTTTTTTTTGTTTTGTTTTGTTGTTAATCCTCAATCAAGGATATTTTCCCATTGGTTTTTAAAGAGAGTGGAAGGGAAGGGGAGAGACATAGAGAGAGAAACATCGATTTGAGAGGCAAACATCAATTTGGTTACCTCCTGCATGTGCCTGACCAGGCCAGGGATCCAGCCTGCATCCAAGGCACATGCCCTTGACCCTAATCAAACCCAGGATTAGGCTGATCTCTGTCCACTGAGCCAGACCAGTTAGGTTTAGGATAACAAATCATTTTAGATCAATTCACACCGGTACGCATTCGCAGGGAGAGTGGTAAGCCATCTTCAAACCAGAGCTCATCCATGTCCTTGCTGAGGGGCTAGAAACACCGCATTTAAGACCCAGGAGACGGCCTCTCCATCTCCATCTCCATCCCACGGGATTCAGAAGGCCAAGCCAGGAATGGGGTGCGTCAGAAATTGTCCTTCTGCCCTACACACACCCGCAAACGGAGTCTCACGCGGGCCCAACATCCGCCACTTCTTCTGACGAATGTTGAGTAAACATGGGCTTCGCGTCGTGGGGCTGGGCCCCGGAGTTGAGCAGCGTCAGCAAAAAGAAACTCATCTTTATCCGGAATTAACTACAAATTCAATTAGAATAAAAACCTCCGCCAACCCCGTGGAAGAGGTTTTCCGCGGAGAAAACCAGATGTTCCGACAACATTGAGAGCACTTTGCCTGGCCGTCTGAGGAATTTTCCATCTTGCAAGCCCCATCACAGGCGCGCGTTACACAGCTCCGGCTTCCCCAACTCACTGAGCGGCCTCCATTTCCCCTGCTCCTTTAATTAGATTTACTCCTTCAACCGAAGTGGTATTGGGTTGAAAGAATGGGGAGGAGGAGGGGAGGGACTCCACTTAATATTGGGCTTGCAAGTTTAGAGAAGGTTGGGGGATAAAGGGGTGGAGGTCTATTCAGGGGTTCGTTCCGAGATGCAGCTTTCCTTGTTTCTTGTGAGTTTATTCCTCTGGGGAAAAGCAGCAATAACATGAATCCCTTGAGGTTGTGCTAAGATCAGACCTTACTTCTGTTTTCAGCTTCGAACATCTTATAGGACAATGGGGCATACGTGGAAAATAGAAGAGATTTAGAACAGAGTAGACATTATGTGGCATTTAAAAAAAAATATATATATATATTTTTTTTTTAATTATTTAAAATATATTTTATTGATTTTTTACAGAGAGGAAGAGAGAGGGATAGAGAGTTAGAAACATCAATGAGAGAGAAACATCTATCAGCTGCCTCCTGCACACCTCCTACTGGGGATGCGCCCACAACCAAGACACATGCCCTTGACCAGAATAGAACCTGGGACCCTTGAGTCCTCAGGCCGACGCTCTATCCACGGAGCCAAACCGGTTTCGGCAAAATATATATATTTTTATTGATTTCAGAGAGGAAGGGAGAGGAGAGAGAGAGAGAAACATCAATGATGAGAATCATTGATTGGCTGCCTCCCTCAGGACCCCCACTGGGGACCGAGCCCACAACCCGGGCATGTGCCCTTGGCCGGAATCGAACTCGGGACCCCTCAGTCCACAGGCCTATGCTCTCCTCACTGAGCCAAGCCAGCTAGGGCGTGTAGCATTGTTTTTTACATGCGGACAATTAATGTGTGAAGAGACACCAGGATCACTCCTGCCACACATGGGAAGTAGAGTCCTAGCATCACTGGGGTCCAGAGTAGCTCAGGTGGCCTCTGCTCAGTTTCTGGAGAAGGCGCACATTTGAATTTTTGAAGCCTGCTTTAATTTGTTAAACCAGAACAGAGAGAGAGCTCAGAGACAGAGGTAGGCTTTTGCAAGAAAGAAGCAGTGAATTATAAAGGCTCAGGTGTGAGAGACCACTCTTTGATAGTTGTCTTTGTCACTAGCACAAACCTGCCCGTGGCTCGGTTTCCGCTTCTCTCCATGCAGCCCTGTTCACATCTTCGTTCAACCTTTTCTCGTTCGGATGATGGGAGTCTCCTGAAAGGCATTGCTTGTCCTCTTAACACGGTTTGGACTCGTTCATCCTCTAGACTGCGGTGGAGAGGGAGTGTCCCGAAATGCAACAGTTCCTCAGGGGGTTTGTTTCATGTCTGGTCCTATAGGCATATGAGTGTCGGTCCTATAGGCATATGAGTGTGTCTGTTCCTATAGGCATATGAGTGTGTCTGGTCCTATATAGGCATATGAGTGTGTCTGGTCCTATAGGCATATGAGTGTGTCTGGTCCTATATAGGCATATGAGTGTCTGGTCCTATAGGCATATGAGTGTCTGGTCCTATAGGCATATGAGTGTGTCTGGTCCTATAGGCATATGAGTGTGTCTGGTCCTATATAGGCATATGAGTGTGTCTGGTCCTATATAGGCATATGAGTGTGTCTGGTCCTATAGGCATATGAGTGTGTCTGGTCCTATATAGGCATATGAGTGTGTCTGGTCCTATAGGCATATGAGTGTGTCTGGTCCTATATAGGCATATGAGTGTCTGGTCCTATAGGCATATGAGTGTGTCTGGTCCTATATAGGCATATGAGTGTGTCTGGTCCTATAGGCATATGAGTGTGTCTGGTCCTATATAGGCATATGAGTGTGTCTGGTCCTATATAGGCATATGAGTGTGTCTGGTCCTATATAGGCATATGAGTGTGTCTGGTCCTATAGGCATGTGAGTGTGTCTGGTCCTATAGGCATGTGAGTGTTTCTGGTCCTATATAGGCATGTGAGTGTGTCTGGTCCTATATAGGCATATGAGTGTGTCTGTTCCTATAGGCATATGAGTGTGTCTGGTCCTATATAGGCATATGAGTGTCTGGTCCTATATAGGCATATGAGTGTCTGGTCCTATAGGCATATGAGTGTGTCTGGTCCTATATAGGCATATGAGTGTGTCTGGTTCTATAGGCATATGAGTGTGTCTGGTCCTATATAGGCATATGAGTGTGTCTGGTCCTATAGGCATATGAGTGTCTGGTCCTATAGGCATATGAGTGTGTCTGGTCCTATAGGCATATGAGTGTCTGGTCCTATAGGCATGTGAGTGTGTCTGGTCCTATAGGCATATGAGTGTGTCTGGTCCTATATAGGCATATGAGTGTGTCTGGTCCTATAGGCATATGAGTGTGTCTGGTCCTATAGGCATATGAGTGTGTCTGGTCCTATAGGCATATGAGTGTGTCTGGTCCTATAGGCATGTGAGTGTGTCTGGTCCTATATAGGCATGTGAGTGTGTCTGGTCCTATAGGCATATGAGTGTGTCTGGTCCTATATAGGCATATGAGTGTGTCTGGTCCTATATAGGCATATGAGTGTCTGGTCCTATAGGCATATGAGTGTGTCTGGTCCTATAGGCATATGAGTGTGTCTGGTCCTATAGGCATGTGAGTGTGTCTGGTCCTATATAGACATGTGAGTGTGTCTGGTCCTATAGGCATATGAGTGTGTCTGGTCCTATAGGCATATGAGTGTGTCTGGTCCTATAGGCATATGAGTGTGTCTGGTCCTATATAGGCATATGAGTGTGTCTGGTCCTATAGGCATATGAGTGTGTCTGGTCCTATATAGGCACGTGAGTTTGCCATGGTCCCTAGGTTACCCTGAAGGCGCCATAGTGAATCGCTTTCATCTCTGTGTTTCCATGGCACCTTCCCATCCCTCGTGGGTCATGAACCATGTTCCCGTTATCATTTTCATGAGTGTCTTTCCAGATGATATTTTACTCATCTTCATATCCGCGGGGTTTAGTCCAGAGCCTTGCAATTCGTGGGTGTTAGGTCATTGGTGAATGAGTGATGGCTGCATTGATTTGTCCCTGGTTACATGAGACTCAAGTGTCATAGTCAATTTTTTTTTTTTTTTTTTACTTTAAGTCCAGAGTAATAGAGCTGTTGGATTGTACGTCTTGCAGGACATTTTTTTTTAAATTAAACTTTTAATTTTGAGATCATGTTAGATTTACATGCAGTTGTAAGAAATAATAGGGATGCCCTAACCGGTTTGGCTCAGTGGATAGAGCGTCAGCCTGGGGATTGAAGGGTCCTGGGTTTGATTCTGGTCAAGGGCATGTACCTTGGTTGCGGGCACATCCCCAGTAGGAGGTGTACAGGAGGCAGCTGATCGATGTTTCTCTCCCATCGATGTTTCTAACTCTCTATCCCTCTCCCTTCCTCTCTGTAAAAAAATCAATAAAATATATTTAAAAAATATAAATAATAGGGAGTGATACTTGACCCAGTTTTCCCCAAGACTAACATCTTGCAATACACTAGTGCCAGTGGTCAGCAAACCGCGGCTTGCGAGCCACATGCGGCTCTTTGACCCTTTGAGTGTGGCTCTTCCACAAAATCCCACGTGCGGGCGCGCACGTACAGTGCGATTGAAACTTCGTGGCCCATGCGCAGAAGTCGGCTTTCGGCCTGGGCGAGTCTATGTTGAAGAAGTGGCGTTAGAACGCTCAAGGAGCCAAAGAGCCGCATGTGGCTCGCGAGCTGCCGTTTGCCGACCACTGCCCTAGTGCACTGTAACAGGATATCGACACTGATGCACAGGCAAGATAAAGAATATTTCTATCCCAAGGACCCTTCCTATTACCGTTTTATAGCCACACCCAGTTCCCTCCCACCCTTACCTCCTCCTTAACCCCCGGGCTGTCCCCATTTCTGTAATTTTGTCTTTTCGATAAGGTTACGCGAAGGGAGTCAGAGGGCATGTGACATGTTGAAATGGACTTTCGTCACTTCCCATCATCCTCTGGGGAGCCTTCAGGTTCAGTCTCCTTTGTTGTTGCCGCTCTTTATGTTCCCAATGATTTAATGCTCCTTCCCAATGCAGAATGACAGAACGATGCCATGCAAGTGTAACCCGGGATGTTTCAAGTGAGGCCAAATGCCTGGGCGATAGGGAAAAGGTCATGTGACCCATGGGCTGGTTTGTCATGATGGCGTGAATGAATTATTTTAAATGATTTTCCACACCAAGTTTTCCAGATGCTTTGGCCCCGGGCCAAGGTAATGACTATTGCTAATCCACGGGCTAGAATTAAGTTGGCAAGTGGATTCACAGACCTGAGCATCGGAACTCCACGCTGGGGGGTGGGTAAGCCACGTGTGTTACGTGTAAATGACACGAGCCTGTCTCATCGCTGACCCACACCCCAAATTCTCTGAGGTGCATGAGATGATGACTCATTTTACAGCGTCGGAAAGTAAGTCTAGAAAAGAAAAGATACCATGCCTTTTGTTTAAGTTTTCTTCCCTGGAGAGATCTCTCTATAGTCGTGACAAATTGGAAGTTTAATACGTTTGCCCTTTAGAAGTTTTCAGCGAAAAAATTTAAAGGACGGATGCTCACTTTAAGTGGAAAGGACAAATACATATATATATTTCTTTTTCTCAAAAAATTAAAAGCCCAGCCAGCATGGCTCAGTGGTGAGCATCAACCTATGAACCAGGAGGTCAAGGTTCAATTCCGGGTCAAGGCACATGCCCAGGTTGTGGACTCCATCCCCAGTGTGGGGCATGCAGGAGGCAGCCGATCCATGATTCTCTCTCATCATTGATGTTTCTATCTCTCCCTCCTTCTCCTTTCCTCTCTGACATCAATAAAAATATATTTAAAAAAATTATAACTCAATGCACAGATTTTGCTAAAGCTTGCAAAATACTCATATCTTCCATGTCCAAGAAATGACCGAGATGATTGGCAATCGTGTTGCTTTTGCTTCTAAATATAATGATGCTGCTTAAAACGCATATGATATGCTTTTACTTTCGGCGCATAGACCACGCTGTGTATGTTTTCTGAGCTGGTTTTAAGCTAGACCAGTGGTTGGCAAACCTCGGCTCGCGAGCCACATGCCTCAATCAGATTGAGGACGTTTTTAGCAAAGGCCAGCTTAGGAGTACCCTAATTAAGTTAATAACAATGTACCTACCTATATAGTTTAAGTTTAAAAAATTTGACTCTCAAAAGAAATTTCAATTGTTGTCCTGTTGATATTTGGCTCTGTTGACTAATGAGTTTGCCGACCACTGAGCTAGACAATATGCAATTCCATGACCACCAATACAGCACCGAGGGAAAGTCTAAACATCCAAAGTAAGCAACTAAAACTGGGATAGGAACTCGACTTTTGGGCACAGATTGTACCGTCTCCATTCCCTCCCACAGACCCAGTGACAAAACTAGTTTTTGCTGGCATCAGTGACCCAAAAATCACTGATTTAGTTCCTGCTTCTGTTTACAGAGAAATAAACCAGTAAATACATACATATATATCAGGACATGAGCATTGACCTGGCAATAATGTAGAGGCCAAGAACGTTCTATTTGCATAGGTAAGTTGTGTAAAATATGTCTTGCTAAATAAATATTCAAAACACCTCCTTATGTAGCCTATACACTGTTTGGACTGAAGCTGCAGAATTTTTGAAAGAAGAGGGAGTTGCCACAGAGTCTCGTCTTCGTCTGACCTGCAAAATATCCTCTCCGTGGATAGCAAGGCATACAAGATGGTTTCTTCAAGGAAACACAGCAAAATAAGCGATCTGCACTGCCATTGAACCATAGCATGTTAGTAGAAAGAGGATCCTCGGAAGATCGTAAAACTTACTTTTATCTTGAGAGCAGGGACGTGGGACAGGGGACCTAGGCGTAAATGAACCGCCAGCAACACGGCCACCTCAGAGAGAGGGGTGCGGGCGACAGGAAGCAAGGGGCACAAATGCCTTCACAGCCCAATGCTGTCCCCCACGCGGGTCGCTTTCCCTGAGTAAAATGTCCAGGATGGTTTCCGGAGGTGAAGAAAACAAAATACGGATCCTAGAGACTTTCCTGTGTCTCTCCAATCCATACAGAGCCACCATTTCCAATGAGAACCCAGGTGGCTGATCAGGACAGAGACGCTCATAATCGCTCAGGGGGCCAGGGTTCAGCTGATTTGGGGTCAGAAAATTAGCCGTTCCCCTGAAGGATAAGTCTGTATATACCTGTATATCCCCCGCTTTCTCCCAGGGCATGAACTTGTGGGGTTCCCTGCACAGAATGGCATCACAAATATATTGATTCCTCGTCCACCAGGGGGAGCAGTTGACCAGCACAAAACTTCCTTCCCCAGAGGAAGTCCCTGCAGGCGACTCCTCCTCTCCCTGTGCCCTGGGGGCTGCCAAGGACCCCAAATTCTATGGGCTCTGGGAGGTGGGGCACTCCTATACCCACTGCCGACCTCCTGCGCCTGACCTCACGCTGCTGGGACGCGTGTGGTTTAGTCAGGAACACACACACTGAGTGGCCAGATGATGATGATCTCTGAGCGCATAAGAATCTGGCCACTCAGTGTACATCCTGTATAATAAAAGGCTAATATGCAAATTGTCCCCTCGACCAGGAGTTCGACCAGCAGGCAGGCCGGCCAACCGCCCATGTCCCCTCCCCCTGGCCAGGCTGGCCGGACCCCACCCATGCACGAATTCATGCACCGGGCCTCTAATATATATAGATACATTGAGTGGCCATATTATTATGCGTTCAGAGATCATAATAATCTGGCCACTCAGTGTGTGTGTGTGTGTGTGTGTGTGTGTGTGTGTGTGTGTGTATGTGTGTGTGTGTGTGTGTGTGTGTGTGTATTAGAGGCCCGGTGCATGAATTCATGCATGGGTGGGATCCGGCCAGCCTGGCCAGGGTGAGGGGACATGGGCGGTTGGCCGGCCTGCCTGCTGGTCGAACTCCTGGTCGAGGGGACAATTTGCATATTAGCCTTTTATTATATAGGATATGCACTGAGTGGCCAGGTTATTATGCGTTCAGAGATCATCATAATCTGGCCACTCAGTGTATACACACAGCAGATTTTGTGGAAGGGCTTGCAAAGGAGTCCTTGTCATTTCTAGAAATTCCTTGTTTTATTATAAAAAATCACCCGTTTAGTCCTTGCTCCTACCCCAGCTTTTGGGAACAACAGCAGCATAAACATCAAAGCACGTGTTCTCCCAGTGCAGGGGTGAAGGGCGGACGCTGATCTTGCCTCGGGTGTGTGGGCCTGAGACGCTCCCAGGTCTGGGAGCCCGGCTTCTAACCCAGCCTGCGGATACCACCGCGTCTCCCTCCACGGGCCCTTTCCCTTTCCTCTGGCCGGGGTCCCAGGGCCGGGAAGGAAAACAGCTGGGAGGGAAAGGCCCGTGCGGATGATAAGCCCTTTGTGTGCACGCTCCGACTTCGCCACCGGCCTCCTGTCCAAACAAAACAGCTGTGGACTCCAGCGGACCCGGCTGTGGGCAGGGAACGCCACGGCAGCCGCTGATGAACAAAGACAGCCAGAGCGGACACAGGCCCCTAAGGTGTTTTGCAAATGGCATCGAAATCCATGGGAGAAAGTGCCCCAGGAGAGCCAAGTTGCACTTTTTTTTTTCTTCTTTTTCCAAATATGTTTTTATTGATCTTTAGAGAGAGAAGAAGGGAGGGGGATAGAGAGATAGACACATAGATGGGAGAGAAACATCATCCAATCAGCTGCCTATCAGGAATCAAGCCTGCAACCTGGGCATGTGCCCTGACCCGGAATTGAACCTTGACCTCCTGGTTCATAGGTTGACGCTCAACCACTGAGCCATACCAGCCGGGCCCAAGTTGCATTTTTTTTAAAAAATATCTTTTATTTATTTTTTACAGAGAGGTACATGCCCTTGACCGGAATCAAACCTGGGACCCTTGAGTCTGCAGGCCAACACTCAATCCACTGAGCCAAACCGGTTAGGGCTATTTTATTGATTTTTTACAGAGAGGAAGGGAGAGGGATAGAGAGTTATAAACATTGATCAGCTGCCTCCTGCATGCCCCCTACTGGGGATGTGCCTGCAACCAAGGTACATGCCCTTGACCAGAATCAAACCTGGGACCCTTCAGTCTGCAGGCCGACGCTCTATCCACTGAGCCAAACCGGTTCGGGCCCAAGTTGCATTTTTAATGATGATCGGCTCCTAAACCTCTTTCCAGACACTGCAGCTCCTTGCTCTTCTAATTTCTAACAGCCCCCTTGCTCCGTACTGTGTAGACTCTGCATCAACCGTCTTGACATCACCTGGGAACCTGGGAGAAACACAGACCCGCAGGCCCCACCCAGATCTCCTGAGTCAGCATCCCTCTGTGAGTGGAGTGTGTGCAGCAAGTTCCAACTCAACTCGATAGGTTTGCTGCTCTTAGGATCCAGCTAAGGTACACAGATGCACAGCCGTCCAGAATATCCCATGGCCTACGGGACATGCAACCAACTCTTGAAGCAGCAGCATGAAAGGAAAGAGTTCAGTCTTTTAAGCATAAAAGATGCAAATTTAGTCTGGCCAGCGTGGCTCCATGGTTGAGAGTCGACCTATGAACCAGGAGGTCATGGTTGGATTCCCAGTCAGGGCACGTGCCCGGGTTGCAGGCTCAATCCCCAGTAGAGGGCATGCAGGAGGCAGCCAATCCATGATTCTCTCTCATCACTGATGTTTCTATCTCTCTCCCTTTCCTTTCCTCTCTGAAATCAATAAAGATACATATTTTTAAAAAGATACAAATTTAGCTTTCAATCTCAGCTCTGTACTTCCCAGCTCTTCCTTCCCTCATTGGTACCACCACATAGGTGTTAACTCCATGGTGAAGATTAAATAAACATCCAATACAAATCCCTTCAGAACTGAGTCTCCAATCTGTGGATATTATCCAGAGATTTGGTTATTGACTTTTTTTCCCTTCAACTTTATTCTTAGTTTTTCTGCTTTCTTTTTGTTTTATTACTTTAAAATGAAACCTGGGAAAAGAAATAGTGAACCTTGCCGAAACCGGTTTGGCTCAGTGGATAGAGCATCAGCCTGCAGACTGAAAGGCCCCAGGTTTGATTCCGGTCAAGGGCATGTATCTTGGTTGCGGGCACATCCCCAGTAGGGGGTGTGCAGGAGGCAGCTGATGGATGTTTCTCACTCTCTACCTCTCTCCCTTTCTCTCTGTAAGAAATCAATAAAAAATATTTAAGGAAAGAAGAGAAGAGAAGAGAAGAGAAGAGAAGAGAAGAGAAGAGAAGAGAAGAGAAGAGAAGAGAAGAGAAGAGAAGAGAAGAGGAATAGTGAACCTCAAATCAGCCTATATGTTTACTTACTCAGTCACTTTGTTGAGTGGTTTTTGACGAGAAAATTGAAAGAACTAAAATAACCCTTAGGATTTTGTTTTGTTTTCTTTTTAATCCTCACCTGAAGATATTTTCCCATTTATTTTTAGAGAGTGGAAGCGAGGGGGAGAGACAGAGAGAGAAACATCAATGTGAGAGAGACACATGAATTAGTTGCCTCCCACATGCGTCCCGGCCAGGGCTGGGGATCGAGCCCTCAAGCAAAATACCTGCCCTTGATGAGAATCGAACCTGGGACCCTTCAGTCCACAGGCCAATGCTTTATCCACTGTGCCACCATCTAGGGCTCCTTTGGGGTTTTGATGAAATTCCAAGACCTACCCTTAACATGGTCCTATCAAGGATAATCAAGGTAGTAGGATTAATTCTAGAGAAGGAACTAGAAAGCACTCCACTGAAAATAAATGAGGAAGGAACAAGCTACCTTCCAGAAAACCCTTCTCCTACTGCCACCCGGGATCACTGTCACAGCTGGATGGAGGTGGTGACAGGGGTCGGAGTTGCATTAGAACCTGGTTGTGTGTGTCTTTGACAATGAGACTTACTGAGCAGTGTTCTACATCGCTCATTGTCTTTCTGGCCCTTTACATTATTCTTTGGCAATTGCTGTATTGTCATAGTCTGAATTGGGGCACAAATTCCTTAGAACTTAAAACTCACCTGGATATCACCTGCTTGATCACCAAACTGGATGGGAACTCTTTGGAAGGAAATCAGGTCTGGAGGAATTATGATAAGGATTTTCTTTTATATCTATACTAGAGGCCCAGGGCACGAAATTCATGCATGGGTAGGGTCTCTAGGCCTGGCCGGCGATCAGGGCTGATCTGTGGGGTGACTGGTGGGGCAATCACGGGGCGGGAGCGGGGCACGCTGGCACCTGCCTTGGCTGGCCTGTGGCCTATGGGCTGGGGGCAGTACCTATGTTGAGCGTCTGCCCCCTGGTGGTCAGTGCACATCATAGCAACCAGTTGTTCCACCAGTTGTTTCACTGTTTGGTTAATTTGTATATTAGGCTTTTATTATATAGGATAGATAGATAGATAGATAGATAGATAGATAGATAGATAGATAGATAGATTTCATAGAGGAAGGGAGAGGGAGAGAGAAATGGAAACATCAGTGATGAGAGCAAATCATCTGTCGGCTGCCTCCTGCACGCCCCACCCTGGGGATCGAGCCAGCAACCCGGGCATGTGCCCCGACTGGGAATCGAACCGTGACCTCCTGGTTCATAGGTCGGCATTCAACCACTGAGCCTCGCCAGCCAGCCAGGGTTTTCCTTTCTAACAGAGTAGAGGTGAATGTCTGCTCTACGAAGGGAAGGCTGGTCTGACTCTGATGTCCCAGCTCTGCTCAGGCCTGACCAAGACGCCCAGCTTTTTCCTGGAGAGAAGAGCTCCCCCTGCCCTCAGTCAGGCCCAGGGGGAGGTGGGGAGAGGGACAGGGGCTGCCAAATGGGAACACTTTGGGTGGGGGGGTTAGACAGCTTCCCCCAAAGTCTCCTTTCCTGCCCATTCCGGTGGCCTTGCTCATAGTGTTTTCTCTCTGGGGTCTCCCATTCAGCTTTCAAAGGAAGCATCCCCACTCCAAGGAATGAATTGAACAGAAGCAAAGCCTCGTTCCTCCTGACCCACTTCAAAGCGGCCTGTAGAGGCAATAAAATATAAACAAGCTGCTTCTCCGCTCCCCGTTTCTAGGGCGAGCACGTTGCTTTCTCCTGCGGGCCAGATCGTCTCGTCCGTATGGCCTCTATACCCCAGGATGCCGCCTCCAATCCGTTTGAACTTCAAACACCCAACAGAAGTTCAAACAGATTAAAGGTGAAGTCGGCCCCGCCCGATTTCCACGACGAGCCTCTCTCTGTGTGACTGGGGATGAGGGGATGTCAGATTATCCTAAAAAGGTCTGAGGTGGTAGACGGTCATCTTGACCAGAAATGAAGGTCACGGGCAGGGACAAAGAGGTGATTCTCATCCTCTTTCAGACTGGTGACCAACGCCAAGAAGGGTGAGGCCCTCGGGCCTGGTGGTGTTACTAGGAAACCCCCAGTCGGGCTGGGGCCGCCTGCCGCCGTGTCCAGTAACCAAGGCGGGGTTGAATCATAGAAGGCGTTTATTGAGAAGGCCAGCCAACCAAGAACACAGGGTGCTCACGAGCATTCAAATCCTGTCTTACAGCAAGGTGCCGGGGACAGGATTATAAAGGGGGAGGGGCCAGGGGGAGGCTGGGTATGGACATCAGCTATTGCCCTTAGTCATTAGGCAATGAGATGATGTTGATGAGATGATGTTTTGACTCCTGATGGGTTGGTCTGACCATGCGTATCGGTTCTGCTTGCTGGATTCGCAGATGAGTCACCTCCTCAGTCGCTTCCCACAGGCTTTGAAAAGGAAACTTAAGAAAAACTTAACCCCCTATCCCAGCGGTCGGCAAACTCATTAGTCCACAGAGCCAAATATCAACAGGACAACCGCTGAAATTTCTTTTGAGAGCCAAATTTTTTAAACTTAAACTTCTTCTAATGCCACTTCTTCAAAATAGACTCTCCCAGGCCGTGGTATTTTGTGGAAGAGCCACACTCAAGGGGCCAAAGAGTCGCGTGTGGCTCGCGAGCCGCAGTTTGCCAACCATGGCTCTATCCTATATAATAAAAGACTAATATGCAAATTGACTGAACAGCAGAAAAACCGGCCGCTATGATGCGCACTGACCACCAGGGGGCATACGCTCAACACAGGACCTGCCCCCTGGTGGTCAGTGCACTCCCCCAGGGGGAGCACTGCTCAGCCAGAAGCCCTGAGCTAGGCTCATGGCTGGTGAGCGCAGCGGCAGTGGTGGGAGCCCTTCCCCACTCTGTGACAGTGCTAAGGATGTCCAACTGATGGCTTAGAGCCTAAGCCATCAATCAGACATCCCCCAAGGGCTCCTGGACTGTGAGAGGGCGCAGGCTGGGCTGAGGGACCCCTCCCACTCAGTGTACAAATTTCATGCACCGGGCCTCTAGTTTATATATAAGAAACTTAAACCCCTATTCACATAAGTATATGTGTTCCAAGTTTTAAAATGATATGATTATTTTTTCAGATTAATTCAGGTGCTCTCTCTATCAGGCGATAAGTCCCCCTATCAGTAGGAGAAGCAGAGACGCCAGGGCTGGTGTGGCCTGGCCTGCGTAGGCAGGGAGTCTGGAAGAGGAGGCTCCTCTGTGGCGGGGTGCTCACAATGATTTAGAGGCGAGAACTGTGTGAGAGGCAGGCTTTCTGCTCTCCAGAACACAGATCTTCCAGTTCCTCCCAGGTTTCTTAATTTTTACAACCGTCATCAAGGAAGAAAAAGTCCTCTTCTCTCTTGTCAAGCATTAATGTACAAGCGGAATAATTAGTATGAGTTATCGCCGCTCTTGCTGTAAGCCATGTAGCCACATTCACCCATATCAAAGCTCTCTGCAAGATGAAAACAACCTCAGACATGTAGGAGTGAAAGGCTGCCAACATCTTTCATTCTTTCACTCCATCTCTGGACCAGATTCCTTTGGAGAGGAGCTTTTTACTGGAACGGTGAAGAAATATGGAAAGTCTGAATATAGTTTATAACTGGCTTTAATTGGTGTCCTCTTTGACCTTCTGAGGGTGCGGGGGTGGGGGAAAGGAATCCAAACTTTGAGAGGGCTCTCTAAGACGCAGCTCTTCTGTTAACCCTATCATTGCTTCCAACCTGCAAGGGAAAGGGTGGAATCAGAAGAAAGAATGAGTCTCGTGATCAACATCAACGTTAAGAAGTGGCTTTTTGCTGTTCAGCGTCCTTGCTTTATATCCCAAGGTATTTGCCCAACATCTGCCATAAAAAGGCAAGAGAGGGCCCTGACTGGTTTGGCTCAGTGGATAGGGCGTCTGCCTGCGGACTCAAGGGCCCCGGGTTCAATTCTGGTCAAGGGCATGTACCTTGGTTGCGGGCACATCCCCAGTCGGGAGTGTGCATGAGGCAGCTGATCGATGTTTCTCTCTCATCTCATCGATGTTTCTGACTCTCTATCCCTCTCCCGTCCTCTCTGTAAAATTCAATAAAATATTTTTTTTAAAAAATAAAGGCAAGAGAAAGACAGGAGGAAAAGGAAGGGTTCTTGGGAAGAAACGAAACTTGCATTCTTAGGAAGTTTCTTATCAGAGCCGAATTTTCTGATTCCAGGATAAGTATTTCCTGTGTCACTCTCATGCTGAAATCTTCACCTAATAATAGACCCACAGGAAGTGTCCCTGGGTGAATTACTCTAAGCAACGAGCTGCTTCTAAGGTAATCTTACCTATGGTATCTTGGATATAAGTTAGGTAACCATCACATGTTTAATAAATACTTCAAAGGAGCAGTTGCCTTGATCTTCTCAGTCTCTTACTTTTCAGTTTGGGGTTTTTAATTTTAAAAAAAAATAGATTTTTTTCTCGATTTCAGAGAGGAAGGGAGAAGGAGAGAGAGAGGGAGAGAGAAACATCAATGATGAGAGAGAATCATTGCTTGGCTGCCTCCTACAGGTCCCTCTGAACTGACCTATGAACCAGAAGATCATGGTTCGATTCCTAGTCAGGGCACATGCCCCAGTTGCAGGCTCGATCCCCAGTAGGGGGCGTGCAGGAGGCAGCCCATCCATGATTCTCTCTCATCATGGATGTTTCTTTCTCTTTCCCTCTCCCTTCCTCTCTGAAATCAATACAAAATATATATATATATTTTAAATAGTGAAATCTTGTTGGAAACCCCTGCTTTGCCAAAACAGTCTGTGACGAAGTGTCTAACAAATCTTGCGTTTTAATTTCATTATTTCACTTCTTGCCGCTGTCGAGCCTAAGTCTGTGATCCATCTCCAAGGGAAACGCTTTGTGTTTGTTGGGGTCACCCCGCTCCTTAAGGACATATCCCACCTGCTCCTGGGGCAGTGGCCGCCGGGTTTCCGTCAGGCGATGGGGCAGCGTCACTTGGAGCTGTCCCATCTGTGAAACAAGGATAGAAAGTAAAAGCGATGAATCAAAACAATAGGCTGTGTGTTCCAACTGTGTGAAGAGGCTCCAGGAAGCAAAACCATTCACAAGTAGTGATTCAACAAGTGCATGAGGTTACATAAATATGAACGATTAATCATTACTTGCGTAAGCTGAAGCACGCCCTTCACCACGATGGAGCATGAACTTGAGCCTGGCTGGTGTGGCTCAGTGGTTGAGCATTGACCTGTGCACCAAGAGGTCACTGGTTCGAGTCCTGGTCAGGGCACGTGCCTGGGTTTCAGGCTCAATGACTCCAGTAGGGTGGCGGGGGAGCATGAGGCAGCCCATTGATGATGCTGTTTCTCATTGATATTTCTATCACTCTATCCCTCTCCCTGCCTCTCTCTCTAAAAAATCAATTTAAAAGAAAAGAATGAACTTGAAAATTGGAAACATAATCATACTAGTGGCCTGGTGCATGAAATTCGTGCACACAGAAAGGGAATTAATTCGAGGAAATATTTTAATATTGCTATTTGCCCTTTCTCTATAATAGAAGTGTCAGAGATGAAAGAAAATTGGTAAAATGCATATGAAAATCTCCCTCCTGTCAGAGTCTGGGACGTGTCACGACACCCAGAGTCAAGTCCCCGTCCACCTGCATGCCTGCCTGGAAATCACGCGAGACCAAGACCCGGCCAGCCCCAATCCCGTCAAGCCCCACAGGGTGGGGGGTGCAGCCTCAGGTCCCCCAGCCTGGTGCCGGGTGGGGGGCACAGTCTTAGGTCCCCTGTCAAGCCCCACCATGCAGGGGACACGGCCTTGTTTCCCCCGTCTGGCCTCAGGTCCCCCGGCCCCGGAGCCGAGATGGGGGAGGGGGGCACAAGGGCATGAGGGTGTGATGACCATTTGCATATTAGTTCTTTATTATATAGGATAAGAGCCATCTCAAGAAATACCTTTGGTCCAATGGATACATTTTTTGTTGTTGTTGTTAATTCTCACCAGAGGATATTTTTCCATTGAGAGAGTGGAAGGGAGAGGTAGAGACAGAGAGAAACATCGATGTGAGAGAGACACATCAATTGGTTGCCTCCCACATGAGCCCTGACCCAGGCCGGGGATCGAGCCTGCAACCGAGGTACGTGCCCTTGACCAGAATCGAACCCGGGGACCCTTCCGTCCGCAGGCCGGCGCTCTATCCACTGAGCCACACCAGCTAGGGCTGGACCCATATTTTTAAAGCTCAGCCTCAAAAGGAAAATCACCTTCTGTTTTTGCAAGCAACCTTGGTCAAGAGACGGGGGTATACAATCTCATTAGAATCGTGTTTGGGAAAATGACGGCTCGCTCCCAGGCGGAGCCCAGGGATAAAGGGGCCGGGGGATCCGTTTTCCTGGCTCACATGGTCTTCTGAGAGACAGCGGACTCAGGAAGTAAAAAGTGAAGATGGGGTGGCCGAGAGGGTGGCTTCTCACGAAAACAACAGAACGCGACTGGGAGTTGGAGTGAGCAGTACACCCGGTTCATTGCGCCGTGCCCGGGGCCGCGGCCCAGCCCAGGGCAGGGTACACTGTGGTGTTTAATAAGTGATACAGCAAGTAGGGCATGAGTGGGAACGGGACACCAGCTTCACATCTCTGTGTGCATTAAGCGGTATCGCATGACGGCCGCCTCCCTCAGCGGTGCGCGTGGAGCGTCACGGGATACCGCGATGTGTAAAAGGAGGGAAGGGAGGCCAAGATTCTATCACTCCGGGCAACAAAGGCGTCTTTCTCCAGCCCCTTGAAAGGGTCTTTGGACACAGTTTCCTTGTGTAACCGTCACTGAACCCCATTCTCTCCCTTGCCCCCCAGCTACCCTGGGATCAACTTCTCTCCTTTCACTCCTGGTGGGTGACCTATTTTACAGCGCTTGCACCCCACGCTGCCCCAGTTCCCTCCGACGTTCATTCTAACCGGGGCAAGGCCATCGTTGGGGGGAATCAAAGCGCTCAGGCCACACACCAGGATGCTTTGTGGAGGGTTGGGGGGGGGGCGGTGCCCGCTTAGAAAAGGTTGGGAGGGATGTCTTTTTGCTCTAGATTGAACCTGCGCTTAAATACACCCATTCATTAAAAAAAAAAAGATGTGAAAAGGAAAGAAAACTGTCTCTACCTGCAGGCCTTGATTTGGGGGTCCAGTTTGACAGCTTCTTGGAGGCAGGGCCGCGAGCCCCAAACCTAGGGCAAAGAGGGCCTAAACGCTTGTTCAGGTTTGTTCTGACTTCCTGTCGGAAGAACCGCAATTTATAACCAGGGCCAGGCATGGGCCAGTGTGAAGGCCTGCTTTGCTTTTACCTATTCTATTCAAACAAACTAGCTTAGCTTCTGAGCAAAGAACTGAGAGCATTTGTCGGTCAAGCAGTGTTTGTTCTGATGGGTCCTTTTTTTTTTTTTAAGAGCTGCTTCGATTCCAAATCCAAGTTTGAAACCAGACTACCAGCCCTGCCCGGTTTGGCTCAGTGGATAGAGCATCAGCCCATGGACTGAAGGGTGTCCCGGGTTTGATTCCAGCCCAGGGCAGGGACCTCTTGGCGGGCTCAATCCCCAGCCCTGGTTGGAGCGAGTGCGGGAGGCAGTGAATAGATGTGTCTCTCTCACATCGACGTTTCTCTCGCTCTGTGTCTCTCCCCCTCTCTTCCACTCTGCCTAAAAAAAAAAAAAAAAAAAAAAAATCAATGGAAAACATATCCTTGGGTGAGGAGTCACAAACACACAGACAAACAAAAGTAGAACAACAACAAATAGTCTGCTGTTGGGGAAAACAATGTAAACAAATTAACAAGAAGACTTTTAGTTCGTTTCTATAATAACTAGAGGCCTGGTGCACAAAATTCGTGCAGGGTAGCGTCCCTAGGCCTGGCCTCTCCGCCTCCCCACCTCCTCCTTCCCTCGCTCCCTTTGCGCCCCTAGCTGCCGCCGCTGGTCACCCGCCATGTTCCACGCTGCCCCCCTGGTGGTCAATGCACGTCACAGCAAGCGATCAAATGCACGCTCTCCTGGTCAAACTCCCGAGCAGACAATTTGCATATTAGCCTTTTATATAGATAGATGGCAGTGGCACCAAATCTGTCTCTAGCACAGTCTTATTCTATTCTTTCCTACTGTGGGGTAAGTCTGCTTTCGGGCACTAACAGTCCTCCTGTTGGCTGCTATCTTCGCCTGTGTTTGTCGTAGATCAAAAGGGGGAGCCAGGTGAGAGCCGACAGCGAGACACATCCATCATTTCTCCTGCATAAAGCACCCTGAGTATAGTTCCGTGGCTCTAGGAGCCGTCTGTGAGATTTATACTCCCTCAAAAAAGCATCGTCTTAAAGCAAGAGAATTTGTTGTTGATACCCCGGCGAACTCCCCTCCTTATTCCAGTTGAATCCGCCAGCCCGGATGTATTGATTTCTGTCTCCCGGCCTCAGCATGTTCTTCCTTTCCTTTCTGAAGTAATCCCCCCTTGCAATGTGTAGTAAAAAATGGAATTCATCTTGTTCCTGCCTTGGATCCGCCGGACTTGGAATTGAACTCTGCGGGAACACGAGCGTCCCAGAGAGCCCGAATGCGAACTTCTGTTTCTGGGCTGGGAACCGCATCAGTCGCCTCCGAAGCTCATAAAATGATTTAAGGGTTTGCGGAATCTCTCCTTCTCCTCTTTAAACTAATCTCAGAACAATACTCCATCGCAAGGTCATTGTCAACAGCTTGAGCCTTCTAGGCCTGGCCAGCTGCAGCCTCTTTGCTTTCATGTGCTGCCCGGGGACTCGGCCTTGGAATTCAGTCTGGCCTCGCGGTCCAGCTGACTTTATAATTCAAATGTAATTGCTGATGCGCTTTCATGGAAAACTGCAAAGGCTTATTCTAGTTAAGGACAGCAACGGTATTTTTAAAGAAAATATTTTTTTAAAATATACTTTTATTGATTTCAGAGTGGAAGGGAGAGGGGGAGAGAGATAGAAACATCGATAAGAGGGAATCATGGATCGGATGTCTCCTGCATGCCCCCTACCGGGAATCGAGCCTATGCCCCAGGCATGTGCCCTTGACGGGAATCGAACCCGGGACCCTTCAGTCCACAGGCCGATGCTCTATCCACTGAGCCAAAACCAGCTAGGGCTAGCAACGGTGTTTTATAGTTGAAGAATGTTAGCACGATGACTAGGAAAATGCCCATTTGTCATCCTCTGTAATCCAGGACTCTGTTTTCGGGTTTCGTCTGGAGATAAGGGTTCAGAGAGTGTTTTGTCTATTCATTTGGAAGAGTCGGAAGAGCTGACAGCGGGTTTGTGACATAATAGGTGAAAATGGGAGCCGGGAGTCTGTTTTTGTAATCTCAGAGTTACTCTCGAGCCATAAATAGCCACCCCTGTCTCTTCTTCCAGAGCTGAGAGACACGAGAGTGTGTCCAGCCATCACTGGGCTCTAGTACAGAGGGGACATGATGAGACCATAGCCCCAACCCCGGGGAGTTCATGTCATCCTCCCAGTCCAGAGACTGGCACCCCAAGGTCGGCCACAGGTGAGCAGACAGCACTTCTCGTCTCTTACCTCCACACCTCCCTGTGGCCTTCAAAGCACATGGTGGCCTGGCCGGCGTGGCTCAGTGGTTGAGCGTTGACCTATGAACCAGGAGGTCAGGGTTCGATTCCTGGTCAGGGCACATGCCCGGGTTGCAGGCTTGATCCCCAGTAGGGGGTGTGCAGGAGGCAGCTGACCCATGATTCTCTCATCATTGATGTTTCTAACTCTCTCTCCCTCTCCCTTCCTCTCTGAAGTCAATAACAACATATTTAAAAAAGGAAGAAAAGAAAATGTAATTTAGCAGGATCTCTCCTCTCGGGCCGGGGAGGGCTCTGGGCCCTTCCGACTGCAGGATTGCTGCCTGTGTCCTGTGCAAAACGTCTGCTGCTTAACAGAACTAAGATGCTCCTGAGAGCCCCGGATGGTCCCATCATGGAAGTTGAAAGACTGGATCTCCTTTGGGGTTTCCAGTGCCCATTGCAACGTTACTTACTTGTCTCTTTTTGATATGCTGACTTGTTCTTCCTGTAACACCTCCTACATGGGATCTGTGTGGACTCCGGGAGAGGTCAACGTGTTTTGATTTTACTTATTCACTGTTCCATGTTATAGGGTATTTTTCTCTTTGGGAACCTAAGCTTTTATGGATAGATACATAGATACATAGATAGATACATAGATGTTTTATTATTATTGACTAGAGGCCTGGTGCACGGATTCGTGCACTGGTGGGGTCCCTCGGCCTGGCCTGTGGGGATCGGGCTGAAACCATCTCTCCCACATCACCCAAGAAGTCCTGGATTGTGAGAGGGTGCAGGCCAGGCCGAGGGACCCCACCGGTGCATGATCAGGGCTGGGGAGGGACTGTGGGAGGGCTCCAGGGCATGTCTGGCCCATCTCACCCAGTCCGGATCGGTTGGACCCCAGCAGCAAGCTAACCTACCGGTCAGAGTGTCTGCCCCCTGGTGGTCAGTGCACATCATAGCAACTGGTTGAACAGTCAAACAGTTGGGCATTTAGCATATTAGGCTTTTATTATATAGGATTTCAGAGAGGAAGGGGTAGAGAAAAAGAGAGAGAGGGGAAGAGAGAGAGAGAGAAAGAGAGAGAGAGAGAGAGAGAAACACACAATGATGAGAGAGAATCATTGATCGGCTGCCTCCTGCACACCCCCCACTGGGGATCTAGCCCACAACCCAGGTATATGCCCTGACCAGGAGTTGAACTGTAACCTTTCTGGTTCATAGGTCGATGCTCAACCACTGAGCCACACCGGCCGGGAACCTAAGCTTTTGATGGTGTCTTTGAATTTGCATTTATCAAGAAAAAAAAAAAGAATGCTGTTTAAGGCACTTTAGATCTCACGATTTTTAGATGAATTCATGAGACAACTATGCAGATTGAGTTTTAGAAAAAGATTGCAGCTGGGAAATCACACTCAGGGAAGAGGGAGAAGTCCCATTGCTTGAGTCAGACTGGCTTGGATGAAACTCTGGCGGGGATGGGACAGGGACCTGAGCCCATGGGAACTGGCGCTGAGTAACCCAGTGTGTCTTCCCGTCTCCAGTTTCTGAGTTTGTGACTCTTGTGGGAATTGTTCAACCCATAAAAAGTGCCCTTTTTCTGTCCCTCGGAACGGCCTAATGGAATAAACACTTACAAATATATAAGTTCCCAAAGATCAGATGTGACATCAGCCGCCTTGCTTTTACCTGCCACTGAGTACTGTATCATCCGCGTACTGGTCATGTGATCTCTTGCAGTCTTTCCCCCCTCCCCCCCCTCGCGCTGAAGGTCAGAACTCCTGTCATTTGATTCTTTTCACATTCTGGTTATGTAGTTCTCTCTCTCTCCTTATCCCAGGCGAAATCTGACCTTTCCGTGGTGGAGCGTAGAGCTCCTCTGAATCCGCGTGTTTGCGCCCATTGGGGACTGGCGTTCTGGGGTTCGCATCTGTTCGGTGGGTGCCGCCGTTGTAGATTTCACCTTAAGGTATCTGTGATCCCATATGCGTGAATGGAGGAAAATGTGTGGGGCCAATCATTAGCTCTTGTCCTTTCGGTTGGAGAGGGAAACGCAGGTTCGCTGGATGGGAAGCAGGGAGCGGGTGGGCTTCTTCGGATCCTCTTCTTTTCACATTCCGATGCCCAAGTGCCTAGTGATTGAATAAATTTAACTATTATACACTTCCGAACGCGCAGTGAAGAGGTGGGTAATTTTAGGGACACTGGAGAGGCGGAGTTAGAAGGTGTTAAACAGCAAGCAGGTGGATAGAGCTACTTTGGTGGTCAAAGTTGGATTAGAAAACAAAACAAAACAAAACAAAACAAAACAAAACAAAACAAAACAAAAAAAGGCTCCCAGTGGCAACCATGACTTTGTGAAGATTGATTTGTGCTGGAGTGGAGGTTGCTCAGGCTCCGAGTTTCCAAACAACCTTATGGTCTTCCAACAACAGGCTATGCAGAAGACCCTCCCCACTTCTCTCCCCGGTAGCACTCTGTCAAGAGGCCACCTGGACATGGCTAAAGTTTTCTTCTATTCTTTCATTCCTTAGAGTTCTATGATCAGTCACATTGGACCCCGCAAAAGCGGTGGGGTGGGATGTTCCCTAAACCCGAGCAGCAGGAAGTTGCATTTGAGAAAAGGGAAGAAGGAGACCTCCAGCCCCCCCCCTACCCCCTTTTTAGGTGAGAGCCCCGCACACCGGAAATGTAGGGGAAGTAGGACTTCCTTCGCCCACTCACTGTGTCCGAGATGCTTCCTGTCTGCTTCCCACCAGCACATGGGAAAGTCAGATAGCGTGGATCGATGGGGAATGTGGGAGCAGGGACAGAGGGCTAAGGAGTTCCAAAGGAGTATTAAGAGGTTCTCATCTCCCTCTCCCTTCCTCTCTCCCACCTGTCATCATCTCCCCCCGCCCCCCGCCCCCCGCCATCAGCAATCATTTGAATTGAATATAGAAAAGTAGAAATGAGCTTTTTTTTTTCCAAGTTTGTTATACCTGGAGTTTCATTCTGGTTATCTTTACTAATTATTTGATCCTCAAGGTCTTCACCTGTAAAATGATGGCAAGAATAGCATTTGCCTGTAGAGTTGTGTGATCATCATGGGTGCTTCATGAGTATAGTGTCTTTTCTCTTTAAACACCTCATCGCTCCATATGTTCTTCCTATTCCTTTTCTGCTCCTGTAGTTTAGACCCTGATCACTTAACTCCCACTCTGTTTTTAAGAATATCTCTTCCCATTCCATACCAACTATGCACATATGCACAGTTAGAATATATGCAGGGTGGACAGAAGTAAGTTTACAGTTGTGACTATACGAAACACAGTTTATTCTCATACTGTTGTTTTTTTTAAAATATATTTTTGTTGACTTCAGAGAGGAAGGTAGAGGAGAGAGAGCTAGAAACATCAATAAGGAGAGAGAATCATTGATTGGCTGCCTCCTGCATGCTCCCTACTGGGGATTGAGCCTGCAACCCGGTCATGTGCCCCGACTGGGAATAGAACTGTGACATCTTGGTTCATACATTGACACTCAACCACTGAGCCATGACAGTCAGGCTCCTGTATTATTATTGATTAATTATTGTATTATTTGTTTGTATTATACCTTTACTTTTCCCACCCCTGTATGTAATGTGAATATGCACATTTATATTGTTATAATGTAACAATATCACCCTAAGAGGAAGACACATATATGATATAAGACATTTCCATCATTCAGTAAGAAAGTTATGCTTTATTTCTCTGGAATCATGATTTGACTTAAACTATAAATAATATTTGGAACAATGTGGACCCATAGAATAGAGTTGTGCTAAGTTCATGTCCCCTTGTCTCCTCAATACCCAAAGAGCTGAAAAATGGGGGTTAAGACAGGAGTGTGTCACCCCATCAAGACTACTGATCATTTCACCCACACAACTCTAGGTACACGGCCCACACCCCAAGCAGGACAGAAAGAAGTGACAGTGGCCCTGACTGGTTTGGCTCAGTGGATAGAGCGTCGGCCTGTGACTGAAGTGTCCCAGGTTCAATTCCGGTCAAGGGCATGTGCCTTGGTTGCGGGCACATCTCCAGTGGGGGGTGTGCAGGAGGCAGCTGATCGATGTTTCTCTCTCATCAATCTTTCTAACTCTCTATCCCTCTCCCTTTCTCTCTGTAAAAAAATCAATAAAATGTATTTTTTTAAAAAGACAGTGGCCGAGAGACATGAAAAGTCCCTTCTAACTTCATAACTTGGGATTTTAAAAATATTCATACTTTGCAAGAATAAACAATGAGGTAATGGTCCGTCGGGTTCTCTGCAGCCAATTTGGACTTGAAACCGTGGTGGGTCACTCTCAAATATCTGAAGTTCACATGCCGTTTGGATCCTGATCAAGGCATTCAAGTAGAAGATGAAGCTTTTCAACCCTCTGGAGATTGGGAATGTGAGCTGGAAGTCTCGTGGGCCTTCCTGGTGTTTTTGAATCTTCTGGTTCGGGTAGAAGTGAAAAATGAAGTTTAAGTTAAACGCTTGATATGACTTAAAAAGAGATTGATAGACATCCAAATATGGACTTCAATAGAACAAATACTCATTAAGCATGCTGCTTCCCAAGTTCACAATCCTTTTTGTAAAATAGTCTTTACAATCTGTGTTAATTTAATTTTTTTGTTGTTGTTGTTGTTAATCCTCACCCGAGGACATTTTTCCATTGGTTTTCAAGGAGAGTGGGAGAGAGAGGGAAAGACAGAGAGACACATCGATGTGAGAGAAACACATGGATGGGTTGCCTCCTGTATGAGTCCCGACCAGGGCCCAGGCCAGGGAGGAGCCTGCAACCGAGGTACATGCCTTTGATGGAATAGAACCCAGGACCCTTTGGTCCACAGGCCGACACTCTATCCACTGAGCCAAATTGCCTAGGGGTGTATTAATTTATTTTTAATTGATCCATTCTTATGGATAGTGAACTGTATTGAAAAGTATACCATTGACCAAGTACTCTCTCCCTAAAATTGTCCAGTTGATCCCTAGTTTTAGAAGTGGTTTAAAATGCACCTTCACTGTATTATTATTTTTTTTTTCTTTCTGGATTTAGAAACAGAAATCATGCTCTCCCCAGTTCTTTATACTTATTTAAAGCACTGAGTCCAATTGGGAGGGAAATCACACCTCATTCGGTTTAGGTACATTCAGGTTGGGTCTACACAACTGGAGAGGAAATGAAGCAAGACTGAAAAATAGAGTTCGCCTGATTTTTCTGGAAAATGTGGATGTCAAGTCAACCGGGCAATGGTGGGGATGGCACCTCCAGGCCCCTGCGATTGGTCTTGGTGGTGAAGATGAACTATGGCAAGCCAAATCCACTGAAATCTTTTTTGTGTGGCAGGAACGAGCTGAAATGGCTAACATGCATCGTATCACACTTTCCACCATGTAAATCACAGGAGGGAAATGTAATTGGTTCTCAAGGACACAGGGCTAATCAATTCCAAAAGGGATATTAAGATGTTCTCACCCAGGCTCCCTCCTGTCAGAAGTTTGAAAACAGACGCCCTCACCACGAGTTCATTACTCTTTCCACGACATTATGGTTTTATTTAAAGCAGAAGGAGTTCAGAGAAGAGCGGTGACATACTCACAACCGCAACCAATAAAAGGGGAGGTACTTGGTGATAGCTGCTGTGACTGGTCCTACTAAGTTCCTTGCTCACAGTAGGTGAGCAGTGAGTGGTAAGGCCTTATTGAATTTCAAGCTTTTATATTCTGAAACTAACAGGCTGCTGCATGAATACTTTTTTTGGTAAATTATATTTACCTTTTCCCAAACTTTTATTATTATCACTAGAGGCCTGGTGCACAAAATTAGTGCACGGGTAGGGTCCCTAGGCCTGGCCAGTGATCAGGGCTGATTGGGGCCTTCCAGCTGCCAGCCAGGGCCTTCCTTCATTCTGTGCCACCTCCTGGTGGTCAGCGCATGTCATAGCGAGTGATCAAACTCCCGGTCTCCCGGTCTCCTGGTCGAACTCCCAAGGGGACACTTTGCATATTAGCCTATTATATATATATAGATACTTGCTTACTTAGAGTGTGTATGGGTGTTTGTATGTGTGTGTGTGTGTCTGCTTCTGGCTTCCTTCTTTTTTAAAAATCCTCATGACTGCTGTCTATTGGTTTTGTTTTTTTTCTCCAATACATTTGGTGGGCAAAATCTTTGCTGAAGGCCAATTAATACCATATAGACCAACATTCACTCTTGACGAGTTAAAACTCTTTTCCTTCCACATCTTATCGCTCGGTTAGGAATCCAGTCAGTAGAGTTCTGGAGACATTTACTTGTTTATGTTTTCCTCCCCAAATGCCTATAGACAGTTGAGTAGCCTTGCGTGCACCTCCAATGGGTTGTGACCCACTGCACAGCCCAGCACAGAGAACTCTGCAGTGAGGGGAGCAGGGCCAAGTTCCCAGGGTGACAGGGAACCATAATGGGTACCTAAATGCTCTTAAAGGAGACTCTCATTTAAAACAACGAATCGCGCCCAGCCGGCATGGCTCAGTGGTTGAGCATTGACCTATGAACTGTTCGATTCTCGGTCAGGGGCACATGCGCAGGTTGTGGGCTCGATCCCCAGTGTGGGGCATGTAGGAGGCAGCCGATCAGTGATTGTCTCTCATCATTGATGTTTCTATCTCTATCTCTCTCTTTCTTCCTTTCTGAAATCAATAAAAATATATTTTAATAATAATAATAAAACAACGAATCGCTCCCTATTGAAAAACCTGGACATGGTGGCTAGTATTTATGGTGGGGTTTTTGGTTTGTTTTTTTATTTTACACACCACTCCCTTCTCCCTAGCAGTTTTCCAGGATGCTAAAATTAGCCTTACCCTCACCCGAGCTGACCTGGCCTCTGATTTTTTTTTTTTTCTTTCTTTCTTTCTGCGTCCCGGTCTTCTCACTGCTCTAAACGCTCCGACTCTCGGGCCAGAACGTTATGGAGAATGTGTGGTGTTTATCTGAACTAAGCCCATGACCTTTTCCAGCGTTCTCATCACGAGCTGCGCGTTACACGGAGTACCTTTCGGTGCGTGATGAACAAATGGGATCAAATTCCGGGGCCTTGGGGGATGCAACCACATTTCCCCGCAGCTCGTCAACTTTTAAGGAGGCGCTGGGCAGAAGGGACAGCGTCACGTGGGTTCGTGGAGACACACGGGGACAGGGCAGCGCTTTGTCACAATGGTGATGTGTGACCCTCGGAGGCTTTGGATCCCGAGCTGGGACACTCTGCCAAGAAGGCGCATTCCTTCCTGAAGGCTCCAGATGTCTCGTGTCCGTAGAACTGGGCTTTTAGACATTGTTTATTTGTTGGTTTATGGCGGGACAAGCAAGAGTACATCGCCTTCTTGAACCTAAGTCAAGTCTCTTCCAGAGTCTGAGAGACATACCAGGACTTCACACACCCGTGTTTTTTTCTTGCTTGTTGGTGGACTTTTATTGACTGACTCAGAGCTAGACTTGGTGTTCAAACAAATGTTTTTAAAGAGAAAAATGGCCGGCGTGGCTCAGTGGTTGAGCATCGACCTATGAACCAGGAGGTCACGGTTCTATTTCCAGTCAGGGCACATGCCCGGGTTGCAGGCTTGATCCCCAGTAAGGGGCGTGCAGGAGGCAGCCGATCCATGAAACACCATTGATGTTTCAATCTCTCTCACCCTCTCCCTCCTGTCTGAAATCAATAAATATATATATATATATTTTAAAAGAAACCTTAATGAACCCACATATGGGTCTTGACATAGGCACTTTCAGAAAACAAAATGTCAACAGGCCACAGTTTACCTTATAGCTGTTCCAGTCACATCCACCTGGAACAGAGGCTGTGTGGCCCCTCACAAGCATCACCTTAGCTCATCCTCTCAACAAGGCTGCGTATTTAGTTGCAAGCCTTTCTCTATTTTTTCTACACACAAGCCAGCTTCTTTCCCATGAAGGTTAGATGAGATAATGCATGTAGAAGCGTTATTTAAACAGCCATCATTCATATCTCTCTCTCTCCCTTCCTCTCTGAAGTCAACAAAAATATGTTTAAAAAATAACTGAATAAAATAAATAAACCGCCAATGCCATGCCAGTATCAGAGGTGGTCGGAGCCCGTGATGTATAAAAAGTGTCTGGTTCTTAGAGACGGATGGGCAGACTCGGGGAGCTGGCCGCAGAGGCTGGCTGTCCGGCTGTGCAGCCCACGGTGACCTCAGCAATGGAGACGGCATGGGACGAGGGAGTTGGGGTGGTGGGTAGGAAAGCGCTAATGAGCACACGCGTGTTCGTTCTTGGGGGATCGCGCTTCCGCATCTCGGACTTACGAAAGAATCATGAGCCTTTTCCTGGCTTCCTGGCTTTGGGGGACCTAGAAGTCAAGGTTGCAACAGACGGAGGCTCAATCTGGTAGCAGGGACGGAGGGAACGGTCCCTCCCCTGGAGGGGGTTGTATCTGGGAAGGAAAATGCGAGCATCCTGGTGGTGGAAGTTAACCGAAGGCTTTTCCCAAACTCGAACTCTGGGACCAATAACAGCGGCGCCTGCACCAGAAGGTTTCAAGGTTTCAGAAAGTTCTCAAGCAGCAGGGATGACTGGACAGTAATTGGCAGGGGCGGGGAGGGGGGATGGATTGTGGTGATTTTTTTTTTTTTTTTTAATCTTTATTGTTAAACTAGAGGCCCGGTGCACGAAATTCGTGCATGAAGGGGGGTTGTCCCTCAGCCCAGCCTGTACCCTCGCCAATATGGGACCCCTCAAGGAATGTCCGACTGCCCGTTTAGGCCCGATCCCAGTGGGATCACCCCAGTGGGATTGGGCCTAAACGGGCAGTAGGACATTCCTCTCACAATCCAGGACTGCTGGCTCCCAACTGCTTGCCTGCCTGCCTTCCTGATTGCCCCTAACCGCTTCTGCCTGCCAGCCTGATCACCCCCTAACCACTCTGCTGCCAGCCTGTTTGCCCCCAACTTCCCTCCTCTGCCGACCTGGTCACCCCTAACTGCCCTCTCCTGCAGGGTTGATCACCTCCAACTGCCTTCCCTTGCAGGCCTGGTCCTTCTCAACTGCCCTCCCTTGCAGGCCGGGTGCCTCCCAACTGCCCTCTCCTGCTGGCTATCTTGTGTCCACATGGAGGCAGGATCTTTGACCACATGGGGGCAGCTATATTGTGTGTTTCAGTGATGATCAATCTGCACATTACTCTTTTATTAGATAGGAAGATTCATAGGTTCCTAGGTTGATGCTCAACCACCAAGCCACACCGGCTGGGCAGCAATGTGGTTTAAATAACACTTCTACATGCATTATCTCATCTAATCTTCATGGGGAAGAAGCTGGCTTGTGTGTAGAAAAAATAGAGAAAGGCTCACAACTAAACACACAGCCTTGTTGAGAGGATGAGCTAAGGTGATGCTTAGTGAGAGACCACACATCCTCCGCAGTCCTCTCTTCCGATCCTCCCGGAATGTGCCCATCTATAATAATAAAAGCAAAATATGCTAATTATACGAATGTTCTTCCGGACAAAGCCAGGGGTGGGAGGGAAGCCGGGGTCCTGGGTGCCAGAGGGAAGCCGGGGGGGAAGGAAGGCCTACTCTTTTTCTTTTCTTTTTTTAAAATATATTTTATTGATTTTTTTTAGAGAGAGGAAGGGAGAGGGATAGAGAGTTAGAAGCATCGATGAGAGAGAAACATCGATCAGCTGCCTCCTGCACACCCCCTACTGGGGATGTGCCCACAACCAAGGTACATGCCCTGGATCAGAATCGAACCTGGGACCTTTCAGTCTGCAGGCCGACGCTCTATCCACTGAGCCAAACCGGTTAGGGCAGGAAGGCCTACTCTTGCATGAATTTCGTGCATCGGGCCACTAGTTGCTTTATATAATGCCAG
Source organism: Eptesicus fuscus (assembly GCF_027574615.1). Lineage (NCBI taxonomy): Eukaryota > Metazoa > Chordata > Mammalia > Chiroptera > Vespertilionidae > Eptesicus > Eptesicus fuscus. Next base: position 7,134,794 of record NC_072497.1, on the reverse strand, counting down.
GGAGTTGCCACATTATTTGCTTTTCCCCATTAACCTCTTCCAGCCCGCTCCCATTCTTCCCCCACCTCCAGGCCCTCACCACCCATTGTCCATGTCCATAGGTTATACATACATGCATACAAGTTCTCTGGTTGATCTCTTCCCACCCACCCTCCCCTGCCTTCCCTCTGAGGTTCAACAGTCTGTTCCTGCATCTATGACTCTGGGTCTGTTTTTGGTCATCCGTTTATTTGGTTCCTTAGATTCCACAGATGAGTGAGATCATGTGATCATTCGTGAACAAGTCAGGCCCTGGTGATCAGCAGGCAGAACCAGGTTTGCATAAGGCAGGGAGATGGTTAGGCAAGGGTTAGTCGGAACTTAAGAAAGGCATCCTTGCCCTAACCCCATGGTGGGCAAACTGCGGCTCGCGAGCCACAGGCGGCTCTTTGGCCCCTTGAGTGTGGCTCTTCCACAAAATACCACGGCCTCGGCGAGTCTATTTTGAAGAAGTGGCGTTAGAAGAAGTTTAAGTTTAAAAAATTTGGCTCTCAAAATAAATTTCAATCGTTGTCCTGTTGATATTTGGCTCTGTGGACTAATGAGTTTGCCGACCACTGCCCTAACCGGTTTGGCTCAGTGGATAGAGCGTCGGCCTGTGGACTGAAGGGTCCCAGGTTCGATTCCGGTCAAGGGCATGGACCTTGGTTGCGGGCACATCCCCAGCAGTGGGTGTGCAGGAGGCAGCTGATCGATGTTTCTCTCTCATCGATGTTTCTCACTCTCTATCCCTCTCTCTTCCTCTCTGTAAAAAAATCAATAAAATATATTAAAAATAAAAGAAGAAAGGCAACCTTGGCCTTGAAGACCTGCAAAGTTGGACTGGTGCCTTCATTATAGAGAGGAGGTCTTTTGAGAAGGATGCATGTGGGCCAGTGAGGCTGTGGTGTCCTCTGTCAGCTGACAAGAGAGGAAGTGCTCGTCTTAGAAACGGGCGGGGAAGCTGCGTTTGGGTGGTGCCGAGAGCCTCACAGTGTTCATCGGAGCAATGGCTATCCTGGGATCAGGCTGTCTGAAGACGTGACATAGTGCTCTCAAATGTATGGGAATACCCATCATCCCGGGAGTGCTCCAAATCAGCTCTGGGAGAGAAGGGTCTCGGGTTCAATTCCTGGTCCAGGCCACATACCTTGGTTATAGGTTCCATCCCAGCCCCAGTCAGGCTCGTGTGGGAGGCAACCAATCAACGTGTCTCTCTCATGTCCGTGTTTGTTTGTGTTTTCTCTCTCTCTCCCTCCCTCTGTCCATCCCTCCCTCCATCCCTTTCCCTTTCCTTTTCCCTCCCTTCCACTCTCTCTAAAAACTCAATGGAAAAAAAAATATCCTTGGGTGAAAATTTAAGAAAAGGAATGTAGAAGCTGCTAGAAGGTAACTAGGACAAGGGATACATGTAATGGAAGCCTACTGAAAATTCCTGCTGCTGTCTTTTCACTTTTCTTTATGGCCTGTGCTGGGACCTCTCCCCAGTTCCAAAAGTCATGGGAGAGACCAGCCAGAGCAGAACCGGCCAGAACCTTGGCTCCTGACCCCACCGAGCTGGTCTGGGAGGGGGCTGATCTCTGAGAGGTGGAGGATGAGTTGTCTGATGGGTGTCACAGCAGCAAGGCTAAGTAGGGCTTCGGGAATGTCTATAAGCAGCACCCGGGAAGGATAGTCTTGAGCACTGGAATTCTGGGAAATCATCTCTAGAAGAATTATTCCAGGGAACTCAGAACCCGGAACCACATAGGAAAGCGAGACAGTGAGTTGTCAGTGGCCTCATGGGCACCAGGACGTACATTAAGCGAGGCTCAGAGCTAAAGGCTGGTTCTGGAGCCTGGGCTCAGTAAATGGGCCGCAGGTCTTGCCCGGCAGCCGAGGGGGGGGTGTCTGCTTGGCTGATGGGCTCTGGTCTCTGCTCCCTGAGTTCCCCCAGTCAAGGTCAGGGCCCTTTCCAGAGCCATGTCAGGGCCGGGCCTGGAGGCGTGGGTCAAGTGATTCCAGCTTCTAAGTTAGAAAGAGATAGAGGCAGGAAGCCAAGGGGTCCTCACCAGAAATACCCTATATAATAAAGGGCTAATATGCAAATCGACTGAATGGTGGAATGACAGGTCACTATGATGCGCACTGACCACCAGGGGGCAGACGCTCAATGCAGGAGCTGTCCCCTGGTGATCAGTGCGCTCCCACAGGGGGAGCGCCGCTCAGCCAGAAGCCGGGCTCACGGCTGGCGAGCACAGCGGCGGTGGCTGGAGCCTCTCCCACCTCCATGGCCGTCGAACATCCCTCAAGGGCTCCCGGACTGGGAGAGGGCACAGGCCAGACTGAGGGCCCACGCCCCCCAGTGCACGAATTTTGTACACGGGGCCTCTAGTTTAAAAAGAAAAACATACAAAACAAGCTCAGCTTTGCTTTCTCCCCTCGCCCCGCTGTAGTTTTGTGATGGGAACATATCCTCAGGACATGTTCAGAGGAAGAACAGTGAATAAACTCTTCCAAGTTGAACAGTCAGGGCCCCAACCCTATGGCCAATGTGGCTTTTGTATAAAGTCCAACCTCATTTACTGTGGAAAATAGTCAAATGTATTCCACATTCTGTCTTTTCTGCATTTTATGTCCTAGAATCTCTGGTATTATGTGGGACACCGAGTATATTCTAAGTGCATATTGATGTATACTAGAGACATAGTTATGATAGGTATATTATCGATGAAATATGTTTTTAAAAAAATCACTACTTCTCCATTCTGACTTATGTTAAAGTGCGTACTTATTGAAAGCCTTTTATTTCTATGTAAGTCGTCACAAAACTTTTTCATCCTCTTTTTCTTACTTTAAAATAGGAAACCCGAAATATTTGAAAGCTATATTGCTGCCATATATCACACACACACCACACACACACACACACACACACACACATGAACACACACATGTGCACACACACACACACAACACTTAACCCGAAAGGAGTTTGGAAAGTGTGTTCACCAACATATTGCTGAGTTAGCAGCCACCTAACCAACTACACACCCCCCTTTTGTATCACCAAGTAGTGTTCATTCTTAAAGCGATAATGGCCCTAAATTTGGAGAGAACAGGCCCTGACGGTCCAATTTGTTTGTTTCACAATCACAGCCTCCGGCTGAAGGGAAAATCACGCTGCAGTTCGATAACGAAGGCGCCCTCCACTCCGAAACAAGATGCCAAATGAAAACGTGGAGAACTTGGGATAATCAAGGATCCGAGATGAATTCCCTCCGTGGCGGGGCGCTTTTGTGTTGCCGTGAATCTGCCGGAGAATAGCTGATTATCTCAGTGTCTCCGGCTGCTTTTAGAACCCACATCTGTTGTGGTGGGGGGTTTTCCGCGGAGGGGAGCGTGGTTGTGGTGATGATGGAAATACAGCAGGCCCTGGCCGGTGTGGCTCAGTGGGTAGAGCGTCGGCTTGCGGACCGAAGGGGTCCCGGGTTCGATTCCGGTCAAGGGCACGTACCTCGGTGGCAGGCTCCTCCCCGGCCTGGGCCCTGGTCGGGCGCGTGCAGGAGGCAACCCATCGATGTGTTTCTCTCCCGTCGGTATTTCTCTTTCTCTTTCCCTCTCTCTAAAAATCCATGGAAAAAATATCCTCGGGTGAGGATTAAAATTAAAAAAAAGAAGGAGATACAGGGGGACCCCGTATTTTCATGCAGATGATGCAAATGAGGAGAAACCCACAAGCCGCGGAGTCACAAGTGCTGGGATGCTGTCCACACCCCAGCACAGAGCAGCGTCCCCATGGCCTGTTTCCTGGGCTCCACACACCCACTGTCCTCCTTGGCTGACTCACTGGGGACTGTGGGCTCCCTCCTTCCCTCTCGCTCGCTCTTCCGTTTTAATTGTTGTTCCTCTGTTTTGCCTGAAAGCTGCAGTATCTCCCTGCTCGTTACTCCCGGTTCAGTCAAACCCTGTTCTAGCAGGAACTCATTGCGTGCCTGAGTTCTGCTCTGGCTTTGTTCCTGTACCAGATGCGCCAGGAGGCCCGGAGCAGACCTATCTAGGGCCCTTTTAAATATATTTATTTTTTTTAAAAAATTGATTTCAGAGAGAGGAAGGGAGTGGGCGAGAGAGATAGAAACATCGATGATGAGAGAGAGTCATGGATCGGCTGCCTCCTGCACGCCCCCCACTGGGGATGGAGCCTGAAACCCAGGATGTGTGCCCTTGACCGGGAATCGAACCCGGGACCCTTCAGTCCGCAGGCCGACTGCTCTATCCACTGAGCCACACCAGCCAGGGCTCTAGGGCCCTTTTTAAAAAGTTTGCTGGTCACCCGGGGATGGCTCTTTGAGTGACCTTCCTTCTGATTGGACCACTCTGTGTCTGTGTCATGATCAAATTTTCTAACGAGAAGTATGCCTAAACATTTGACCAATTGTTCTAAAATCCTAACGTTCCATCCTATTCAAAAATCTCCCCTTGCCTCGCTCATGTAGAACCGGCTTGGACTTGAACTCCTCTTCTCTGTGGATTTCAAGTTGAACGTGTGCAAGGAGCCTCCTGAGGCCCCCAGCGAAAGCTCTAAGCCAGAAAAAAATATAAAAAATAAAAAGTCTCCGGTCCCTGGGTCACCCCGATTCCCGAGTCGTCAGCGTGCATTAAGTGCAGCCGTCAGGCAGACCATAGACATGGGAGAGTCGCCGTTATTAACGGACGGTCATTTGCCTCATGGACGGCCTGTTGGGTCCCCGCTTTCCTGCGATGTTTTATTCTCATCCCGCGCAGCGGTAATTGGGTCTTAAACATGATGAAGCATCTGCACGCCGCCGTGGTGGCTGAGCTGCCAACGGCAGGTTTTTAACTCGAGTTAGAGAAGGTTAATCAAAGCTAATGAATCTGTTTTATCCGATGCCACCCAGTTTATCTATATATATATAAAAAAAAAATGTGCCCGGAGGTGGATGAGCCCAAACCCAGGTTGTCCGGCCGTCCAAACGCAGATATATTTTGAGCAGAAGAATGCTGCCGTGTCCCTGATGGCCCGGGGATGGCCCGGCCGGCCGGCGGCACCTGCAAACTCAAGTCGTTTTTTTCTTATCTTTCTGCGGCTCGGCCTTCTGCTGTGCAAAAAAAAAAAAAAAAAGGGGGGGTGTGGTGGGGAAATGGGGGAGCCTTAGGAAAATACAGAGAAGCCAGCTCACCCGCGCACTGCAGGCCTCAGCGTGAGAATATCAAGAGACTGTTGCATTCACCCGGTTCAGAATAGCCCGGCTCTGTCTGAAAGGGGGCGAGGAGGCCCTAATAAGGCTAATTCATTAGAACACAGGCGTTTGTTACTCAAACACACCACGCGGGACCCCAGCCAGCCAGCGCGGCAATTAAAGTTGCCTCCCTGCGCAACGCAGGCTCTCGGGCCGCCACCCCGCACCCACGGGGGCTCCGTCCGTTTTGTCTTCGGCTTAGACGTGGCGTATCGAGGAGGCAAGTTCACCATCCTCTGTCTGGCTGCAGAGGAGCTCGGGGCGTGGGGGGGGTGGTGAGGGGGGTGTGTGTGGTGTCTCTATCCAGGACCCCGTTTTGTCCACTTGCAGCAACGAGAATAAAAACACCCCCAAAGGGCCTGGGAGAGTTCTTGCCTGAGAGGCAGGCGCTGACAGGGTTTGCCCAGGGATGCACCTCGCTCGCTGCCTGGGACATGTTGCCTCGTTGCTTTTGCAAAAAAAAAAAAATATCACAGCCTGGAGCTGGGCCTGCAAGTGTGTGCATTCACAGGGTGGCGCGTTTTTTTTCATCTTAATCCCAGCATTTCCAGAACACACATACACACACACACACACACACACACACACATGTGCACACACACACACACATGTGCACGCGCTCAGGTCTGCAGGGACATCTCTCCCCACCGCTGGTGGTGGCCGCGCTTTGGAATGAAATTCACAGGGACTGGGGTTGTCACGGGCCTGGAAAGCCCCTGCCAATGAGACAGAGAGAAGGGGCGGGGGGGAGGGGGGGGGAAAGGACCCTTTGTGGCTTGCGTTCCCTCCTGCTCTCTTTTTAAACCTAAATCATATTTGTGCTTTGGGGGAAGGGTGTGAAATAGGGAGCCACAGACACAGGATGCTAGGCAGACCCCCCAAAAAAAGCCAAGGGGATGAAGGGAAAAAAAACACAAAACAAACAAAAAAACCCATGACTGAGCCCAGCCTTGGTCCCGAGGCCCTCCCATCACAGGTTTGCAAAGCGTCTTTTTCGTTTTCACAAGCCACAACCCCCTGACGAAAACGTGTGGCGAAATTCAGGGCCTGGTAGGCCTCAGCTAATTAGAAAAAATGGGCTTCTCTCCCCCCCCCCCCCCCCCCCCCCCCTCTTTTCCTTTCTTTCTTTAGCACCTCTTCTTTCAAGCCCTCCGTCTCAGGAGGGGGATCCAGGCTCTTGGCCGGGGCTGTTTTGAAAACATGCCTTTGAATGCCTCTCCCTAATGCACGGCTTTTGTTTTTCCGCTTTTGTGTTTGCCAGTTTGACCATATAACGTTATACATCTGGTGTATGGCTTGTTGTGGGCTTTTTTCTCCCAGGGATCCTATGCATCCCCCGATAGGACCCTCCTGATCTTCAATTTGAGCGATCGTGTAACATAAAGGGGTGAAGGAGCGCGAGGAGGCTGAGGGGGGGGGTAGGGAGCCAGCCCCCCATCCCCAAGGAGGGGAGAGGAGGCCTGGGGGCGGGGGGGGGGGGGGGGGACAGAGAGAAATGAGTGAAACATTAAAAAAAAAAAAAGTTGAAAAGAATTCCTTCTCTCTCCTCTTTTCTTCTCCCTGTTGCGACCGGACCCCGAGTCAGCCGGCCGCAAGGCCTCGGTGGGAAAATGACGGGACCACAGAATAGATAACTCATTGGAATTCTGGCAACATGTTCGTAAATAAAACAAAAGTGGAGAGGCAGGCGGGGGGGGGGGGGGGGGGGGGCGGGGGGAGGACGGGAGGGCTGAGTGGCCGGCTCCCTGCCTCCCTCCCTGGACGTATTTATTATTGCAGCGAGGAGGATGCTGTTGCAAACACTTTGCAAGCTGGACACAGAGCTGCCATAACCCGCCCGGTTTCTCCCCAGCAGCGTGCATGCAAGCTGCGCGCCTCGGAAGGGGGGTCTGTGAACTTGGGAACCGACCTGGGGCCCGGCTGCTCCCCCCCACCCCGCCCCCCAGGTTTCTCAAGAAGAGCCGCCCCCAGATGGAGTTGGCTTGTCTCTGTCCCAGGCCCAGACCTCCCAGGCGCACCTCTGACAGAACAGCTTTGCGCGTGTTTTCCTGGGAGCGATGGTGTCGATGTCCATTTCCTGGGGTCAGAAGCTCCCGGGCTCATCCGTGCGCAGTGATGGGCATCTGCCCTGCAAGTTCTGGCCTCGGTTTCCCCATCTGTAAAATGGGCGCGCACGGCACCCAAGTCAGAATCCCTAGTTTTCGTACACTTTGAGCTACTTCCTAGATGTTTCTTGTCTTCTGTATTTTCTACACGCAATTATTTACGCACATACGTTCGTTCACATCATGTATGCACAGCCTTATGGCATATGTGAATTCGTTTCATAGGTGATACGCGAAATAGCACATATGAAATAAACCCATTACAAAAACCCTTTGTACATAGATATAGAATATCTTGATTGGGGCGTGAAATAAAACCTGGAATACGTAGGGAGACACTCTACGTATAGCTGGTATTTAAAGCTCATATCAGCACCCCCTCCCTTTTTTTTTTTTTTTTAACTGCTGAACAATATTAAAAGCAATACTAGGCATGAAAGCAAACAAACTCATTTCAGTGCAAAGCTTAGGAGTTATTCGTGTTTTCCTGAAATCAGCGAGGGGGTGGGTCGGTAGGGAATTGGTTTTAAATATAGAAAAGTGGAAAATACAACCCCAGCCTCCGCAGCTCACAGCGTAGAATTTATTCGAGGTAGGAAGTAACTTTTTGTAGTTTTCAAAAAAAAAAAAATAAATAAAAACACAGAAATCTACAGGGTGAGAGATCTTACTGAAAAATATCTTTTTTTTTTTTTTGCTCCTATATTTGTAACTCAGGTTACCCGCTGATTACCCCCTTGATAACAGTTTCTTTAGCTGCACATCTCTCTCCTTGTCCGTCCTCAGTCAATCCGGCCACCTGACCAATAACGCAGCTCTGAGAGTTAACACCATTAAATTAGCAAATGTGTGGAGGGAAATGGGAAAATCTTTTCTGAAAAGATTTTTAACTAAGACGCATCGCTGCTCCAATCAGACACACAATGAGACAATGGGCTAATTTTCCAAGAATCTGTTTTTTTTTTTCCCTAAACATGAATCAGGCCGGTAGAAAACGCCTGCTATTCAACATCAAGATCTGCTGCAATTCCCTCGGAAAAGGAACTCACCTTGGGGAAATATTCTGCTGAACAGAAAACGGCCGTTTATTTATTCTGCGTTCCTTGCAAGGTTGTTGTCTGGTGTGTGTGTGTGTGTGTGTGTGTGTGTGTGTGTGTGTGTGTGTGTTTCCTGTTTGTTTTTGTTTAAACTGGTTTCAGAACATGGAGAAGGTAGACCATCCTCAAACAAACAAACAAACAAACAAAAAAAAACAACACAAAAAACACGGACTTTAAAATTCTTAAATGAATTCCAGAGCTTCAAACATGTAAAACTGTCCCAGCAAGAATGTCACAAAATGTTAAGAACAAAGTGTATCGGAAAACACTCTCCCCTAACATCCAAAACATGCGCCGAGAATGAGTCGCCCTGATTTGTATAACAACGTCTGTACCTATTTATCTCCAAGTACCCTTAAGCATCGGATACCATTTCCTAAAAGATTTCTTACTCCCAGACCCCCTCACCCACCCACCTGATGTCCCAGTCCAGGAGTTCAAATTTGTAGGAAAAAAAAAAAATGCTCTCTGCATTATGATGTAAACTGGCTTTCTTTCCCATTATAAATGAGTTCTAAAAAGTTTTAAAATTCAAGGTGAACTTGGTGGCAGGTAGCAGCAGCAGCAACGAAGTAAAAAAAAAAAAAAGAAAGAAAGAAAGAAAAGCCGAAACCGGTTTGGCTCAGTGGATAGAGCGTCGGCCTGCAGACTGAAGGGTCCCGGGTTCGATTCTGGTCAAGGGCATGTACCTTGGTTGCGGGCACATCCCCAGTGAGGGGTGTGTAGGAGGCAGCTGATCGATGTTTCTCTCTCATCGATGTTTCTAACTCTCTATCCCTCTCCCTTCCTCTCTGTAAAAAAATCAATAAAATATATTAAAAAATAAAAAATAAATAAAAAGAAAGAAAAAAGAAAAAGAAAAAGACGAATAACAGTTGCCCAGTTAAGAAAATAACCTTCTGTTGATGGACCAACACCCTTTAAATTGTAGCTATTGACAACTCTTGCAGGAACAGGAACTGCCAATAACAAACTCGATTTCCAGTGTCCCCACGGCAATAATAATAATAATCCACGCATGTGACTACACACGCCCAGCTGGCCCTCTGGAGCAATTTCGATGTGGTTTCAGAAACAGGGGAGACATAGCTTTCTTTGTGGGGGCGGGTCGGGGGCAGGGGGGGAGCAGAAGCAGGGAGGGGGTGGGCGGTCAAGTTAAGAAGGAGTGTGGAGAGCAAACCCACGGAAGTTCACGGTGAGAGTCTCTTGTTGCAATAAAGCTGTTAGGTTTGGCATGAAGACTGCTATCAGATGGGTCTTTTGACATGACTTGAGCCTTTCCGTAAGCAAGACAAGCCTGAAGGATTAGGTTGTCAACTTCAGCTGTCATCTTTGGGGGGGCGGGGGGATGGGGGAGGGGGAGTTTCTTTTCTTCTCTTCTCTTATTTCTTTATTCATGTATGAGTTGGGGTAGCACCTTTCTTCCCCAGCACCCCCCCGCCCCCCGGGGGACGGCAGACTAGGTAGTTAGTGGAAGGGAACCCCAGCCCCACATGGATCACCCATGTCCTCCTTTTTCAAGACAAGGGAGCCGGCCAAGCTGGGAGCCTCATCAGCCCGAGCAAGGAGGAATTCATCCAAAGAGGACTTCATGGGGGACCCCCAGAGCCGGCCGCCAAACGGATGGCTGCACACTTGAAGAAACCGAGTGGGCCTGCAGGAGGTCAGCTGTCAGGACGCATACAAGGGCCGTGGAACGCGCTGACTTAAGCAAACGCGACGTAGCCGGCCGAGGATCCCCGGAGGCCCCAGGTTGCGCTTTGTGGGAGCTGACAGGAAATATTGATATGTATCAAGTAACACTCCTGATGGCCCAAGGAAGACGGATTCCTTTCGGGCACGATCTCTGTTTACAAAACTGTCTAGGGCTTGGAAAGCCAGGTGGGGGCAAGGGAGGTGCCGACCCCAGCCCTTCCCTGGGGATGTTTCCCAGCTTTCCTGGGACCGCAATTTCCCGAAAATAAGAATCCGGATGCATCTAGCTTTCTTTTCTTTTTTTTTTTCCTTTTACATTTTAGCTTTCTTTTTATTTTATTTTATTTTTCAATATATTTTTATTGATTTCAGACAGGAAGGGAGAGGAAGAGAGAGAGAGAAACATCCATGATGAGAGAGAATCGTGGATCGGCTGCCTCCTGCACACGTGCCACACTGGGGATCGAGCCCGCAACCCCGGGCACGTGCCCTGACCAGGGATCGAACCGTAACCTGGTGGCTCCTAGGTCGATGGTCAACCACTGAGCCACGCCGGCCGGGCTTAGCTTTCTTTAGAGAACAACAAGACGTCTTGGAGTCGGAATTTGCAAACTCTTTGGCGATCTGGCCGACAGGTGGACCTTTGCCCACGGTCCCAAATGTGTTCCTTAAATTTACTAACGTAGAGAACGTGCCACAGATTAGGTTTTGGTGTGTTAATATTGTAAAGTACTGTAAAGGCGTATCTGGCTATCAAGTCTCAAAGCCAGTGCTCCGAGCAGGCCCTGTGAATCGGAGCTCCGTTTGTGTGGAATAATCTCCATGATCCTGCTGATTCATCACTTTCAGTACGTGAACCACCTGGGGAGGGCGGGGAATCATACTTACCCTGACTTGGAAAAATTTGGTTGGGAACTTGGAGCTGTTGCCGTAGCATAAAGGCTGGATTGGAGGGTTTCATTTTAAAGGAAAAACAAAACAAAACAAAACAAAAAAACACCCAGCCTGGCTGGCATGGCTCAGTGGTTGAGCATCGACCTAGGAACCGGGAGGTCACGGTTCGATTCCCGGTCAGGGCACATGCCCCGGTTGCAGGCTGGATCCCCAGTGTGGGGCGTGCAGGCGGCAGCCGATCAGCGATTCTCTCTCATTATTGAGGTTTCTACCTCTCTCTCTCCCTCTCCCTTGCTCTCTGAAATCAATAAAAATATATATTTTTTAAAAAAACAACACCTTATTCACTTCTCAGAATACTCTAAGTCTTCTCCACCAGTGATGTGGCCCCTGAAATTCTGGAGGTGTGCGTGTTAATGAAATGCCTGTTGGGATGAAACAGCATTTCTGGATCCTCGTGGCAGGACCGGAAAGGGAAGGGGGATTGATACCAGCGCAATAAACAAGGAGACCTGCCGAGGAAAGCCCGCTGGCTCTGGGAGGAAGATCGCTCCCGGTTAAACAAAGAAATTTAGGGTCGTCTGCTTTTCATGGAAATCGCAGGCATATGGCCTTTGAAATTTGTCACTGAAGATGGTTTTGCTCTAAGGTAAAACTCGCCACTTTATAGCTTTTCAGCCGCAAATCTCTGGCTTTTTCTTCTTCTTCTTCTTCTTCTTCTTCTTTTCTTCTTCTTCTTCTTTTCGCTTTTTGGCCTGCAGCCCAATATGAATGTATGATCACTAGCACCATAGTTAAACATCTGAGTCCTTTTGAAGTGCCTTCAATGTTACAATGATGTGATGGTTGATTGCCTAGCAGTTCTAGAAAGGAACTTCATTCTGCCCCCTAGTGGCAGAGATTAAAGTTTAATGACTGCTTCATAATACATAAAGCCTCCCCCCCCCCCCTTTCCCATATTTCAAGGCCATATTGCAGTGTGGGAAGTACTAATGCATTTCCTGATAATCAGTAAAATGTCTGTTTTAAGCAGGAAGGGTTCCACACGGGATGGGCTGTTAATACAAGCCAGAGGATCATTTTATATGTGTTTCATGCACTTCGCTGGGCTTTGCCAAACAAGATACACTGTTACCATAAACAGACGTTGTTCCCAATACAGCATTCCTCCTGGAAGAATTCCGGGACTTCTTAATGGAAGCTCTCAACCGAGAAGTGTATAGTATTGCCCAAATTATGGATATCTCCATATACAATATGTAAAATATATATTTACATTCACATATATAAATCTATATTCAAAGAAAGCATTGCATACCGTCCGATAGTGTGAAACCCTACATTGCTTCTCAAGTGCCCAGTTTTGCGCATCAGGCCGTAAAAGCAGTCCTCACTTATAATTATAGCCCCGGCTACCCCACAGGTCACACTTCCTTTGCGTTCAGGTTCATAAAGAAAGCCACGTCCACCCCCAAGGTAAAGATGGGGTTGTGATGTTCACGGGACGTCTCACGTGGGCAACGTGGGTCGCGTACAGCCTTTTTCTGAGCTGACATCAGAGCAGAGAGGACTTGCTGGCTTTGTGTTGCTGTGTGGTTGTTGTCGTTTTTTTATCCCGCGTCGTTTGTTTGTTTGTTTTTCATCTTCAGCGCAGGGCTCACATCCTGCACCCAGGCCAGCAGGTGAAGGCGCACGCGTGAAACCAGGCGCCCACAATGTAGGTGCCATGCAGTGGGTGTGAGCGGAGGTCGCACACCCGTGGAAGTTCAGGATGGAGGCAGATGAAGAAGCCTGAGGAGGAGGAGGAGGGGGAGGAGGGAGAGGAGGGGGGGAGGAGGAGGAGGAAGGGAGAAGGAGGGGGAAGAGGAGGAGGAGGAGAAAGGGGAGGAGGAGGGGGAGGAGGAGGGGGAGGAGAAAGGGGAGAAGGAGGAGGGGAGGAGAAGGAGGAGGAGGGGGAGAAGGAGGAGGAGGAGGAGTTGGAGGAGGAGGAGGAAGAGGAGGAAGGGGAGGAGGAAGAGGAAGAGGAGAAGGAGGAAGAAGAGGAGGAAGAGGAGGAGGAGGGGGAGGAGGAGGAGAAGAAGGAGGGGAGGAGAGGGAGGAGGAGGAGGAGGGGGAGGAGGAGGAGGAGAAGGGGGAGGAGAGGGAGGAGGAGGAGGGGAGGAGGGGGGGAGGAAGAGGAGAAGGAGGGGAGGAGAGGGAGGAGGAGGAGGAGGGGGAGGGAGGAGGAGGAGAAGGGGGAGGAGAGGGAGGAGGAGGAGGGGAGGGGAGGGAGGAGGAGGAGGAGGGAAGGAGGGAGGAGGAGGAGGGGGAGGGGAGGAGGAGAAGAAGGAGGGGAGGAAAGGGAGGAGGAAGAGGGGAGGAGAAGGGGGAGGAGGAGGAGGAGAAGGAGGGAAGGAGGGGGAGGAGGAGGAGGAGAAGGAGGGGAGGAGAGGGAAGAGGAGGAGGGGAGGAGGAGGGGGAGGGGAGGAGGAAGAGAAGGAGGAAGAAGAGGAGGAGGAGGAGTGGAGTCTGTGCAGAGTGGACGGGACAGCTGGACCGTGTGTAATGTGTCACTTCGCTCCTGGGCCACTATTGTGCTGCGGGTGTTGGAATGCAGGGAAGGCGCTGGTCTGCTGAATAAGGAGCCGTGTAAATTCCAGCTGTCAACATGCGATCACTCCTTCAGACAAAGAGCCAGGTTCTCTCCTTACCCGTACTCGATTTCTAGCCCCAGCCACACGTGATCCTGAGCCCGTGGCCCCCAGGCTGTGTCGGCCAGCCTCTGGGAACCCTCCCTGCAGGCTTGCTCTGCAGATTCTGGCTTCGAAAGGTGTTGGGAATTCAAATGACCGGAAGTTAGAATTCATTAAAGAAGGATGCTATAGCCCTAGCCCCGTGGTCGGCAAACTGCGACTCGCGAGCCGCATGCGGCTCTTTGGCCCCTTGAGTGTGGGTCTTCCACAACATACCACGGCCTGGGCGAGTCTATGTTGAAGAAGTGGCGTTAGAAGGAGTTTAAGTTTAAAAAATGTGGCTCTCCAAAGACATTTCAATCGTTGTACTGTTGATATTTGGCTCTGTGGACTAATGAGATTGCCGACCACTGCCCTGGCCGGTTTGGCTCAGTGGATAGAGTGTCAACCTGCGGACTGAAGGGTCCCAGGTTTGATCCGGTCAAGGGCACATGTCTGGGGTTGTGGGCTTGATTCCCCAGTAGGGGGCATGCAGGAGGCGGCCGGTCCATGATTCTCTCTCATTATGGATGTTTCTATCTCTCTCTCCCTCTCCCTTCCTCTCTGAAAAATCAATAAAAATATACTTTAAAAAAAAAAAAGGATGCTAGGGCTATAGTAATATCACATGATCAATAGTATTTTTTTATTTTATTTTTATGTTTTTTAAAATCTTTATTGTTGAAAGTATTTTCATGGGTCCTCCTTTTCCCCCCATTGACCACTTCCAGCCGGCTCCCGTTCACCCCTCCCCGCCCCCTCCCCCCCAGCCCACCCCACCCCATTGTCAATAGTGTTTTTAAAGGAGAATCGTGGCTGTTGTGTTATTTATTTCAGTGCCAAAAGGAAACACTTTACTCAAAAAGACTAGGGCCCCCCCCCCACCCCAAATTCATATCCTAGTGGCTTTTCGTGTTGTGACGCAGGTCACCTGAGCTGTCACCAACCCAATGGAATTCCTTCCTGGTGAGCAGGGCTCCGGGGAGCCACGTGACCCACACAGGGCCAGAGCAGCCTGCCCTTCTTGGCTGGTTTGAAAGAGGCGGCTGACGTGGCTGAGCTTGTCGGTGGGGTTCTGGGAAGCTCTGCACCCCTGCCAGGGGGAGCAGAAGAGCATCTTCGAGGAAGACTAACCTCACAGCAGCTTGAGTCTTACTGGAGTTTCATTGGAGAAAGAAAATTCCATCCCTGTTCTTACAGGCAAAAAAAAAATTATTCCTATCTAGGAGATCTCAGGTGGCGATTTTTTTAATTTTTATTTTTGTAAAACAGGAATCCTAGAACACTGTGTGGTGTGTGGGGCGCGTCGCAGCTCTTCTGGCGTCTCCTTGCAGAGTTGCATCTGTGAAAACCACCCCAAAATGCTTTCCTAGTGTCCGTGACGGGGAAGGCCCTGGCTAAAGGCAGCAAATGGGAATTGAACCTTTTGCACTCGGATGTCGGGTGTGACTCGACACGGTTAGCGTTAGAATAAAGGAATCGAGAAAAAAGCAAGCGAGTGCAAAGGGTTAATAATGGGACTTTTAAAAAAAAGTACAGATTATCCAGGCTGGTGTGGCTCAGTCGTTGAACATTAACCTATGAACCAGGAGGTCGTGGATCAATTCTTGATCAGGGCGCATGCCCGGGGAGTGGGCTCGATCCCCAGTGTGGGGTGTGAAGGAGGTAATCAGTAAATGATTCTCCCTCATCACGGATGTTTCTCTCTCTGCCCCTCTCCCTTCCTCTCTGAAATCAATAAAAATATACTTTTTAAAAAATATGGATGAAAATGTACAGATTATACATGTATATCTCATGAAACGATTTAACATGGCAATGACTTCCATAGGGCTAGTGTCTAGAAATACATGCTTACACATACACAGAGGATGGAGAGATTTCTGGTGTGAGGGTTGCCTAGACAAAAGCTCTTTGGACCTGAAGAAATCACAATCTTTTTAAACCACCACTCATTGGCTACCCAAGAAAATCACCTGCCATTTGGAAATGCTTGTGACATGGCACTGTGTGGGCCTTAAAAGATCTGAGAGGTGGCCTCATTCTGAAGTCATTGTTCGTTTTTGTTTTTGTTTTTGTTTTTTTAGTATATTTTATTGATTTTTCTTACAGAGAGGAAGGGAGAGGAATAGAGAGTTAGAAACATCGATGAGAGAGAAACATTCATCAGCTGCCTCCTGCACACCCTCTACTGGGGATGTGCCCGCAACCAAGGTACCTGCCCTTGACTGGAATCGAACCTGGGACCCTTCAGTCCGCAGGCTGATGCTCTATCCACTGAGCCAAACCGGTTAAGGCTCATTCTTTTGGTTCTTAAAACATCCCCACCACCATCACCTTCATTCACCGTTGAATAGTTCCTTTTCTTTCTTTAATACATTTTTTGTTGATTTCAGAGAGGAAGGGAGAGGGAGAGAGAGATAGAAACATCCATGATGAGAGAGAATCATAGATCGGCTGCCTCCTGCACACCCCACACTGGAGATCGAGCCTGAAACCCAGACGTGTGCCCTGACTAGGAATCCAAACGTGACCTTTTGGTTCATAGGTCAACACTCAACCACTGGCCCACTCTGGCCTAGCTTGAATGGTTTCTTACTGAGTAAGTGATGTTATTCTCAACATAGGTAAGGCCACAAAGAGTAACTTCCTCACCTTGACTGGGGTTAGGATGGGTGAGTGAGGCCTACTGACCCTTTAAACAAAGACAAGATAAGTAGCCCTAGCTGGTTTGGCTCAGTGGATAGAGGGCCTGAAGGGTCCTGGGTTCGATTCCAGTCAAGGGCACATGCCCGGGTTGTGGGCTCGATCCCCAATAGGGGGCGTGCAGGAGGCAGCCGATCCATGATTCTCTCTCATCATGGATGTTTCTCTCTCTCTCCCTTTCCCTTTCTCTCTGAAATCAATAAAAATGTATTTAAAAGAGAGAAAAAAAGGCAGGATAAGTAAGGGTGGTTTTCGGCAAAAGGGAACTCCGTCATGACACTCCTGTCTTCATTTGAAATGTTGCTATTTGGGTCAGGATGGATTTTGCATTGATTTCTCTATTTTAGTATCACCGCATGCAAATATCACTCATCCCATCCCCGGCCCCGCCCCGTTCCCAGCCCTGCGCGCTGAGCAGGGAGAGGATGCTGGCAGACTCGTCTTGTTTCTGTCAGTTTAGCTTTTTAAGATGCAATAGAAATCGATTTTAGCCAAAACACCCTTCCATGGAGTCTTGAAAAGCACATTGCCACGTGGCGACTCACGGCATCATCTCCGCGGGGTGTTTCCTGGGCCCCCCCCCCCCCCCATGCTCCAATCCAAACGATTGTACGTGCGCCGTCTCCTCTCTCTCTAGGAACTAGTTTATCTCAGAATGAGGAGCGAGGAAAAGCCATTTTCCCAGACGCTGTCTGTCTGATGTCATTCCTCTAAGACCATCCAAGGCCAGGGTCCAACCGCTTCCCCGGGCAGTTTCCCATCAGGGCGGGGCCGGCCGGCTGGCTGGTCTGGGTACCACTGTGCCTACCTCCATCCCTCCATCCCTCCATCCTCCCCTGATTCACTGCCCTGCCACTGTCAGCCCCGCGCTGCTCCCCGATGCTGCTCTGTGGGCGCTGGATCTCCGATTCCCAGGCACAGGGCAGCATATGTCCTCCAGCTCCAGATCCTCATGTCAGATGTGGCC